>NC_139465.1:32067500-32667500 GCF_057233095.1 Heloderma suspectum
AATCTGCATGAAAACTGCACACACAGACATACACTGCACACACAATTAATAAAGAATAAATTATTGCAAAATGTACATTTCTAAATATATTTTCTCTAAAAAACAAACGTGTATTTCTCATCTTATTTTCATTAAGTACACACATACAGAGAGAGTATATGGCCACAGTTGAGGGCCAACAGGGTTAATCAGATTAATCCCACCATTATAACAAGAAATCCAGGGGCAATAGCTTCTACAGCAGGGGTGAGCAATGTACTGCATCTAGGCCATGTTTTGTGGCAAACTGGTCACTTGATCCCTTTTGAGGGAGTAGGGGTGGACGAAAGTCACTTACCTGTCCTCGAAGCTTGTTCGCGGTGGGGGGGAGGCGCTTTGCTGCTCCCCCTGTGAAGTTCAGGCCAGGGGGGAGGCTTCCCGCCTCGCCCGGCCGAAATTCAGGCAGGGAAGGAGGCGCCTCGCCTCACCCGGCCGCGAACTCAAAAGTTTCTTTAAAAAAAAAAAAAAAAAACATGATAGGCTACGTGATGATTAACGTAGCCTATCACGGCTAGATCTGCAAAGTCAGCCGTGATAGGCTACGTTAATCATCACGTAGCCTATCACGGGGGTGTTTTTTTTTTTCTTTTATTGGAATGGCGGGGGCAGCAGCCGGTCAAAAGACCGGCTGCCACTCCCGCCCTGGACGAACACCCGCCGAACCGCCGGCCGGACCCGCCGCTGGGAGGGACATTCGGCAAAGGTAAGTCCCATCCCGGGGGGGTGCGGGGTGCAGGGGGGTGCAGAGAATTTCTCCCCGAAACTTGTTCGGGGGGCCGAACACGTTGGTGTTCAGCCCCCAAAGTTTCGGGGTGAAATTCTCCGCCATCCCTATGAGTGGGAGTGGTCTGCAGCCTGTTCCTGGTGAGTGGGATAGGAGTCCTATAGGCCATGGACACACCAGCCTGTGTTGGTGCTGCACTGAGTACCCAGGCTGACAGAGCTGTGTCAGATAGGGATGTCAGAGAATTCCGCCACGGATCTCAGTGAGGCCGAATGCCAGTGCATTTGGCCCCTCGAAATCCATGGCGGAACGAAGCCCCCTGCCCCCCACCCCGCAAAAAGTGCACGAAATGGGACACTTACCTGGTGCTGTTTGCACTGCTTTGTGAATGGTGGCCATTTGCTACCCTATTTTTGCCATGATAGGCTACGTAAATACTTACGTAGCCTATGACGGCTAGGGATGTACGAAGGTGAGTTACATTTCCGCAGATTATGTTGATGGAGGGGGGAGGCGTTCCGTCCCTCCCCCCGGAATCCTGGCCGGGGGGGAGGTGCTCCGTTCCTCCCCCCCGGAATCCTGGCCGGCCGGCTGTGCTCCGCAGCGATTCTGCCACTGGCCGGCTCTGACAGCAGCCGGACATCCGGCCGCTGGCTAGCAGGGATGCAAATGGCCTCGGCTGCCGCCATTTGCGTCCCTGCAGTCAGCCGTGATAGGCTACATAAATGTTTACGTAGGCTATCAAGGCTGATTTTAAAAAAACCAATAAAACGCACGTACGCAAATGGCGTCAGCCATGGCTGCCACCATTTGCTTTCTTTATTTTGGCACGTCTTAGTCTACGTAAACATTTATGTAGACTAAGACGGCGAAAATAAGGGGAACGCAAATAGCGTAGCATCTACGCTATTTGTGTTCCCTTATTTTTGCCGTCTTAGTACACGTAAATGTTTATGTAGACTAAGACGGCAAAAATAAGGAATGTGCGTTTTTTTTTTTTAAGTCAGCCGTGATAGGCTACGTAAAGATTTACGTAGCCTATCAGGGTGTTTTTTTTTTAAATCTAGCCATGATAGGCTACGTAAATCTTTATGTAGCCTATCACTCTTTTGTTTTTGTTTTAACCTGGAAATGGCGGTGGCGGCAGCTGGTCGGAAGACCAGCCGCCGCAGCCACCGCCGCCGAACTGCCGCCGGAGCCGCTGCCACCACCACCAGGAAGAGCTGCCCAAGGTTAGTCTCATCCCGGGGGGTGGGTGGGGGGGTGGCGGGCCATTCCACCACCAATTTTGGGGGGCCAAATGCACTGGCATTCGGCCTCCCCTAGATCCATGGCGGAACTTTCGTACATCCCTAATCACGGCTAATACAGGGGAGCCATTTGCGTCCCTGTGGAGGCCATAATAGGCTACGTAAATATTTACGTAGCCTAACATGGCAAAAAAAGGGAACACAAATGGTGGCCACCATAGCCGCCATCATTTGCGTTCCCTTTTTTTTGCCGTGATAGGCTACATAAATATTTACGTAGCCTATCACGGCAAAAAAAAGGGAACACAAATGGCGGCCGCTACGCCATTTGCACCCCTGTTTTTTTTTTTGCCGCGATAGGCTACGTAAATATTTACGTAGCCTATCATGGCCAAAAAACAGGAACGCAAATGGCAGCCGCCATAGCCGCCGCCATTTGCATCTGCAGGCTCCACACGGCACCTGCGAATGCACCCGGCCAGCGGCTCCATGGAGTTGCCGCGGAGTGGAGCCGGCCTGGTTAGGATTTCAGGGGGAGGTGTGGATCGCCTCCCCCCAACCGCGAATCACCCCATCAAAAAGGTAAGTGACTTTCATACATCTCTAGTGTCAGATCCACCCCTCCCAATTCACCCATCCAAATCTTGGTAATATATGCCAGGTTGCCTCATTCAAGTTATGAATCTGGCATTAAATAGCAGTGCCACCCGGCTGGAGTGCTCAATGGAACACCAAGCAGGAACTAGAGACTTAAGGAAGGGCCCAAAAGGGGAACCATGTGTAAATATCTGGCTTCTCACCTCTGATAATAAATGTTGTGCCGCCTTAAGTCATTTCTCCCCTGCCACTGAAAAAGCACACCCCTCAATTCCCTCCAAAATAACCTCTCTTAGACACCTTGGAACACTCTCCCACATGCAGCCTCAATCTCCACAATTCCCACCGGCCACATACAATGAACAGTTGGTGCCCAGTCAGGACCTTGTCGAAAAAGAACATCTGGCCTATTGAGAACACCTAACAATGTAAAAAATAAATTGCAAACAACTCATTCACCCACCTCTATCGAAGGCCATATGATATATTACTGTACAGCTACCTAACAACACTACACACATTTCTCTCTGTCTCTATCATCTCTATCTAACTATCTATCTATCTATCTATCTATCTATCTATCTATCTATCAATCATCTATCTATCATCTATCATCTCTATCTATCTACCTATCTATCCATCATCCATCTATCATCTATCCCCAGGAACAAATAAACACAGTGGGGATATGTAAACTAAAAACACTTTTCACATACAAGTACAAATAACTCACCCACTTCCCTTACTCATTTGTTCAGCCCCCTTCCTGCCTCCAGTAGCAATCCTAGGGATGGGGGAGAATTTCTCCCCAAAACTTCAGGGGGCCGAGTGCCAACGCATTCGGTCCTCCGAAGGTTCGGGGAGAAATTCTCCACAACCACCCTGCCACCCCCCGCCACCCCCCCGGGATGGGACTTACCTTTTACGAATGTCGCTCCCGGCGGCGGGTCCCAGCGGCGGTTCGGCAGGTCTTCGTCAGGGGCGGGGGCGGCAGCCGGTCTTTCGACCAAATAGCGTTGCCCTTATTTTTGCCGTAGTCTACGTAAATCTTTACGTAGACTACAGGGACCAAATAAGGAACGCGAATGGCGGCTCCCTATGGGGGCCGCCATTTGCGTACGCACTTTTTTTTTTTTAAAGTCACCCGTGATAGGCTACGTGACGATTAACGTAGCCTATCATGGCTGACTTTGCAGATCTTTGCAGATCTAGCCGTGATAGGCTACGTAAATCGTTACGTAGCCTATCACGGGGCTTTTTTTTTTTCTTTTCTTTTGAAGTTCGCGGCTGGGGAGACGGGGCACTTCTCCCCGGCCTAAATTTCGGCCAGGCGAGGCGCGAAGCGGGAAGCCTCCCCCCCCGGCCTGAACTTCGGGGGGAGAAGCGAAGTGCCTCCCCCCCACCATGAAGCAAGCTGCGAGACCAGGTAGCGACTTTCGTACATCCCTAAGCAATCCACACACATGAAATACCACACACTGTAGATGACCTGACCAAATTTGCATCTTTCAGAACTGCTTCCCCAGACCGCACACCCAACAACAACTGCAGACACCCCCCAGGCTCTCAGAGGTGTGGGTTTTCCAAAAATTCTTAAACTGGCAAATTTTCCAGTGAAAATTAGGTTAATTTGCATAGGGTCATTTGCATAGGAAAATTTTCAGTTTGCTTTGAAAAAAATTCCTATAACTTGGAGAGCTCCAATTTAGCATGTTTTTTCACTTACATTTAGTAAACAAAGCTAGAGAAGTACCTAATGTTTGTTTGTTTTTTATCCCAATACACCACACATATTTCACCTGAAGAAAAACAATAATAAAGCACATTTAGTAGGATTTTAAATGTTACATTACATAGAATTTTTTATTGGAATACGTGTAAAAGTGTAAAGACAAGAGCATGTACTTCCCCTTGCATTGTTTAAATTTAACAAAACACACACACACACACACACACACATACAGAGGCACTGAAGATCTTTTAACACATTAGTAACCCAAAGAACTGTGCATGATATACTGACAACCACTCATCTATTCCAACAAAGTTCAGTTCTCTTCCACTAAGGTTGTTGGGGCACATTCAGTTTCGCTGTCACTATTTCTTATTTCCATTTCTATAAGACCTATATGTATTTCATTTACATATATGTATTCTCTCACATACTTTGCTAGGGATCACCTGAAAACAACAACAACAATCAATTATACTTTTGAAACCGCCAAGCTTGCTTAATATTGTATTTACAATTGGCATATATTCATTTTTATGGATCAACTTATGAAAAGTAGGGATGTACGAAAGTCAATTACCTTTTCACAGATTCTGTTCGTGGGGGGGAGAGGCGCTCTGCCCCTCCCCCTGGAATCCTCGATGGGGGCGAGGCGATCCGGTCCTCCCCCCTGGAATCCTCAACGGCTGGCTCTGCTCCGCAGCGGCTCCGCAGAGCAGCCAGTCAGGCCAGGGCTGTCCGCAGCTGGATTTCTGGCTGCGGACTGGCTGGTGCAGAAGCAAATGGCGGCTGCTGTAGCCGCCGCCATTTGTGTCCAGCCAGGGAGCCATGATAGGCTATGTAAGCCTTTATGTAGCCTATCACGTCTGGGTAAAAAACAACAACAACAACAACACGGCGTATGCAAATGGCAGTGGCTACAGCAGCCGCCTTTTGCATTCCTTATTTTTTGCCATTTTAGTTTATGTAAATATTTACATAGACTATTAAGGCGAAAAAAAAGGGGGATGCAAATAGCGTAGTGGGCGCTATTTGCGTTCCTTTTTTCTTTGCCGTTTTAGCCTACGTAAATATTTATGTAGGCCAAAACCTAAAACTTTAACTTTCAGAGGAGGATGGTGAACTCTGAAGAATTACAATTCTAGTAACTTACACTTATAAAATTGTAGTATCCAGGACCAGCTCCATGGTTGTGCTTTGGACCTGACTCCCAGTTCCTAGTTCCTGTCTCACTCCAGACTGACCCAGCCCTAACAGTCATACATGGAACAGTTCAGAGTACAAAGAAGTATAATCCAGTCCTCGAAGAGTGTCCTGTGTTCAGCATATATATCATTCTGTGCCGACGGACTGCTTGTAAACACATATATTTGCCTATTATTCCCCATGTCCTTTGCTGTATTTCAAATGTGTCCTTCAAGTATTCTGTGTACACTTTTAGTGAATAAATGCTCGGCCACTTCAAAGGTAAGCCATCACAAAGTGTCTTCTTAAGAGCACGGTGCTTCTCAGAAATAGAGGCTACCTTTTCATCTCTTGGAAGCTAATCAAAATTGTGGAGAGCTGTAACAAAAAGAGCACAGTTGCATAACTAAAGCTTATTGGATTTGTATTTAGTTACCCCAAAATGTGGCAGTTACAGTGTTATCCTCTAATTCCCAGTCACATGCACTCTCTTGTTGTGTACAATAAAAGGCTAATTTGACTAAATTCATTTGCAAATGGCACGTACACAGACATAGTTCTCCCTTTGAAAGTCACAGTATATGGATCATAAGAAATGTATGGTTACTTTATTACTGTCATGGATGAGACTGTCTGTCTGTCTGTCTGTCTGTCTGTCTGTCTGTAGTAGGAATTGATAAAACCACTTTTGAAGTCAAACTGTCCCATAAATCCAGCTTAATGTACCCTAGCCAGGCAAATCTAAATTAACCAGGCATCTTAGTTCTGCAACAATAATAAGGTGAAAGGGTGTACACAGCAGAATATGTGCGTGTGTGTGTGTGTGTGAGACAGAGAGAGAGAGAGAGAGAGAGAGGGAGAGAGAGAGAGAGGGAGAGGGAGAGATAAAATGAAAGATAAAATGAAAGAGAAAGAGAGAGGCAAGGGGGAACAAGGAGCCAAGCATAGAATGGATATTGGGATGAAGGGATCTCTGATCTGGATATAGGTGGAAATGCTGGAAATCAATGTTGTATTGCTTAGCTAATTGAGGGAGCAATCATTTGGCCCCTAGACAGCATCTGATGGGCCATAGGATAGTTCAGATTCCTTGATCCGAGGTCAGAGGCAGTGCTCCAACCTCAGATGGGCAAATCGGAAATCTGCCCCCCCTCCCCCTCATGGCTGCCATGGAAAGAATCACACCAGCTGGGCTATGAGGTTGGGTACTCAACTTCGGAGAGGGGGGAAAGGGGCATTCCTGTGGGCGGGGAAGGGAGGAGACTGGAGAGGCCAGGATTTGATGTATCCTGAGCCTCTGACAGCCTCATTCCCTCCCCCTCTGAAACACCTTTGCCAGGCAAGCAAAAAAGCCCATCTAGTGGCAAATGCAGAGCAAGAGGACAGGGCAGCAACCACTCTTCTGCCAGTCCTCCTGCCCTACATTGGATGCACATAAGCCTCTGAGTTTGGGGGCTTACGATCCTTGAGGGTGCAACACATAGGATTGCCCCCTAACCCACTGTAATGAGTCAGTGGTTTCCTTCTTCCCACCCCATACTAAGATTAGAATAGAAGCCACAGGGCCACCTCCCTCAGCAGAGTGCCCTCTGATTAGGGATGTATGAATCAGCAAAGCATGAGCTTGCCAAAGTTCTCCGTATTCCATCTTGGCGCTCGTTCCAACTTGAGTCCAAATCAGAGTGCAAGCTTCTTCTTTTTTTCCCTCATGAAAATCAGTCGTATGTTTGTGCATATTTTTCCAACGGTACGCATCAATCATGGACGTCTTTGAAAAGTACACGTTCTTCTCCCATTGATGAAAGCATATGTGTGCACTTTTTTCAAATTTGCATTCTTTGGGGGAGCAGGTGCCTGAGAATCACATTGCAAGCTCAGAAATGTACGGACTTTGACTGCAGATTTTATCTGAGTCCATGTTCGATCTGGAAGGTGCAAACTGGGCTAATACTGATAAAAAATGAACGGAAACAATTTTTTTTATACATCTGTACATCTGATGGGCAAGTTCTGGTAGAGCACCCCCAACTATCTGGGGGAGCCATGGTGGGCTTGCCTAGTGGTGGCAGCAGCAGCACTCTGATCAGTACCAGGAAGCTGGGAGCTGGAAGCTGCCATCTTCCTTTCTCACAATGTCCTGGAGCAACAGTAGTGTGAGAAATTAAAGCTGTCATTCCAAGACCAAACCTCTCACTGCTGTTCAGAGGACTATGACATGGTGTTATTAGTTGGTTTGTTGGTTTGCTTAAATCGGGTAGGGATGGTGGAGAATTCCGCCACGGACTCCAGTGAGGCCAGAATCCAGACCCCCCGGAGTCCGTGGCGGAACGGAGCAATCCACCCCACCACCCTGCGAAGTCTGCGTGGACCGGATCCTACCTGCCTCCGGCGGGTCCGGATCCAGCTGCTGCTGGCTGCTGTATGGGCTGCGGCCACAAACAGCATCCCACGTAGCAGACACCATTGGCATGCCTCCCTTTGGCTGTGATAGGCTACATAAAAAATTACGTTGCCTATCACAGCCAAATGGAAGGATGCAAATGGCATCCTCTACGCCATTTGTGTGCCCCCCTTTTTGCCATGATAGGCTATGTAATTCCTTATGTAGCTTACCACGGCAAAGCAGGGACGCAAATGGCGTCCCCTATGCGGGACGCCATTTGCGGCCGCAGCCCGGCTGCAGCCAGAAGTCAGGCTGCAGTGGGCAGCCCCGGCCAGCAGCTCCGCAGACTCGTCGCAGAGCAGAGCTGGCTGGGAGGATTCCAGGGGGGAGGAATGGATCACCTCCCCCCTGTCGAGGATTCCTGGGGGAGGAACAGATCGCATCCCTCCCCGGCAGACCCCCCATGGATGCAGTAAGTGGGGTTTCATACAACCCTAAAATCAGGGGGCAAAATAGGCATCAGTGGTGCCCTTTACGGAAGCACTGGGCCCCCAACATCTCAGTGGTAAAGCACATTCTTTTCATGAAGGAGATTAAATGACTGGTATTTGCAACTAAAAAGATTGCTGCGATCTGTGGTTTTAATGGATTGGAAAGAGCTCTGCCAAAGAGTTTGCAGAGCTGGTGTTAGAGTAAATTCTGGGACAGATGGTCTGACTTGATATAAGGGAGTGCCATATGTTCAAATACTGTAGAACACCATGTGTCTCTGTGTGTGTCGATATATATATATATATATATACACACACACACACACACACACACACACATACATACACATGGATTGGACTTGATGGTTATAAGGGCCCCTTCCAACCCTACTATTCTATACTATTCAATGATAGGGATGTTAGAGAAGCCACGGAGCGGAGCTGGCCGGGCAGGATTCCGTGGGGGGGGACGGATTGCCTTCCCCCCGTCAAGGATTCTGGCGGGAGGAACGGATTGTCTCCCCACACCAGCGGAACTCGGCGGAGCCAGGTAAGCGGGGTTTCATACACCCCTATTCTATGATATGTGTGTGTGTGTGTGTGTGTATATAGATATAGATATATATATATGCATGTGCGCACACATGCACACGCATGCACACACACACACACACTAGAGCTGTGCGCAAGAGAAATTTTGGAGACAATTACACCAAATTTTTCCAGGGGAGGAGAAATTCTCAGCAGTTTCTCCCAGGGAGGGCTCCCCATTGTCAGGGCTTGTAGCATACCTTATTTCTTTTCTTTTCCTAAGAGGCGTGCGGGTTTTCATGCTGCAACAGCATCACCTGTCTTGGCAGGCTGCAGCGCCCCAGTTTGCATCCACCTCAATACAGGTGGGGGCAGCGTTCTGTCCAGCTGCAGGGATGAGGTGGAGTTCGTTCTCTGCCAAAACCTGCCCTCCAATTTCCTGAAAGCTTTCTCCTCCATAAAAGAGGATTTCATTGTTCTACCTCATACAGGATGTTTTATAATGTATTTTTGTGGTGTTTTTGAGCATAACTAATCACTAGCATCCCAGGCTGCCTGCATGTAGGGCTGTCAGAGAAATCCTCCATGGACCCCAATTCAATAGAATCCCCCCCCCGAAGTCCATGGAGGTTTGGATCTCCTTCCTCACAAAGTCCTTGCCAGCTGGATCCTGCCTGCCGTCTGCTCTGAAGACCCAGCGATACGGTCGCCATTGTCATGTCACTGGCTGGACTGATGGACCACGGACACAGTATGGATATAAGAAATTAGCCTTACCTGGCTCCGCCGGGTTCCGCTGGGGGGGGAGGAGCTCCGTCCCTACCCCTGGAGTCCTCGCCAGGGGCGGAGGCACTCCACACCTCCCCCCTGGAATCCTGGCCGGCCGGCTACGCTCCACCGGGATTCCGCGGAGCCGCTGGCCGACTCCGCCAGCACCCGGACATCCGGCCGCTGGCTAGCAGGGACGCAAATGGCGGTGGCCATAGCCGCCACCGTTTGCATCCCTGTAGTCAGCCGTGATAGGCTACATAAATCTTTACATAGCCTATTACGTCTGACTAAAAAACAAACAAACACCCACGTACGCAAATGGCAGCGGCTATGGCCGCCGCCATTTGCGTTCCTTATTTTGGCCCGTCTTAGTCTACGTAAATATTTACGTAGACTAAGATGGCAAAAATAAGGGGAATGCAAATAGCATAGCGGACGTTATTTGCGTTCCCCCTTATTTTCGCCGTCTTAGGCTACGTAAATATTTACGTAGATTAAGATGGACCAAAATAAGGAACGCAAATGATTTGCGTACACATGTTGTTTTTTAAAAAAAAGTCAGACGTGATAGGCTACGTAAAGATTTATGTAGCCTATCACATCGTTTTTTGTTTTTTTTTTCACCTAGCCATGATAGGCTACGTAAAACTTTACATAGCCTATCACATCTTTTTTTTTTTTTTTACACTGGAAATGGCGGCAGTGGCAGCCGGTCGAAAGACTGGCCGCCCAAGCCACCGCTGCCCGGAAGATCCACCCCAGGTAAGTCTCGTCCCAGGGGGGATCCGCGAGGGGGCGGGGGGGCAGGCTGTTCCGCCACAGAGTTCCGGGGGCCGAATGCACAGGCATTCAACCTCACCGAAATCCGTGGCGGAATTCTCTGCCATCCCTACACAAATGGCGTCTGCTACGCCATTTGCGTCCCTGCTCTTTGACGTGATAGGCTATGTAAATCTTTATGTAGCCTATTGCGTGAAAAAACAAGGACGCAAATGGCGTATTTGCATCCCTGTTCCTTTGCGTGATAGGCTACGTAAAGGTTTATGTAGCCTATAACGTCAAAGAGCAGGGATGCCATTTATGTAGTGGATGCCATTTGTGTCCGCAGTCTGTCAGTCCAGCCAGTGATACGGCAATGGCAGCTATTTCTCTGGGGCTTCGGAGCCGGCCAGCGGCTCCGTGGGGTCAAAGTGGAGTGCAGCCGGCCGGAGAGGATTCCAGGGGGGAGGAACGGATCACCTCCCCCCCCGGTGGACCCCTGCAGATGGCAAGGTAAGGGATTCTTACATCCCTACCTGCTCATCCTCAAAAGGGAGGAATCACCTCATGTTTCCTTAAACTCACTCCTCGGCCACCTCCTCAGTCAGGTAAGCCCAAGAAAACCAAACCCAACTTATGAGAATTTCTCCAAAATTTCTTGACCATTGAATTTATTTTCAAAAGCAATTTCTCTTCAGTCAAATTGAATGAGAATGGTCGAAGAATAATGTGGGATACATTTTTGGCCCCACACTAACACACACACACACACCATTGCAGTTAATGCATCCTATATAAAGCACAAGAAAATGAATAAAATTGTCAAACACATAATTATAAAAATTACACCAACCACAAAATGCATTAAATATAAAACACTACTGAGCAAGTAAAATACCAAACTACAGTTTATATAGACACACACACACATACACACGCGCACACACACGTGTGTGTGTGTGTGTGTGTGTATTAGGGATGTCAGAGAATTCCATGACAGATCTCGGTGAGGCCGAATACCAGTGCATTCGGCCCCCTGAAATCCATCGCGGAACAAAGCCCCTGCCCCCCCACCCCACAAAAGGTGTGCAAAACAGAGCATTTACCTGCTCCCGTCCGCGCTGCTTTGCGAATGGCGGCAGTCCTGCAGCCGCCATTCGCTTCCTCATCTCAATAGCCATGATAGGCTACGTAAATACTTACGTAGCCTATCACGGCTAATGCAGGGATGCCATTTGCGTCCCTGCGGAGGCCATGATAGGCTACGTAAGTATTTATATAGCCTATCATGGCGGGGGGGGAAACCCCAGCATACGCAAATGGCGGCAGCTACCGCCATTTGCGTACGCTGGGTTTTTTTTCCCCCTGCCGTGATCGGCTACATAAGTATTTACTTAGCCTATCATGGCTCAATACAGGGACGCAAATGGTGGCGGCTACGACAGCTCCCATTTGTGTCCCTGCAGGGCTGCCCACCAGCCGGATGTCCGGCTGCGGGCGGCTGGAGTTGGCTGGCAGCTTTGCAGCTTGCAAAGTTGGCAGCTTGCAAATTGCAGCTAAGTGGAGCTGGCCGGGCAGGATTCCAGGGGCAGGGACTGAGCGCCTCCCCCCCATCGAGGATTCTGGGGGGAGGGACAGAGCACCTCCCCCCCCACCGCGGATGCCCCTCAGCAGAGCAAGGTAAGGGATTCGTACTTCCCTAATATATATGGACTCCAGGCACCATAGTAGAACTTACTGTAATGGCAGCCATCAATATTTTGGGTGGACTTTGTTGTCACCAGCTTATCTCGGTCCACAAGGAGAAAAAATATAAACAAATTAGATGAGCACCCTGACAGAGAATACAAATAGTAGGGTAATTAACACTTTCCACAAAACTCTACAGAAGGAACAAAACAGCAGTATTTATTTATTTAGGGTGCAATCCTATGAGTTACACCCTCTTTGGATGGAAATTTCCAGTCCAGAGGCCAAGTATCCAGTACCCTGCCAGGCTGCTGCCAACAGGGCAAAAGGAACAACAGAGGCAATTTTTGCCTCTCTGTTCTCCTTTGTTCTCTAGATGGGCATCTGAGCCTCTCTGTCCTTTGGTTTTCCCTCTAGATGGGCCTCTGAGCCTGTCTAGTGGAGATGTGCTGGCAGGTCTGGAGAGACCATAAGAATTCTTGTATCCTGCTTTCCCCTCTCCATTCCCCTCCCCACCCACCTCTATGCCCCCTTTCAGACCTTAGCAGTGTCTATGACCTTGGAGCAGGGGACTCCAAAGCATCCTATGGTCCCTGGGGATGCTCTCCTGTGACTATAGGATTGCTCTCTTAGGCCTCGATGATCGTAAGCCCCTGAACTTGGAGGCTTATGATCATCCTATGTAGGGCAGGAGGAGCGGCAGAGGCGATGTTTGCCTCCCCATCCTCCAGCCTTAATTTGTCACTAGGTAGGCTTTTTTGCCAATCTAGCTGGGGTGATTTAGAGTGGGAGGGAAGGAAGCTGAAGAAGCCTTGGGATAACTCATAGCCAGCTGTGAGGGGGAGTGGCAGCAGGGGGTGGCTCTTCTATTGTCTCTGACCTCATATCAGGCAATCAAAAATATCCTATGGCTCCTCAGACACTGTCTAAGGGCCATAGGATTGCTTCCTTAAATTATTTTTATCCAACTCCTCAGCCAAAAATCCTCCCAGGGTATGTTACAAATAATAAGTTAACAAGATGGTCCATCTCTGCATGCTTACAAACTAAAAAGACATGATTCTTGAGGAAAAGGGGATAGGTAAGGAAGAGGAAAAAGTCAAGTAGTCTTTTAGCACATCTGGTAGAATGGCCCTGCTTCCTCCCTCATCTCCCTCAGTAAACCGTGCTGTGCTTCCACGCCATCTCCACATAGACATATATTTTCTTCTTTTCTTTTTAAACTGGAATTCTCTTGAATTGACCCGCAAGTAATGCTGAGGAAAGTACATGTTTGTGTCTTCTTGAAAAAGCTCTCCTGTATTGGGAAATTGTTAGATCTTGAAAATAAGATGCGAACCTATTTGGAGAACTAGGTGGGAAACTGTTATACCAAGTGCATAACTGTAGAGAAGACATTGTTCTATTGTTCAATATCATAAAGGCATTGTCCCATAGAAGTTTCTCTCTTTACTAAGTTTATTTATTTATTTATTTATTTATTTCTATACTGCCCAATAGCCGAAGCTCTCTGGGCAGTTCACAAAAATTAAAACCAAACAACACACAATAAAACAATTTAAAATATATAGAACATTAAAACTACAATATAACAATACAACCACAATAAAACCTAGCAGCAGTGCAAGAGTTTAAAATACAGATTTAAAACAGCAAAGATAAAAAATTTAGAAAGCTAAAATGCTAAAATGCCTGGGAAAATAAAAAGGTCTTCACCTGGCGCCGAAAGGAATACAATGTAGGTGCCAGGCAAACCTCACTAGGGAGCTCATTCCAGAGCCGGGGTGCCACAACAGAAAAAGCCCTCCTCCTAATAGCCACCCGCCTCACTTCCTTTGGCAGGGGCTCACGGAGAAGAGCCGCTGATGATGATCTTAAGGTCCAGGCAGGCACATATGGGAGGAGGCGATCCTTCAGGTAACCTGGCCCCAAGCCGTTAAGGGCTTTGAATGTTAACACCAGCACTTTGAATCGGGCCCGGAAATGGACTGGCAGCCAGTGCAGCTGGAAAAGTACTGGCATAATATGAGCTCGCAGGCCAGTCCCTGTTAACAATCTTGCTGCCCTATTTTGGACCAGCTGAAGTTTCCGGACCATTTTCAAAGGCAGCCCCACGTATAACGCATTGCAGTAATCCAGACGAGAAGTGATCAGAGCATGGATAACTGTAGCTAGGCTATCTCTGTCCAGATAAGGGCGTAGTTGGTATACCAGCCTAAGCTGATAAAAAGTGCTCCATGCCACTGAGTTCACCTGTGCCTCAAGTGACAGTTCTGGATCCAAGAACACACCCAAACTATGAACTTGATCCTTTAGGGGGAGTGCAACCCCCTCCAGAACAGGTTGAATATCACCTAGCCAGGCAGACGAACCACCCACTAACAGTACCTCCGTCTTGTCTGGATTGAGTTTCAGTTTATTAGCCCTCATCCAGTCCATTACCGTGCCCAGGCACTGATTCAGAACAGCCACTGCCTCACCTGGTTTTGATGAGAAAGAGAGGTAGAGCTGGGTGTCATCCGCATATTGATGGCACCTCAGCCCACACCTCCGGATAACCTCCCCCAGCGGTTTCATGTAGATGTTAAACAGCATGGGGGATAAAATAGAGCCCTGTGGAACCCCATGGCATAATTGCCATGGCACAGAGCAATAATCCCCCAGCACCACCTTCTGGAATCGGCCATCCAAGTAGGAGCGGAACCACTGTAGTGCAGTGCCTCCAACTCCTAACCCAGACAACCTATCCAGAAGGATACCATGGTCGATGGTATCGAAAGCCGCTGAGAGGTCCAGGAGAATCAACAGGGCCGCACTCCCCCTGTCCCTCTCCCGGCAGAGGTCATCCCACAGGGCGACCAAGGCAGTTTCCATTCCAAAACCAGGCCTGAAGCCCGATTGAAATGGATCTAGATAATCCGTTTCATTCAAGAGTGCCTGGAGCTGTCCTACAACCACCCGCTCAAGCACCTTGCCCAGGAAGGGGATGTTGGCCACTGGCCGATAATTGTTAACATCCTCTGGGTCCAGGTTAGGCTTTTTCAGGAGTGGTCTAATTACTGCCTCTTTTAAAGCGGCAGGCACCACTCCCACTCTCAAGGAGGAATTTACAACCTCCTGGACCCAGCCGGACAAGCCCTCCTTGTTTGATTTAATAAGCCATGAAGGGCAAGGGTCAAGCACACAAGTGGTCGATCGGACTTGGCCAAGCACCTTGTCCGCATCCTCAGGCCTCAGTAACTGAAACTCATCCAATGAAACTGGACCAGATGGTGCTCTGAACGCCTCTACCAATGGAACTGCATTAATGGTGATGTCCAATTCATGACGAATCTGAGCGACTTTATCCTCAAAGTGCCATGCAAACTTGTCACAGCGTGCTACCGAGGGTTCCACCATCTCTCTCCCTGGCCCAGAATGTAACAGGCCACGAACCACTTGGAAAAGCTCCACTGGACGACACTGAGAAGATGCAATGCTGGTGGAAAAGAACTGTCTCTTTGCCACCCTCACCGCCACAGAGTAGGCTCGATAGTGGGCTCTTACCTGTGTTCGGTCAGACTCAGCACGAGTTTTCCTCCACCTGCGTTCTAGCCGTCTCCCCTCTTGCTTCATTGCCCTCAGCTCAGGTGTATACCAAGGAGCTGGCCGGGTTCTGCTCAGAGGGAGAGGTCACTTGGGCGCGATCGTGTCAACCGCCCGAGTCATCTCTGCATTCCACAGAGCGACCTGGGCTTCGACAGGAGCACCAGCCATACCAGCAGGAAAATCCCCCAGAGCCCTCTGGAATCCATCGGAATCCATTAATCTCCAGGGGCGGACCATTTTAATAGGTCCCCCACCCTTGCAGAGGGGAAAGGCCGCCAGGAGTCTAAACCTCAGCAGGAGTGATCTGACCATGACAAAGGGACAGATGTTAATTCCTCCTAGGAGTGGACGAAAGTCACTTACCTGTCCTCGAAGGACGTTCGCGGTGGGGGGGAGGCGCTTCGCTGGTCCCCCCGTGAAGTTCAGGCCGGGGGGGAGGCTTCCCGCCTTGCCCCGGCCGAAATTCAGGCCGGGGGGGGAGGCTTCCCGCCTCGCCCCGGCCGAAATTCAGGCCGGGGAGGAGGCTTCCCGCCTTGCCCGGCCGCGAACGCGAAAGTTTAAAAAAACAAAACAAACACCCCCTGATAGGCTACGTGACGATTCACGTAGCCTATCACGGCTAGATCTGCAAAGTCAGCCGTGATAGGCTACGTCAATCGTCACGTAGCCTATCACGGGTGACTTTTAAAAAAAAAAGCTCGTACGCTAATGGTGGCCCCCATAGGGAGCCGCCATTCGCGTTCCTTGTTTAGTCACTGTAGTCTACGTAAATGTTTACGTAGACTACGGCAAAAATAAGGGCAACGCAAATAGCGTTGCCCTTATTTTCGCCGTAGTCTACGTAAATCTTTACGTAGACTACAGCGACCAAATAAGGAATGGGAATGGCGGCTCCCTATGGGGGCCGCCATTATCCATACACACTTTTTTTTTTTTTAAGTCACCCGTGATAGGCTACGTAACGATTGACGTAGCCTATCACGGCTGACTTTGCAAATCTAACCATGATAGGCTACGTGAATCGTCACGTAGCCTATCAGGGGGTGTTTTTTTTTTTCTTTCATTGCAATGGCAGCGGTGGCAGCCGGTCGAAAGACTGGCTGCTGCTCCCGCCCCGCTGGAACACCCGCCGAACCGCCGGCCGGACCCGCCGCCAGGAGGGACATTCGGCGAAGGTAAGTCCCATCCTGGGGGGGTGCGGGGTGCGGGGGGGGTTCGGAGGATTTCTCCCCAAAACTTGTTCAGGGGGCCAAACACGTTGGCGCTCGGCCCCCCGAAGTTTCGGGGAGAAATTCTCCGCCAACCCTAATTCCTCCACTTTCAGATCACCATCCTCCTGCACAGTTGAGAAAACCAGATCAAGCGTGTGTCCTTTCATATGCGTTGGGCCGATGACATGTTGGGACAGCCCCATGGTTGTCATGGCGGCCATGTAGTCCTGAGCCACCCCGGATACAGCGGCCTCGGCATGGAAGTTGAGATCCCCCAGGACCATCATCCTGGGCGTCCTCAACACCAAGTCCGAGACCACCTCCGTCAGCTCAGGCAGGGAGTCTGATGGGCAGCGGGGTGGGCGGTACACCAACAGAATCCCTAATCTGTCCCAGGTACCCAACACAAGGTACAAACACTCAAGATCTGCACTCGAATGAGCAGGAAGCCTGGAGAGGGAGATTGAATTCCTATAGACCATGGCAACCCCCCCTCCCCGACCCTCAAGTCGGTGTTGGTGCTGCACCGAGTACCCAGGAGGGCACACCTGGGAGAGAGTGACCCCTCCCAGTTCCCCCACCCAGGTCTCAGTAATACATGCCAGGTCAGCCCCCTCATCCACAATCAAATCATGCATGAGGGAGATTTTATTTTGGGCCGACCTGGCATTCAGCAGCAGCACCACCAGACCCGAGGGCAGACTGGTAAGGCTGCCAGGAACCATCAGGTTCGGGGAAGAACCAGAAGAGGGGACAGCTGTAAGGTGTGTAGCCCCTCTTCTCCTCAGCTGGCCTGTTAATCCCCCAATGCCATACCTCCCCCTGCCCGTGACCACAGTTATGGTGGCACCTCCCCCACCCCCTGAGTTGCCCAATACTCCTCCCAGGCACATATTAAAATGTTAGAATATAAAATGCACAACAGTTTAAAAGAATATAAAAGATAAAAGAGAACAGCAGCTAAGAAGGAGCAGATAAAGTCCACGTTTGCCCCTTTCCCCTTGTCTTTAAGCTGCTGCCCTCTGCTGCTGCTATTTGCTGCTGGTACTGTGGCTGCTGGTGTCTCTGGAGAGGCAGGTGGGTGGGTCTTCAGATCCTACGCGACTCCAAGTGTGATGCTAAGTGCGCACTTAGCGTCGCACTTGGCGCGACGCCGAGGCGTTGCCTCTGGCAGCCCCGCCTTAAGTACATGTGGACGGGGCAGAAGCAGGCTCAGGCTAAGGTCCACCTGGTGCAGCTGCTGGCTGGTCCTCCTTCCCCAGGCTCCTCCCCTTCAAGAGTTTGTTGTGGTGAAAGGCCAAAAGCCTGAGATAGATGGCTTTCAGCCGGCTGCTCTCATCAGAGTCAAGCAGAACTAGAGCATGTCAAAGACGAGTAAATTCAACTCTATCCAATAGTTAAATATCTGGCTGAGCCAAGCCTGCACAGAAATAGACAGAAGACTGGTTTCCAGTCTCAAGGACTCATTTGGAACACAACTTGGGAGAGAAAAAAAAATGTGCGTATGAAATTTAGACTGCACAACTTCTAGTGGTTTTAAATTGGCATCAGCCCAAACTTGAACCCCATAAAATAAAAGAGCTAAGGGATTTGTCTTAAAATTTTCAAGCACTAAAGATATATATGTATGGCCCTGTATAAAAATAAATAAACAAACAAACAAATAAAATGTTAATTCTCTGCAAAGCTTTTCCACAACACATTCCTGCTGAGACAGCCATGTTCCTGCTGACTGAAAAACCATGCCCAAGTGCTTAAAAACTTTAACTTGTTCAATTTACTGTTTTTCCAGATACCATTTATAGAATCTGTGTTGTTTAGAGAAGACCATTACTTTTGTCTTACTATAATTTACCAGTAGGTGTTCTTTTCTGACAGAATTCAGAGAATGCCTTCAGCAGTCTTCTCAGGCCCACTTTAGCTTGGGCTAGAAGCATCATCTGCATATAGTAAAATGAAAATAGTTTTTTGTACTATATATTATTAAATAGTAGAATATATATATATATATATATATATATATATATACACACACACACACACACACACACACACACATGACCAATTTAGGGGCGTGATAAACTGACAATGTCAAACTCTATTACTTTGGAGGCTTTTCTTCCCCAGCTCCTGAGAGGTTTTGGCAATAATATGTTACCTTTGTGAGGAGATGAAGAGGCTGATCCAGCCATAAGTATATCAATCCATAGGAAGGTTAAGAGACTGGGCAGGAGGAGTGAAAAACGTATATGTGGATTCTCAATAATCCCTAGCTAGCATTATTGCAATAACAGAATGTCATTGGAAGATTAGTGGGGGGAAGGAGGGAGATGGCTTTGGCAAGAGAAAGATTTGTTGCCTCCTAGTATGAAACAGGGGCAGGAGGAATCTTCAGTGCTTCTGAAAAGCCTTTTAGTGATGGATGGAGAGGTCAATTTCCTATCCTCGGCAGCTTTCCTAAATGTTAGACAAAAAAGCAAACAACTTTGAAGAGAAAGAATTTCAGTTGGCAGGTATAAGGGGAGTGCAAGTTGAGTAAGGAGGCTAAGATTATCAGTTTCGTGTCTCAGAGACACCAGCATCCTACACTGTGAATCCGTTATTTGGGAATGAATGAACAGGGCTTCCTTCCAATGTATGAATCAATATCAACTCAAAACTAGACTAAGAACATGTCAAGGACTCCAAGGCTTGACTTAGGAGCCTCCAGTTTTGAGTTGGGAACCGCATAGAAGGCTCTTTGTGGACTCTGTGTGCCTTGGAGGTCTTTTCAGGCAGAATAGGGAACGTGGGTGTGCAGTGTCAGCATCTCTGATTGGTGGGCAATGTGCTGGATTAGCTGGGACTAGGATAAATACCAAGGGTCTGGCTTTCTGTCTTTGTCTAGTCAACGGAGCATTATGTTCCAGTTGCTGGAATTCAGGGACAACACAAAATAGAAACTACATTATACACACAAGTAGTAACTGTGTGAATTCTGTTTGTAAAAAGTAAGGAGCAGTTGGCAGGCTGATCCAAACTGGGAGTGGTGTAGGGGAAGAGGGTATTTAAGCCTTTACCCCCACCATTGTTCTCATGGGGGTCTTTTGCACCAGGCTCCAATCTGTGGACCCATGGTTCTAGTAACAGTAGTAGTAGTAGTAGTAGGAAGAAGAAGAAGAAGAAGAAGAAGAAGAAGAAGAAGAAGAAGAAGAAGAAGAAGAAGAAGAAGAAGACGACAACCCTGAAAGCTTAAAAAAACTACTCAGCACTAGCAAGTTGCACAATTCCATGCTGGAGAATTACAAACTGATGGATGATGATGAAGAAGGAGGAGGAGGAGGAGGAGGAGGAGGAGGAGGAGAAGGAGAAGGAGAAGGAGAAGGAGAAGGAGAAGGAGAAGGAGAAGGAGAAGGAGAAGGAGGAGAAGAAAACCCTGAAAGCTTAAAAAACTACTCAGCACTAGCAAGTTGCATAATTCCATGCTGGAGAATTACAAACTGATGGATGATGATGAAGAAGGAGGAGGAGGAGGATGAGGAGGAGAAGGAGAAGGAGAAGGAGGAGAAGAAAACCCTGAAAGCTTAAAAAACTACTTAGCACTAGCAAGTTGCATAATTCCATGCTGGAAAATTAGAAACTGTAACTGATGATTAATAAAGAAGGAGAAGGAGAAGAAGAAGAAGACCCTTCCGTGCTCTTTTCAACTGCACAAAGTGATTTGAATTTGCAAAATATGCATTATCCCACCCCCACCCTGCATTTATAATGTTGATTCTGAGATTTGCTTAAACCCAGTCTGTAGTCTGAGTGAAGTGTGCCATAGCTGGAATTTAGCATCCTCCGAGGCCAGAAGCCCAGGGACTTGGTAATCACTTTTTGCTACCAGCAAAACATCCAGAATGTTCTCGCCAGTGATGTCTATGTTTCTCAGGAGAAGCCATGAGAAATGCATAGAAACAGATTTCTAAGCATAAGACATTTGTGGTTTAATCATAAATATATCTGATATCTGCCTATATATCCATGGGATAACAAAACAGTTATCTATTGTTTGCACATGTGTTCTGCCAGCTAATATATTCTTTAACCACAGACATTCATTCTGTCCCATTTGGCACTCTTGCTTAATTAAGTGAACAGATGTGGCCATATTCTAAGTTATGCTTGGTGAGAGACAGATGCTATTCTCTGGCTTGTACATAGTTTTCCATTGGAAACATCTGGAACTGTGGCTCAGTTCCATTTCTGTATTTGCTGCTTAATGGCCTCCGGAGATCTTTCCCAATTAGCCAGTAGTTGAGTCTTTCCTGGATATCTTGTTGTCCAGGCAACTGGTTCTTTCCAAGCCTTTTTGGGTGTTGTTGTTGTTGTTGTTTCTAATGAGACAGTACATGGAGCTGTTGCCTCTCAGTTTCTTCTTATGATACTAGAAGTTAATGTTTGTTTTGTTTTTAACCAATGTTCTAATTGTCAGGGATATAAATACTTTAGTACCTTTTTCCAATGTTGGTGCCCTTAAAAAGAAATTAAAAACAAAACAAAACAAACCAGGCTGTACAGAACATAGATGGTGGAAAGTGATCACCTGCATGTTTTCAGATCAGAGGTTCCACCAGATTTGAAGGGGCCTTGGAGTGCCTTGTGCCCTCTCCCTCCCCTGGTCGCCGCCTCCTTTGTCAGCACACCCTCCCTGGAAGTACTGCCTAGCTTTTGCTTTTTTAACCTGGTGGCAGGGATAGTGATGGCACTCTGTTCTCCTCCTCTTCGGGCTTCTTTATCCTTGGTTGCTGCCTGCCAATGCAGGAAAGTGCTGCACTGGCTAGTAAAGGCTGCAGCCATGCACACTTTTAATGTAAAGTATTTCCCCAAGTGTAAGAGTGGCACTGAGCTGAATCAATCACGCAATGATTCAGCGTGATTCAGCGGGGCGCACAACAGAAGAGGTAGGGATGTGTGAGAATTTTGTTTTTGCTTGCAAAGCATGCCAGTATATTGTGTCTGAATACTTTACAAGCAAAGACAAAGTTCTTATACAATGTCCTGAAGAGGAGGCCTGTTTTCAAGATGTTATGTGGTGACATTCTGTTGATTAACATATTGCCTCAGCACAATCCATTCTCTTTTATGTTTTCTTTTTATACATTTTAAATAATGTACAGTAACAAAGCATCAATATAAATCTCCCATCTACTGTGAGGCCTAGGGCTTCACTACTGACAGATAAGCCCACCAGGACCATTGATGGATAAGGGTGTGCACTAGAGGAAACTTTAGTAGCACCAGCAACCACTCAAATCTGGAGCCAATCCTGAGTAGTAGGGAAGAAATTAGGAGGTGCAGGAAGATAGCAGTGACAGGGTTGAAGCTGGGACTTCTTCTCTGACCACTATTATTAAACCACCCATCACCCCACCATTGAACCATGGCCACCAATGTGGTGAGTTTCAACAAAGCAGAGAAGGAAGAAGTTGAAGAAGAAGCCAGGTTGCTACAGCACCTGGCAGATCATTTCTCTGAGACCTGGCAGTCTTGAAATATCTCTCTGGGTGCCATGGACAAGGATGCATGAGAAATTCATTTCAGTTCATTTTTTATCAAGATTTACCCAGTTTACACATTCCAGACCAAAGACAGATATGGGTGCAATCTGAGGACAAAGTCTGTACATTTCCAAGCTTGCAATGTGATTTGCAGACCAAAAGAAATGCATTTGACAGCATGCATTTGTTGTTGTTCAGTAGTTTAGTCATGTCCGACTCTTCGTGACCCCATGGACCATAGCACGCCAGGCCTTCCTGTCCTGCGCTCTCTCCCGGAGCATGCTCAAGTCCATATTCATTGCATCAGTGATGCTATCTAGCCCTCTCATCCTCTGCCGTCCCCTTCTCCTTTTGCCTTCAGTCTTTCCCAGCACCAGGGTCTTTTCCAGTGACTTTTCTCTTCACATTAGGTGGCCAAAATATTTGAGCTTCAGCTTCAGTATCTGTCCTTCCAATGAGCAGTCAGCATTGATTTCCTTTAGGATGGACTGATTTGACCTCCTTGCAGTCCAGGGGACTCGTAAGAGACTTCTCCAGCACCATAGTTCAAAAGAATCAATTCTTTGGCGCTCAGCCTTCCTTATAGTCCAGCTCTCACAGCCATACATTACTACTTGGAAAACCATACCTTTGATTAGACAGACCTTTGTTGGCAAGGTGATGTCTCTGCTTCTTATTATGCTGCCTAGGTTTGCCATAGCTTTCCTCCCAAGGAGCAAGCGTCTTTTAATTTCATGGCTACAGTCACCGTCTGCGGTGATCTTGGAGCCCAAGAAAATAAAATATGTCACTGCTTCCATTTCTTCCCCTTCCAGCATGCATACATTTGAATAATGTCCATGACACAAATGTGTACTTCTGATAAATGCACACAAACACACTTTAATCAATGGGAGAAGAATGCATGCATTTCAAAGATGTGTACTTTGAAACTGATGTGTACATTTGGAAAATGCACATGAAAACATGCAACAATTTTCATGTGAAAAGAAAAACACCAAGCTCACAATCTGATTTGTGTACAAAATGGAACAAGCTTCAATTTGGACAACTTCGGAGAGCTCGAGTTTTTCTTATTCGCACATCCTTACCCATGGAGCATGTATTTTTATATGTGCTTATTCGCACATCCTTACCCCTGGATCCCTGCCCCTGGAGGTTTCTTTATATTATATTATATAATGTTATATTGTATTGTATGTGTGTGCGTGCATGCGTGCATATATATATATATATGGGGATGGAAAGGCTGAGAAGGAGAACAGCTATAATTCACTTGTCAGCATTGTACCAAACTGTAGGTGGGAGGAGGCCATAGGGATGACTAATTTTTAGGGCTATGCATGGACCCCCTCATCTGACTCAGAAGCTGCTTCAGGGCTTCCAAGGTGGGCCTGATTCATCTCAGGATGATTTGGGGGGCACCTGACCCTCTTCAGCCTATGCAGCCAAAGCAGGATTCAGACATCTGAATCCCACTTCATCCCACCTCATGCTGCACATAGATCCCCCAGCTCCTTACCTGGAGCCTTGTTCTGTGGGGGTGGGACCGACGCCAGGGGAACCACTGATGCCCCCACTGCTTGTGCTGTGGGGGAGCCACTGCCAGCCCTTCCAGGAAAGGCACTGCCGGGGAAAGCACTGCCTGTCGCAGCCCACCAACCACCAACAGGCACGAGGGCAGGAGTCACCCTCCAACTGTGCTCTCTCCCTTCCTTGGAAGGAGGGGAGGGCACCCGGTTGGAGGCCGACTCCTGCCTCTGCTCAAGCCTTCATGGGTTCCTTGCTTGTGAGGAGGCCGTGAAGGCTTGAGTGAGGCCAATGGAAGCAGCTTGCAATGAGTGTGGGCTGCCGCCACCAGCTCCTGGGCCCTCTGGATGTGCTCTGGCAGCCGTCTTGTTCCGAGGAATGGGGGGAGCCATTTCCCCCTGTTTTTGTGCCATGGCTGTTCCTGCAAGTTTTAGATCCATGATTTCTCTGGGTCAGTCCATGGAAGCAGATGTGCTTTGTGATATGATGGTGGTTTGGGGGATTTGCTCTGCAAAAATCATATGAAATCAACAAGATCCCTGCTTGGATCCCTGGTTTTGCACCGTGGCTGTGCCCACAATTGGCAGATTCATGATTTTTCTGTTTCAGCCTTGGGATGTCTAATGCTCAGATAGTCCCCTCCTCCCCAGTAACACCACCTCTCTCACAATGAGCAAGTGGAGGCTGACTCACAGCAAAGCTCACTGCCTCCTCCTCCTCCTCCCTCGCCTCTCCCCTTTCCCCACCTCTCCCAGTGGCCGGATATCTCTCAAATTGATACATTTCGTGCCTCTGCATCCTCTCACCTTCCCCCTTCCCTCCTCCTGCCCCTCTGTGTGATCTTTCAGAAGTTGATAGATTTTGGAGACAGCCTGTCTGGGCTGTTCAGCAGGCATAAGAAGAGCTCCGAATATACAAGCCGGGCCGAGGCGCTTCGTGGAGGAACCGCTTCTCTTTGGGATGCTTTAGTGCTGGTGTGATCTGCTCTGTATAATGACAAGGCACCTCTGAATCAGCCCACTTCACATTATTTGGGCTTTGTGTCGAAGTGGTGCACAGCCCTACTAACTTACTTTATTTTTTTATTTGACTAAACCCACTCACCTCCTGATCTGAGTTCATGCTGGGGCCAGAGCTAGCTTGGGATGTCTGTTTCTACCATCCTTTAGATGTCATCTTTCCTCCCAACCCTAGGAAGCACAGGCAAGTTTAATGATGACATCTTCCTTGTATAGACCACCTTGTTGAAAACACATCTTTACATACTGTATTATGGAGGTGTTCTTGGTATTATTGGATTGAATGGATTCATGACCTGAAACAGTTCCAACACATGGTAAGATCACTAGTCTCCTTCCAAATATAGATCTTCTAAAAAAAAAAAAAAGGTAAAGGTGTCCCCAACCAGTTGTGTCCAACTCTAGGGTGTGGTGCTCATCTCCATTTCTAAGCTGAAGAGCCAGCGCTGTCCAAAGATGCTTCCATGGTCATGTGGCTGGCATGACTGAACACCGAGGTGCACAGAATGCTGTTACCTTTCCCGCCGAGGCGGTACCTATTTATCTACTTGCAATTTCTTGCTTTCGAACTGCTAGGTTGTCAGGAGCTGGGACTGAAGATGGGAGCTCACTCCATCATGCAGCACTCGGGTCTTGAACTGCTGTCCTGCCGACCTTCTGGTCTGCAGTTCAGCATCTTAACCACTAAGCCACCATGGCCTTAATAGATCTTCTAGGATGTGGTAAATTATAATTACACTTTTTCAAGGTAGGTTGAACAGGGTTAGTTAATAATGTTAGCTATATCACTAAACTCCCTGTGATGCACTGTATGTTTTTGAAACTCCCCCCCCCCCCGCTCCTTTTTTTAAAGTAATGACAGTATGGCAGATTTTTAGGATTCTTCTGATACAGTTTTGTAGTCATTCTATTTCCAGTTAAGCAGTGGGGAGATTCAATTACATGCTGTAGAAAAGGGGAATTGTATCAATAAACCAGCAGTGCCATTGAGGGTGCTTGTCTGGCTTGCAAGAATGAACAGCTAGAATTTAAGAGTCATGTGTATATTCCAACAATTAATATCGTTGGGTTGTTGTTCTTTGTAGCTTTCTTGTCTTTATTATTTTAATAATTGGGGATGCTTCTGAAATTCTCCTCATCCAAATTTCTCTCTGGACAATACTCCATTGCTCTGGATATTTTTATTACGATTTTTTAATAGAATATTGAGCATGTGCAGTTTGTTGAAATGCTCAGTTTCTTCTAGAGCTGTGTACAAATGGCATCTCAAAATTCTCCAGCTTATTTGTGTAACAGTGAAATGGGGGGAGGTGTCATTTCACAGAATATCTCTGGCAGGGGAGAAAATCGCCAACATTCTCTCAGGCTTGGAGCTGACTGTTAGCAGTGACATAAGTTGCCTACTCACCCTACTCACCCTACTCCCCCCCCGCCCCATACAAGTGACAGCAACAACAATTGTGTTAGCAGCCTGCTACCATTTTGCATCCTCCAAAACTGCTGAGACTTAGTATTGTTCCAGGACATTCTGGGTGTGGTGGGAGGAGGGGTTGAGGGGGATGGCAGCTGCCATCAAAAAAATGGTGGATAATATTTGTAGGGGGAAACCTGCAAAGTAGCTTCATATGTCTACAGGAATGAGAAAAAAATGTCTGCTGAGAAATTTCTGCTTAGTTTCTTCAATGTACAAATGTGTGTATGTGTGATTGTCTCTGTGTCTTCCTTCTCCCTCTCCCCTTCTCTCTCAAACACACACACAAACACACAAAGGTTTACTGAGTGCATAACTGAATCCAGCAAAAAAAAGTAACTTGGATGTGATTGCTTTAAAGATACTTTTTCTCTAGTGTTTTACCAATGTAAACACAGCCCCCTTCTGTCCGTCCGTCCGTCTGTCTGTCTGTCTCTCTCTCTCTCTCACACACACACACACACATATTGATGTGATTGTATGTATGTTTTTATCACAATTCTGTTCCTATACTATTTTATAAATGCATGCTGATAAAACACTGGAAATCAAACACAATATTGATGTGATTGCTGCATGATATATCATGATCGCATTAAGTATAGGGTGATGCAAATGAACTGAAAAAAACAAACAAACCTGAAAGTCGCATTAGAGTATGCATGGCCCAATTCCTGAATTAATAGTAAGTTCCCCTACTTAAATCAAAAGTGAGGGAAACCTAGGGGAGAGTGATCCCAAGGACCAACAGAGGAATGGAATATAACAAATTGTATTTATTTAAGATTTCTTACCCACCTTGACTCTTGTCTTCCCAAGGCTGCTTACTATATATATATATATATATATATATATATATAGTAAAATGCAGTATCAACACATTATAAAAATACCTTTACATTTATTTTAAAATAAGCCAGTTAAAATAAAATAAAATGTCAAATATTTGACAGCAGAAAATACCATGAAACC
The DNA here is from genome assembly GCF_057233095.1 of Heloderma suspectum. NCBI lineage: Eukaryota > Metazoa > Chordata > Lepidosauria > Squamata > Helodermatidae > Heloderma > Heloderma suspectum. The sequence continues at coordinate 32,094,965 of NC_139465.1, forward strand.
TTTTCAATTAAAAACTAGAGAGAATGAGTCTATTTAAAGCCCTTTTAAAGGCACCACAGATGGATCCAGCTCTCAGGAGGACATTCAATAGGAAAGGGGTCATCACTGAGAAGGCCCTGAAATCTGTTCATCACTAGCTGAAAATGTATTGAAAAATAAATACAATGTATTAATAGAAGTTGCTATACACAAGGGAAGTACATCTCAGCAGGGAGTCTCCAGTCTCCAAGAAATGGGTAAATTCAGAAAAAGGTATAGGAATACAGGAGATGCTTATATGTAGACCTCAGGCAGGGATTCTCAAGAAATGTTTTGTATCTGTTTTCCAAAGTAAACTCAGATGAACTGCACCTCACCACCTCCTATACAAAAGAGTTTATGGGAATGTAGTTCTTTCTGAATTTTCACTTCAGTGAATTCTATGAGGTGGTCTGAAGGCTGCCTTTGAGGGGGAAGGGAAGTCTTATTTTTTTCAGAAAAATGTAATCGTAGCTAGAAAGCTCAGTGGCTGGTACAGCATCTCTGGCACACATTAAAAATGGGCCCATGAAGGCAGCCATCTTTTTCTTGTACAACGTCCCAGGTTCAGTTCCTGGAATCTCTAGGCAGGGGTGGGAAAGACTCCTGCCTTGAACCTGGAGAGCCACTGCCAGTCAGAAAAGGCCTTCTTCTCAGTAGCTGCCCACCTCACTTCCTTTGGTGGGACCTCCCAGAGAAGGACTGCTGAAGATGATCTTAGTATCCCGGCAGGTATACATGGGAGGAGATGAACCTTCGGGTAACCTGGCCCCAAGCCATGTTTTTGAATGTTAATACCAGCACTTTGAATTGGGCCTGGAAATGTACTGGCAGCAAATGCAGATGGAAATGTACTGGCATAATATGTTCATGTTGGCCAGTCTCTGTTAACAACATCGCTGCGCTTTTTTGAACCAGTTGAAGTTTCTGGACCATTTCAAGGGCAGCCCCATGTATAATGCATTGCAGTAATCCAGACAAGAGGTTATCAGAGCATGATAACTGTCGCTAGGTGTCAAGGGCTCCTTGGAGGCCTCTCTCAGTCTAATCCAGTGGCCAAGTCCTGACACAGACAAAGGGATTCTTTTCAAAGCTTTATTCCTCTTTTACAACTTAACAACTCTACTGTTAGCAACTAGATATGAGCAGCAGAGTACCTATGCCCTAAGTTGGAACAGTTGGTCCCTGTTTGAAAGGGAATCACTGGCAGACCCTGAACTTAAGGGCTAGGGAGAATCCCTCCCCTTTTCCCTTGGATCCTCTGGGTGCAACCACTGTTTGCGCGCCAACCAGGCACTACGCCTCCTTTCTGCGCCCTCCATTTGGTGCCACTCTCTGCGTCGGTGACGCGCATCCATCAAGTCTGCTTCCCACGCTCTGTCACTCCCAGGACTGCTATCTAAGCTAGGAATGCCGGTGGGAGGAATCTCCATCAGCTGTTGGCCCTGGGAAAGAGGAGCACGCTCCTCTCCCAGGAGCGACTCCTCTTCCTCAGAATCAGAACTACTCTGGGATTCTATGGGCTCAGTGTCCACCCTGACATCATCCTTGCTCCCATGAGGCCCCCCCTCGTGTTCCTCCCCTGGGGCCCTGGGTTTGTGGGGGTACAGCTGGTGGAAGTGCCTCAGCAGCAACAGAGCATGCACATTTTCCACGGGTTCCCAGTATCGCTCATCAGGCCCGTACCCCTTCCAGTCCACCAGATATTGCAAGCGGCCGCGAGAAATGCGGGAGTCCAAAATCTCCGCGACCTCAAACTCCTCCTTCCCCTCCACCAGCACTGGTGGCAGGGGGGGAGCCGACTGAGCAATGAGGGTCGCCGGCAACCAGGGGGGACAGCAAGGACCGATGAAAAACAGGATGGATCTTCATGGCGGGGGGAGAGCCAGGCGAAAAGCAACAGGGTTAATCTGGGTCATAATCTGGAAAGGCCCCATGCAGCAAGGTGTGAGCTTCCTTGCGGGCGAGTGAGAGGGGAGGTATTGGGTGGACAACCAAACCCAGCCCCGCAGTTGCAGAGACGGACCCGGCTGGCGCCGCTGGTCTGCAGAGGCCTTGTAGGCTGTCTTGGCTTGCTCAAGGGAGTCCCGTAAGAGGTGGTGTACCGCTCACAACTCCTCTAAAAAGTCATGGGCCGCTGGCACCGAAGAGGGAGCTAAGGTGGACGGGAAAGCCTTGGGGTGGTAACCAAAATTGGTAAAAAATGGAGTTTGGCAGGTGGAAGCATGGCAGGCATTATTATAAGCAAATTCTGCGAGAGGCAGCAAGGAAAACTAGGGATGTACGAAAGTGGCTTACCTTTCACAGATAATGTTGATGGTGGGGGGGAGGCGTTCCATCCCTCCCCCCAGAATCCTGGCCGGGGGGGAGGCGCTCCGTTCCTCCCCCCGGAATCCTCGAACTGCCGGCTGTGCTCCATGGCAGCTCCGCAGAGCAGCCACCCAGGCCCGGCCCGGCCAGGCCAGAGCCATCCGCAGCCGGATTTCTGGCCGTGGAGGGCTCTGGGTAAAAAAAAAAAAAACAAAAACCCAACGCGTATGCAAATGGCAGCAGCTATGGCCGCCGCCATTTGCGTTCCTTCTTTTTACCGTCTTAATCTACCTAAATATTTACGTAGACTATGACGGTGAAAATCAAGGGGAATGTAAATAGCGTAGCGGGCTCTATTTGCGTCCCCTTTTGATTCCCCGTTTTAGCCTATGCATTTTTTTTTTTAAACCCACCACCAACCATGATAGGCTACGTAAAGATTTACGTAGCCTATCATGTCTTTTTTTAAAAAAAAAAACCTAGCCATGATAGGCTATGTAAATCTTTATGTAGCCTATCACATCTTCCCCCCCCCCACAAGCCTGGAAATGGTGGCGGCGGCCGCCGGTCGGAAAACCGGCTGCTGCCACCGCCGGAGCCGCCGCCGGAGCTGCCGCCGCCTGGAATATCCGCCCCAGGTAAGTCTCATCCCGGGGGGGATCCGTGGGGGGGCGGGGGGCAGGCTGTTCCGCCACAGATTTCGGGGGGCTGAATGCACTGGCATTCGGCCTCACCGAGATCTGTGGCAGAATTCTCTGACATCCCTAAGGAAAACCAGTCATCCTGCTGGTAATTTACATAACAGCACAGATATTGCTCCAAAGTCGCATTGGTGCACTCGGTCTGACCATCCGTCTGTGGATGGTGGGCGGAGGAAAGACGGAGCATCACATGGAGCAACGCAAGTAGCTCCCTCCAGAAATGAGCAGTGAATTGGGGCCCCCTATCCAAAATGAGACCCTCGGGCCATCCGTGGAGGCAGAAAACATGCACCAAGAACAGCTCTGCTGTCTCCCTGGCTGTGGGCAACCCAGAGCAGGGGATGAAATGGGCCATCTTAGAAAAGAAATCCACCACCACCAGAATAGTGGTCTTACCGTGTGAGCGAGGCAAGTCAGTGATGAAGTTTTATTCCTCTTTTACAACTTAACAACTCTACTGTTAGCAACTAGATATGAGCAGCAGAGTACCTATGCCCTAAGCTGGAACAGTTGGTCCCCATTTGAAAGGGAATCACTGGCAGACCCTGAACGTAAGGGCTGGGGAGAATTCCTCCCCTTTTCCCTTGGATCCTCTGGGCGCAGCCGTTGTTTGCGCGCCAACCGGGCACTACACCTCCTTTCCACGCCCTCCATTTGGCACCGCTCTCTGCGTCGGCGTCACGCATCCATCAAGTCTGCTTCCCGCACTCTGTCAGTCCTAGGACTGCTATCTAAGCTAGGGATGCTGGTGGGAGGAATCTCCATCAGCTTTTGGCCCTGGGAAAGAGGAGCATGCTCCTCTCCCAGTAGCGACTCCTCTTCCTCAGAATCAGAACTACTCTGGGATTCTATGGGCTCAGTGTCCACCCTGACACTAGGCTATCTCTGTCCAAATAAGGACATAGTTGGTATATCAGCCTAAGCTGATAAAAGGTGCTCCATGCCACTGAGTCCACCTGTGCAACAATGCTGGATCCAAGAGCACCCCCAAACTACAAACTGGATCCTTTAGGGGGAGTGCAACCCCCTCCAGAACAAGTTGAACATCATTTTAGGGATGTATGAAAGTCACTTACCTTTTCAAAGGGTGACATTTGCGGTGGCGGGGAGGCGCTCCGTCCCTCTCCCCGAAATTCTCTCTGGCTGGCTCCACTCCATGGACATTCCGCGGAGCCACTGGCTGGGACCGCCTGCAGCCAGACATCTGGCCGCTGGGCAGCCTGCAGGGACGCAAATGGCGGCTGCCGTAGCCACCGCCATTTGCGTCCCTGTATTTTGCTGTGATTGGCTAAGTAAATATTTTTTAAAATATTTACGTATAAAACAGCAAAAAAACAAACAGTGGACGCAAATGGTGGCGGCTACGGCGGCCGCCATTTGCGTCCCCTTTTTTTTTTGCTGTTTTAGCCTACGTAAATATTTTTTTTTTAAAAAAAGGAACACAAATGGTGGCCACCGTAGCCACCACCATTTGTGTTCCCTTAGTTAAGCGGTGATATGCTACGTAAATACTTACGTAGCCTATCACGGCTTCTGCAGGGATGCAAATGGCATCTCTGCATTAGCCGTGATAGGCTACGTAAGTATTTATGTAGCCTATCATGGCTACATGGAAGAAGTGAATGGCAGCTGCAGACGTGGCCGCTATTCGCAAGTCAGCGCGGATGGCAGCAGGTAGGTGCTCCGTTCCAGGCTTCGTTCCGCCATGGATTTCGGGGGGCCGAATGCACTGGCATTTGGCCTCACTGAGATCCATGGCGGAATTCTCTGACATCCCTACATCACTCAGCCAAGCAGATGAACTATCCACTAACTGTACCTGCATCTTGTCTGGACTGAGTCTCAGCTTATTGCCCCCCCCCCCCCACATCTAGTCCATTACAAGCTAAGCAATCATCAGTAAGAACCGGTAATGATAATAATAATATCCATCCCAGTAAAATACTAAAATCCAATAAACAATTACAGCTCAAACCATCAGCAGCATAAACTCATTTATTAAATAATAAGTTAACTACCTTTAATTGGTACTTTTCATCCCAATTTGAAAATACACTATATTGATATATACAATGAAATAAGAGATCACAGATTTATATTAAATTAAACACTGAATGCTATCTCAGTAGTTAGTTACATTTTTGGGTACAAGTTTAGTTAAATTCCTTGAAGGATATTTAATTTAATGTAAGATAAGAGGAGCATCTAATTTAGAACTGGCACTTTATAAATGCTCTTTCTTCTATTTATACCTGCAGTTCTCTAAACATTTCTCCCCCCCTCACCCCAAGGAATGAGGAAGATCTAAATTAATATGAATATGATGTACTTAAATTGCAGCATTGTATGCAAATATATATAGATTACAGCCCTATTACTGAAATTTAAGTTATCTCAAAAATCCTCATTATTCAAATTACATATCTGTACAAATGAAATAGTTTTCTAATGGAATTATTCCAAGATCGTTTCACGTTGATTTAACTATTCCATCTTTTTTCTCAAGTGTCAATCTAGTGTGTGTGTGTGTGGTATAAGAACATAAGAAGAGCCACAATTGGTCAGACCAATGGTCTGTCTCAGGGGTGGAGAACCTCATGACCGGGAACCAAATCTGGTCATCCCATGGTCCACTGAGAGGGGACATGTCTGAATACATGATTCCTACCAGAGCATGGATAACTGTCGCCAGGCTATCCCTGTCCAGATAGGGTCACAGATAGTATAACAGCCTAAATTGGCAAAAGATGCTCCAGCCACCAAATCCACGTGGGACTCAAGTGACAGTAATGAACACCCGCAAGTGTGTGCTTGATCTTCCAGGGGGAGTGGAACCCCCTCCAGGGCAGGTTGAATGCCACTCAGTGAACCACCTGCTAACAGTACCTCTGCCTTGTCTGGATTGAGCTTCAGTTTCCTGGCCCTCACACAGTCCTTTGCCCTTCTCAGGCACAGATTCAGGACATCTACTTCCTCACCTGGGTTTGATGAAAAGGAGACATATTCCTGGGTGTCATCGGCATGTTGATGGCACCTCAGTCCACATCCCTGAATAGCCTCCTCCAGTGGTTTCATGTAGAGGGTAAATAGCATGGGGGAGGAATAACCCTGTGGAGCCTCATGACATAATTGCCATGGAACAGAGCAATAAGCTCCCAGCAACACCTTTTAGAAGCAACCATCCAAGTAGGAAAGGAACCACTGTGGAACAATGCCCCCAACCCAGACAGCTACTCCAGAAGGATACCACCATCGTCAATGGTACTGAAAGCCACTGAGAGGTCCAAGAGAACCAACAGGGTTGCGCTCCCCCTATCTCTCTCTTGGCAAAGGTCATCCCATAGGATGTCAAAGGCAGTTTCTCTCTCAAATTAGGCCTAAAGCTGGATTGAAATGGATCTAGAAAATCAACTTCATCCAAGAATGCCTGGATTTGATCAGAGACTACATGTTCAAGAACCTTGCTCAAGAAGGGGATGTTAGCAACCGGCCTATAGTTGTCCTCCACTTCTGGTTCTAGGTTAGGTTTGTTCAGGAGCAGCCTGGTGACTACCTTTTTAAAGAAGACTGGTACTGCCCCCTCTCTCAAGGAGGAATTTACAAACTCCCAGACCCAACCGGCCATCCCCTCCTTATTAGATGTAACAAGCCAAAATGGGCAAAGCTTGAGCATACCAGTGCTCGGTCAAACTCGTCCAAGCACCTTACCTGCATCCTCATGCCTCAGCAACTGAAACTCATCCAATACAGCTGGACCAGATGGTGCTCTGGACACCGCTGTTAGTGGAACCATGATAACTTGAAGTTCTGGTAGAAATCTACCCTTAAGGCGCTAAGTCTTAGCCCTATCTGCACAAAGGGGAAACACATTATGTGCAACCCTGTTTGTTCTCAGTGGCTTTCAGTACCATTGACCATGGTAAGCCCACTCTTAGGGCACAATCCTATCAAGATACTGTAGCTGGCAGCCTCTGAACTTGGTAGCTACTGACTATCCTATGCAGGGTCTATGGCACGTGGAGGCGATCCTCTCCTTCATGCTCCAGCTGCCCTGCATTTGTCACTAGACACAGCTTTGGGGAGGGGAAGGGAAGGGGCATGGAGACCCGATAGGAAGCTGTCTAAAGGGGATTCTGGGTCTCCTCCCTGCTCATCCACCAGGACTGCCCCCTTTTCACCACTGCCCTGTTTATGAGCATCGAGGCAGCAGAAGCATGAAGAGAACGATGCTGGCTACAACAAGGGGGTGGGGAGCACAATTTTGGATGACCTCGGTTTCAAGAAACTGAAAAATCCTGTGGCCACCTAGACAGTGTCTAGTGGCCATAGGATTGCTCTCTTAGTCTTCATATTACTAAATATTGCCTGTTTAGATATTCAGGTCAAAATTAGTGTTTGCTTGGTGGGAAAACAAACAAACTTTTTGATTGTATAAATAGTCACAGTGGGGTGGATTCAGTGTCATTGCTTCCTTTGGGCTCTGCATCCTGTTCTCTCCCTCTTTGTGCTTTTTTCTCCTTTCTTGATCAGTCTTCTGGGTGATTCCAGCCAAAAAGGGATCATATGGTTATTGGGAGGACATTACTATAGGGATGTATGAGAATTCCATTCCTGTTCCCAAATCATGTAAGCATATCCTGTTTGCAACCCCAAATGCGAAAATGGGAAGGAACACAATTCCCAAGAATCTTTCATAATTTCCCAAATTTGCATTCACATTCAAAATTGCCCACTTGTGCAAGCACACCCTTCCAAAATATGCACTTGTGCATGTGTGCAAATATGCATTTCTTCCCCAAATCTGCATTTTCATCCTCAAGTCTATGGGGGAGATGCACGTTTTTAGACTTGGGAAAATGCACACTTTTAAAAATGTGTATTTTTCTTGTTCAAAAATTCACACTTTCCCCCACTGAAAAAGAAAAGAAAAAGATGCTCATGTCTGGGAACACAAATGATCTGAACTGAGCTTTGAGGAAGCATTTGGAGAACCTCAATGAATTCAAACATTGCATGTTTGTCCATCCCTACACTGCTGTTCTATGTAGTCAATCAGATTTCGCTAATTAATGGTATCATTGAGGGCAGATGAAGTCAACTGACAGAACTGGAACAATTATGTATATAAATAGGTGTTCATTTTTTTTCATGATTGAAACTATTTGTGGAAAATGACATGTAGCTTCAGCTGATATGTGTTCACCATTTTAGATTTAGAATTGTGTATCAAAAAATTACAGACTTTAAAAAATGGTTTATGCTTTGCATCCATTTCTTTCTTTGTCCATCTTCCAGGCAAAGACCCTTCCAGGCTTTAAGAAGTCTGTACAATGGAAGGTACAGGGTGTTATTCCATTTCCTACTTATGCTTTGCAGTCCTTCTCAGTTGCATATGCTATTTCTATTTAGAATAATTCCAGAGGTGGATATATCTATCTCTTGCATTAAGATTTGGTAAGTTTCTTGAGCTTTTAACTTGGCTTCAGGGCAAAACTGTGTGTAAGCCATGCTTCCCTGAAATAATTTGTTTCCTAATTGCTATTCGCTTACTGAAATACAATTAAAGCTATTGCCCTGATATTAACATCAACATCTTGATTGCCTCATAGAAATATGAATATGTATTTTTTTTCTTCTGCTCATAAATCTTTTCTGTTAACTTTCTCTCTCTGAACATCTTAAGTCTTAATTAAAGTGAAATTTGAATCCCTTTGAACAAAGATGTTTAATTGATCACATGGTTGTCCTTAAGTAGAACATGTCTTGCATTTCAGGGTAGTCTTTGGATAAATAGTAATTGGAAAGGAATCTAGGCCCTGATTCACAGGAACAAAAGGCATTGCCTCATCTTTAGGTGTGCAATCCCTTTCTTTCACTCCCATTCAAGCACCCATATTGCCATCCAGCCACTGGCTGGCAGGGATGCAAATGGGGGCGGCCATAGCTGCCGCCGTTTGCATCCCTGTAGTCAGCCGTGATAGGCTACATAAAGACTTATGTAGCCTATCACGTCTGGCTTAAAAAAAAAAAAAAACATGCGCATATGCAAATGGTGGCGGCTATGGCCACCACCATTTGCGTTCCTTATTTTTGGCTGTCTTAGTCTACGTAAGTATTTACGTAGACTAAGACGGCGAAAATAAGGGGGAACGCAAATAGCGTCCGCTACGCTTTTTGTGTTCCCCTTATTTTCGCCGTCTTAGTCTATGTAAATATTTACATAGACTAAGATGGCCAAAGATAAGGAACGCAAATGGCGGCAACCGTAGCCGCCGCCATTTGCGTACGCTTTTTTAAAAAAAAACAGATGTGATAGGCTACATAAGTCTTTACGTAGCCTATCACATCTTGTAAAAAAGAAAAAAAGAAAAAAAGAAAAAAAGAAAAAAAGAAAAAAAGAAAAAAAGAAAAAAAGAAAAAAAGACAAGACTGCAAATGGTGGCAGCGGCAGCCGGTCGGAAGACCAGTCACCGTAGCCGCCGCCGTCGCCAAAGCCACCGTCGGTGCCACCCGGAAGATCCGCCCTAGGTAAGTCTCATCCCGGGGGGGATCCGGGGGGGCAGGGGGGCAGGCCGTTCCACCACAGATTTCGGGGGGCCGAATGCACTGGCACTGGCATTCGGCCTCACTGAGATCCATGGTGGAATTCTCTGCCATCGCTAGATTCCACAGAGCCGCCGGCCGGCTCCACCAGCAACCGGACATCTGTCCGCTGGCTAGCAGGGATGCAAATGGCGCCGCCATTTGTGTCCGTGAATTCAGCTGTGATAGGCGATGTAAAGACTTCCATTATTTTTGGCTGCCTTAGTCTACGTAAATATTTACGTAGACTAAGATGAAAACAAGAAAGGGGAACGCAAATAGTGTAGCAGACACTATTTGCGTTCCCTTTTATTTTCACCGCCTTACTCTATGTAAATATTTATATAGACTAAGATGGCGAAAATAAGGGGGAATGGAAATAGCGTCTGCTACGCTATTTGCATTCCCCTTTCTTGTCTTTGTCTTAGTCTACGTAAATATTTACGTAGACTAAGACGGCGAAAATAAGGGGGAATGCAAATAGTGTCCACTACGCTATTTACGTTCCCCTTTAGTTTTCCGGTCGGAAGACCAGCCGCTGCCGCCGAAGCCGCCGCTGGAGCCACCGCTGTCCGGAACATCTGCCCCAGGTAAGTCTCGTCCCGGGGGGGATCCTTGGGAGGCAGGGGGGGCAGGCCGTTCTGCCACGGAGTTCAGGGGGCCAAATGCACTGGCATTCGGCCTCACCGAGATCTGTGGCGGAATTCTCTGACATCCCTAACGCAGATGGCAGCGGTTACGGCCGCCGCCATTTGCGTTCCTTATTTTTGGCCTTCCTAGTCTACGTAAATATTTATGTAGACTAAGATGGCGAAAATAAGGGGGAACGCAAATAGCGTAGCGGGTGCTATTTGCGTTCCCCTTTATTTTCGCCGTCTAAGTCTACGTAAATATTTACGTAGACTAAGACGGCCAAAAATAAGGAACGCAAATGGCGGCGGCTGTAGCCGCCACCATTTGCATACACTTTTTTTTCTTTTTTAAACCCAGACGTGATAGGCTACATAAGTCTTTATGTAGCCTATCACGAATGGGGGGAACAAAAAAAAACAGACTGCAAATGGCAGCGGCAGCAGTCGTTCGGAAGACCAGCTGCAGCCACCACCGAAGCCTCCGCTAGAGCCGCCACCGTCCGGAACATCCGCCCCAGGTAAGTCTCGTCCCGGCGGGCAATCCGCGAGGGGCAGGGGGGTGGCAGGTCGTTCCGCCATGGATTTCGGGGGGCCGAATGCACTGGCCTTCAGCCTCACCGATATCCGTGGCAGAATTCTCTGACATCCCTACTGTATGGAGAGAGATGAAATGGGAGGAACAGCAGGGCCATTCCACCAGTTCTGCCAGAGGAATTATTATTATTTTTCCTGTCTTCCCTCACCATTCTTCCCCCCCCCCTTTTCTTTACAGATAGTAAGTCTGTGGGGAGGGACTGTCCTGATTAATTGATTATAAGTAAGCCGCTCTGGGAAACGTTTTGGCTGATGAGCAGCATAAAATACTTCAAATACATAAATACATAAACTGATATGTAGGTGACGTGATGCATGTAATACAACACACTGAAGTAAAACAAATCACCAACAGTAATGCATCCCGTTCCCTCACACACACACACACACACACACAGGTTTTAAAACGTGAAAAGTTTCACATTTTAAAACCTGCTTACTTTTTTTTAATCTATACATTTATAAACTGGATTGTTTGTCATTTGCTTAGCTTTGGAGTAAACAAACAAATAAATAAATGGAGGGAGCAATCTTATAGCAACTAGACCACATCTAGATGGCCAGAGGATATGCCGGAGCCTGCGCTCCAAGGTCAGTTCACAGAAAATCAACCTCCCCCCACGTCCACGATGCCTCAGAAGAGAAGTGCGGAGTGGCTGAAAAGGCAAGGCAGGAGAGGCATGGACAGAATGATCCCCCCATGCTTCTTCTGCCTTGCTTTGGATAGGCGGTCACCCCCGAGTTCCTGTTCACGCGCTAGGCTATGCAAATATTTGCGTACCCTATCGTGGGGAAAAACAGGGATGCAAATGGCATAGTGGATGCCGTAAATGGCTGCATTAAGGCTAATCTACCAGCTTTACGGCCGCAAGTGGTGGCCACTACGCCATTTGCATCTGGAGACTCATTTACCCTACCCCAGAGATATGGCCCGGCAATGGCGGCCAGACATATCACCAGTGGAGCGCAGCCAGTGGCTGGCTCCACAGGATTGCCATGGAGCAGAGCCGGCCCAGATGGATTCGAGGGGGAGGGACAGATCATCTCCCCCCCCCACGGACTCCCCCACCGTACCCGGAGGTAAGAGATTCATACATCTCTAATGGGAACAGGTAATCCTTCAGATAACCTGGCCCCAAGCCATTCAGGGCTTTGAATGTTAATACCAGCACTTTGAATCGGGCCCAGAAAGGGACTGGCAGGCAGTACAGCTGGAAAAGTACTGGCATAATGTGTTCTCTTTGGCCAGTCCCTCTTACCAATCTTGCTGCCCTACTTAGAACTAGCTGAAGTTTCTGGACCGTTTCAAAGGCAGCCCCACATATAACGCATTACAATATATCCAGATGAGAAGTTATCAGAGCATGGATAATGGTAGCTAGGCTACCTCTGTCCAGATAAGGATGTAGTTGGTATACCAGTCTAAGCTAATAAAGAGTAGGGATGCATGAAACCCCCCTTACCTGGCTCTGCTGGGTTCCACTGGGGGGGGAGGCGCTCCATCCCTTCCCCCAGAATCCAGGCCAGCCTGCTCCGCTCTGTGGGGATTCCGCGGAGCCACCAGCTGGGTCCGCCAGCCGCCGGACATCCAGCTGCTGGCTAGCTGGGATGCAAATGGCAGCGGCCATAGCCACCGCCGTTTGCGTCCCTGTATTCAGCCATGATAGGCTACGTAAAGACTTACGTAGTCTATCACGTCTGGGTTAAAAAAACAACAACAAACGTATGCAACTTGCAGAGGCTACGGCCGCCGCCATTTGCATTCCCTATTTTTGGTTGTCTTAGTCTACATAAATATTTACGTAGACTAAGATGGCAAAACTAAGGGGGAACGCAAATAGCGTAGTGGACACTATTTGCGTTCCCCTTTATTTTCACCTTCTTAGTCTACGTAAATATTTACGTAGACTAAGACAACCAAAAATAGGGAATGCAAATGGCGGCGGCCATAGCCACTGCCATTTGCGTACATTTTTTTTTTAACCCAGACGTGATAGGCTATGTAAGTCTTTATGTAGCCTATCACGAATGGGGGGGGGGAAAGACTGCAAATGGCGGCGGCGGCCGGTCGGAAGACCAGCCGCTGCCGCCGCCTCCACCAAAGCCGCTGCTGGAGCCACCGCCGTCCGGAACATCCACCCCAGGTAAGTCTCATCCCGGGGGGAACCGCTGGGGGCGGGGGGTGGCAGGCCATTCCGCCATGGAGTTTGGTGGGCCGAGTACACTGGCATTCGGCCTCACCGAGATCCGTGGCAGAATTCTCTGACATCCCTAATAAAAAGTGCTCCATTGCACTGAGTTCACCTGTGCCTCAAGTGACAGTTCTGGGTCCAAGAGCACCCCCAATCTACAAACCTGATCCTTTAAGGGGAGTGCAACCCCCTTCAGAACAGGTTGAAACGTGAATATCACATAGCCAGGCAGACGAACCACCCACTAACAGTACCTCCATCTTGTCTGGATTGAGTTTCAGTTTATTGGCCCTCATCCAGTCTTATTACTGTGCCCAGGCACTGATTCAGAACAGCCACTGCCTCACCTGGGTTTGATGAGTGCCATTTTTGTCACCGAAGGCAGCTTATAGTCACTAACAACACTAGTAATAATAATATGCAATGCAATAATAATAGAATTGCAGAAATCCAGACAAAAGGGTATCAGAGCATAGATAACTGTAGCTAGGGTATCTCTGTCCAGATAAGGGCGTAGTTGGTATAGCAGTGTAAGCTGTTAAAAAGTGCTCCATGCCAAATATTTTGGCAGGACTTTTTAATGCAGTTCAATGCAGAAATGGAAGGCAATTATTGATTAAAACCTCATAGGCAGGGTCAAGCTTAGCTTCCTTGACCCAACTTGATTGGATGATAGACATGGAAAATATAGGGACACAATCTGGTTAGGATAGCTGGATGCATTTACCCTTGGTCGTTTTATTACCCTATTACTCATGTTTATTTGTTGCTATTTTGGCATACTGTGTGTGTATCCCCATTCAGATATAGAACTTTTCCTATTGATATTTTTCTTCAATAAAATTTAAAATTTGTCATCTGAAACTTTTTTCTGTTCTCTTTGTTTTGGTCTTTTTCTTGGGAAGGGGGGTGGTTATCCACCCCAAATCTAATAGCCAATCCCCACACTAACTAAAGTAGATACCTGTGACCCAGGCTAGATCTACACCTCATGTCATATGTATCAATGCAATCCCAGCATGGTGATGTTAGATCCCTCTTGCATATTTTATACCATGTAGCACACACAATGACATCTGTTGCAGTATTTTAGATAATACGGAATAAAAGGTGGGATATAATGCTAGAAAAGCAGTATATGGAATGCATAATGTGCCCCAACAATTATCAGTGCACTTCAATACCAATAAAAAGCAGTAGTATAAATCTAGATCCAGAGAGTTTTAAGGCTGGGTTAGTGGAAGAAGCTAGCGTGGGGGAAATATTTCAACCAGTCAGCAACAGAAAAGGTAGTGGAGAAGGGCAAAAACAAGCGTGTGCATACTATTTCTATGAGTGGAGCCCTTTAAAATGGAATTATAAAAACCTGGATGGCTTTAAAATGGAGTTCGAAAAATCAGGCTATCAATGGCTACTAGTCATGATGGATATACTGTATATTACCTCCAGTATCAGGGGCAGCATGTCTCTGAATATTAGTTGCTCCGGAACACATGCAGGAGGGTGCATGTCCTGCTAATGGGCTTCCAGTAGGGCTTCACATTCTGTTCACTGCAGGAACAGAATGTTAGATAGGCCTTTGGCCTGATCCAGCATAGCTTTTCCTATGTTCTTGTGTTGTTATGAATGGTATCACTGGCATGGACAGGAAAAGCTGTCAGAAATCTGAGAGGGATGGAGTTACTGGTTTTGGGGGAGCTGCAGGAGAATTAACCAAGTTTCACACATTCCTAGAATAACAGTAAGGGAGAAGTTCCCAGTTAAGAACTAGCCTGACAACAGCATTAGGGATGTATGTGAATTTTATTTCAGTTCTCAAATCACTTGAAAATGACCCATTCGCAACCCTGAATACAGACACAAACAGAATATGTACTGTTGGAGAATATGTTCTCCAAAATTGTTTGCAAACTCCTGACCTTGCATTCATGTTTTCAAAATGTGCATTTTCAAAATGCTCAACTCTTGAAAAATGCACAACTTCTCCCATTTGAACAAACCAAAAAAACAAGTATCAGGGAGAACCAGCTGACCAGAGCTTTGAAGTAATGTTTGGAGTCTGTTTTTCTTTCTTTCTTTCTTTCTTTCTTTCTTTCTTTCTTTCTTTCTTTCATATCCTGCCTTTCTACCCAAAAAGTGGCACTCAAGGAGGCTTACAAAACAATTTAAAATAGATTAAAACAATAAAACACATTAAAATGCAATAAAAACATAACAGCTGTAGAATAAAAACAGCCCCCAACTCCCACAGACCCACTTACAGGCCTAAGGCCTGCTTGAATAAAATGGTATTTCAGTGAGCTCAAGCATCACTCATTCTCCTATCCCTAACTGGCATTCAGTTCACCCAATCCTCTCAACTTCCATTTCTGAAAATCCCAAACACACAATCACACACTAGGACATTCTGGAGAATCAAAACAGTCCTACTGTTGGGTGAGTTTCTTCCAATGAAATCAGTCTATCACTCAATAACAGAGATGTGGATCAAAGGCTTAAGGCACAACTTTATGCATGTTTAGACAGAAAAGACTTACAACTCGCATGACTGGCTGGGGAATGCTGGGAGTTGTAGGACTTCTTTTTCTATCTAAACATGCATAGGACTCTGCCCTTAGGAAGTTACAGACTGGAAGGAAAGTTAGAAAGCTGTTTGCTTTTGTGATGAAGGCACATTTTCATCCCAACAGCCTTTCAAAACTCCATCTCACAATTGCTATTTGGTTTTTATGGCACAAAAGGTACCTCCCACCCCTAATTTTCATTTCGGAGAACTGAGCAATGACCTGCTGAGTAACATATGAAGATGTTGTGCGTGTGTGTGTGTTGGTTTAATAATTTGTCAATGAATACATTTATAGATATGAAATACAATATAAATGCATTGGCTCATAGGCTCCAGTGAGTTATTTGCTCAGCAATGGATTCACTAGGTAACACTCAACACAAATTAATTTGTAATTTCTAGGATAATTATCCCCCATAATAAAAGCCTACATCTGAAAAATAAAATTGCAGATTTTAATGGTTTTAAACAGCTCCCTAGTCATAATCATCCTGACTGATAGAAAAAAGAGTTTTGCCTCTTCAGTCTGATATTTCCTTTAAAGGAACTAAATACAAAAAGCATTGTGTACATTGCAGTATGTCAAGTATTTCATAATTAAATATTTTAATCTCTCCCCCATAGGAAACAAAGGCCACTTTGAAGAATTCTCTCCAAATATTCACCCCAAGAGCTTCAGCTATTGGGTGGTATAGAAATATAATAAATACATAAATTTCCCCCATAGTTGCTGTGTCAGTAACTTGGCCAAACAAACAAACAAACAAACAAATAAACAAGCAAACCCAAAACAACATAAGAGAAAATAAAGAAGTTATCCTACTGCCACCACTAATGGTGAGGTGACACTGTTGGAAAATTTATCCTTCCACTGAAGAGGTTCTATGAAATGCTCCTCCCTTTTCTCTGCCTATAAACAGGATGGAGAATTCCGAGAGGCCATTTGCACACAGCTCTATGGGCAGGTTATAATTTTAGCCCAGGTTATAGATAGGTTTATTCATTATTTCATTCATTCTTTCCACTGTTATGACACTTCCAGATGGATAACTGACATGTGGATAATTGAAGTGACTTTAGCTAGCCAATAATGGGACTGTCACTGATGTCAGAACTGAAAATGTATTTAATTATTACCAGCCATTCTAGGTTGTGTGTATACACAAAACTGAAGGAGGTGCTAGGCAAATATATCCTTAGGCTTCAAAGTCTTAAACATTTTATCTCAGGTGCCTTTTGGGCTGGACTGCCTAAGGTTCTCTGAGTTCCACCTCAAAACATGGTTTGCCTTGTTTTCATTTCCGATCATGAGCTTTAGGGGTGCACGAAAGTCACTTACCTGGTCTCGCAGCTTTTCGCGTTGGGGGGGAGGCGCTTCGCTGCTCTCCCCGCGAAGTTCAGGCCGGGGGGGAGGCTTCCCGCCTCGCCCGGCTGAAATTCAGGCCGGGGGTGAGGCTTCCCGCCTTGCCCAGCCGAAATTCAGGCCGGGGAGAAGGTGCCTTGCCTCGCCCGGCCGCGAAATAAAAAGTTAAAAAAAACACGCCCCCATGATAGGCTACGTGACGATTAACGTAGCCTATCATGGCTAGATCTGCAAAGTCAGCCATGATAGGCTACGTAAATTGTCACGTAGCCTATCACGGGTGACTTTAAAAAAAAAAAGCACGTACGCAAATGGCGGCCCCCATAGGGAGCCGCCATTCACGTTCCTTATTTGGTCGCTGTAGTCTACGTAATCTTTACGTAGACTACAGCGACCAAATAAGGAACGGGAATGGCGGCTCCCTATGGGGGCCGCCATTAGCCGTACACGCTTTTTTTTTAAAGTCACCCGTGATAGGCTACGTGACGATTTACGTAGCCTATCACGGCTGACTTTGAAAATCTAGCCGTGATAGGCTACGTTAATTATCACGTAGCCTATCACGGGGGCGTTTTTTTTTTTTCTTTGATTGGAATGGCGGCGGCGGCAGCTGGTCGAAAGACCGGCTGCCGCTTCCGCCCCTGACGAAGACCCGACGAACCGCCGGCCGGACCCGCCACCGGGAGGGACATTCGGGAAAGTAAGTCCCGTTCTTGGGGGGGTGCGGGGGGCAGGGGGGTGCGGAGAATTTCTCCCTGAAACTTCTTCATGGGGCCGAACACGTTGGCGCTCGGCCCCCCGAAGTTTCGGGGAGAAATTCTCCGCCATCCCTAATTGAGCTTCTTTTTTTCTGAATGGGAAAATTACTCATTTGGGTGTGGGGTTTTTTTTTAAGTTTGAATCCAAATGCATACTTCTCTCTCATTGATTAAAGCATGAAAATGTAGGTTTTCCTCAAACTGCACATTTTTAAAGTGCACACTTTCCCAAAGTATACATTTTTCAAATGCAAATGCAAGCTCTGGAATATGCAAGCAGGGATGTGAATGGGGCAAATTCTGCTAAACAAAAACTAATCCAAATGAAATTCTTGTACATCCCTTGTAGCAATTGAAGACATTCACCTATCAGCAACCATTTGACTCCGATGTTGCTGAATTTGGTGAATTGACTGCTGGCCTGTGCTTTTGTCTTTGCTGATGCTTTTAGCTTGTTGTAAATTTGTTTTCATGACAGGTTACGGTTTTTATGTGTTTTTTAAAATATTTTGTAAACTGCTTTGAGCAACTTTTTTTTGGGCAGAGAAAAACAGGGAATACATTTCTTAAATAGATACAATAAATAAACAGCAGTGACTGGTAGCATGGATCATTAGGAGGAACCACTGGCTATTACTATGGAGTGCTCCATGGCAGAGAAGGGAATTCTGACTCTTACCAGAAAGTAGGGATGTGCAGAACCCCTACCTTTCATTCCGGGGGGGGGGGTCCACGGTGGGGAGGTGATCTGCAGATCACCGCTCTGTGTCCTCTGGATTCAGCGGACTGGCACGCCTGCTCCAGATCCCTCGGCAATACGGCAATGGCAGCCACCATTACCGTTTTGCTTTGAGAAAGACAGCCGGAAATGGTGTAGCGGATGCCACTTGCATCCATAAAGCCCTGAGTTTTACATAAATAGAGCCATAAACAGCTGTGATTAAGTAAAATTCAGGGCTTTACAGATGCAAGTGGCGGCCACTACGCCAAATGCGGCTGTCTTTCTCAAAGCAAAATGGTAATGGCAGCCGCCATTGCTGTATAACTGAAGGATCTGGAGCAGGCATGTCGGTCCAACAAGAATCCTCCTGGAGTGGAGATAAGTGGGGCCATTCCACGGCAGACTCTGGATTTCAAAGAATCCGTCCTCATTGGAGTCCACAGTGGATTTCTCCAACATCCCTACCAGAAACCAATGGGAAACAGCAGTGGAGGCAGGGTCTTTCTCTGGTTTTAATATGACCACTATACTGGAGATGCTCAATGAATTGGGAATAACTTCCCTTGCCAATATACCATTAAAGAGTCTGGCAAGACAAGATGTCAGTTTTTCCCAATAGAAACTCCTTGGAAAAAACTTCTGAGCCCAGTGCCTTTAAATTTAGTTATGGCCTGCTTGATTTCCTCAATGGATACATTTTTATTTATTTATTTAGGACACCCTTCTGCTCTTCCAGGACAGATTTAACTCCTATTAGGCTTAGATATGCTAACCCCGCTATTGTCAGTTTCTCTCCCTTGTAAAGTTTTTCATAACATTTAGCAAAGCTGGAGCTGATATCCTTGTTTGAGTAAACCCATTTGCTTCCAACATTTTGTATTGCTATAATCCTATTTTTGGCCATTTTTTCTTAAGTGTATTGGCCAGCAATTTTGAGCATTTGTCTCTGAATTCACAATATTTTTTGCTGGTCAGATAAGAAATTTGGTTATTATCTTATGCATTATAGCTTCCAGCTCTCATCTTTTTCTTAAAAGGACCCTATAAATTTTCCTGCACCTGGTTTTCTTGCAGATTTTCTTTTCAAGTTCTGTTATTTCTGTGTGGAGGTGGTCATGCCTATAATTATTTAATGTCTTAATGGTTGCCACCTCTTTGATGCAACACCCCCCCCACACACACACACACACACACTGACCACCTTCATTGCATCCTATGTTGTTGCTAGGAGGACCACTCCTGGGGTATTTTTTAAAAAATAAAATTCTAGATCCTTACTGGCTTTATCAGAAAAATCCTGTTGCATTGAAACAAGGGGACTAAATTGCCATGGCTGTGACCACCATACATGCTTTTAGCACTGTGGTCACAGATGTGTGATCAGACAGTTCTACATTTTTTAAAAAACATTCCAGTCTAGATATGGCTTGGGAAAAACTGCTGGATTCTAAGACATGTGTATCTAGAAGTGTGGAGAGTACGCATACTTTACAAGTGTATGTATACTTTACATGGTCCCTTACCCCCTGGTTTAATTCTCTCCAAGTCTCAGTGAGGCCTTAGTCTTTTAAGAGCTTTTCCAAACTCTACCATGAGCTGGCTTTGGATAGTTTCTCCCCTTGACTATCCAGGTTCTCATCTCTGACTTAGTTGAGGTCCCAACCTAATGTGACTTCACCCTCTTTGAATTCATTCAACATGTTACTGGTGTCTATGAAAAAAGATAAGTTGACCAGAATTTGGTGCACAGATTGATCCGATTGTGATAATTCTATTGCTCTATATTCTGTCTTCTTAATCATGAAATTTTATTTTATTTTGAAATAAAGGTAACAAAATAAAAGCAACAACAAGAAGAATGTACATTTTAATAATAAATCAAAAGCACTAAAGAAAGAAAGGAATTCACTAATTATAAATCGTAGTCTGTAATAGATATACATTTGGAACATCTACAATAAAACAACCTAAGTAGGAGCTCAATACTTAATGAAAGTTTAAAAAAGAAAGTTATACAACATATAAGAGGAGCGTGTGCAAGGGTCTCACTCCACCCCCATGCATTGAAAGTTCAAGGAGTTGGAGAGGAGGATGACAATCCCCTGGACTCAGAGGAACGACAGTAAATGGTTGGCTAAACCAGCGGTATGGGAATAAACTGCTCTTGTTATTTATTTATTTTTAATTGGTGTGTTTCCTGGAGCAGGGTAATTGCTGGTTTGTCTTTGCAGATAAAACACAAGACTCTTCTCCAGTTGACTTGTGTGCCTAAACTCTTTACATTAAAGGTGTATCAATTTCTTACTTTACATTTGCTTTGGAACAAATGGGAACTGAACAGAAAGAGGACCATCCAGTTCAATTATTCATTTGTTCCAAATGAAATGCAAGCTCCTAATCCAGAGATACACCCAAGATATAGCAGGGGGTTGGAGATCTAAACTAGTTGAATATGATGTGAAAATCTGAGGCATATGAGGGCCCAGTGTGAAGCAATGTGATAACTGTTGGTTGCACTGGTTTAGTGTGAACTAAACCAGTGGCTTGTGCTAATGTATGTTGAGCTCTATCCAGAGCATCTTGCTGAATGCTAATAACAGATTTTAACTAGTAGGCAATATGTTTCCCCTGTGAAGGATATTTGTAAAAAATTCAAGTGCTTTAGGCTACTGGATGAAAGACTGTAGCGTGTACCTTTCAGTTATATTTCCACATTATTATTTGAAGAAAGGAATGCTTACACAATTAAATCAATACATCTGAGCCTCGTGAGTGCTCTAATGGCTGCAAAGATTTGAAATTGGATTTAATGAATGCTCACCAGGCAAGAAAAAACATGCTTTTATGCTCACTCAAAACAAATATATACAAGCAGGAAACCAACTTTAAAAAATCTAATGCAGCATAAACAGAGTCAAACCCTAGCCTTCTATTACATGAAGAACAAGTACATTATTTGTTCCATCCATCTAAAAAGGCCAAGTGCTGTACTTTGTATTTCTTTCAGTGTATTTGTTTGGATTGGTCCACCCCAGAAGATTGGGTTTTTCTGGGACTGATGTCCTACAACAGGTATAATAAATCTCCAAATATGTGGAATCTACTTTGCCTTTTTTTTTTTTTACTAGAAACCTAAGACCCACTAACTGAAGCCACATGTAAAACAGTGGTTCAGAAGTGCCCTACCCCACATCTGCCTTGCCTGGCTGTGAGGAGGCTATTGCGTGTGTGTGTGTGTGTGTGTGGGGGGAGACGTGGGTGATCGCCATTGGCAGTCATGGTATGGTGCCACTGGTGGGGGGAGGGAGCTGAGAAGTGTTTTCGCTCTCCAGGCCCCTCCTTCCCACATATCTGAAGCATGGCTCCCTCCCTCCCTCCCTATATGTAGTGTGGGTTCTGCTTGTCGCCCTTTTGGGGGCCAAGTTGGAATTTTTGGCTCATAGTCTGGCCAGGGCTGTGTGTTTTTTTGCCTACTTCACACTGTAAGTTAAGCCGGGGGTGTCTATTAGGTGAATTTGGATTTGTGTTTTGATGGTTAGGTTAATTTTGGTCACATTTTGTTCCAGGTTGGCTGCTAGGGATGGGCACTGCTGCTGAGAACAGGGATGGTGAGCATTCTGAGGCACTGTTTTGGTGACAGGTGATGCTTGAGGCCTCCCGCTCAGTGTTTTGTGGCCCCAGAGGGGGGATAAGGGTTACCCATGAGTAGAGATGTCAGAGACATCCACTGAGGATTCAGATGAGGCCGGATTCTTTGGAACCCGGCCTCAGGAATCCACAGCAGATCAGGACCACTTACCTCCGCTCCAGGAGGGCTGGAGGTGGAACGGCACTCGGCTGCTTCTTGCTAGCCAGAGCCATTCGCCTCCTCCCTGTCCCTGCCAATTGCCATGTCTTTTCTTTAAAAAAAAAAGGTGATCATCAGGATGTGCCTATAGACTTATATGCAAAATAGAGCCGAGATTCTTGCATATAAGCCTATGGACACATAGACTTAGATGCAAGATTCATGACTCTATTTGCGTCTATGTCTATGGGCACATCCTGCCAATCGCCTTTTTTTTTTAAAGAAAAGACATGGCAATCGGCAGGGACAGGGAGGAGGCGAATGGCTCTGGCTGGCAGGAGGGAAGGTAAGCGCCCCCAAGCTGGTTTCCCCCACCCACCCCAGAATCCTCACAGAGGGGAGCTGCTCCGGCGGATTCCGAGGGGGAGGAATGGATCGCCTCCCCCCTCCATGGATTCCCCACCAGAATAGACGTTGGGGAATCCGTACACCCCTACCTGTGAGGCCAACTCACCTCACCCACCCGGTGTTTTGTGGCCCGGGAGGGGTGACACAGTGTGATTTTATTTTTCCTATTTTTCTTCAAGTTGTCTTTCTAATGTCTCCTCATAACCACTTATATTTCCCTTATATCGTATATTATCACTTTTATCCATTTCTCTTATTTCTTAAATCCACCTTTACTTGATTTTTGTCAATAAAAATTGCTTCTCTCTATAACTTCTCTCCCTGCTCCTAGTAGATAACCTTGTAGACTTCAGCTGCCACAGTGTACTAGGGGTGTACAAAACCGCACTTACCTGAGTCCATAGGGGGTCCACCAGGGGGGAGGTGATCCGTTCCTCCCCTCTGGAATCCTCCCCGGCTGGCTTCACTCCGCAGCGAGTCCGCGGAGCCACCGGCCGGGTCTGCCCGCCACAGCCTGACTTCTGGCCACGACTGGGCTGTGGCCGCAAATGGCGTCCTGCATAGGGGACACCATTTGCATCCCTGCTTTGTCATGATAGGCTACGTAAGGATTTACATAAACCATCACGGCCAAAGGGAGGCACGGCAATGGCGTCCGCTATGCAGGACGCCATTCGCGGCTGCAGCCCGGACGGTGGCCAGCAGCAGCCGGATCCAACCCCCCCTGGAGGCAGGTAGGATCCAGTCTGTGCAGACTTCACGGGGTGGCGGGGGGGATTGCTCCGTTCCACCACGGACTCCGGGGGGCCAGAATCCAAAGAATCCGGCTTCACTGGAGTCCGTGGCGGAATTCTCCGCCATCCCTATAGTGTATTCCTGCTTTCTTTGCAATATAACAAATGTGGTGTGAAAAGAAATAGAATGCAAAGTTTGACCCTGAATACAAGACTGAATTGTAAACATATTCAAATGTATTTTGTAACCGTAAACAGTTAAGTGTCCATTGAGGACACTATGAAATGTAAAAAGGTCAACATTCTAAACCAGTCCATGTCATGTGAATAGCCCAGATCAGGAAGGGGAGGTGTGAATGGAGAATGAATGGCTTTATCATAGGAGGGCCAGATGAGGGTGCTCTGGTATGTGCTGAAGATTGCCAAAGTTTTAGTTACAGAAGATGGAAATGGGCCAATAAAAGAGGAGGATGGCTCATTATGACCACAGAAACAACCTTGAGAAATGTTGGGGAGTCGGAAGGAGATGTCAGTCTGTCTTCAACAAATGTCAATCTTGGAAATTGGGAACATGATGAATTATCAACAAAGAACACAATGAACACCTCTTTGATCTCATGAGCCCCAATGAGGGAAAAGGTTATAAAACCCCTGGATCTGCCACTGTTCAGGAGGGGTGTGGTTGCATCTGAATCATTTGTATGTGCACATACCAACGGTACCCTCAATCCACGGGACACGTGTTAAGTGCTCTGGCCAAGTACTTGATAGCGTGTGGTGAGTATGTGTTGGGGAAAATTCAGGGAAAGGATTTTACTGTCCAGGGCTTAGGTAAGGCACAGTTATCTTTGTTCCGTCATACTTAACCATTTGGGTTTGGGATATAAGACAGCAGGCTTAGACTTGGGCCTGGCTGACTCTGTATCACCGCCGTTGCCTCAGGGGGCCATTTGTGGCATGGACCGATTTGGAGCTGAGCAACTAACAGGGACTAACTGTATATTTAGTCATTTAATGCATTTGGGTAACTAAGTTCCTACCTAAGAGGCGTGCAACCTCTTAACTTTCAGACAGCCTGGAACTCTTTGAGATTTCTTTGTAATTAAGTTTGTACCTAGGAGGCGTGCAACCTCTTTAGCCTCAGAGAGCATGCAGCTCTCTGGGGAGGTTCTATTTTTGCTTATTCCTTTTATTTCAATAAATCTCCTTTTCTTTCATCTACATTGTTTGTGCATGTTCTTCTTCACCTCATAAGATCCCAAACCTCTCAGCCTGATCAACTGAGTGGTCCTGGGTAAATTGAAATCTATATTTCACAGGGGGTGACAAGGGAAGGCCTCCCTCCCCCAAAAGGAATAGTCCTGGTGGTGGTGATCTCTTAGATGCCACTCATCAGGCAGAGAATGTTTTGCCCATTATATTGCATAGCTAGTTGCTGGCATAGTTTAGCAGCCCATCCCAGCATCTCCCTTTGCAGATTTTCAAGAAATATGGCCTGAACTGGATACCAAACATTTGTGTTGGGTCTCTTTATCCCCTCCCCCTCCCTCTCATCTGCAAAGGCAGAAATTGTGGCTTGGGGGAAAGCTCTTACAGCTGATGGGCCATATGTACACTAAGATAGCCTGCATATATGATTAGAAATCTACATATGAGTAGCGATGTATGGATTTTGTAAAATCCATTCCATCTGTGATTTGCAGACTGTCTGGTGCTTTTCATTCCATCATTAGTTCACTGATAGAACTGGATTTTTTCCCAATTTCCTGAATTTGTGCAAATCCCCCCCCCCCCCCCGCACAGTGCATTGTCATGCTTTAGCCTATGGGAGAAACATGCATTTTCAGCTGGTGCGTGTTTTTTGGGGGGTTGTAAATTTGCATACAATTCTTGAAAGATTAAAAAACAACAACAACACAGTCTGCAAGTCCACGGAATCCGTGCAACTCAGGAAAATCCGGTACGCTATGGAATCCACAACTCAGATTCATAGAAATCTGAACACATTTGATTCTCTTACAGATTTCTCTGGCATCCCTACATATGAGTTACTAGGGATTCTAATGGCTTAATTTAGGGGGTTGAAGAGCTTTGATATTGTTATCATCATTGTTAAAAAACTCAGAGTCAGAAACCCTTGCCAATCCACTGGAAATCATTGATCTATTTATTTGTCTATTTATGTACAGTAGTTATATGCCATCCAATTAAAAACTTTGTTCTTGGCAGCTTACAATAAAATAAAACCATTACATACAAAATTAAAACCAGTAGATCCCAATATATCTTCTCCATGCCATAATCTAAAAAGTGCATTCTCTTGTTATATGTATGGTTGGGAAGAGGGATGGAAGCTGAATTCTAACTGAAAATCTTGCCTCGGAGAAGGAGGTGTTCATGTCTGGCACAGCTTCGAGAGGGCCCATACCAAGGTACGCATAGGTCAGCAGTGGAGTGTTGTTGTTTTTTTTATTTTTGAGTCTGTATATTGGGTTCCCAACTTGTAGTAAATTGTGTGTAATGATTTGGCTTTGTAACTCCCAAAGCCCCCTTTCCCTCCTGTAAATAAATTATCTACCTCTTAAAGTTGCGTGTTCTTTCCAGTTTGGATCAGTGTTAAGTCCAGTGTTACTTTCCATCTGGTGCTACTAAATCTATATTGTCCTTGGCCATGGGACTCAAGGGAACTGATTTGGTCCCTGATTCAGCAGAGCTAAGGAGACTAAGCAAGCCTGGGGGCTCCCCCATCCTAGGCTGGTGGCAGAGGGGGTGGTGGCAGCTTTTCTGTTGTAAGTAGTTTATCTTTGAATCACATTCTTTCCTCTGCCTTTCTTTAAAAAGGTAAAGGTGTCCCCAGCCAGTCGTGTCTGACTCTAGGGTGCGGTGCTCATCCCTGTTTCTAAGCCAAAGAGCCAGTGCTATCCGAAGACGCTTCCGTGGTCATGTGGCCGGCATGACTAGACACCGAGGTGCGTGGAACGCTGCCTTTCTTTACAGGTACCTTAATAGCAAAGTATGTGAGGCAATATGGCTGTGTTAGAGCATATGTTTTGTGTGCAGAAGGTCCCAGGTTCCATCCCTGGCATCTCCAGGTAGAGCTGGAAATTCATGCCTGAAACTCTTGAGAGCCACAGTCCGTGTTGACAATACTGGGCTAGCTGGACCAATGTCCTGACTCAGTATAAGGCATCTTCCTAGGTTCCTGTGTGTGTATATATATATCCAGTCATCAAGATGGGGCCGAAAGTAAGGGAAGAAATAAATGCCATCCTGGGATAATTTGAATGGGGGGAGTACAGGTTTTCTGGAATTGTGAGAGTGCTTTGGAGGGGAAAGAGTAGAGCAAAGGCAGGGAGTTTGAAAGAAAATAAATGGGGATGGTTAAAAGAGTGAAAAGGAGTTCCCAAGCTGGTTTTGGAGTTGTGGATGTAGTGGAATATTAGGGGAAAAGGAGAAAAGGATGGACCCATTAGAAGGAAAACAAAAAAGTTACCTCACCTGATCTGCTGACTTGTGAGTGTTGGAAGCTCTGTTGAGCTTCTTCTGGAACAAGAATAGGAGATAGAGAGAAGGAAGCAGAGGCTGCTTTTCTGGGCAGCAAATGTGAGGTCCTTCCTGGATGGAAATAATCTTCCCAAACCCCGGAGATTTGGGGTGCTGTTTATCCCTCCTCTCAGGATTCAGTAATTAAAATAAAACAAAACGTGTTCTCACTTTGAGATTGCAAGAGATCCCGAACACTTTGAGATTTGCAAGATGGGTTTTCAGCTGTCAGGCATTGAGGGAAGGAAGAAGAAAATGGCTTTTCTTTCTCTTTACTGATGTGAGCAAAGGGGGAAGAGGGGGAAAGCTATATTTTGCACTATTCTATCTGGCACAGGTCCAGGAGAGAAAGA
Source organism: Heloderma suspectum (assembly GCF_057233095.1). Taxonomy (NCBI): domain Eukaryota; kingdom Metazoa; phylum Chordata; class Lepidosauria; order Squamata; family Helodermatidae; genus Heloderma; species Heloderma suspectum. The sequence continues at coordinate 32,122,227 of NC_139465.1, forward strand.
TAGGTAGGGTAATTTTGGAGGGTGTCTTAAAACAAAGGTGGGAAAAGGAGTCACATAAGCATGTTTGATTTCCTCCCAAGTCTCTCTTTTGAGGCAAAATTTGATTTTTCCTTCCATTTCAGTCTAACACAATATTGAGGGTTTCAGGTTTTTATAACTTAAAATGGTATTTAAACACTTGGAAGGTTAAGCAAAGGAAAGTTGCCTAATAATTTCCCCTTCCATTTGGCTTTAACAGGAAAGTGACAACCAGTGTAAAATATGTCTTGATGCGTACTTCTGTGATGGTCACAGAATTTGCAAGTGTTAGTGTAGAGAGAGATACAGGAATACTGGACTGACAAGGACATTGTTTGCAAGAGGTCACATTTGCAATTTTGTTGACGTGCAGGGCCAATTGTCCTATGGTTGTGTTCTGCCCTTCTCCAAAAAATAAACAATCTCCTTCCAGATACAGGCCATTTCTTTTTTAAAGCAGCAACATGCTGGGGATATTTTGTAACAGTTGTATACTGCCTCTGAACATAGAGCTCCATTTAAATGTCATGGCTAATAGCAATTGATAGGCCGATCCAGTAATCTGTATAATCCACTTTTAAAGACATGTAAGCTAGTAGCAGTGAATTTTATCAATTAATTTTGTGTTATTTGAAGAAGCACTTTCTTTTGTATGTCCCGGGTCTACTTCTAACTAGGTTTTATTGTCCTGGCGGCTAACAGCCAATGGAATATACAGTTGCTTATGTCATGTACCTGGTCTCAGAAGCTCAGAAGCACCCCAAGAAGGACTCAGAGTCTGATGAGCCACTTCAAGGAGATCCCTCCAGACCTGAGGATGCAGCCCTCCCCTTAACCTCAGATTTTTGGGATGCCTTCCCCACAGCTTCTCCTGTGCCTTGGCCATAAAAGTGCATGAGGGCACAGAAATAACTGTGGGTCTTTTAAGCTATTGTCAAGCAGGGGTTGAACCTCTGAAAGTTTTGGGCCTGCCAGCCTTCTTAAGCCCCCAGTTAAGTCTCATTCATTCAAAGGTTCCTCCTGTGCAAGCACAGGGTCATTACTGACCCCTAGAGGGATGCTGCTGTGTATTCTAAGTAGGACTAACATTGGATACAACCTTATGTCTGAAACAGGGAACTATGATAACTCTGATCTAATTACTAACCAGGAAACCAGCTTGAAGTAAACCAACATTAATCCAGAGCTGTTTTGGATGTTGTGGGGTACTCTGACTGAAGGGCCAAAGCCAGTGTATATGAAGTAGATGGACAAGGAAAGAATCCTTCCTGTGATTTAGCAAGCTGACATTGTTACATATGGAAGGTCCCACATCGTGATCATTTGCTTGCTGGGAAACAAATAAACGAGTTCCTTTATGGCTTATGCACAATCCCCTACCCCCATCCAAGCAGTTAAACTACAATATTCAAAGTCTTTACAAAGACTGTAAAGAAGTGTTGATGTTGACTGATCGATGATCATGCATATTTCTTTAATGATTCAAACCCAATTAGAGATTGAATAATATGTCCAGGTCAGGAGAAAGTCTAAAAGACCTTTATCAGTGGTATGAAATGAATGTGACATCTTAGCCATGCATGAAGGTTTCAGTGATTCTCACCTGGATATGGCTGGAATGACACCGAATATATGTATTGAGCTGCCAGCTACTTGCTGATTATCCTGAGTTATTTGTTTGTTTTTGGACAGACTAAATAGATTTCTAACCATGCTTCTTCATCTAGTAGTGAAATAAACAGTGTTGCTATCACTTAGAAGCTGCAGAGTATCCCTTCAGACTCTTTAATAATGTTACTTTTACAGCACAACCCTATGGATATTTACTCAGAAGTAAGTCCCACAATTCCAATGGGGCTTACTCCCAAGTAAGTATGCATAGGATTGCAAACTTAGGGTACAATCCTATACAGGTTTAAACATAAAAAAGCCTCCAACTTCCAGAATTGAGAATTCCCCAGCCAGTATGTGGCAGTGAGGTGGAAGTTTTCTCTGGTCTTTGATGGTTCATTCACATATAAAAGTCACCAACTGATGCTTTCATCATCAACATATGACCATCTGTGTGTGAACCAGCTTGTGGTGAATTCCTTGAATGAATTTAGCTAGGCCTTGAGCCAAGGAAATTAGTTTTCTTTTTCTAGCTTGTTGCAGTAAATTAAGAACACTTTTGACTTTTCTATAGGTCACTTCTGAATGAGGTGAATGAGGAAAAAAGCAACAAAAGTTCAATACGGCTCATCACGGTTGTTCTAAGGTATTTCCCTCCCTCCTCTTTCCCTGCTCCCACCTTCCTGTGGTGTTTTAAGACAAGTAGCACCCATGTTGAGAAACCTGGAAGTTCTTATCTGCTTTAAACAGGTATCTGATTAATTTCTACAATGGATCTTCCTGCTACCACAGGTGAAGCAGCTAAAAATCTTGTCTAAAGTGGAGGTGAGTCAATTAATGCTGGATATTTGGTTCTTACTATATCTTTAAAGAATAATGGTTTATCACTTTGCTGTGTCTGTTTGTGCATCTGTCTGTCTTATCTCCTATCATTATCAAGGCTTTTTCTCTCAAGGACACTTCCCTCCAGCCCCTTGAGTTATGTGCGTGTATGTGTAATATATATCCTGAGGTAATTTTTCACATCTGTCTATTGAAGTTAGAATTATTGTTTTGGGTTCCCTTTGCTTATACTCTCCATTATAAGATTCACTACATTATGCATTAGATCACCATTCATTTATTTTTTAAAAAATTAGTTTCTAATATAAGTGCGTTACTTGTTTTATGTTATTCAGCATCTTTGCTCCTTACTCCTGTTCTCTTGGGTGTGTCTTTCTGAAGTTCCCTGTTATGAATTTGGGAGCAGAAGTGTTGGGTTATCCCTTTTGCTTACACTCCTACGTCCTGTGTATTTTGCATTTGATCGACATGCTTTCACTAAGGATTATTGTTATCTTTTGTTTCATAGCGTTTCTCTTTATTCCTGTTCTCCTAGGTGTGTCTTTCTGAAATTTGCTGTTATGAATTTGGAAACAGAAGGGATTCCCTTTGCTTAACTATCCATTTTTAACTCATTTTGCATCATCATCATTATATTCCCCCCACCAGCTTTTCTGGTGAAATTCTTCCATTTTTAATTCGATCTGCACCCATTTCAATTGAGTTTTCAGTCAGGATATGAGACTGATACTGATTTGGTCACCATGATACCCTTCTGGACCACCTCACAGGGCTGGGCCTTGATGGTGTTGTTTTGCAGTACTTATGGTCCTTTCTGTTGGGCCATGTCCAGAAGGTGGTGCTGAGGGCATTAGAGTTTGATTCTGACCAAGTCCTTTAGCCTGAGGTGTCCCACGTGCTGTTTAATATTTACATGGAACCACTGGCAGAGGTTAGGGATGAGCAAAACACCCCACCCCTACACCGCTCGCCGGATCCCCCTGCCACTTATTCACCCCTGTTCAGTGTGCTGTGCGAATCACCAGATGGTCCAGAGGTGCTTGGAGGGCGGTGTGCAGTTTCCACCATGTCGCGCGAGCCACCATTTTGCATAAAAATGATGGCTCAGCTATTTATGTACATCATCATTTGAATAAAATGTTGACTGTAAATAGCACCATTTATGCAAAATTACAGGGGTAAATAGGAAGGACCAGAACCACCATAATACAGTGTCTCCAATGCCCAACCCTTCCAGGCAGTCCAGGAGGATACCATGGTCAATGGTATCAAAAGCCACTGAGAGGTCAAGGAGAACAAAAAAGGAACATTCACCCCTATCCAGGACCAGCAACCATATTGCTTTATGGTTTTATTGTTTTACATTTTTGTACACCTTCTTGATGGCTCTTTCACAGATAAGGTATAAGATTTTTGTGCTAATAATGAATGAATAAATGAATGAGCTTCATTTCTTTTGTCTTGTTGTGGTTGCATACATGCACACCCATAACTCACCCCTGCTGTATTTGCCAGGTTGTGTTCCGTGTCTCTTGCTGCTTTCCCTTGCAGTTATGCGAGGCAGGCAGTTCAATCTGAAATGTCATGTCCCTTAGGAAAAGTGATTACTTGGAATCCAGTCCTTGTTCAGAATTTCTTTCTGTGTTTCACATTATTATCCCTAAATTTATAAATAATTACTTTACATTTCCTGGTGGTGTTGTGCCTTGTGAAGTGTGGGCGGATGGCACCTGTCACTTCTCCTGGGCTTCTTTCACCTCCTCCAGCAACAGAACATGCCATCTCATGCTTATGTTGTGGATGGAAAAAGTTCCATACACCTTAGGGTTGCACATAGAGGCCAAAATGTGTGTCCTAACTGTGCTTGTTTCTCCCAAAGCAGCCAATTACTGACCTTGGTGCTGTGGGGGGAAGTAGTTTCCTGTCACACATCTTGTCAATATTTGATTTGGTGGAATGAGTTCTGACATGCCTTCTTGCAAATGAGGTTGAGGATGATGGCACACTGGGTTGAAATGTTCTCTCTCTCTCTCTCTCTCTTTCTCTCTCTCTCTCTCTTTCAATCTCTCCCCCCCTCCCCCAAAGCAAAGTGTCCATCATGATAAGGTGGTGTTTGTGAGCCATATAGCCAACACTCTCAAGCCCAGTCTCCTGTACTGTCCTCATATTCTTCTCACCTTGAATTTTCTTTTGATGTATGAGGCTGGTCCATGATGTCAGCATGAAGGAGGCTGTACCCACACCCTGCCATACTGGTATTGGGCAGTGGCATTGCTGATTGTCTGCGTACAATGATTTTTGCTGCTGATAGCTGAATGGAACTATTTCCATGCATTGGATAGGTCTGGGCAAAGTTAAACCTTTGCTATTTCCCATCAGCAAAATTTCTAAAAGTCTGTGTCTGTGTCTGTCTGTGAATAAAACATACTGGATCAAACTAAGTGTCTGTCTTGCAGCTCAAACTATCTCCTAGAACACATTGCAGCTCAATCTCCTAGAATGCCTTGTGGCTCCAACTAAGTGTCTGTCTTGCAGCTCAAATAATTTCCTAGTACATCTCATGGCTCAAATAACATTCATGTTTTTTGTTTTTTTGTTTTTTTAAGTTATAGCTGTTTTCGTATTTCCCACAATAATCAATGGGAAGCATGAAGTCTAGACTTGGGTTCAGTACCAGGTCAAAGCGCACAGCCTCTGAACTGGTCTAAGCTGAATTGGGCCATTTTCTGAAGCATTGCTTCAGGGTCCAAGTTGAATCTGGGGGTTGGTGCACATTCCTAGAAAATACCTAGAAAAATCCACTCTGGAATTCCCTTCTGATTGAGATTCATTCTAGTTCCCTCCCCTCCTTGATTGTGTTTAATCAGAAACTATTTTTGTGTCAATATGCTATTGATTTATTTATCACACCTGTTGGAGACCAATCCTATGCTCAGTGATGGAATCCTCTGATATGGGAGGGTGATACTTACATAGCCTATCACAGCTTGCCAGGGACACAAATGGCGGCCGGTGTAGCGGCCTCCGTTTGTGGCCGCAGCCTGGCAGAGGCTGGAATCGCCGGTGCCACCGGCGCCGCCGGAGCCGCAGCCAGGTAGGCTCCATTTCGCAGGGCTTTCGCAGGGTGGTGGTGCGGGTTGCTCCATTCCGCCACAGATTCCGGAGGGGCAAATTCACGGAATTCAGCCTCCCTGGGATCCGTGGCAGAATTCTCTAACATCCCTAATTATATTAGCTACATTTTTACAGTCATGTAATTAAGCTGCTCTGGGGATGGTAGCTGAAGAATAATGAAAGAACAATAACAAATATACCTGACCCCATTTGCAACTGCAAGCTGTAAAAATGGTACTTAAAATGGTAGCCACTAGTGGGGGCTGCCCTCCCCACTCCTGAATGTCCCTTCAGTTGATGGTACATCACACTTCAGCATCATTCAAGAGCATTCTATTGGGGGGGGGGTTACCCACAAGCCAAATAGAGGCTGGAGGGGTGTCACCTCCTTCCCCACAAGTATTGTGCCACCCCTTGAAAATGCAAAAGAGGGAAGGATGTCCCACCCCTCCTTTCAGTCAACGTTCTCATACAGATACTATGCAAGCACGCTGATATCTATGGACTGAAGGTGAGACGCTTACAAGATTACAACACATTCCCATGACTGTTGTGACAACAATAATGCTGAAAGAGTTTATTTTCTCAAAGAAACACAAATGGTGATGTGTGTGTGTGTGTTTATTTTTAAAGTAATGGCCAAGCGCTTATTGTAACTATTACTTTGCTCACACAACCATAATAAACAAAAGTATTTTTTTTTTCTTAATTAAGACTGAACATTGATGGGTACTTCTTATCAGTGGGAATGGCTCTGAGTTTGAAAGCCACTAGATCTAATCTAAAATGAAGTGCTGAGATTACCCCAAATCCCCTAGATATTATCACTATGGAGGACGTTTGTGCGTGTGTGTATAAATTGTGTTCTTAGGCCAAGATCAATGAAACCTTAAAGGAGGATTTACTGATACTGATAGGATTTTCTCTTTTTTGATGGATACTGTGATGGGAAAAAGTGCCTTCAATATGAATAAAAGAATAGAAGTATGCTTAAAAGTTGTTGTTGTTGGTGGTGGTGGTGTTTTCTGGCACTATGTCTAATGCCACTGTCGTGGCAAAAATTGGGGCACAGCTTTATAGAGCTGTGTTAGAGCCACTTTTCTTAAAACATAGAACTTTATTTCACTCCTTAGAGAAATATCCAGAGAGAACCCATATGTACTTGCCTGGACCCTAAGATCATCTTCAGGGGTCCTCCTCTGGGACCCCCTGCCAAAGGAAGTGAGGTGGGTGGCTACCAGGAAGAGGTTTTCTCCTGTGGCACCCCGGCTGCGGAAAGAGCTTCCCAGAAAGGTTTGCCTGGCATCTACATTGTACTCTTTCTGGCACCTTTTTATTTTCCCTGGAGCTTTAGCCTGTTAATATCCTAGACTTTTAGCTCTATAGTTTTAAAATTGTTACTGTATTTGAAATCTCTGCAATGCTGCTAGGTTCTATCCTGGATGTACTTTTATACTGTAGTTTTAATGTTTTTTATGCTGTACTTGTGGTTTTAATTTTTGTGAACTGCCAAGAGATAGGGATGGCCTGCACACCCAGACCATGTACACTGAGCCCCTGGCCTTGCTCACCCCCACTCATTCCCTCCCGGACACTCTCTGCACTCACCTGGACTCATTCGCAAATGCCCATCATTTTGCCAAGTGTTTTTGTTGTTGTTTTTTATGTAAAAAGGAGCTAATTAAAATGTACATATTTAAATATGCACACATTTGGCCTGGGGAAACTTGATCTATGCAATATTAGAGGCATTATGCTTCTAACATTGCATAGATCAAGCTTTCCTGGCCCAAATGTGCACATATTTCAATATGCTCGTTTTTAATTAGCTCCTTTTTTCCATTTAAAAAATCTTGGCAAAATGGTGGGCACTCGCAGATGGGAGCCAGGGTGAGTGTGGGTGACTCACCGAACTCGTGGGGCTCAAGACAGACTGGCACTTCAGTGGGCTTCTGTCGATACCAGGCAGGGGTCAGTTCACCTATAGGACACGTGTTCCTTCTATTATTATGCACTTTTTTAAAGTCCAATTGATTTCATTGGGAGAGTTGTGTGTGTACAAAACTTTGGCTGGATTATGCACTAGGTCTTTTTTAACTAGCATGTAAAAATGTGGGCATTAAATCCTGAGCATCTGTAATATATTCTTAGAACATGAGGGTTCAGCTTGAATAATGTATTAAAAATAAGAGTATTATAAATTTGTAGCATGCTCAGATTGTCTCTGAAGGAGCCATTCAAGTCTGAGGTTTAAATATTTATTGATAAATGTTTTAAACTGCCCCATTATGCTGGTCAATAAAGTGAAATGATTGTTCCTGGAGTGGTTCAGTGTGATTGTGTAAATGTATTTAAGATTCATATTAGCTATGTGGGAGCAAAAATAAATGCATGAGGGAAAAAAAATCTGGGAATCCTCTTTTTTGTTCTCTTAATCTATTCTCCTTTAGATCAGGCATGCATACATGCATTCTGCAGAACCACATTTAGACTTTCTGGTATTCAGAGCCTCTGTAGGGGTGGGGGACTGATCAAAATGTTCCATCCCAGGAAAGTGATGAATCCAGATGATTTTCTGATGGCATCTGGGGATCTTCCTGTCACCTGGGCTTGTGATTCTGTTAAAGCCTCAGTTGACCTCTAGAATGGATAAATTTCCCAGGCAGTTGACGTGAGCACTCCTGAGCACCCTCCCCCATGGAGTGGAGCCAAATGATCTCCCTGGCTTTCCATGAAGCTGGGGGCAATGAAACAAGTGGAAAAGCAACTAGAGTGCTAGAAAACTTGGGATGAGCTCAACCAAACATGGGCTAGAGCTCATTTGACAGCCTGCTCCATGCAGTGAAGCTGGTAAATCATACTTCTCTGCCACCATTGCATCTGCACAGTCACCCATTAGAGATTAAGAGCCTATTATGCTCTAGTCCATGTGGACCACTCGATAGCCCATTGTGACCAATTTGTGCAAACTTTGGAGATAAAATCGATCATATCCATGCCGACTTGTATGCCATTATTGATACAGGTCTGATGGATGAAACCTTGGCCTCTGCTTTTCTAGCTACAGTGGACACTTTTCAATCTATATATTCTGAGGATGTGGACAGGAGCCTTGGAGTGGTGAAGACTCTTGTTGTGTGCGAGGATTTGTGTCATGTGCTAAATCCTCACCCTTCCTGGCTGGTGAAAATAGGCAGTGGCAGGGGGGGGGCAGGCTGAGTGAGTGGCGAATGTCTATTTACAGCAAGGTGTTGTGCATGGTGTGATTCTGTCTTGCCTAAAGCAAGCAGTCATAAGACCTGTGTTTAAAATAATCCCTCCTGGAAACTTGCCATACTGGTTAATCTCTGGGAAGTCTATATTCCCATTCCTGGGCAAGGTGCTGGAACATGTGGTGGCTTCTGAGCTCTAAGGGTTTCTGGATGAGGTGGGTTCATTTCAGTCTGGCTTCAGGCCTGGTTATGGAACAGACTGTATTGATCACTTTGTTGGATTATCTGTGCTGGAAACTTGACAGAGGAAGTGTGACCTTATTTGTTCTGCTGGACCTCTCAGTGGCTTTCAATACCATCAACCATGGTATCTTTTTGAGGCATCTTTCTGGGATGGGACTGGGATGAACTGTTCTACAATGGCTCTGGCATTTCTTGGAGGATGATTTCAGAAGGTAGTGCTGGGGGATTTTTGTTCAATGCTATGTCTGCTGGCCTAGGATGTCCCTCAGGATTCCATCTTGACTCCCAAGCTATCTAGCATATCCATGAAACCACTGTGAGAGGTCGTCTGGAGTTCTGGGGTTTGGTGCCAGCAGTATGCTGATGACACCCAGGTTTATCTCTCCTTTCCATCTAAATCTAGTTTTAGTTCTAAATTGGTGTCTGATGTCAGTAATGGACTCAATGAAGGCAACCAAACTGAAGTTTAATCCAGACAAGATAGAGGTGCTTCTGATTAGGCAAAAGGCAGATCAGGGAATAGAGATTCAACCTGAGTTGGATGGGTTACATTCCCCTTGAAGACTCAGGCTCAAAGTTTGGGTGGACTCCTGGATTCAGCCCTGAAACTGGATGCTCCAGGTTTTGGAGGTGGCCAGGTCTTGGTGGTGGTGGCACATGTGAGGCCAACTGCACCTGTTCCTACAGATGTCTGATCTGGCCATGGTCATGTATGCACTAGTTACACCCTGTTTTGATTACTGTAACATAGTCTACATGGGGCTGCCTTTGAAACCTGTTTGGAAACTGGAGGTCCAGAATGCTGCAGCCAAACTGTTCACTGGGGTCAGTTACAGGGAGCACATGACTCTTTTGTTACAACAGCTTCACTAGCTACCGGTCTGTTTCAGGCACAATTCAAAGTGTTGGTTATATGAACTATAAAGCCCTACACAGCTTGGGACCAGACTACCTGAAAGACCTCCTTATCCTGTCTGGTTTTATGATCTTTGGGGAGGCCCTTCTCTCAGTCCTGCCACCATTGGAGGGACCTTCTCTGTGGCTGCTCCCGGGCTGTGGAACGTCCTGCACAAGGATGTTAGGTTGGGTCCCTCTCTGCTTTCCTTCTGCTGGGAGGCAAAGGCATTGTTATTTAGGCAGGCCTTTGACATTTAGGATGACTTGTGGCTGAAGGAGTTTTTAAATGGTTGATGCTAGGGATGTCAGAGAATTCTGAATGAATTTTAAATGGGATTGAATTCTGACAAATCCAGTCCGTGGAATCCTCCTCTGAACAGGGCGGCCTGCTTGACCCAGACGGAGCTCACGCGGACCCCTTTTTTTTGTTGTCCGCTGAATGGTGGATTTTACAAAAATAATCATGAAAATAAATCCGTAAATTGGAAATGGAAGAAGAATGTGAACATCTTTACCCTTTTTGCGATAATAGGCATTTTCCCTGTGACCCGAGGCTTTCTTTCACTGGGGCTGAGTCATGAAGTCCATGGAAATACTCCATCTTTTCTGTTTATTGTCTGTGGAGGTGAGGTGAGGACAGGTGCGGTGAGGTCAGGTGAGGTCAGGTCAGGACAGGTCAGGACAGGTCCAGTGAGGTCAGGTGAGATGAGATCAGAACAGGTCTGGTGAGGTCAGGTGACAGGAAGTTACGTGGGGAATCCCTGCGAAGGGCTTTACCCTTTTTACAAAAATAAATAGGCATTTTCCTATGACCCAAAGCTTACGGAGACCAACAGCGGGCACACGAAAAGGATTTTTCAGCGGTACTTATGGAATTATTTACGTAAGTTCAGGGACCCAGAAAAAAAACAGGGGAATCTGGGGCATACGGACGGTAGAACAGGGCAGCCCTCGGCTTTGCGGAATCTTCACAGAGCAGAGCTGCTCCACAAGCATTCTGGGGGGAGGAACGGATTGCCACCCTCCCGCAGATTCCTCACCGGAACGGACAGTGGGGAATCCATACATCCCTAGTTGATGCTGTTTAGTTCTTTCTCCGTTGTGTTTTTAGTCATGTTTTTAATCTATTTGTTTTTGTGTTGTGTTTAAATGGATATTCTGTTTTAAACCTAGTTTTTATTGTTAGCCACCTTGAGTGCCATTTTATTTGGCAGAAAGGTGGGATATTAATTGAATAATTAAATAAATAAAATAGCAAAAAATGCTCTCAGTCAATAACATATGATTTAAAGGAGTTTCAAAGAGAAATCTCAACAGGGAAATTCAAATTCCCAATGTTTGAGCTTTTTCTAGCATTAAAGTCCAAAGTTAAGTTATTTCTTTGGAATTTCCAATGAGTTGCACTAGTAGGAGATAATGGCCTGGTTCCTAAATTCATGAAGAAGCCAATCCTTTTAAAGTTATGGAAAAGCATGTATCTCCCCTCTAAGGAGGCTTGAGGAATTCAATCTTTGTAAATTCCAATATTAAAGCTGCCAACCTATAAACCAGCCTTCTCTAATGAGGTGCCCTGCAGATGTGTCAGAGTGCAACTTCCATCATTCCCAGCAAACATGGTCAATGGCCATGCTGGCTGGGAATAATGGGAGTTGCACTCCAACACATCTGGAAGGCACCAGATTGTGGACAGCTGGTGGACAGCTCAATGAAGATGTCAACCCAGTGTGTGTGGCTGCTGTAAAACAAGGCAAACTCCATGTTAGGCATAACTAGAAAAGGCATTGAGAATAAAACTGCCAATATCACACTGCCCCTATACAAATCTATGGTGTGTCCATACTTGAAATACTGTGTCCAGTTCTGGTCCCCACACCTGAAACAAGATTGTAGCACTGGAGAAGTGCAGAAAAGGACAACTAAAGTGATCAAGGGGCTGGAGCATCTCCCCTATGAGAGAAAGTTACAACAGCTGGGATGGTTTAGCTTGGAATGAGAGTAAGGGGAGACATGATAGAGGTGTACAAAATTATACATGGTGTGGAGAATGTGGGTAGGGAGACATTTTTCTCCCTCTCTCAAAATACTTCATTGGTCATACCCATGAAGCTGATTGGTGGGAGATTCAAGTAAGGATGGACGAAAGTCCCTTACCTGGTCCCGCAGCTTGCTTCGCGGTGGGGGGAAGGCGCTTCGGTTCTCCCCCCAAAGTTCTTGGCGGGGGGGAGGCGCCCAGCCCCGCCCAGCCCAAATTCAGGCTGGGGGGGAGGCGCCCCATCCCTCGCCGCCAAAATTCAGGCCGGGGGGAAGCGCCCCGTCTCCCCGGCCACAAAATAAAAAAAGTAAAGTAAAAAAAAAAAAGTGATAGGCTACGTAACCATTTACGTAGACTATCACAGCTAGATTTTCAAAGTCAGCCATGATAGGCTATGTAAATCTTTACGTAGCCTATCACGGGTGACTTAAAAAAAAAAAAAAAAAGCGCATACGCAAATGGCGGCGCCCATGGTCGCTGCCATTTGCATACGCGCTTTTTTTTTTTGAAAGTTACCCGTGATAGGCTACGTAAAGATTTACGTAGCCTATCATGGCTGACTTTGAAAATCTAGCCGTGATAGGCTACGTAAATTGTTACATAGCCTATCACGTGTGTGGGGGTTTTTTTTACTTCACTTTGTAATGGCGGCGGCGGCAGCCAGTTGGAAGACTGGCCGCCACCGCCGAAACACTGCTGAAACGCCACCAGGACCCGCTGCCGAGAGGGACATTCGAAGGAGGTAAGTCCCATCCCGGGGGGTGGCAGAAAATTTCACCACCAATTTCGGGGGGCCGAATGCGTTGGCATTTGGCCTCCTGGAGATTCGTGGAGAAATTCTCCGCCATCCCTAGATTCAAGACAGATAAAAGGAAGGACTTCTTCACACAGTGCATAGTTAAACTATGGAATTTGCTACCACAGGATGTAGTGATGGCCACCAATTTGGATGGTTTTAAAAGGAGGTTACACAATTTCATGGAGGATAAGGATATTAATGGCTACTAGTCTTGATGGCAATGTGCTACCTCCAGTACCAGAGACAGTGAGCTTATGTACACCAGTTGCTGGGTGCTGTTGCACTCATGTCTTACTTGTGGGTTCCTGGTCAACAGCTGGATGGCCACTGTGTGAACAGAATGCTGGACTAGATGGAACCTTGTTCTGATACACATGGCTCTTCTTATGTTTTTATGTTCTTAAAGCTCTGTATGCACTCACCTGGGAATAAATCCCATTGAAAATAGGGCTTACTTCTGAGTAGACATGCATAAAATCTTGCTGTTTATGACCTGATCTGCACCTTTCCAGCTTGAGAGTCAAAGAAGACAGTAAACTGGCATGTGAATTATCTGACTGCCCATCACCCTAGTAATGCCCCTTGCAAACCACTGTAATGCCACAAGGAGTAGGGGGGCACTAACACAGCACTGTGAGGTCTGTGTTAGTCCCAAATAGGTCCCAATTCTGGCAGGATAGGTGTAGTGGCTCATTAAATCATAGTGGATTATGGGAGGAGCCATAGCTCAGTGTGACAGAGCACCTGCTTTGCATGCAGAGGGTCCCAGGTTCGATCCTCAGCTTCTCCAGGTAGGGCGAGGAAAGAATCCTGCCTGAATCCCTGGAGAGCTGCTGCCAGTCAGTGTTGACAGTACTGGGCTAGATGGGCCAATGGTTTAACTCAGTATAAGGCAGCTTCCTGTGTTCCTATGTCCCATTAATAACAATTTCAAAGTTTGTACTGAGAAAAGTTATTTTATGACATACTTTTACTTTTAACAGTAATCTCAAACTTTTAAACTTTTGGTTTTTATATAGATCCTGGATACCCAGAGTTCTGTATAATACCAGTTTTAAACAAATACTGGCAATTTAACATAGATGGTGGCTGAAAACTGATGAAAACAAAGAATATTCCATTGCGGGTTTTGATTTGAAGTCATGAGACAGCTTTCCATTTATTTCACTGCTCAGGTCCACAGAATCCAAGGTGATGTAAGGGATACTAGAAGATGAAATGAAACTGGAGACAAATTCATTTTGGAACATCATGATAAAACACAGAGAGAGAGAGAGAGAGAGAGAGAGAGAGAGAGAGAGAGAGATGGACACAACTGGATGGACTCATGCACTTTAACTGATATTGCAGAAAGGCATTGGCATATACAATATGCCTTAATGCTCCATGTGGTAAATACGGATGTCATTCACTGGAGTAGTTTCCCATCAATGAATGGCATACCAAAGCCCCAGTGGAATAAATATGAGTACCAAACATCAATCACTCTCTTTTTTCTAATTCTCCAAGGGTGCATTTCTACCTATTTCCATTCTGAAAGAGACCATAGTGTGCATTAAGAAATGAAGATGCCCCCCCCAACAAACATAAAAAAAAAAAAAAAAATGTAATCCGCAGACATAACTGTGACAATGAGGTTAGGACTCTGGATAGCAAATTAAAATCTAGACCAAGAGGATGGATTCTACAGTGCAGGTCTCTCAGATATATTGATTGATTGATTGATTGCAATTATATCTGTCTATATTTGTAAATATATCTGTATTGTAAATATGAGCAACTAAAAGCTGATGGACAGCAGCCAGTCAGTACCTGTGTGTTGACCACGTAATACCAGAAAGCCAGATTCCAATTTTGATATATATGCTAGTCTATGTTGCAGTCTCAGTTCACTGGGTCCCTGGTTTCAGTCAGGAATCCCTAAAAAATAATAGTTCCATTCATTTCCACACTTAAAGGCAGCCTAGAAATAATTTCAGATAGATAGATGTAAGAGAGAGAGAGAGAGAGAGAGAGAGATGACCAATGAATTAATGGAGCCAGGGGTTTGGATTCTGTGAGTTTGTTTGTTTGTATATCCGAAGCTCTCTGGGTGATTCACAAAAATTAAACCCAAAAAGCACACACTAAAACAATATAAAAAATAAAAGCATTAACACCACGATATAAGAATACTGTATAACCAGAATACAACCAGAAAAAAACCCAGCAGCAATGCAGGGATTTAAAATACAGATTTAAAACAGCAAACCTAAAGGTATAGAAAGCTAAAATGCTAAAATGCCTGGGAAAATAAAAAGGTCTTCACCTGGTGCCAGAAGGAATACAGTGTAGGTGCAAGGCAAACCTCACTAGGGAGCTCATTCCAGAGCCGGGGTGCCACAGCAGAAAAGGCCCTCCTCCTAGTAGTCACCTGTCTCACATCCTTTGGCAGGGGCTCATGGAGAACAGCCACTGAGGATGATCTTAAGGTCTGGGCAGGCACATATGGGAGGAGGCGATCCTTCAGATAACCTGGCCCCAAGCCATTAAGAGCTTTGAATGTTACCAGCACTTTGAATCAGGCCTGGAAATGGACTGGCAGCCAGTGCAGCTGGAAAAGTACTGGCATAATATGAGCTCGTTGGCCAGTCCCCATTAACAATCTTGCTGCCCTCTTCTGGACTAGCTGAAGTTTCTGGACCATTTTCAAACTATGCAAGTTATACGTGTATGGATTCTGTACAGAAGATCAGATGACTACGAAATGGCTGGAGGCAAGAACAGTGGGTTTCAGCCTGTCAGACTGACCTCCCTCCATGTAGTCGTTGGTCACCAGAGTAGGGCAAATGGAGAGATCACTTAGTGCACATCTGTACGAAATTAATCCCTTCCTTTTGGGCTAAGTCTTTGATGCTAAAATGGAATGGGGAAGGCACCAGAAAAAGATAGGTAAGTAGGGGTGTATGAACCCCACTCACCAATCCTCCAGAGGGGTGTCCACTTGGGGGGGGAGGCGATCCATCCCTCCCCCCCAGAATCCTCCCCAGCCAGCTCCGTGGCAAATACTTACATAGCCTATCATGGCCTAAGGCAGGGACACATGGCATGTCATGGCATAGTGACCTTCCAGGACTGTTGTTGGGAGAAAAATGGCTGCCCTGCTGTCCCATGAGGGAACAGGAACCCCAGTGGAGGCTGGTGGTTCCGATTTTGGTGTGTCTGTAAATCCAATCTGGGTTTCGATCATAGCCAGTCAGAACCCTAAAGGAGCTATCCAAGGTGCAGAACCTATTTTGGGGGTAGGGTTAAGTGTCCTGTATAGCTCATTTAGAGTTCTGGCTGGTTCTGGCTGAAACCAAAAATGAATTCACAGCCATACCCAAACTGGAGCCACCAGCCTCGACTGAGCAATCTCCTCAACAATGTGCCTAGAAGGACATTGCCTTGTGCTCTAGCTTCCTTCCACAGGGACATAATCTGTGGGGATAGGAAGACCCCAGAACTGGCTAGGAAACTGGCTAGGAGTGCTGCTACCACTTGACAGGTTGTCAGAATAAATATTTTGAAGAGAGAGACTGGGAGAGAGGGGCGGGGGGCGAAGAAGTCCTCTGCTACTGAACATGAAACAGAAGTCACCTGCCCATGAAGTGTTTAAGCATTTCTCCAGCCCACCCTTGAGCCTGCCCACTTTTGCAGCCAGAGAATCGGGCTATGAAGGTGGGGAGGCACTTCCAGTCCCAGCATTGGGAGTTAGGGTTGGTCTGCTTTTGTTTCACTTAAAGGGACTGGGAGAATTTGGGGCAGTGCAGGTGTGAATTTCAGGTGAACTCCTGAAGCTAACCAAAAACATGCCATACCCATCAGGTAGGTAAGGATTGCAAAAGCAAGGAGACAACTGCATCTAGAAAGGCTGATAAGCCCTAGTTTAATCGGTCCTGGATGTTTCTTTAGTTATGGCTGACGGTTCAAAGCTGTTTTTAGTTATATGTTGTTAGTGTATATTGTTTGTGTGCTTTTAAGTAAATAGCTTTTAAACGTGTTATATTGTATTTTAAAACGTTTTAACTTCTGTAAAATGTTCTAACTCTCAGAGAGCTTTGGCTGTGGGGTGGTATAGAAAAGTAATAAAATAAATAAAGGAAATAAACAAACAAACATATAAATAAAGAGCAAGGCTGGAAAATGTGGTGTGGTGGTTGGGATCAGCTTATAAGCAGTTCAGGATTTCCAAATTGGGAAACTTTGTTTGTGATTCACTGTCTGAATGTCATCACCACTGAGCTCCTGGCTGATAGTGATCTCTGATGGATCCATTCATGAAACTGCTTTCAGCCTGGATCTCATCACAAGGTGATAGTAGGCAAGCCAATTTAGTGGCCAGAAAGAAGTCATGGAACATAGGAAATAACCATCTACTAGGTCAGACCATTAGTTGATCTATGTAGTTCAGTAAAGTCTACACTGACTGGCAGCAGACCCCAGACATCTGGCTCAGTGAGGCTCAGTGAGGCTACTGAACTGGAGTCAAGTACACTAATGTAATCAAACAGGTGCAATTTTTTGTTGTGAAATATTAACTGGAAAGGCAATGGGGGTGTTAAATGACTTGAAGGGGGGGTGAATGAGCAGAATCAAAGCAGGAGCTAACCAGCATAATCCTTCATTGTATTTGGATGCATGACTCCCTGATTATCCCCCTTGCTCTCAAGTCGTGGCAGCTTCCATATTCAAATGTTGCCATAGAAACTACGCTGGCTGTCTTCTACATTGCAAGTGAGTAAATTCAAGGAGGTAACTTTGAATGCCATCTTTCTGAGAAAGGTGCAGCATTCAGCAATGGGAGAGGAACTGCTTCTGGTGGTGGGATAAGAATGATATTTACCCTAATATTTGCCAAGACAGATGCTCAGAAGGCACTTTGCTCCCTTGACATAGATAAAATTTAGTTAGTTAGAGATAGTTCACTTTGTTCACCTGTCACTGCATCAGTCCCCTCTCCTCTCTGGGTCTGGGATGGGATGAAGAGATTATATGACAGTAAAATTAACATATGTTTACACTATAATAATACGTTGTTGTTGAAATATTAAACACAAATCTTAAAAGAAATTTTGGACGTCCTTACTCGGGGAAAAGATCAAAGGAACTTTGAGGGAAGCAGAGAAGTACTTTTTCAGATAAAATTAGCAAAATATATTGAGTGGGTTAAGGACAAACCCCATCCCTATGTTAAACTGATTATCACAAGTAAACAGGGGTTTCAAAAAGGGTTGGTCCGGAAATTTCAAGCCATCTGAATTTGGGATGTTACAGTGGTGTTTGGGGTGTGTGAAAACTCTCCCAAAGATCAGGGGAGGATGTTTCTTGAGTGGAGAATGGACTAACTTATAATTATGGGGTGGTCCAAGGCCATTGTATTGGGGAATGAATATATGTGTGCCTGTGTGTGTGTGTGTTTATTTATTTGACTTGTACCCTGCCTTTCTTTCTACCAAAACAGGCATTCAAGGCAGCCTACAAGCACTAATAAAACTTGATAAAACAGTAATAAAACAAATACATCACATAATTTAAAACACAATAATTACAGAGTGAAAAAACCTCCAACCCAACAGACCCACTTAGAAAGTGGTCTTTGCCTGCCAGTAGAAAGACAGCAGGGAGGGAGCTAATTTGGCAGGGAGTTCTACAGCCTGGGAGCAGCCACCAAGAAGGCCCGCTTTCGTGTCACCACCAAACATGTCTCTGAAGACCACTGTCTTGAAAGAAGGGGCTCTCCTGAAGGATCATATGGGATGATGGGCCCTTTATGATGAAAAACCTTAAACATCCTGCTCAAGAGTAATGGAGTATTCAGTATTGTGTCTTGCATCATATTAAGCATGTTACAGTTAGGGATTTACAAGAATTTCATTGTGCTCCATTTTTTTTAATTGAATTTGCCCCATTCGTCCCTATGGACATGAACACAATTCTGAGCACATTTTATTTATTTATTTATTTATTTATTTATTTATTTATTTATAGCTCACATGTTCCTGAACTTGCATTTGCATAAAAAAAATGCACATTAAAAAGTGCCTTTTTGAAAAACATATATTTTCATACTTTAGATTATGGGGACGGGGGAGTACACATTTGGGTGCTCACTTCCAACAGTTACATTCCAAACTGGGCACTTTCCCCATTCAAACAAAGAGAACAAAAAATTGAAAACGGGAGTCAGGTGGACAGAGCTTCAAGGTAGAGCTTGGAGAATTTGAGGAGCGCAAACATTTTCTCCCATCCCTAGTCACACCCAGATAGGTGGAAGGGTCAGATTTCTCACCCAGCAGGTGAACAGGTGCCACAACCATAACATTTTCCCTGAAAAATGTCAATTCCAATCGAATTCACAACCATCACTACTCCAATGCACCATGCTGAGCACCACACTCCTTTGAGATACAATCTTCAATTCCTGGCTTCTGTTTTAGAGGCTACGTGGATAAGAGAAGGAGGCTGATATTAAGAGCACTGAATATCTATCTTTACAATTTAGGGCACAAAAACCTATGGGGATAGTTGGCCACCTCTGAACTTAGTGGTGGCTGACTATCCAATGCAGGGTGGGCAGAGCACAGAGGGAATCATTTCCTCTATGTTCCAGCAGCCCTGCCTTTGTGGCTAGACAGCCGATTTTGGCTGTCAAGCTGGGGCTCATCAGAGGGGACAGGGGAGGCTGGAGAGCACATAGGAAGCATCGTAACAATGCCTACGTGGTTTCCTCTGCTCCCTGTCCCCAGGAATGCCCCTTTTTCACCCACTCTGCATTGTGCTTACAAGCATGGAGACGGGGATGAACTGCACTACTGCCTATGAGGGGGAGTGGGAGGGGTGGGGAGTGAGGTTTCTGGGAACCAAACTTGGGGCCCTGGCTCTGAGCTCAGTTCCCAGAAAATGAAAAATGCTATAGCCATCTAGACACTGTCTAGTGGCCATTGCTCCCTCTGATAATAAAGATAGTTCAATCATTTTTGTGGACCCTAAAGGGACTGATTGGATCCTTGGGCCTTATGTTTGACATCCCAGACATAGATTTAAGTATTTACATTATCTACTCAAGTTTACCCAATGCTCATTTAACAAGCAACTTGCTTCTGTTTTATTATGCATTCTGCATTATTAATTATGTATACATATCAAATTATAATATACACATTATTATACATTATACATATTAGAGAGAGTTCTCTTGTGATTACCTCTTCAAAGAGATAATTGAAGTAATAGGCAATGCTCAAGACATGGACAAGCTGTACCCAGGCAGACTATGTGATGGGAATAGTGTGGTGGAGAAATACATATAATTTGAAAAATGCATACATTTTGGGAAACGTACACAAAAATATGTATGGATGTTGATGTGGACTTTAAAAGGAATTTGCAAACTGATGCAGAAATAGGGCAGAACAAAATTAACTTTGGGAAAAATGAGTGAAATTGAACTTGACAGATTAGTCCATCCTGATTTCTGGTAAGCAATTGTCCAGACAATTGATCCCAATCAAGAGAAGTACATATTGCTGAGGTAAACTTTGAGGCCAAAAGTGCACATTAAAAGGTGTGAATTTTGATTTCAAAATATCTGATTCACAATTGAAAAAAGAAACATTCCATGAATTTTGAATATGTGTAAATGTTATTTGCAGGTTTGCTAAGTGCTATACTGCAGATCTTGGTACTTCTTGTGAAATTGACTTAGAGTGCAATCTTACGCATGTTTAGACAGAAAGAAGTCTTACAGTTCCCAGCTTTCCTGAGTCATCTGTGCTGACTGAAGGATGCCGGGAGTTGTAGGACTTTTTTCTGTCTAACATGCATAGGATTGTGGCCTTAATTCTGCATCCAAGCACAACTCTCTTTTCTGATTCCACAATAATATTGTCAAACTTGCTACCGATTCAGGGCACTTACTTGCAAAGAGATGATGCCATTTTTGTACCAAGAGCAGAAAAACATGAATTTGTATTTATTATAGATATCTGTGGTATACCTGGCCAAGGTCCCTTCAACAGACCTTTTCACATTATTTGGTAAGTTCCAGGAATGTTTTATTACTTAGACATGTTTGAGGAATTTGATCTTTGAGAATTCCATATGTACCTGGTCTCTACCTGTCAGACTAATGTATGGATCAGAACTTAGTTATCCACTAGCCTTTTCTCTTCCCAAATGTTCTGACACATTTTTGGCTCAAAAACCATATCAGAATTAGGGGTATATGAACCCCACTCACCCGTCCGGTCTGGGGCATCAGCTGGGGGGAAGGTGATCTGTCTCTCCCCCCAGAATCCTTCCTGGCCAGCTCCACTTCGCGGCGAGTCCACAGAGCTGCCAGCTGGGCCCATCTGCAGCTGGACTTCTGGCTGCTGCCACGCAAATGGCTTCTGGTGTAGCGGACACCATTTGTGTCCCTGCCCTTGGCCATGATAGGCTATGTAAATATTTACATAGCTAGCCAATTACAAGAAGAGCAGGGATGCAAATGGCGTCAGCTATGCCATTTGTGTCCCTGCTTTTTGCCGTGATAGGCTACGTAAATATTTACGTAGCCAATCATGGCAAAGGGCAGCGACGGAAATGGTGTCCACTACGCCGGACGCCATTTGCATCCGCAGCCCAGCAGTGGATGGCTGTGGATGGCAGTGGATGGACCCGGACCAGCCAGCGCCAGGTAGGGTCTGTCCCTACCAGACATTGCAGGGTGGCGGGGGGAAGCAGTCCATTCTGCCACAGACTCTGGGGGCATTCTTTAGAATCTGGCCTCACTGGAGTCCGTGGCGGATTTCTCCACAATCCCTAATCAAAATGCATTTAAACAATGTGTACTTTGACAGAAAATGTTTAGAAATTGTATTTTCATTTTCACTAGGTTTTTTTTTTAATGCAGATTAACATGGAAATGGGATGAAGTGAACTTATGTGTTAAAGCATGCAATGGTGAGATGGACTGGAAAAAAGATAGATTGGTCCATTCCTACTTACGCTGTATGTGTTCTAAATGCATTTAACACAGCTATGGCCAGCAAAATGGAATCCCAGGGGAGAAAATGCCCTCCTGACTCAAGAACAAAATGCACAATGACACAGATATATGACCTCCTTTGAACCATTATTTTTCTGAGTTTGTAGGCTCTTGTCTAACTCCAGTGCATGTGTTTGAGAGAGAGATAAGAGAGCTGTATATCATTCTGAAGGATGTGAAGAGGGTGTATAATGCTTAGAGAATGAACATCATGCTCAAAGTCTGTCTTGGAAATGTCAGAAGATAAGGAATGAATATAGGTGCTAGTGACCTTCGTCTTGGAAGGGCTTGGCAAAAGGAAGGCATAAGAAAAAGAAATTGAATGTGGTGGTGGTAGTGGTGTTGCTTTTTAAAAAAAATGTTTGGTGTGCATTCTCCTTCTCCTTAGTGCAGAAGGTCTAATGCGAAGGCCCCTCAAACCAAATAAATGCTGTATTCCTCCTTGCTTTTTCTCTTCTAGAAATTGTATTTAAATTATACTACCTTTCACTGAAGTCAATAATGAACATCATTGTACTCGCCTTAAGTCTTGTGATCTAGCTAGTCTTGTGATCGATGCCTGAGTCACAACTAGGTTCAACTAGATAGTATACTTGTGGGGCTGCCATTGAACAGTGTCCATAAACATCAGGTTGATCAAAATGCAGTGTCTTGGGTGTTGGCTGGTGTAGGCTTCATGGAGCGTATGAACCCAATCTTGCAATAACTTCCAGGACAACTTTAAAGTGTTGGTTTTTGACTTTTAACCCCCTAAGTGGTCTGAAATCTGGATTCCATGAGGACCGGTTGGACCTTTTTGAACATAACTATGTGTTGAGATTGTCCTCAGACACCTTGCTTCATGTGTGACCTCATCATCTGAAGTGGAATACCCACAAAAATTCTAACTGCTGAGTGGCTTACAGAAAATTGACAATCAGTGTCACTGCTCTGAAGGTAGTATAAGGTCAGTTTTGCTACAATGAATACACACACACACACACACACACACCAGATCTAGAACTGGAAATGGTTGTGCCAAGGCAGATCTCTCCTTGAAAAGGGGAACGGGAGGAGGAGGAGGAGGAGGAGGAAATTGACTGTGTGGTTGCAAATTTCTGGTGAACACTTCAGCTACTGAAGCTGAAAGCAGTGGAGGCTGCCGGAAGGTGCCTAAGTATTCTAGTACTGCAGACCACTAGAATATTTCAATGTTTGCATTTTTAAATGATTGTTCTGATCTCAGTGTTGAATTGGAATAAAAATGTGGTACATACACACTATACCATCCAAAATGTCAAAGATGGAAAATAGGACATGCTTGCAGAACTCATTCTTATAAGCAAGGATCACTGTCTGTATCCCACAACTAGAGGACAGGATTAGATCTAACTAAGTTAAGTTTAGGGATGGATGAATGAGTCATTATTTGGCCCATGTTAATTTCTCATTATTCAATAATAATTTCTCATTATTCAATAATACAGTAAGAATATCCACATTTATTTTCATACTTCTTTTCTGTTTTATACACAACTTTCCCTAATATGCACATTTGTGTATTCACTGTCTGAGCTGAGAACCATGTAGCAAAATTCAGAAAAGTGTGCAATCCGAACTATGTATTCTGATGTTCATATTAATCCTGGATGTACAAATTAGGCCAGTTTGCTTAAAAATGTGGACCAGACAAAATTCTCCCCATGTCCTATTTAAGTTACTGGAAGGTAGATTTTGATTGAACATTATGAGTAATGTTTTAAAAGTAAAAGCAACTAAGAGACTTGAGACACGTTAAAGACTAACAAATTTATTCTGGCATAATCTCTTATGGATTATAGCCTACTTCATCAGATGCATGGAATGTTATAGATAGTTTCAGGTTAATATGGAGTATAGAGGGGGGGCGTTAAACTAGAGCTGTGCACCACAAATGGCTTCTCAAAACTGACCGGCCTATGTGTGGGCAAAGAAATCCAGGAGACAATTTCACCAAATTTCTCCTAGGGGAGGAGAAATTCTCCAAATGTTTCTCACAGATAGGGCTCATTTTTACACCACTTCTTTCTTTTTTTGTAACAGTTTTTGGTTTATTACACTGCTTCTGTAAGTGGCAACAGCATCAGCTCTGCTGAGGCTTCTACTCTTCTGAAGCAGAATTTTGTATTTCTTTTGGTGGTATTTTTTAGCTTGCCTAATCACTGCAAGGTTGCTGAGGGTGTTGTGTGCATTTTCTATTACAAATCTTTCCATTGCTCTGCAGCCACCCAGACCACCTGCATTTCTTGAACTGAAAAAGCCCCATGGGAGGAATTGCCTCATGATGTTTTCCTCATGATGGCTTTAATTGAAGTGTGGGAAGCCCAGGAGACTACAGGCTGCCACAGAGAGTATTGTACAATGACAGACAAGACACTCATGCATACTCCTCAGCTACCTCATAAGTGGGGTATGCACAAGATCCCCGAATCCAACTCATGAGAATTTCTCTGAAATGTCTTCTCATTTGAATTTGTTTTTGAAAGCTATTTCTTTTCTATCAAATTGAATGAGAATGGTTGAAAAAAAATGATTTTTTTTTGTTTTTGGCACAGCACTATTTTAAACAGTGAGGGCAGAGGGAAATTGCAGGAATTACTGAAATATGCATCCAGCCACCCATCACACAGTTGATTTCTAGAGAGTTTGGGAAGGGAGTGAAACCCTGAAGAATTATATCCCTAACACTTCACACTTAAAAAACAAAACAAACCAAAAATCAAAAACAAAGCAGGACATCTCAGAAAGACAAAGCTAAGAACAAAATAGGCACAATGATTTATCAGAGGGAAAGGGATGTTCCCTTTTAAGTAACATAACTTAGAGAATATGATACTATACGACACAACATTAGAAGTTTTCACCAAAATATTCAGTAATATCAACTGGGTGTCATCATCATATTGGTGGCACTTTACCTCAGAGGTCCAAATGACCCCTCCCAGTGGTTTCATGTAAGTATTAAATAACATGGGGTGGGGGAGAGGTAGAACCCTGTGGGACTCCATAGGTCAGTGGCCACGGAGTTGAACAGTAATTCCCCAGCACCATCTTCTGGAAACAGCCCAACAGAAAAAAGTAGAACCACTGCAAAACAGCACCCCCAAGGCCCAGGATTTTTATTTTTAATGTTAGCGACAGCATTCAAAAATGGTCTTCTCCAAGACCATTGTCTACTGAGTATGGTCTATTTTACTATTTCAGGATTATACCACTTCTTTCCCTACGTCATAATGTTGCATGTACAGACCCAACTTCCATTAGCAAGCCTCTCAGCCTTTAGATTTCTTTCTTCCTCTCCTCCTGTAATTTCCCCCTATCTTTGAAAATATAGTGGTTGACTTTTGTTTCATCCTGATTATAAGCCTTTCCTTATATCACTATCTGTGAAAAAATAATTCACACATTGCAATTATAATATTTAAGGCTGCATTTTTCAGTTCCTTTCAAAAGTTTATCTTTTCCATGTAGAAGAGTGATTTGAATTCCTTCTGCTTTATTATAGCCAACTGGGTTCATACAGTATATTAATCCTCCTTATACTGGCATGAAATCACAAGAAGAATATCACAAAAATTGTATATTTATTGGAAACTCACTAGAATTAGCTCTCAGTGTTAATGCAACTGCATTTTATTTTAACTTTCCTTCCATGGCAGAATGGCAATCAGTTTAGTGAATACATGATTATAGCTTCTTATAACAAATGTAGATAAACCAATGTAAAAATTAGACATCTACTAGTTCGAAAGCAAGAAATTGCGAGTAGATAAATAGGCACCGCCTTGGCAGGAAAGGTAACAGTGTTCCGTGCACCTTGGTGTTCAGTCATGCTGGCCACATGACCACGGAAGCGTCTTCGGACAGCACTGGCTCTTCGGCTTAGAAACGGTGATGAGCACTGCACCCTAGAGTCGGACACGACTGGTTGGGGACACCTTTACCTTTTTTTTTTAGTAATGGAGGGAAGAGAATGCATTTGTCATCCAGATCATTCCATGGGTAAACAGCTTGTTTCTCTCAAGCAAAAATGTTGAGGGATCAGTAAAGTGACCGGTAAGGAGTTTGCATTAGGTCAGGTGTATTCCTAGCCAGGTTCAGAGGCCTGCTTTGGATATGTTCCAGAGTAATTCCAGAATTAATAAAATCAAAGCCCTGTGTTTTATTAGCATTTGTTGCTTTTATCACTCAAGAACTAGAGATATATAATTGTGTCTGAGGATGGAGGCCTCCGTAGGGCACTTTGCCCTAGTACTTAGTCCTACAACTCCCAGCATTCCCCAGCCACTCAGAGCAGAATTAGCTTAACTTGCCCTCAGAGATGTTGACAAGTAGCCAAAACCTGGCTACTTGTGTTTTGCATCTTCCTGCTCCCATAGAAAATGGTGTGGTGTCAAGTTGATGTCCGCTCTTCACACATACAATTGTTTTATACAATTGTACAAATTTGTACAAACTAATTTAATTATTATCTCCCAAAACTCAGAGGAAGTATTGCATTACAGTGTGGGAGCAGTGGTCAGGAAGGAATTTGGGCTTTAAACTACTAGGCCAAGCAAATATTTACCTCTAAATATTCCTGGCATTAAAAGGGGCTATTGAGGGCTCAGTATTTACCCAAACTGTCCATTGCCTAGCTCTCCTGAGAACCCACTCTTTCAAATTCCAATCTGCTGCTGTTTTAGCTTGTCTTGCCCCCCCCCTTTTAAAAGTAGGTCTTCATTCTCCAAGAAGCAAGTGACATAGTCACACAGCCAGTCAGTTTTTGGCTACTTGTCAACATCCATGAGGGCAAGTTAAGCTAATTTTGCTCTGAGTGGCACTGTCTTATACGTTGAGGTTTAGTATACTTTATGTTTTAGAGTGTGTTTTGTATTGTTTTATTGTGTGCTCTTTGGTTTTAATTTTTGTGAACCACCCAGAGAGCTTCAGCTATTGGGCAGTATAGAAATGAAATGAATGAATGAAATGAATGAATGAATGAATAAATAAATACTTGCAAGAACGGTTGGCTATCAGTGCCCTAAGGGATATGTGGAAATGTTATATGCAAAGTGTCCAGTAGTTCGGTGGTCTAGTTGGATGTTATTTCAGTTTTTCCTCTTAAATATGCCAGTGTTCTTCATACTAAGCCATTGTTGATATCTCTTCTCCATTCCTTTTTGGAAAGCTATTTAATCTGTATTAATGAAATAAGTCTTTTTCCCCCCAGTGGAAAATCTTTATAAGGTACCACAAAAGTGCAGTTTAGCACATGTTTACAGCAGCAGCAGAATAAAGTGATCCCCTTTAGCAATAGAATGGTATAGATCTTCACAACCGTACAGATTGCTCCTGCACAAGCTAATCTAACGGAAACAGTAGTTGGAGAGTGATTCTACATTTCTCTATTGGATAAGTTAGTAATAACTGTAATTTATCTCAAAGTGCAGACGTTTTCAGCACAGAATGCTATATGTGTTGAACCCACATGCAAAATGTGGTTCCTCTAATATACTCTTGCAAAAACAACAAGAAGTGTTACTGTAAAAATAATCAAAATGGCTACAGTGTTTGAAGCTCATACAGTACATACAGGATGCTTTATATGACCATAGAAGGATTTCACATGATGATGATCATCGTCATCATCTCTTCCCACTGGAAACAGCAGTCTCAAAGTGATTTACACAAATACAGAAATCCATAATTAATATAATAGACCCCCATAATATACCATATTCTGCACAATAAACACCATAAAATCATAATTTAAAAACAATACAGTACAAAAAAGGGAATCTACAATACACAAAAACTCACCCTCCCCTCACAGCCTAGAGTGAAAATGACAAAAACAGCCCATAACAATTGGACTCACCACTAGGTCATGTTCTAATTACTTTTTTATTATTTAAAAATATTTGTAGGCCACCTTTAAGGGTAGATCACTGTTTCCTTGTTGTTGTTCTTCTGTTTTTTAGCTAACCAGACAAGGGTTTCAAGGTGAATTAGGAATTGCTTCACATGACTCAGGCTAGCATGAAGGGTTGGCATAGTTAGGCCCCTGCCGAGACCTACAGCACATGGGAAGGCCTCTCTGCTGACCTGAGGCTGTGGATCCATCTCCAATTTCTTGATGGCAGTTTCAGTAGAATGAGGGCTAGATGGGCAGACTGCAGAAAAGGGCAATTAAAACGATCAAGGGGCTGGAGCAACACCTCTGTGAGGAAATATTACAACAGCTGGGGTTGTTTAGCTTGGAAAAAAGGTGTCTAAGGGCAGACATGTTAGAAGTGTACAAATCATGCACAGTGTGGAGAATGTGGATAAGGAGACATTTTTTCTCCCTCTCTCATAATGCTAGAAATCAGGGTCATCCCATGGAGATGATTGGTGGGAGATTCAGGACAGATAAAAGGAAGGAATTTTTCCCACAGCACATAGTCAAACTATGGAACTCGCTACGACAGGATGTAGTGATGGCCACCAATTTGGATGGCTTTAAAAGGGGGTTGGGCAAATTCCTGGAGGAAAAGGCTATCAATTACTACTAGTCTTGATGGCTATGTGCTACCTCCAGTGCCAGAGGCAGTGATCCTATGTACACCAGTTGCTGGGGAACATGAGCGGGAGGGTGCTACTCGTGGGTTACCTGTGGGCAGCTGGTTGGCCACTGTGTGAACAGAATGCTGGACTAGATGGACCCTTGCTCTGACCCAGCATGGCTCTTCTTATGTTCTTATGGTCTGCATATGAGTAAAGCCCTTTTCACACCTTCCACTGAACAGGCAGAACTCAAGGATGGGGCCAACCATTGTGATTGCACTTTTCCCATCCACATGTTTAATCAACACACACGGAGGGTAAAAGCAGAGGTAGTATAGTTCAACTTTCCTTGCCACAAAGGGGCATTATCCTCCCACCCCACAAGCACACTGGGAAGTAATGGGAGAGAAGAACCAGTGTGTCTTCTATGTAGGCCCTTATGGGAATCATTCAAGAAGCCAAATACTATCTGATGAGCAACAGCCTCAAAGTCCTCACTTATCACTTCAAACTTCTTCTTATAAGCATAAGAGTTTATCACTGTGTTCTTTGCATGCTTTTCAAACTCCTTCAATGCAGTGATGGATCTAAAATTAAAGCAGCTCTGTTCTCTGGCCTATATTTATCTTAGGATAAAATGTCTTATGTGTTCCCTGTCCTATATTTATGAAGCAGTTAAAAACACCACATGTGACATTTTGATGAACAGTTTGTACATCCCCCCACCCCACCTGCTTAAAAACCTGATAGCCCATTGTAGTTTTGCTCTAAAATAGATACAAAATATCATAGAAGGAAGATTTGGCTTTCATTTCAACATGTATGCTTTGCACATCACATCTCCAGACTAAACATACAAGTAAAATCCAGCCTCCTCTTCCTCCTCCTCCTCCTCATTATTATTATTATTATTATTACCTTTATTTATTTATTTATTTGCACATTTGCTCAATACAAGGAAGAGCAACTTATTTTTACACAAGACCATGCAATGAGATATCTAATAATTCATTAAAAGGGCACACAAGTGCCTCTCTAGCTAAGGTGAGTTAGACACACTAGAAGTCTCACCATTATAACTGTCAAAATTTCTACTGAGTAAAAAGTACAAATGTGTCAATTTTCACTCAGCTAACTCACCCTACCTGTTGTTGCAATTCTTATTGGATCACTTTGAATTTTGCACAGGAGTAGAAGACATCATCAAGTGGATCATGGATGCCAAGTTTCATAGAATCATAGAATCATATTCTATGATTCTATGATTCACACATGAATCAATCAATCAATCAATCAATCTAGTGAATGATGTGTGTGCATGTGTGTTTCAGAAACATTCTGTAAGATGGAAATACTGCAGAGCTATTGTCGCAGTGCTAATACCTGTAAGGATCTGTGGTAACTGAATGAAGACTTAGTATTCACAGGTAGGACCATCTACATCTCAAAGCCACAAAATGTGGGAAGAAGAATCCCTTGTTGTTGGCTGTCACTGTTAAGATGGCTGTTTGTAGTCAAGAGGATCTAGGCATCCACTGTTTTATACTCAACTGAATAGTTTAATTCCTATGACACTGTGTCTATTCTGAGTGGAAGCCAGAGAACGCTTCAGTATCTCTATTTCAGCAGGATCCTGAGCACCAATAGTGAACTGAGAGAGATGTGTAAACAGGGGGAGCATCTTGAATGTTTTAACCTGGATAGTATTCTACTTTATCTATGCTTCTCAAGGAAGGGGTAGGAGGGATGGAATTCTCACTGCTGATGTTCTGGCTGGTTATACAGTGGTATATGCCACACCACTTCATGCAACAATGTTTATGACACTGGAAGATAGATAGATAGATAGATAGATAGATAGATAGATAGATAGATACACACACACTTTTGTGAGGCAGAAGACCAGAAGATGTTTAACTAGTCTGAGAGGTGGCAAATGGCATCTGCTGACTTTGTGCCTGACAGACAGAATGCAGGAGAGGGGAAAGGCAACTAAAGTCTTGATGTAAGCTCTACTCAGAGATAAGTCCTATGCCATTGGAAATAGGGATGGGAGGCTGGAACTGCAGCTGCTATAAACAATAAACGTATGCAGGTTACTCAGAATTATGCCCTACTGACAGGGCTGGTCACTTTCCTCCCATCCCATCTTTACTTTCTTGAATAAGCTGGATTTCATTTAATGGGATTTACTGTCTAGTACAGGAGTGGGAAAGTTATGGAGGTCTGGGGTCATTCCCCTGCCCCAACCCAAAATGCAGTCCACATTCCACTGAGCAGTGCACAGTCCATGGGGCGCCTCCTAAAAAAGCAACAAAAAGTCCCCCAAACCACTCCATTGCACTACTGAGGATTTTAATGGATACATTTAACTTGTTTCCATGCTAAATATAGCCATTTGGGTGCTCCATAGCAGTTACAGAGCACCAAAGTATCAAATTTACAATGCAAAAAAGCTCAATTTGGGTGCTCCATAGAAGCTACAGGTGTTTTGTGGGGGCTCCAGGGGATGGTGGGGGTGGAGGGCCTGAAACAGGGGACAGTGGGAGCCATATGCAGCCAGTGTGGTCCATGAGTTGCCCTGGTCTAGTAAGAAAGAAAAGAACTGCAGCCTCCATTTGGAATCCATGTCTTTCATTATACATTGTGGGGCGGCGGGTATCCAATAAAGAGCTGTGGAACCTCCTTTTTATTATAATTCAGCACAAAGAAACCTTCTGGATATCACAAAATCTGGCTCCCTGGATTGTGAATTTTGCTTATTCTTAATAAGAGTATTACCCTATTATTGTGCTTTTGATTTGTTTTAATTCACAAACATGTTCCCTGCATTTATTATTCCTTTGTTTTACAGTAAGTGTGCACCTCAATATAGAAACATGATTGCTATTAGGTGTTTATAATCCCATGTATCATATAGACTGATATGCAAGAAAGCAGATTAAAAAACCAGGGAAATTCAGTGATTTAAAAACCTTTGTGGCTCAAGCTCCACAAAGCCAAGTAATTGGAAGCTATGGCTGATGACTTAACTTATGTGCCCCGTGACTAGGGATGGTGGAGGAATCCATCCATGGGGGGGTCAAGTCTGCTGAGCTTTTGGTGGCTTTGCCCCCCGGGCTCCAGCTCGCAGACCTCCATTGCCGGCATGTCTGTGTGCAAACTCCTCATGCTCTCCTTGCTGATGCTGACACCGATGCTGACGCTGAATGGCGGTGGTGGCGGGCCGTGGCAGCAGGAGTCTTTGCTGTATGTGCAAATGGCTGCTTCTCCCTCCTGGTCCTGCTGTGCGCAAATGGCTGCTTCTTCCTTCCAGGACCCGGGAGGGAAAATCAACCATTTGTGTGCAGCAGGGACAGGAGAATGGGAGGGGAGAGGATGAGAGGGGAGTGCCACTCCCCTCTCATCCTCCTGCTTCCGCTGCTGAGGCGGTGGCAGACGGAGGATTAGAGCGGAATGCTGTAGCACTCCCCTTTCACCCTCCTGCCACTGCTGCTGTTGGGTAGCCAACTCTCCCTGCTGGGGTTCGCCCCAGCAGAGAGAGAGGAAGAGAGAGTCGGTTGCCCAGTGGTGGTGGGAACTTGTTTTCCTTTCTTTTCTTCCTTCCTTCCATAAATGCATTTACAGAAGGAGAAACAAATAAGGAAAAAGGTTCCTGATTTCAGGATCCCACCCCCAGCTCGGCTCACAAAGGCAAGCCAAGTCAAGAGTGCTGTGGAAATCTGGTGAGCCCCCCAAAATGCTGGATTTCCAGGCAATAGACATTCCTACCTATGACCAGTAATGATGTTGTGAAATGTCACAAATTGTGCTTGCTTACAGCTTACCACTCTATGAACCCAGAATGGAGTGCTGGGATAAACAAAGATGCCCCATTGCCTTACGAAGTACCTGAGCCTTACTGTATTGTTAACAGAATCCTCCAGTGTGAGTTGACCCACTCTTGTTTGTTTGATGGAAAACAATGTTCCTCAGGTTTACTATATTTAAACCTGAGGAACATTGCTTTCCATCAATATTCATTTCAAAGTGTAAAAACTCCAGTGCCATGGATTTGTTCGTTGTTTCATCACTGAGGAATCTTAAGTATATGTTGGCACACAGTTGGAAATCTCAGATTTCTTCCCATTTCTTTAAAGTTCTGGAAATAAACTGATTGCTGTGCTGTATTCATTTCAGGCATTACACTTCAATCATTCCTAGGACATTTATTTTTATTTATTTATTATTAAATTTATTAATCGCCCATCTGGCTGGTCACCCAGCCACTCTGGGCGATGTACAACATACAATAAAAACAGTTTAAAACAATAAAATTCTACAATAAAAATATTTTCTAAGATACCCTAACCCACCCCAAATGCCTGCCTGAACAACAACGTTTTTAATGCACGACAGAAGCTCATTAAAGAGGGCATCTGATTTTCATTCATGAGTGTTAAGTTCGTTGAGTGTTAGGCAGCAGAGAACCACCATTTAATTTTGTCACTGAGCTAAGAGATGCTTCATAGATGTCTGTGGTAGCTGAACTTTTGTTGAAAATACAGAAACACTTGCCTCTTTCATCATGTGATGCAATGCCTTACCGAACAGCCTTACACAATATCTAAGTATGCCTTGTTGCTCAAACAACCCAAGCACCTCACCTTGTAGCTCAAACTAATTCAAGTATGCTTTATGGATCTAATAATTTCATACTACATGACTAACTTG
Organism: Heloderma suspectum; assembly: GCF_057233095.1. Lineage (NCBI taxonomy): Eukaryota > Metazoa > Chordata > Lepidosauria > Squamata > Helodermatidae > Heloderma > Heloderma suspectum. Next base: position 32,155,304 of record NC_139465.1, read on the forward strand.
TCTAATTGCTTTCAGTCAGTCTGCTCTACTCTAGAGCTGTGCGCAAATGCCCTCTCAAAATTCCCCATCCTGTTTGTGAGCAGAGAAACTGGGGGGACAATTTCATCTAATGACTCCTAGAGGAGGAGAAATTCCCCAACAGTTTCTCACAGATGAGGGTCACTATTGGCAGGGGTTGTTGTAGCACAGCTTCTTTCTTTTTTCCCTAAGGGTTTTTCATTTATCACACTGCTTCTGTTGGTGGCAACAGCATCAGCTATGTTGAGGTAGGGATGTACGAAAGTCACTTACCTGTTCGCGGATTAGGTTGATGGTAGGGGGGAGGCGTTCCGTCCCTCCCCCCAGAATCCTCACCGGCGGGGAGGCGCTCCGTTCCTCCCTCAGGGAATCCTCCGCGGCCGGCTGTGTTCCGCGGCAGCTCCGTGGAGCAGCCGGCCAGGCCCGGCCAGGCCAGAGCCATCCACAGCCGGATTTCCGGCCACGGAGGGCTCTGGGTAAAAAACCCCCCAAAACCCATGTACGCAAATGGCAGCGGCTACGGCCGCCACCATTTGCGTTCCTTACTTTTGCCCTCTTGATCTACGTAAATATTTACGTAGGCTATGGCGGCGAAAATAAAGGGGAACGCAAATAGCGTAGCGGGCGCTATTTGCGTCCCTTTTTGATTCCCCATTTTAGCCTACGTAATTATTTACACAGGTTAAAATGGGGAATCAAAAAGGGACGCAAATAGCGCCCGCTATGCTATTTGCGTTCCCCTTGATTTTCGCCGTCATAGTCTACATAAATATTTACGTAGATTAAGAGGGCAAAAATAAGGAATGCAAATGGTGGCAGCCGTAGCCGCTACCATTTGCATACGCGGTTTTTTGGTTTTTTTTAACCCACCCAGCCATGATAGGCTACGTAAAGATTTACGTAGCCTATCACATCGTGTGTGGGTTTTTTTAAAACCTAGTCATGGTAGGCTACGTAAATCTTTACTTAGCCTATCACGTCTTTCTTTTTCTTTTTCTTTTTTTACCAGAGTGGAAATGGCGGCAGTGGCAGCCGGTCGGAAGACTGGCCGCTGCCACCGCCGCCGCCAAAGCCGCTGCCGCCGCCGCTGCCCGGAACACCCACCCCAGGTGAGTCTTGTCCTGGGGGGGGGATCTGCGGGGGGTGGGGGGTGGCAGGCCGTTCTGCCACGGAGTTCGGGGGGCCGTGATCCGTGGCGGAATTCTCTGCCATCCCTATGTTGGGGCTTCCACTTTTCTGAGGCAGAATTTTGAATTTCGTTTGGTTTTTGAGCTTACCTAATCACTGTGAAGTGACAAAGGGTGCTCTGTGTGTTGTCTATCTCTATTACACATCTTACTATTGCTCTGCAGACTCCCAGGACAGCTGCCATTCCTGAACTGTGGGGGCGGCATTGGAGGAATTGTCTCATGATATCTTCCACATGATAGTTTTAATTGAAGTGTGGGAAGCTGAGAAGGTTAGAAGCTGCCACAGAGACTATTGCACAAGGAAAGACAGGACAATCACACACACCCCATAGCCACCTCATAAGTAAAGTAAGGACAAGAACCCCAAACCCAACCCATGAGAATTGCAATCCGAAATCTATCCTCCTTTGAATTCCTTTTCAAAAACAATTCATTTTCTATCAAATTGAATGAGAATGGGCGAAAAAAAAATGTGGGAGAAAATTTTGGCACAGCAATGTAATTTTATTACATTGTTTATTACATTTACATTTGTTTAGCACTGTTTAATCTCATAAGTGCTCGAAATGTATTCCATCAATGCTGCAACATTCCTACAACATGTCCTGCAACACCTTCGCTGGACAATGCACCCCACACTGTGACACCTGGCTGGTTCAGTTGAGATGTGATAGTCAAATGAGGATTTTCATCTGCCCAAATACACACAGTTATGCCTGTTCACGTGGCCTGACAACTTGAAAGAAGCCTCATCTGACCAGATGATCTTATCAAAAAGGTCTCATTTGTTAGAATTTGGTTATGCATCATCTCACAGAATTGCAGTGGACAGTCTGGGTTGTCCTCCAGAAGATCATGTAACAGTGTTGGATGGTATGGCTTCAATTTTTTAAATCTTTACGTAGGCTAAAATGGTGAATCAAAAAGGGATGCAAATAGCACCCGCTACGCTATTTGCATTCCCCTTTATTTTCACCGTTGTAGTCTATGTAAATATTTATGTAGATTAAGACGGTAAAAAGAAAGAACGCAAATGGCGGCGGCTGTAGCGTTTTTTTTTAAACTCACCCAGCCATGATAGGCTATGTAAATCTTTACATAGCCTATCACGTCTTTTTTTTTTTTTAACACAAGGCAAGCTTGGAAATGGCGGCGGCAGCCGGTCGGAAGACCGGCCGCCGCCAGAGCCGCCAGAGCCGCCGCCACCCAGAAGATCCACCCCAGGTAAGTCTCATCCCGGGGGGGATCCGCGGGGGGCGTGGCGTGGCAGGCCGTTCTGCCACGGAGTTCGGGGGGCTGAATGCACTGGCATTTGGCCTCACCGAGATCTGTGGCAGAATTCTCTGGCATCCCTACTGCTTAGACACACATCATGTGGACTTTTTCAGACTGTTCAGAAATATCGGAGCGACTCTCATCTCATTTTCCTCTGTCATAGACATCCTAGGATGTCCAGATTTTGGTGCATTAGCCACTGCACCTGTTGCTTCAAATTTATCTCTAAGACGATAAATTGTCAGACGTGTTGGTGGAGGAGTGTCAGATGCTTCTTGCCACGCTTTGCGTACCCTCTCAGCGTTTTCAGTCTTCCAGTACTGCTATAGAATCCACTTCCTTTGTTCTTGACTCAAGGTTGCTGCCATCATTCACAATATCAGTAAAAAAAAAAAAACAACCTAAAAAACTAAACAACTGTATACCTACTTAAGGGCCTCACTCCCCTCACTCTCTACACTTAATTGATTTAACTGTAACTCCGTCACTCAGTCTTCCCAACTGTCATTCTGATTCCACCCACACATCTTCTACTCACACATTCTCTCCCCCTCCCATCAACATTCTAAACAACTGTATACCTACTTGGGCCACCTGGTATGTCCACTCATAAATATCTCCTACTGAGTTTGATGAGGCTTACTTCCAGGTAGATGGCTACAAGAGTAAAGTATCAGTTTGGTTTCAACCCATTGTAAATAAATAAATAATCATTAGCCTTTTAGTCTGATATGAATACTTCTGCATTCTATTCTGCTTTAAATCTCATAGCTATACTTCCTGTTCCTTGCATTTAAAAGTCAAAAATAAAATAAAATAATGTCTTTAGGTATCAAAGTGTTTAACTTTATTCTCTATTATTAGTTTACCACTCATTGCACCCCTGCAGAGAGGACCAACAGAGCTTTTTATGTGGTTTAAAAGTGCATTAAGAACTAAGGTAATTCTTTCAGTGGCACACATTCCTCGCTTTTCAAAGACATTCTTTTCTCTTTTTTTGCCCCCTCTTGGCTTTAACCTTCTGAATGCATTTTAACTCTATTACACTGAAAGGACACCCATGAGGCCTCACAAATACATGCCAGAGACCCTTTGACACTAGAGGAAAGTTGGAACATATAACATTCTTTTCAAATGAAGAACTCCAGGAAGACAGAGGAGGGAGAAATGGCTGCTGAAAGAAATTTCTTTTCATTTGGTGACATAAAAAACAAACCTGTCTCAAAGAAAGTCCATTACTTTACTTGTCTATGGGATGATATGAAATTGCTTCAGAAAGACAGGTTGAAAACCAAAAAATGAATTGGGTATGTGGTTTCATGCAATCAACCTGTCTACCTGAGACCATTACTTCTCCATTCACTTCTCTTTTAACCATCTTAAAATGCACATTAAAGGAATCCTGCCATCACCCTGATGGCACCCAGTATTTTAATAGTTTAATAGTTGTTCTATGCATCTCAACTAAAAAAAGCACCTTTTGACACCAAAATGAACTTCCTACATTCATTTGTTCATGAGTTACAACATATCCCCTTCCGCATGTCTGCCATCTTGGAAAATGGCAGGTACAGAATTCATGGACTACAATATACATGTCTATCCAAGTTAAATGTGTTCCTACATGGGCCTGAAAGACATACAAGTCTCAAGTTTCTCTGCACATCTATGTTTTATGGGGGTCTATGGCAGGTCCTGGACTAAAGAAGAGGGCAACATAGTCACTGTCTTAGTCTCTTAGCTACCAGACATTTTCCCAGACCTGCAGGTGGCTAGCAATGATATCAAGTAGGTGCACAGAGCCCTAGACCCAAGAACTAGGAACAAACACCCAAGGGACATTATAGAAGTTCCTGAGGTACCTGAGAAAAAATCCAAATAATGTGTGTCCTTGATAATGTTAGATGGCTAGAATATAAAGACAAGTGGGTCCAAGTATTTATGTGCAGAAACACTATGCGAATGAAAGACCTTTTGCTACTTCACTGAGAAGCTGAGAGAAGCTGGGATCCAGTATATTTGGGGATTTCCCTTCTAACTCCAGATATTCCACCAGGGATGAACAATATTAGCCATTACCAAGCCCCAGACCACATGGTTTTTCAAGCACTGGACATACCACCAGTTCCACAAGATTCAGAAGAGTTGATAATGACTTCAAACCCCCAGACCACTAGGATATCTGATTTGAATGGCACTGTGTGTCACCAACTCTAAAAAAAAACAACAATAAGAAAAGGAAAGCCAAGCAACCCCTGAAAAAGTGGCAGCCAGTGTGGTGTAGTGGCTAAACTGTAGGACTGGGAGTTGGGAGATCTGGGTTCTAGTCCCCACTCGGCCATGGATGCTCACTGGGTGACTTTGGGCCAGTCACAGACTCTCAGCCCAACCTACCTCACATGGTTGTTGTTTTGAGGATGAAATAGAGAGGAGGGGGAGGTTTATGTATACCACCTTGGGTTCCTTAAAGAGGAAAAAAGGCAGGATATAAATGTAATAAATCAAATAAAGACATAAATAAATCTATATGAACAGATTACTGCAGACCCTGAAAACTGTCCACAATTTCAAATTTCGGCAAGTAGAAATGGGTTAACATTTAACAGAATGGATCAAGTGCAGAGATAACCAAGACCAAGCAGTTTAAGATAAGGTAGTCCATTGTCTTTTGTATTTTAAATGGCATTAGCTGGCAGGGAAAGGGAAGGGGGTGAACAATATCATGCTAATGTTATTACTAGTAGTCATACATGGATCCCTTTGAAACTTCCACAGGATTGCTTTACCTTAGAGAAAATTGCCTGCAAAAAAAATCATATCATTTGAAAATGTGTGCAAAATGTGAACATTTTGAGAAATGCATATGAAAACATGTACATATTTTTGTGGACAGGTGTTTTTTGTTTTTGTTTTAAGCAAACTGATGTAGAAATAGGAAAGAACAAACTTAACTTTGGAAAAATGAGAAAATGTGTGAAATCGAACTTGACAGATTTCTTCTAGATGCTAGAGTGGGGGATGGGAAGGCATAGTCAGAATACATCAACTGGAACATTCTGTAACAAATACATTTTTATAACTCCAAGGCAGAACCCACTGCAAGAATTACAAAATAGAGAAGAGAGGAGGGACTCGAGGGAGATATCAAATACGACTGTTAATGTTTACACTGAAATTCTTGTTAATTGAACTTCAGTGCTTATGCCTCATCTGTGTTTCTCCAAGTCTGAGGATGCAATCTTATGCATGTTTAGACAGAAAAAAGTCCTACAACTCCCAGCATGCCCCAGCCAGCCATGCTGATAACTGTAGAACTTTTTTTTTTTTTCCTGTCTAAGCATGCATAGGATGACACCCAAACAGGTATCATTTGTGAAACTTAGCAAGGAAGTCATCAATAAAATTCAAAATAACAGTTTCGTATAACTTATTTTTATTGCCCTGAAGGCATACATCCCTAATTCCATAACAGGTGCTTTTGATTTAAACATCTCTTTGGTGGATAAGGACAAGACTGGGTGAAAAATAAAAGATACACATCTGTAAATAACTCTACAGCAAGCTGTGTTGCATTTTTTTTCACAGTTGGAATGTAACTTTTTATTATAGCTCAGCTGGCACTGCAAATTAAAATTCAGCTTTGTTTGTTCAACTGCTACTTGAAAATGGCTTTCGCCAACTGTTACAGTCAGATATTATGTTGTCATTTGTGCCATTAGTGGAAATGGTTCAATAACATGAATATTTAAAACGAAGTACACACATATTTTTTAATTTGTTTTCAATAGCTACCACTGAGTTATGCTCTCAAAATCTGGTCAAACCTTGCTTAAATTTAAGTGGTGTGGAAGCAGCTGGCTGCTGAATTAATGGACTCGAGTTCCTTTGTAGGTTCATCATGGGAAGCCAGAACAGAGAAGAACAGCTTTGCACTTTTAATAGACATCATTTGGAGCATTGTACCATGCTGGTTAGTTGGTACAAGGCACTGGTTTGACAAACTTTGTTTTTGGAGATCTTGATTAAAAAATTATATTGCTTTCAGAAATGATATTAAAAAAGTGCCTTCTGAGTCTTAACTCAAGTTGTGAGTTAAGACCCCCCCCCCCCTACACACACATGGTTATTCTTCCCCTGCAGGATTTTCATCAAGGTTAGCGTGTGTGTTCCCGAACTAAAAATAAAATACAAGGTCCTGAGGTTTGTCCATCTGTCCTTCCTTCCTTCCTTCCTTCCTTCCTTCCTTCCTTCCTTCCTTCCTTTGGAATTAAAACAAACAAACAGCTGCCATGCAGCAGCCCGTATGAATTCACTTCCTCAACAGAATGCCTCATGGGAATGATACTATATTATTTAGTGTTGCCATTCCCATGGGGTATCCTGTTGAGGAAGTGAACGCTGCCTGCGTGCTTGGCTTTTCTTTTTCGAAGTCAAGAAAGAATAGAAAAAAACTTTGGTACTTTGAATTTTGTTTTCAGTCAAGGCCTTCCTCCATGAAAAGTCTTCAGGAATTTGCCTCCACAAAGATACATTCAACCTTTGGGAGCATTTTTACTCCCTCCCCCCTCCCCACCCTTGGGCAGATAGATTCAGCTCAGTTCTTGTCATAACCCTTCCTCCCTATTAGCTGGTGAATATGGTTAATGTGCTGTATGGTAAATGCAGCCATTTTTGAAATATTGAATGGTACTTTCTAGAGATGTGACTATTTCATCCAATGGGATTGTGTGCTTTGTATGAAGAAAGACAACATCTTATAACTTTGGTTAAAAGGATCTCAGGTATCATGGCTGGGGAATTTTCTGTCAGAGCAGAAAATACTGGGTGTGATGGATGGATAGTCAGCCTCAGTTTAAAGCAAATTCATTTGTTCATTTGAGTGGATATGCATTTTCCTGTGATAAGGAACCCTTGAACAGTGTGCCATGTTCTGAAAAGCAAGGCAATCATAGCACTTCACTACTGACCTTGGCTGCAACTTCACTACTGATCTCTACTTCACTACTAACCTCTACTGCAACTCCTGAACACAGCCTCATCGTTTCGGAGCCCTCTCAATGCACCACTTGCCTGACTCATCCACACTCCAGCCCAACACGTGACTTATTGTAGCTGCGGAGAGGAACAAGGAAGGTGCTGTGGCATGAGTGAAACCTGTAGACTTCACTGCAAAAATGTTTCTGCAGAGAGTGGAGTGAATCCATTCTGTTATGCCAAACGTCTGGAGTCAGTTGCAGCATCCAGAATGTGTAGGGGTCTCCAGCTTGTCAAGCATCTAGCAGTATCACTGCCCCCTCTGCATGCTGGAGGATCAGGTGAGGAGAAGCTTACAGCAGTTTGGAGGACCATGCTAGGAGTCTCTTTATTTATTCAGGCCACCGGTGACCTAAGAAGTGGCAACTCAATTATCACTTTGCCAGAGTCCCCTGAACCTCGGAGGAACATGGCCTGTGGACATCCAAGACCATGTTTTCTATTCCCACCTCTCATGTATTTCAACAATCCTTCTCTTCTGCATTATAGCTGGAGTGAGTTGCCCTCTCCCTAGTCATGCTGGAAGGCAGGATACATGCCAGCACACCAGTTTCCCAACATTTGATGGAAAGTTTGGCCAGTCGGAACAATCGTAAGAGGGCTCCTTCTCTTTTGGAGAAGTGTGTCAGCCCACCCACCATCCCAGTGTGACGGTATGTATGGGACTAGCCAGCCAGCCTTGTGTGGTGTGAGTAGAATTTAAGGGGTGAATTCTTGGTCTAAGTTTGGGGCTCACTTTCTTCACCTACTCATTACTGTTGAATGATTCAGATGTGGTGTGATCCTAATCTGGCTAAGTGGCTTGCTCTCTCTCTTTTTCTTTTGGTTACAACTAGCATGACATGTGGGCAGGAATGGAGGTAAGATAGAAGATGCTGATGAAGACCTTGAGGCGGAAGGTGGAAGGATAGTTCTCAATGTTCCTCTCATTGCCAGCTGGCTCAAGTAGTTGGACTGTCCTTGGCCCATCAGGGTTTTAGCCCAGGCTTCCCCAGCCTGGTGCCCTCCTGATGTTTTGAACTACAGCTCGCAGAATTTCTGACCATTAAGCATGATGACTGGGGCTTATAGGAGTTGAAGTCCAAAAAACCTGGAGGGCACCTGGCTGGGGAAGGTAACTTTAGACCATTGAACATTGCTCAGATGAGGTGGGGTGAAGCAGCAAAAGGCCCCTCAGCCCGACTTTATGGCAAGCAGGCCACAACCCACATGGAGCCAAATATGATGCGCTATTGGGTATTGCCCAATAGGATGTAAAGCGAAGCCCTCTTTACTGCTTCCTACAGTTCAAGAGTGCCTACACTTGGTTATTACGTTGATCAGGAAATGTGTCTCCTAGCAGAGCCTTATATTCAATAACATTGTGCTCCATGCACCCCTCTCATGGTGTTGTGTCTTTACAGTTCCAGCTAAGATTCTGTTCATGATGGAATTCTGCCACATCGCTAGTGCAGCTTACATAGACTTATATGCCTCTCAAGTTAATGGGCTCGATGTGGATGCATCTAGTGGCATTTGTGGGTTAAATTTGACCCAAAAGTTCCCCCTCAAAATCAAGTCCATTGCCTAGTTCTGAGAGAAGCAGTTGGCTATCCTTGAGCAAACTGGGATTTACTTAAATAGTAGAGACCTATGCCCGTGTACTGCAAATTCCTTCTCTTAGAATCAGCTGCGTGATGATGCGGAGAGAGGCACAGGCTTAAAATCCCCCCCTTGTTTTCCATAGCAAAGCCCAATGGTGCAACAGCCTAGTTCCCCCTCACACACACACACAATAAAATGGCATCCTGGACTGTGCCCTCCAAGGCCAACCAAGGTTGGTTACATTAAAGAAAAGATCTGCAGTCCTAACATTGTGGAGCCTTTCCCTATTTACTATGGGCTGTCAGACAGCGACCACGTGGTTGCTGAGAGGGGATGTTTTTAATTCTCAATCTTCCATAGATCTCAGTGAAACAGTGCCATCTAGTGGCTATTTAGTAGTGCAACAAGGAATGTACACAGTAGGGAAAATCCAGGATATTTAAATACCTCATTATCTCCAGATTTTATTTTATTTTTCATTGATTTATTTATTTTAACATGGAGTAACTGGGAAATACTGCTGGATGTGCCCTGGAGATTGACATCATCATGAAAAGGACCCACAAACGTCTGTGACTGACCCACCATGCATGCACGATAAAAGCTGTGTGTGATGGCTCCCCAAGACTTTACAGAAGACAAGATTATCCAGGTACAGCCACAAAGGGAGAAGCAGGGACAGGCAAAACAAGTTAGCTCTCTGAAAGAGTCTGTGAATGATGTTTGCAATTGGGAGTGGGTGGAGAGATTCTTTGCCTTTTCCAGCCACAGATAAGCAATGGATTTCCTCCTAGACAAGGTATACCATTGATTTTCAAGCTTAATGATGCTGCTGTGAGAAGATCACCAATAAATACATAAACATTTTTTGAAAAGTGTGCAAGCTTTTGAGAGCCCCAGATCTCTTCTTCAGGCAAGATGTTACAAATTGCAATGGTGGGGGTGTGGGATAGGAATGGCGGGAAAAAGTGATTAGATGGTGAAGTCACATTGTTTGTAAGTCCAGACTAGTTAGTCCCAGGTGTAGTGTGTGAGGAGGAGTGTGCAGATCAGCAGGTCATATTTATTTATTTATTTATTTATTTTTCTTTCTATACCACCCAATAGCCAAAGCTTTCTGGATGGTTTATACAACCTTTGCCCTTGTTATGCTGGGAAGGGGGTGTGTGTAACTTCCATTTTTGTTTAGGGATGTGCAAAAGTCACTTACCTTTTCATGGATTGTGTTCGTGGTGGGGGGGAGGTGCTCTGTCCCTCCCACAGGAATCCTCGACAGGGGGGAAGGTGATCCAGTCCTCCCCCCGGAATCCTGCCCAGCCGGCTCTGCTCCGCAGCCCACCAGGCCCGTCCGCAGCCAGACTTCCGGCCGCAGACGGGCTGCTGCGGACGCAAATGGCGGCCGCCATAGCAGCTGCCATTTGCGTCCAGCCAGGCAGCTGTGATAGGCTACCTAAGTATTTATGTAGCCTATCACGGCTGGGCAAAAAAAAAAAAAAAAAAAGAGTAAATATTTACGTAGGCTAAAAAGGCGAAAAAAAGGAACGCAAATAGCGCCCACTACACTATTTGTGTTCCCCTTTTTTCACCATAATAACCTACGTAAATATTTACGTAGACTAAAACAGCGAAAAATAGAGAATGCAAATGGCAGCCGCCGTAGCCGCCGCCATTTGCATATGCCATTGTTGTTGGTGTTTTGTTTTTTTTTGCTTGGCTTGCCGTGATAGGCTATGTAAATACTTACATAGCCTATCACGGCAAAGACCAGGATGACAATGGTGGCTGCGGCAGCTGGTTGAAAGACCAGCTGCCGCCAGAGCTGCCGCCGGAGCCGCCGCCGTCCGGAACATCCACCCCAGGTAAGCCTCGTCCCAGGGGGAATCCGCGGGGGAGCTGGGGGGGCAGACCGTTCCGCCATGGATTTCGGGGTGAATTTCGGGGTGACGAGGCTTACCTGGGGTGGATGTTCCGGACGGCGGCGGCTCCGGCGGCGGCTCCGGCGGCAGCTGGTCTTTCAACCAGCTGCCGCAGCCGCCATTGTCATCCTGGTCTTTGCCGTGATAGGCTATGTAAGTATTTACATAGCCTATCATGGCAAGCCAAGCAAAAAAAAAACAAAACGCCAACAACAATGGTGTATGCAAATGGCGGCGGCTACGGCGGCTGCCATTTGCATTCACTGAAATCCGTGGCGGAATTTTCCGCCATCTCTATTTTTATTATCCTTTCTGTGCCAACTTAAAACTTCCCTCTTCTGCCAGACATTTGACAGCATATAAAGAGTTTTTAATCAGGCCCTGGATTGTCTTTGGCTGATTGCTTAAAAATGGTTTCTAGATATACATCGTCTCTCTGTGTGCTGGCTGTATGTTTTTATGTAAATGGTTTTGCACTTTGTATAATGTATTTTAAATGTTTTTTAATCTTTGTGAACCACCCAGAGAGCTTTGGCTATGGGGCGGTATAGAAATTTAGTAAATGAAATTAATGACATGAAATTTTGGGTAATATAAAGTCCAGCTATTCTCAGAAGAGTTTTTCACCCTAGTCAAAGCATGCAGGCTCCTTTTGCAGGAGGATCACAGAGAGAAATTAGGCAGTCTTTATGTTAACAGGAGGTTCTTTTAGATGCTGTTATAGGTAATTAACAGTGGAGGGCCAAAACACACATTACTTTAAATTAAATAGCAGCTATGTATTTAGTTTATTTTTGCTCTAGAGTAGGTGCAGAGGACATGATCCAGATTTAAAAAAAACCCTGCCTGTCACATTAGGGTTGTGATCCAGCTCAGGGTCCTGTACCTACAGTGCTACTCTGAGATTTAAAGTAATGTCTATGGGGAACTACAGTTCGATCATGACTGAAACATGCTGATCTCCTACTTGGAGGTACAAAAGGGGAGGAGAGGAAGATGAAGCATGGAATCTCAAGGCTGCTTTGAGTGCCTTTGGAAAATAAGGAGGGGTATTTCATATTTGAAAAACTGTGTGGTAGTCTGGGTGCCAAGACTAGGAAGTTGCCATATGCTTTGACTTTCAATGAATGAGCCCTGTTCCCAAACCCACACACCTATAGTGCCCAGAATGGCAAATCTAAAGGAAAATATGTTGGAAAAATATTTGCTTTTCAAAAACCAAGAGCATTCAATGATTTTTTTTTTTTAAAAAAACAACTTCCAGTTTAAAAGCCCTGATCACTTTTGATCATTGATTTTTTTCCCTGTATTCAGGTGAGGGATCCCCCACCCCCGCATCATGATTTTCAAGCTTTTTATGATAATCATGCAATATCTGAAATAATAAGGCTATAAATATTGCTATAGTTGGGGCAGAGGAAAATTACTGCTCCATTACTGGAACATAATCAGCTTAGTCTTAGCCCTATGTGGATTTCTGATATAATTATCCTCAGGGTATATTAGATAAATATCTACAAGTATGTCCTTTGAAATATCTCCTCTAATCTTACTCTGAATTCCTAACAAGATTTCTTTCTTGTGTTCATTCTTTGAAGGGAAAGACGGGCAGAGAGGAGTGCAGAAAATAGTGCACATTGCCAATAAAGTTACCCTTTGTCTGTGCATATATTTTCTATGTATGTATGCATGTATGTATGTATTGCATTTCTATCCTGCCCAATAGCCAGAGCTCTCATGGTCCAGCAAGTGTAGGAAAAGGTGCTATGCAGAGTAAAAACTAACCAATGGACAAATCCCTGAGCACAAGGAGGGGTTTTCAACCCACCCACCACTAAATTTCCCCCAGTCTTGTCTAAAGCTTTTACATTCCTTTACAGCACAATCTTATGCATGTCTACTCAGAAGCAAGCCCCACTTAGTCCAATGGGATGTTCTCCCAGGTAAGTGAATATAGGACTGCATCCTTAGAAGTCTTTAGTCATTTCATCTAAGAAGGAGCTTTCAAATATCTTAAACATTCCAAATATGATTTCACTTAAGGCAAAACTTGGTGGCAACTGAAGGATGCATGTCAAACACCAAATATCACAAGTAATCAGATCTGCAGCAGGATAAACTGCAGTGCCTTGCATAAGGATGGATCCTCTTTTTCCACATTTTGTTGTGTTACAACCTGGAATTAAAATGGATTTAATTTGGATTTCTTGTCACTGATATACACACAAAAGTCCATAGTGTTAAAATGGGGTGGGGGGACTACATATCTTACAAAATTATTTACAAATAAAAAACTGAAATGTCTGGGTTCCAAAAGTATTCATCCCCTTTCCCATGACACCCCTAAATAAGCTCTGGTTGAACCAACTGCCTTCAGAAGTCACATAAGTAGTTGAATGAAGTCCACCTGTGTGCAATTCAGGTGTCACTTGATCTCAGATTAAATACACCTGTTTCTGGAAGGTGTAAGATTTTGTTAGAGAGCACATCTAAATATACAGCATCATGAAGGCCAAGGCATTATCAAAACAAGTCTGAGATAAAGTTCTGGAGAAGCACCAATCAAGGTTGGGTTATAAAAAAAATTCCCAAACTATGAACATGCCCCATAACACTGCTAAATCCATTATTACAAAATGGAAAGAATATGGCACAACCACTACTCTGCCTAGAGAAGGCCACCAAAACTGAGTGACCACATAAGGAGGGCATTAGTCAGAGAAGCAACTGAGAGGACAGTGGTAACTCTGAAGGAGCTCAAGAGATCGAGAGAGCTGAAATGGGAGAAACCATCCATGGGACAACTATCACTCAGACGCTCCACAAAGTTGGGCTTTGTGGAAGGGTGGGGAGAAGAAAGCAATTGATGAACAAAAACCCATATCAAATATCATTTGGCTTTTGCCAAAAGGCATGTAGGAGACACAGCAAACATGTGGGGAAAGGTTCTTTGGTCTGATGAGACCAAAATTGAACTTTTGGGCCTTACCATAAAATGCTATGTGTGTCACAAAGCCAACAGTGCTCATTGCCCTGAGAACACCATCCCCATGGTGAAGCATGGTGGTGGCAGCATCATGTTGTAGGGATGCTTTTCAACATCGGGGATTGGGAAACTCATCAGGATTGAGGACAAGATGAATGGAGCCAAATACAGGGCAATTCTAGAGGAAAACCTGGGCCATGTTTTTACAACAACAGAAGGAGAAATGAATGGAGGAGTACCAGCTTTTTTTTTAAGGGATCAACTTTGCTGTGCTTTCGTTCATGCAGGGCTCCATGAGCAGGTTCTCCACACCAGTAAAAATAGCTTCACAGAACATACTTCCTGGTGGGGGTGGGAGTTGAAGTGAATGTCATCTGATTGGCAGGGCTGTTCAACCAAAAAGAGAGGCTTCTCCCTCCCTCCCTCCTCCTGAAAGTCTAGATGCACCTGCATTTCAGGAGCAAGCCTCATTGAGCACAATGGGAGTTACTTCTGAGTAAACACACATATACTTGTGCTGGCAAAGGAGGGGGGATGCAAAGATGAGAAACCAGCTCCCATTTTAACCTGCAGGACCTCTATAACGAAGGGTGGAAGTAGTTACTTCCTAAGCCAATAAACCAAACAAAGGAGAATTGTACCCTCGAGTTCGCAGTTTACCGCACTTAGGGGATTGGGCTTTAAACTGTGCCATGTCAATTGAGGGGGATCTCTGTAAGTTCTGATGTGGGCATTCAGAGGGTAAGCCTCATTAGGCACAATGGGACTTACTTCTGAGGAGTCACTAACTGGTTTGTGCAGGGACGGAAAACACACAGGAAACAGCCCTTGACCGGGGTCACAGTGAAATGCACACCCCTGGGCAGGACTAGCATAGCCAAAGTAAATGTGGGGGTTGGGGCACACAGCAACTATACTGGGGAGAACCTGACAAAAGGAAAAGTATGGGACTTTAAGCAGTCTCAGGAAATCTGTTTGTCCCCCCCCCCCATAAGCTCTGAGATGGCTCCTGGATGGCCACAATGTCATGTATGCCTAACGACCTGAACACACGGCCAGCTCGGAGTAAATCACTGGTGGAAGCACCCCCCATCTGCAAGGGACCTGGGACTGGGGAGGAGGGTCACCTTCCAGCACAACAATGACTCAAAACACACAGCCAAGGTTACACTGGAGTGGTTTAAAAACAGGAACCTGAATGTCTGTCTTAGAATGGCCCTGTCAAAGCCCAGAGTTCAATCTGATTGAGAATCCGTGGCAAGACTTGAAAATTGCTGTTCCCCATTCCACCTGCCAGTAGGGATGGCGGAGAAATCCACCACAGACTCCAATGAGGCCAGATTCTTTGTAATCTGGCCCCCCGGAGTCCATGGCAGAATGGACTATCCCCCTGCCACCCCGTGAAATCCACCCCCAGGGACAGAACCTACCTGGCGGCGGCTAGTCTGGGACACCGTCTTCATCCGCGGCCAGGCTGAGGAACAAAATGGTGTCTGGTATAGGGGACGTCATTTGCGTCCCTGCCATTGGCCATGATTGGCTACGTAAATATTTACGTAGCCTATCACAGCAAAGAGCAGGGATGCAAATGGCATAGCGGACAACATTTGAGTAGGGATGGGGGAGATATCCTCCATGGACTCCAGCGAGGCATGTCTGTGGAGGAATGGAATACTTACATCTGCCTCCCTGAGGAATCCTCCTTGGCCAGATCCTTGTAGCTGCTGGCTCCGGAGCACCAGCAATATGGCCACCACTGCCGTATCGCTGGCTGAGTGGAATGACTGCAGCCCCAAATGGCATCCCGGATGCCAATTGCAGCGGTGAATGCCTTAGTTTAAGGTAAATGCAGCCATCCCTGCTTTTACGTGATAGGCTACACAAATATTTGCGTAGCCTATCGTGTTAATGAAAATCACGGACACAAATGGTGTCCAGGATGCCATTTGTGGCTGTAAAGGCCTTAGTTTAAGGTGAATGCAGCCATTTGTGGCTGCATTTACCTTAAACTAAGGCATTTATGTCTGGAGACTCCCCAGGCAGCAATATGGCACGGCAATGGCAGCCGGCCGTATCCAGGGAAGCGGAGCCAGCAGCCTGCTCTGCAGGATTGCCACAGAGCAGAACTGGCCCCGACGTATTCTGGGGGGAGGAATGGTTTGCCTCCCCCCCGAGGACCCCCCCCCCAGACTGGCAGGTAAGAGGATCCATACATCCCTACATTTGCATCCCTGCCATTGGCCGTGATTGGCTACATAAAAATTTACCTAGCCAATCACAGCCAATGGCAGGGATGCAAATGGCATCCACTATGGCGGATGCCATTTGCCGCAGCCAGAAGTCCAGCAGTGGCCGGAGCCGGCCAGCAGCTCTGCGGACTCCCCGCAGAGTGGAGCCGGCTGCGGATGATTCCAGGGGGAGGGACGGATCGCCTCCCCTGCCCAGCCGATGCCCCAGAATGGAAGCAGGTAAGTGATCTGCCCACCCCTACCTGACAGGGCTTGAGCAATTTTTCCAAGAAGAATGGGCAAAAATGGCAGGATCCAGATGCGTAAAGGTGGTAGAGACTTACCCCCAAAGACTCACAGCTCTAATTGCTGCCAAAGGTGCTTCTAGGAGGGTGAATACTTATGCAACCAACAAGTGCAATTTAATTTCATTATATTAATTTTGGTGCCACAATTAAAATATTTTGCACCAACAAAGTGTTAAGGATGTTGTGTAAATCAAATAGTAAAAATGCCAATTAAATTCCAGGTTGCAACACAACAAAATGTGGAAAACTCAAAGGGGGCGAATACTTATGCAACACACTGTATATCTACCAGGAATGTGCATCAATTTCAGGCAAAGCCCAAGAAGAATTGGGCCACTTCAATTCTGTTTCCCAAGTTGAAGCAGGATTCATCCCAAAGGCCACAGATCTGAACTCACTCCAGAACAACGCTCCTTTAAATGACAGAACCACAGAAAATGCAGAGACTTCAGTTGCCTGTGTCTAGGGATGGTGGAGAATTCCGCCACGGATTCCAGTGAGGCCGGATTCTTTAGAATTCTTTAGAATCCAGCCCCCCGGAGTCCATGGCGGAACGGAACAATCCCCCTGGCCACCCCGTGAAATCTCCCCGGGACGGAACCTACCTTTTGTTGGCCATCCGCAGGTGTGAATGGCAGCCCCGGTCTGCAGCCACCATTTCCCTCGCTACGTTAGTATTACCACCAGCCGGGGCCACCTGCAGCCATCCGCCATTTGCATCCCTGCATTGCCATGATAGGTTACGTATATGTTTACATAGCCTATCACAGCAAAGAGCAGGGATGCAAATGGTGGCCGCTATGCCATTTGCTTCCTTGCTCTTTTTGTGATAGGCTACGTAAATATATACGTAGCCTATCACGACTGCCATTTGCGTCCCTGCATTGCTGTGATAGGTTATGTATATATTTACATAGCCTGTGACAGCAAAGAGCAGGGATGCAAATGGTGTAGCAGCCACCATTTGCATCCCTGCTCTTTGCTGTGATAGGCTACATAAATATATATGCAACCTATCATGGCAACGCAGGGACACAAATGGCAGATGGCTGCAGGCAGCCCCGGCCGGTGGCTCTGCAGACTCGCAGTGGAGCGGAGCCAGCCGGGGAGGATTCTGGGGGGATGGACGGATCTCCTCCCCAACACCGCAGATCCCCAGAATGGAGCCAGTTAAGTGATCCGCCCACCCCTACCTCTGTCCTGGAAAAATATAAATAGTCTATTTAACTTTAACTCTAAAACCACTGACTGGGGATGAGGGTGGAGGATGTGTAGTTGACATCCATCCATCTATCTATCTATCTATCTATCTATCATCTATCTATCTATTTAATCGCCCATCTGGCTGGTCACTCAGCTACTCTGGGTGATGTACACAATATAAACAACAAAATTCAACATTAAACTTACATATTAAAATCACAAATGGAAACATTATATTCTAAAATACCCTAACCCACCCCAAATGCTTGCCTGAACACCCAGGTTTTCAATGCATGGCAGAAGATCATTAGAGAGGGGGCATGGTGAAGTTCTCTAGGGAGTGATTTCCACAATGTGGGGGCCACCACAGAGAAGGCCCTCCCCCTCGTCCTCACCAGCCTAGCTGTCCTGACTGATGGGTCAGAGAGAAGGCCATCCAAGGGTGATCTTGTTGAGCGGCCTGTCTGGTGTTGCTGGAGGCACTCCTTGAGATAGGCTGGGCAGGAACTGTATAGGGTTTTAAAGGTCAAAACCAACACTTTGAATTTGGCCCAGAAAACAACTGCTAGCCTGTGTAACTCCTTCAGCACTGGAGTGATGTGATCATGTCAGCAGCTGCCTTTAATCAGGCAAGCCTCCATGTTCTCCCACAGCTGCAGCTTCCAAACCATCTTCAAGGGTGCAAATGTGCCCACATAGAGCACATTACAGTAGTCTAGACAAGAGGAGACCAGGGCATGAACTACCAATGGGAGCAGATGGAGGGGAAGGTAGGGGCGTAGAAACCATATCAGATGGAGTTGGTAAAGCTCTGCCGGGCTCACAGCTAAGCCTTCATGGACAGCTGGGAGTCTAAAATGACCCCCAGGCTGTGGACCTGGTCTTTCAAGGGTAGCTGTACCCCATTCAACACCAGGTCAACATCCTCCAACTTCCCCTTGTCTCCCACCAAAAGTACCTCAGTTTTGTCTTTCTGACAGATTCATTGTCTAATGCTAGGTAGGGATGTCAGAGAATTCCGCCACGGATCTTGGTGAGGCCGAATGCCAGTGCATTCAGCCCCCCGAACTCCTTGGTGGAACAGCCTGCCCCCCACCCCCCCCCGTGGATCCCCCCCCTGGGACGAGACTTACCTGGGGCGGATCTTCCAGGCGGCGGCAGCTCCGGCTGGTCTTCCGACCGGCTGCCGCCGCCGCCATTTGCAGTCTTGTAAAAAAAAAAAAAAAAAAAAGATGTGATAGGCTATGTAAAGATTTACATAGCCTATCATGGCTGGGTTTAAAAAAAAAAAAACTGCGTATGCAAATGGCGGCAGCTACGGCCGCCGCCATTTGCATTCCTTATTTTTGGCCGTCTTAGTCTACATAAATATTTACGTAGACTATGAAGGCGAAAATAAAGGGGAACGCAAATAGCGTAGCGGGCGCTATTTGCGTCCCTTTTTGATTCGCCATTTTAGCCTATGTAAATATTTACGTAGGATAAAACAGGGAATCAAAAAGGGACGCAAATAGCGCCCGCTATGCTATTTGCATTCCCCTTTATTTTCGCCTTCATAGACTACGTAAATATTTGCATAGATTAAGATGGCTAAAAATAAGGAACGCAAATGACGGCGGCCGTAGCCACCGCCATTTGCATACGTGGGTTTTGTTTTTTGTTTTTCCCAGAGCCCTCCGCAGCCGGAAATCCGGCTGTGGACAGCTCTGGCCTGGGTGGGCCTGGCCAGCTGCTCCGCAGAGCTGCCGTGGAGCACAGCCGGCCGTGGAGGATTCCGGGGGGGAGGAACGGATCGCCTCCCCCCCCGTCAAGGATTCTGGGGGGAGGGACGGAACGCCTCCCCCCCACCATCAACATAATCCGCGGAAAGGTAAGTGACTTTCGTACATCCCTAAGCTAGGGCACATTTTACCAAGGGCTCCAATCACTGTGCTTTGAGAGTAATTGATTTGTGACTAAGTTCTCCTGAGTTGGGAAGGGCGTGCCTCCCAGGTCTTTCGGCTTGTTGGTGGTTGTTTTTCAGCCTGCAAAGAGCTTGGTTCAGTTTTTTGTGATGATTGACATTTTGGTGGCTTATGTGTGTGTGTGTGTGTATACACACACACACACACACACACACACATATATATATGTATATGTATATATTCCTTGACTCTTCTGATTCCTCCTTTGAGTCCTGTTTCTATCATTCCTTCTCCCCATTCCTTCTCCTGCACTGCATTCTTATTCTGTTATCTTCTTACCTGATCAGTTATCTTCTTACCTGATCAGTACTGCTCTCTATTTGGTTCTTTTCTCTATTTCTCTTAAGATAGTTTATCCACCCCTTTTCCTTCCCTGTTGGGCAGAAGGAGAGAAACTTAAATGTGCGTTCTGAATTTAAGTTTGTCCATTGTCCTTCATTTATTTTTCTTTAGTGTGTCTGTGTTTTAGTTGTACTTACTTAGAAGTAGATTTTGTTAAGTGCTGTGCTGAAAATTTCTCCAGCTTTTTTTTTCAGCCATTCTCATTCCATTTGATAGGAAATAAAATGCTTTCAAAAAGAAGTTCAAAGAAGAAGGAATTTGGAGAAATTCTCATGGGTTGGGTTTGGGATTCTTGTCCTTACTTTACTTATGAGGTGACTATGGAATGTGCAGGAGTGTCCTGTCTGTCATTGTACAGTCATCTCTGTGGCAGCCTGTACCAAGGGATGGACGAAAGTCACTTACCTGGTCCCGCAGCTTGCTTTGCGGTGGGGGGGAGGCGCTCCGTCCCTCCCCCTGAAATTCTGGGCAGAGGGGAGGTGCCCCGTCCCTCCCTGATGGAATTCTGGCCGGGGGTGAGGCGACCCATCCCTCCCCCCCAAAATTCTGGCAGGGGGGAGTGCCCCACCTCTCCAGCTGTGAAAGTTCTTCTCGTGCTGGGACGCAAATAGCGGCGGCCATAGCCGCCACCGTTTGCGTCCCTGGCCTGCAGTCAGCCGTGATAGGCTACTTAAATCTTTATGTAGCCTATCACGGCAGACTTTGAAAAAAAAAAGTGCTTACACAAATGGCGGCGCCCATGGGTGCCGCCATTTGCGTTCCTTATTTTGGCCCGGGTAGTCTACATAAATATTTACGTAGACTATGGCAAAAATAAGGCAAAAATAAGATAAAATAAGATAAAAATAAGATAAAAATAAGATAGTGGGGGGCCGGCTGAGAATTTCCCCAAGACTTTCGGGGGGCCGAATGCATCTGCACTCGGCCTCCCGAAGATTCGTGGAGAAATTCTCCACCATCCCTGCTCCCGGCAGCTCCCGGCGGCGGTTCGGCGGCGGCGGCGGCAATGGTGGCCGGTCTTCCGACCCACTGCCGCCGCCACCATTTCCAAGGTGAAAAACAACAACAACAACAAACATGATAGGCTACATAAAGATTTACATAGCCTATTTTGGCTAGATTCCCAAAAAACACCATGACAGGCTACATAAATCTTTACGTAGCCTATCACGGCTGACTTTGGAAAAAAAAAAGCGCATATGCAAATAGCGGCGCCCATGGGTGCCGCCATTTGCGTTCCTTATTTTGGCCCGGGTAGTCTACATAAATATTTACGTAGACTATGGCAAAAATAAGATAAAAATCAGGGCTATTTGCGTTGCCCTGATTTTCGCCGTAGTCTACGTAAATATTTACGTAGACTACCCGGGCCAAAATAAGGAACGCAAATGGCGGCACCCATGGGCGCTGCTATTTGCATATGCGCTTTTTTTTTCCAAAGTCAGCCGTGATAGGCTACGTAAAGATTTATGTAGCCTGTCATGGTGTTTTTTGGGAATCTAGCCGTGATAGGCTACGTAAATCTTTACGTAGCCTATCACGTTTGTTGTTGTTGTTGTTTTTCACCTTGGAAATGGTGGCGGCGGCAGCGGGTCGGAAGACCGGCCACCGTTGCCGCCGCCGAACCACCGCCGGGAGCTGCCGGGAGCAGGGATGGTGGAGAATTTCTCTACGAATCTTCGGGAGGCCGAGTGCAGATGCATTCGGCCCCCCGAAAGTCTTCGGGAAATTCTCAGCCGGCCCCCCACCCCCCCGGGATGGGACTTACCTTCGGCAAATGTCCCTCTCAGCGGCGGGTCCCGGCGGCGGTTCGGCGGTGTTTCGGCAGCGGCGGCGGCCGGTCTCCCAACGGGCTGCTGCCGCCGCCATTACAAAATAAAAAAGTAAAGTTAAAAAAAAAAACACCCATGATAGGCTACATGACGATTTACGTAGCCTATCATGGCTAGATTTCCAAAGTCAGCTGTGATAGGCTACGTAAATTGTCACGTAGCCTATCATGGGTGACTTTGGAAAAAAAAGCAGGACATACGCAAATGGCGGCGCCATTGCGTTCCTTATTTGGACAGGGGTAGTCTACGTAAAGATTTACGTAGACTATGGCAAAAATAAGGGAACGCTATTTGCGTTGCCCTTATTTTCGCCGTAGTCTACGTAAATCTTTATGTAGACTAGACGTGCCAAAATAAGGAACGCAAATGGCAGTCCCCATGGGGCACCGCCATTTGCGTACACGTTTTTTTTTAATTTTTCAAAGTCACCCATGATAGGCTACGTGAGGATTTATGTAGCCTATCATGGCTGACTTTGGAAATCTAGCCATGATAGGCTACGTAAATCATCCTGTAGCCTATCAGAGGTGTGTGGTTTTTTTTTTTCCTGTACTTTTTTTTTTCATGGCCGGGGAGACGGGGCGCTCCTCGCCGGCCTGAATTTCACCGGCAAGGGATGGGGCGCCTCCCCCCCGGCCTGAATTTCGGCCGGGCGAGGCGGGGCGCCTCCCCCCCTTGCCTGAACTTCGGGGGGAGAAGCGAAGCACCTCCCACCCACCGCGAAGCAACCTGCGGGACGAGGTAAGTCCCTTTCGTCCATCCCTAGCTGGGAGCTGCCGCCTCCAGGGACATTCGCCAAAGGTAAGTCCCATCCTGGGCGGGGGCGGGGGGGGCGGACCGTTTCTCCACCAATTTCGGGGGGCCAAATTAGGGATGTACAAAAGGGACTTACCTTGTCCCACAGCTTTTTTCGCGATGGGGGGAGGCGCTTCGCTTCTCCCCCCGAAGTTCAGGCGAAGGGGGGGAGGCACCTCGTCTCCCCGGCCGCGAAAGAAAAAGTAAACAAAAAACAAAAAACACACCCTGTGATAGGCTACGTAATGATTAACGTAGCCTATCATGGCTAGATTTCCAAAGTCAGCCGTGATAGGCTGCGTTAATCGTCATGTAGCCTATCACGGGTGACTTTGGGGGAAAAAAAAAGAAGAAGCGTGTACGCAAATGGCGGTGGCCCATGGGCGCCGCCATTTGCGTTCCTTGTTTTGGCACGTCTAGTCTATGTAAAGATTTACGTAGACTACGGCAAAAATAAGGGCAACGCAAATAGCATTGCCCTTATTTTTTCCGTAGTCTACCTGATCTTTACGTAGACTACCGCGACCAAATAAGGAACGTGAATGGCGGCTCCCTATGGGGGCCGCCATTATCCGTATGCGTTTTTTTTTTTTTTTAAGTCACCTGTGATAGGCTACGTGACGATTTACGTAGCCTATCATGGCTGACTTTGCAAATCTAGCTGTGATAGGCTACGTTAATCGTCACGTAGCCTATCACGGGGGCGTTTTTTTTTTTTTACTTTTCTTGGAATGGCGGTGGTGGCAGCCGGTCGAAAGACCGGCTGCCGCCCTCGCCCCTGTTGAAGCCCTGCCGAAACGCCTCTGCGACCCGCCACCGGGAGCAACATTCAGGAAAGGTAAGTCCCATCCCGGGGGGGGGTGGGGGGGAGAATTTCTTCCCGAAACTACTTCGGGGGGCCGAATATGTTGGCACTCGGCCCCCCGAAGTTTCAGCGAGAAATTCTCTGACACCCCTAGGCTGAATGCGTTGGCATTCGGCCTCCCGGAGATTTGTGGAGAAATTCTCCGACATCCTTCCTGTACCTTCCTGGCTTCCCTCACTTGAGTCAAAGCTATCATAAGGAAGATATGAGGTAATTCCACCCATGGGCTTTTTCAGTTCAGGAAGTGCAGATGGCCTGGGAGGCTGCAGAGCAATGGAAAGATGTGTAATAGAGACAGAAAACACACATAGCACCTTCAGCCACCTCACAGTGATAAGGTAAGCTCTAAACCTAAAATAAACTCAAAATTCTTCCTTGGAAAAGTGGAAGCCACAACATAGTTGATGCTGTTGCCACTTGCAGGAGCAGAGCAATAAACTAAAAACCCTTGAGAAACAACAACAACAACAACAACTGTGCTACAAGCACTGCCAATATTGAGCCTACTCTTCGAGAAACTGTTGGAGAATTTCTCCTCCCCTTAGGGATGTTATGTTAGGGATCTTTACGTAGACTACGGCGAAAATAAGGGCAATGCAAATAGCGTTGCCCTTATTTTCGCCGTAGTCTACGTAATCTTTACGTAGACTACAGAGACCAAATAAGGAACGTGAATGGCGGCTCCCTATGGGGGCCGCCATTAGCCGTACACGGGGTGTTTTTTTTTTTTTTTAAGTCACCCGTGATAGGCTACGTGACGATTTACGTAGCCTATCACGGCTGACTGCAAATCTAGCCGTGATAGGCTACGTTAATTGTCACGTAGCCTATCACGGGGGTGTTTTTTTCTTTTTTCTTTTATTGGAATGGCGGCGGCAGCAGCCGGTTGAAAGACCAGCTGCCGCTCCCGCCCCTGACGAAGACCCGACGAACCGCCGGCCGGACCCGCCGCCGGGAGGGACATTCGGGAAAGGTAAGTCCCGTCCCGGGGCGGGTGCAGGGGGCAGGGGGGTGCGGAGAATTTCTCCCCGAAACTTCTTCGGGGGGCCGAACACGTTGGTGCTCGGCCCCCCGAAGTTTTGGGGAGAAATTCTCCGCCATCCCTATCCTCCACACGGTCATCCTGCAGAGCTGGCTGCTGGCTCTGCAGTGCTAGCGATACAGCCCGGCACCATTGCCATGCCATATCGCTGTGCTAAGTCTGGACGCAAATGGCATCCACTATGCCATTTGCGTCCCTGTTTTCACGTGATAGGCTACGCAGATTATATTTACATAGGTATTTGCATAGCCTATGGCATGAAAACAGGGATGCAAATGTCTTAGTGGACACCATTTGTGTCTGGACTTAGCACAGCGATATGGCATGGCAGTGGTGGCTGGCCGTATCGCCAGCGCTGCGGAGCCAGTGGCCAGCTCCACAGGATCACCATGGAGCGGAGCCAGCGTGGACAGATTCTGGTGGTAGGGACAGATCACCTCCCCCCTCTGTGGATCCCCCAGCCAGAACAGGATAAGTGATCTGCCCACCCCTACCTCCCCTAGGAAAAATTTGGTGAAATCCCCCCCCCCTTTATCTGCTCACAAATAGGCTGGATAATTTTGAGAGGCCATTTGCACACAGCTCTAGTTCAGTTTTGTAATCTCCTGTGTATCATCTGTCTGTCTGTCTATCTATCTATCCATCTATCATCTATCTGTCTTTCTATCCATCCATCCATCCATCAATCCATCCCCTCCTCTACTGTGTGTGCCCCCCCATTCCAAGCTGTGTTTTTTTCTTTTCAGTTTTTCAGGTTCTCCTTCCTAGTTATCCTTTTTTCTTCTTCTAGTTTGTATTTCTTTTATCACTGTGCTGTGGGGATGGGTGAACAAGCAATTTTCATGATCATTCAAATTCTCCAAAAACCAATTTGAAGCTCATCTCATTCTCATCTCATCTTATTTCCCAGTTTTGTTTATGTGCATTTTTCGTTTCAGTTGAACATGAAAACAGCATATTTTGAATGGGGAAATTGCACATATTTAAGAGAGTGTACCAAAAATGTGCACTTTCCCCCACCCATAGAGTAGAATGAAAAATAATATGCATTTCTAAAAATGCATATTTTTTTCCAGCATGACGCCATGACCATGAGTTCAGCAACATGCTCTTGCATTTGTATTTGTTGCTGCAACTGTGACATGTTGCATGATTTGTGAACTTAAAAAAAATGCTTGCACATCCCTCCCTAGTGTTCTGTCTGTCTTGTGCGGTGTGGGATTGTAATTGTGACTGTGTATGTATGTGTTTGCATTGCTTTGAACACATACAGTGCTGATCAGATCCCTTGTGCACTCATGTATTGTTTGTTACTTTTTCTTCCTAAGACAGTTCACAACACGTAACAGTTTTAGTCTTAGTTAATATGCTTTTATTGTTTTATACTCATTATCCTGTAGTTTGCTTTACAATCCATTTTTTCCCCCAATTACCTCTTCAGTTTCTCCATCCTGGTTATATTTCATTAATTTCTGATTTTAATTTATTTTATCAATGTTCTGACTTGTGCAGTGTGTGGGTCAGTAACAGTGCTGGTTTCATCACTTGTGCACACAAGCGTTGTTTTGTTTCTTATTTCTAATGAAATTAACAACCCATTAACAGTTATGAAACTAGCTTGTGGTGTCAGCACCCACCCTACTTCCCAGATCCAATGTCCCCTTTTGCAGTAGTGAGTAGTAGAATGTTGGACCTGGAGCATTTGTCGAAGAAGCTTCATGCCACCCACATTGCAAAGTGGGCAGTTTTCATAGATAAGGGAATGGGCAACAGCAGCAGGACTGGACCCTCCCCACCCCACCGGCCCCTGGTGGTGGATGTGGATTTCATTAGGTCTTGTTGACATTATCCAAGAAAGCAAAGAAGCCAGGATCCCCAACTGGAATTCAACGAAGAAGCACCCATGGTGCTAGGAAACTTACAGAACTGCAGTTAATCAATATATATTAAATTAATAAAAATGAGTTTGTAATAGTCAAAGTCATGCATATAAACAAGTAAAGCACAATCAAGAGTATAAACTAGATTACAAAGCAAGTCAATAGTTCCAGTGTATATGCACCATATCAAACACATTGGTCTCGTATCAAACATATGTTGACATTATCTAACAGCTTACTGTTGTAGTGGAGTCTCTCAGCAAGGCAGGAGAAGTTGATGATCTATTAGCCCATGGTCCTGTGAGCCTTATCTCCTGCACAGAAGGCAGCACTGTCTGTAGTTCTTCTGTGGTGGTGAGTGGTGTGGAAGAAGAGAAGGAGGAGCATGAGGAAGAGACTATCACCATTGCCAGGACTATCAGATGTTTTGGAACACAACTCCCATCAGCCCCACCATCATGGCAATTGGTCTGGTATTTATGGGAGTTGTACACCAAAACTTCTGGAGAGCACCAGGTTGCCAACTCCCACACTATGTCATGCTGGTTTTCATACCGGAAGGACCATGAATGGATGCAAGCTTCTGTGACCAAACGTCTTCCCCCCACTCAACGTATCTCATGGCATGGGCATGTTTTGACTGGTCTTTTGATACTTATCTTGCTGCCATCATCAGCAGTTCATCTGGGTGGAGAGGGAGATAAGATTAGAGGCCTTGATCCTCCCCCTGTTGGAACAAGACTTCAATCTTCCCCTGTCTCTCTTTAATCAGGTTCCTATTTTAGCTGCCACAAAGATGTCAACAGAAGAAAATCAGCTATCACCCCCTCTAGGGGTTAAATTGGATTCCTCAGTGTTCAAATGTTTCTCAGTGTAAAAAAATAAATAAATAAGAAATCTCACCTGCACCCTCCATCAGGCAAATTACTTCTGACTTTTAATTTATTTCTCCAGGAAATGGAAAGGTATGGCATATCCAAAGTCAATAGGGAATAAAGAATGAGGTGTAATCAGGCTCCCCACCAATTCGGAACCCCCTTCCCTGTCAGTTTTAATAGGTTCTTCAGTCACAGAATTTATAGAATGCATGGCATGTCCTTTCTGTTCAGCATTTTATTTTGGACTCGGCTAGTTAATGATCCCAACAAGTGACAACTAAAATTTACTTGATGCTGGCATCTCTTTCTCTCCCCTGTCTCTCCCTCCCCTCTTTTTCTGTTTGTGTGTGTGGTGTATGGACGTGTAGGCATGCAATTTTATCTGTACACAAAGAGATCAAGAATGTGGGACTTCTTACAGACAGCAAGAGGATAGGATTTCAGTCTTGATTCACTGCGAAATTCAGGGGTATTCTCATCAATCTTCTTAAACATAGTGGACAGTATCCAGTTGGGCCACTCCACCTCTGCTGTTTCTATTGCACTCATGGGAGTGACCACTTGCACAGCACGGCTTTCATGCTTCTAAAAGTATTTATGTATTTATTCATTAGTTCATTTCATTTCATTTCTATACCGCCCAATAGCCGAAGCTCTCTGGACGGTTCACAAAAATTGAAACCAAAGAGCACACAATAAAACAGTACAAAATATATAAAACATTAAAACCACAGTATTACAATACAACCAGAATAAAACCTAGTAGCAATGCAGGGATTTAAAATACAGATTTAAAACTGCTAAGCTAAAAGTATAGAAAGCTAAAATGCCTGGGAAAATAAAAAAAGGTTTTCACCTGGTGCCGGAAAGAATACAGTGTATGTGCCAGATGAACCTCACTAGGGAGCTCATTCTACCACCAGGGTGCCACAGCTGAAAAGGCCCTCCTCCTGGTAGCCACCTGCCTCACTTCTTTTGTCAGGGGCTCATGGAGAAAGATGGCTGAGGATGACCTTAGGGTCTGGGCAGGCACATATGGGAGGAGGCAATCCTTCAGATAACCTGGCTCCAAGCCATTTAGGGCTTTGAATGTTAATACCAGCATTTTGAATCGGGTCTGGAAATGGACTGGCAGCCAGTGTAGCTGGAGAAGTACTGGCGTAATATGAGCTCACTGGCCAGGCCCTGTTAACAATTTTGCTGCCCTATTTTGGACCAGCTGAAGTTTCTGGACCATTTTCAAAGGCAGCCCCATGTATAATGCACTGCAGTAATCCAGATGAGAAGTTATCAGAGCATGGATAACTGTAGCTAGGCTATCTGTGTCCAGATAAGGGCATAGTTGGTATACCAACTAGGGATGTAAAAAAGTCACTTACCTTTTTGCGGAATTGATTCGCGGTGGGGGGTGGAGGCACTCTGTTCCTCCCCCCGGAATCCTCGACGGGGGGAAGGCGATCCAGTTCTCCCCCCCGGAATCATGCCTGGCCAGCTCCGCTCTGCGGCGGCTCTGCGGAGCAGCTGGCCAGGGCCGTCCACAGCTGTAATAGCCTATGTAAATATTTATGTAGGCTAAAACGGCAAAAAAAAAAGGAACCCAAATAGTGCCCACTACGCTATTTGAGTTCCCCATTTTTTTGCCGTAATAGCCTACGTAAATATTTATGTAGGCTAGAATGGCGAAAAATAGGGAACTCAAATTGCGGCCGCCGTAGCCACTGCCATTTGCGTACACTGGTTTATTGGAGGAGGGGTTAGCTGTGATAGGCTATGTAAATACTTACGTAGCCTATCACAGATGCAAGGACGCCAATGGCGGCTGCAGCAGCCCAGCCGCAGCTGGCTAGGAGACCAGCCGCCGGAGCTGCCGCTGCCGCCTCCGGAGCCACTGCCACCGCCGGAACTGCTGCCGCCGCTGCTGCACCTGCCACATCCGCCCCAGGTAAGTTCCATCCCGGGGTGATTCCGGTAGGGGGGTGGGGGGCAGGAGGCCATTCCGCCATGGATTGCGGGGGAATCCGTGGCGGAATTCTCTGCCATGCCTAATACCAGCCGAAGCTGATAAAACGTGCCCCATGCCACTGAGTTCACCTGAGCCTCAAGTGATAGTTGTATAAATTGTATGTATGTATCTATGTATGTATGTACATATGTATTTATTTATTTAAATAAGCCCAGAAATGAGGGGAAACCAGATTGTTTCCAGATTGGGAACTCCCTCCTGTCAGAGTGGAAACATTCGTTTCCAGATTGGGAGCTGTGCTGACTTGCCCCCTTTCAGAAACAAGTGTTTCAACTCATTCGGGGTTATTTTTAGAAGAGTGAAGACTCGACTGCATGAATGGTCACCCCTATGAGTGCAAGGACACAATAGGATACTAGCTCATCAAACTTTAGAGCACAGATGACACTGAAATATCCCCTCATATTAATTTGGAAGCCCTCATTGGATCAATAACATTTTAGGGATGTACGAAAGTCACTTACCTTTTTGAAGGGTGACATTCATGGTGGGGGGGAGGTGCTCCGTCCCTCCCCCCGAAATTCTGGCCAGGGGGGAGGTGCTCTGTCCCTCCCCCCGAAATTCTGGCCAGGGGGAGGCACGCCATCCCTCCCCCCAAAAAAATTCTGGCCGGGGGGGGAGGCACTCCATCCCTCCCCCCCCCCGAATCCTGGCCGGCCGGGTCCACAAATGGCGGCAGCCATAGCCACCGCCATTTGCGTCCCTGCAGTCAGCTGTGATAGGCTACATAAATGTTTACGTAGCTTATCACGGCTGATTTAAAAGAAAAAAAACACGCGCGTACGCAAATGGCGGTGCCTATGGGCACCACCATTTGCGTTCCTTATTTTGACACGTCTATGTAAACATTTACGTAGACTAAGACAGCGAAAATACGGGGAACGCAAATAGCGTAGCGTCTACGCTATTTGCGTTCCCCTTATTTTCGCCGCCTTAGTCTACGTCAATGTTTACATAGACTAAGACGTGTCAAAATAAGGAACGCAAATGGCAGCACCCATGGGCGCCACCATTTGCGTACGTGCATTTTTTTCCCTTTTAAATCATCTGTGATAGGCTACGTAAACATTTCCGTAGCCTATCACGGTATTTTTTTAAAATCTAGCCATGATAGGCTATGTAAATCTTTACATAGCCTATCACTTTTTTTTCTTTTTTTTTTACTGGATATGGCGGCGGTGGCAGCCGGTTGGAAGACTGGCCGCCGCAGCCACCGCCGCCACCGCCGCTGCGCCACCACCAAACCACCACTGGAGCCGCCGCCGCCAGGAAGATTCGCCCAAAGTAAGTCCTGTCCCGGGGTGGGGGGGGCAGACCGTTTCGCCAACGATTTCGGGGGGGCGAATGTGCTGGCATTCGGCCTCCCCGAGATTCATGGCGAAATAGAGAGCCAGTGTGGTGTAGTGGCAAGAGTGTTGGACTAGGAGCTGGGAGATCTGGGTTCTAGTCCCCACTCGGCCATGGAAGCTCACTGGGTGACTTTGGGCCAGTCACAGACTCTCAGCCCAACCCACCTCACAGGGTTGTTGTTGTGAGGATAAAATGGAGAGGAGGATGATAATGTAAGCCACCTTGGGTTCCTTGCAAGAGGAAAAAAGGCGGGGTATAAATGCA
Source organism: Heloderma suspectum (assembly GCF_057233095.1). Taxonomy (NCBI): domain Eukaryota; kingdom Metazoa; phylum Chordata; class Lepidosauria; order Squamata; family Helodermatidae; genus Heloderma; species Heloderma suspectum. Next base: position 32,186,281 of record NC_139465.1, read on the forward strand.
ATAAAATAAATAAATAAAATAAATTATCTGACATCTCTACGTACCAAAGGAACTTCATAAATCCCTAGGAATAATACTTAGGAGTATGAGTATGCACTGGATTTGGTTTGTATTCCAATTTGGAAAATTGCCCAATTTGATTCAGATCAATTTGGAGGCCACCCAGTTTGACACATCTGACTCTCTTTGGAATGACCAATGACTCTCTTTGGAAATCAACATAACTTTGTTGCTGTTCAACAGAAATTGATATTTTTTTCTAGTGAATTAGTGCCTTAACAGTGCAATCCTATGCGTGTTTAGACAGAGAAAAGGCCTACAACTCCCAGCATTACCCAGCCAGCAAGGCTGGCTGGGGAATGCTGGGAGTTGTAGGCCTTTTCTCTCTGTCTAAACACGCACAGGATTGCACCCTAAATCTACCAAATTTCACAGAAATAGTCACAGATGGTTTTGTGTTAGGCACCTTCAAAATTCGGTATCTTTAAAAAGTGAACTGTCAGGAACTATGTTATTTCTTGGCAGAATTGAGCAACATTTTCAGATATAGTTGCACCTTCTTGGGGTATCATACTTGCCAAATGTCATATGAATCTGAGGCAGGGGGAGGGGTTGTGCAAAAGCAGCCATTACAGTTTCTAGCTACCCTTAAAAAAACAGAAAGCATAGAGGTGGTCCTAGCTAAGAAACAAATCAGGACAGGAGCAACAGTTTTTGTGGAAGGGGGATCTTCAGATTTTGAGAGGGAACCTCATTTGTTTCTTCTCCCACTGTGGCTTTAGGGGACAATTTGTCCAAAAATGCATATGTATCTCATAGAGGTGTCTCTAGTCAGTACATCTGCAAAATTTCAGAAGGGTTTCAGAAGTTGCAGAGGCTAAGGAGTTGTGATGAATGAAAAACCATGTAAGGCATTTCTGTTTTTTGCTCAATCATCACTGAGGGCTAGGGATGTATGGACTGTGTAAAATCCACTCCATCTGTGTTTCATCGATTGTCAGGTACCTTTCGTTCCATCATCCACCCACAGATTTTTTCATCATGCAGAAAACTACGTAAGGAGTTATGGAAGTATTTATGTAACTATCTACATAATTTACCTCAGTATGTTACATTTAGCGTATTGTCTCCAATTCCATTCAACGTTTCCTCAGCAGAAACTTACATATTTTCCTATTAATTTATATGTGTAAATTTTGAGAAAGTAAAAAAAAAAATCATCTGAAAGTAGGGGTGAACGAAAGTCACTTACCTTTTCTCGCAGCTTTTTCGCGGTGGGGGGGAGCGCTTTGCTGCTCCCCCCGCGAAGTTCAGGCTGGGGGGGGAGGCTTCCCGCCTCGCCTGGCCGAAATTCAGGCCGGGGGGGGAGGCTTCCTGCCTCGCCCGGCCGAAATTCAGGCCGGGGAGGAGGCTTCCCGCCTCGCCCGACCGCGAACACGAAAGTAAAAAAAAAAAAAAAAAAGTCCCCTGATAGGCTACGTGACGATTCACGTAGCCTATCACGGCTAGATCTGGAAAGTCAGCCGTGATAGGCTACGTGAATCGTCACGTAGCCTATCACGGGTGACTTAAAAAAAAAAGCGCGTACGCGAATGGCGGCCCCCATAGGGAGCCGCCATTCGCGTTCCTTATTTAGTTGCTGTAGTCTACGTCAATGTTTACGTAGACTACGGCGAAAATAAGGGCAACGCAAATAGCGTTGCCCTTATTTTCGCCGTAGTCTATGTAAACATTGACGTAGACTACAGCGACCAAATAAGGAACACGAATGGCGGCTCCCTATGGGGGCCGCCATTATCCGTACACACTTTTTTTTTTTTTTTTAAAGTCACCCGTGATAGGCTACGTGACGATTCACGTAGCCTATCACGGCTGACTTTGCAAATCTTGCCGTGATAGGCTACGTGAATCGTCACGTAGCCTATCAGGGGACGGGTTTTTTTTTTTTCTTTCATTGCAATGGCGGGGGCGGCAGCCGGTCGAAAGACCGGCTGCCGCTCCCGCCCCGCTCGAACACCGGACGAACCGCCAGCCGGACCAGCCGCCGGGAGGGACATTCAGGGAAGGTAAGTCCCGTCCCGGGGGGGGGGCGGGGGGCGGGGGGGGCGGAGGATTTCTCCCCGAAACTTGTTCGCGCTCGACCCCCCGAAGTTTCGGGGAGAAATTCTCCGCCATCCCTATCTGAAAGTCCACAGACTCCGCATGGCCTCAGGGGGTCGGTCAGAAGCAGATTCCGCAGGTCGGATACTTAGTAATCCAAGCTCATTTTAGTCCATTTCAAATTTCTCCAGCATCCCTCCTGAAGGCGTGCACTGGCCATTGGATTTGGCTGAATGCTGAATCCAGAACTGGACTGATTTGGGCAGATTTGGGAGATGTCTGAATCAAAGAAGAGCTCCTCTGGAGCAGACCAAATCCAAACGATCCTAAAGATTTGGGATTTGGAGGGCCACACAGATACCAGGCCTCAAAAATTGATCTATTTCTCCCCAAACATGAGGCAATCAGATCATAAATGCCTATAGCTGCACCAGACATAGTGGCTACTGTTGTGTTTCTGAGCCCAATGTGAAGTGCTGTTTTTGATCTTTAAAGCCTTAAATGGTTTGGGAGCAAATTACTTGAAGTACCACCTTCACACGTATCAGCCTGCCTGCACTTGAAGATCAAGAAGAGAGGACCTGTTGATCTCCCCACCTGTGAGAGCAGAAAGGTGGGTGACCACACAAAAAATGGCCTTTTCTGCATTTTTTTTCTGAAATAAGTTTCCATCAAGGGCCCTCCAGGCTCCATCATTACAGACTTTTAGGAAGGCCTAGGGAAGTACAGATTCCCCACCATCCGTTCTGGTGGGGAATCCGCGGCGGGGGGAGGTGATCCGTTCCTCCCCCCAGAATCCTCACAGAGTGGCTCCACTCTGTGGGGATTCCGCAGAGCTGAGGGCTGCCCCATTCTGCCGTCCGCAGGCCCTGGATTCCCCCATTTATTTTTCAGTTCCCCGAACTTATGTAAGTAATTCCGTAAGTACCGCTGAAAAATCCTTTTCATGCACCTGCCGTCAGTCTCCATAATCCTATTTATTTTTGTAAAAAGGGAAAAGCCCTTCACAGGGATTCCCATGTAACTTGACCTGACCTCACCTCACCGGACCTCACCAGACCTGACCCCACCTCACCTGACAATAAAGAGAAAAGATGGAAGACTTCTGTGGACTTCAAGACTCAGCCCCAGTGAAAGAAAGCCTCAAGTCACAGGGAAAATGCCTCATAAAAAGGGTAAAGACATTTGCGTTCTTCTTCCTCCATTTCCGATTTACAGATTTCTTTTCGGAATTATTTTTGTAAAATCTGCCATTCGGCGGACAAAAAAAAAGGGTCTGCGTGAGCTCCAGTCCGGGTCGACTGGGCTGCCCCGTTCCAAAGAGGATTCCATGGACCAGATTTGTCAGAATTCGATCCCATTTAAAATTCAGGTGGAATTCTCTGACATCCCTAGGAAGGCCCCGAAAAATTACTACTTTACTCTGAACTAGGGATGTCTGAATTTGGGGAAATCCATCCCATGTGTGTTTTGTGGATGGTGCAGTGTTATTTGTTCCGGCATCCATTCACATATTCATTTTTTTTCCTTATGCAGAAAAATATGCAAATAATTCCATAAGAGTGTTCGCTATAATTTATGTTCGTACGTAACATTTAGCATCTTGTCCCCCATTTCATTCAACTTTTCCCTGTGTGTATTTACCAGTCTCAGCAGAAACCTGTGTATTTTCCTACAAATAAATTTGCATAAATTTTGGGAATGTAAAAAAAAGAAGAAAGATCTGAAAGTCCACAAACTTCACATGGCCTGAGGGGGCTGGTCTGCAACAGATTCCACAGGCTGGATTCTTAGAAATTCAAGCTCATTTTAGTCCGTCTCAAATTTCTCCAGCATTCCTATGAATTTCCACTGATTATGTTTTATCACACTGGGTTATAGCTGCGGTTGTATGTTATAGGTTTTGTCTTATGTTGGTGTTTGTTGCTGTTTTTTAAAGCAATTTTTAGTTGTTGTTTTCTGCTGCTGTTGCTGTTTTTTTATTACTGCATAGATGTGCAATAGGATGGGGTAACGGATGTTTGTACAGCATACAGTGGCAGTGGCAGAAGGATTTGAACATCCAATGTTTCTTCAAGCAAGCACCCATTTATACACCCTCCCAAACCTCTTTTTAGCATTTCTGCTCTTGAGAGAGAGAACTAGCAAAGATCACAGAATTTTGCAACAGTCCTGTGATCCACCACTTTGCTATCCCTGTCCCATGGCACTGGGATAGGAGAGCCCTGGTGAAACGATTAACTGTTATTAGAAGCTAGAGTTCCCAGTCAGAAAAATACATCCCTCCCTCCCCACCCCCAGGGATGGCGGAGAATTTCTCCACGAATCTTCGGGAGGCCGAGTGCCGACGCATTCGGCTCCCGAAATTGGTGGGGAAATTCTCTGCCGCCCCCCCCCCCCCCGGGATGGGACTTACCTTCGGCAAATGTCCCTCTCAGTGGCAGGTCCCAGCTGCGGTTCGACGGTGGTTCGGCGGGGGCGGGGGCGGCGGCTGGTCTCCTGACCGGCTGCTGCCGCCGCCATTACAAAATAAAAAAGCTAAGTAAAAAAAACAACACACACCACTAGATTTCCAATGTCAGCCGTGATAGGCTACATAAATCATCACATAGCCTATCACGGGTGACTTTGAAAAAAAAAAGAAAGCACGGACACAAATGGCGGCGCCCCATGGGTGCCGCCATTTGCGTTCCTTATTCGGACAGGGGTAGTCTACGTAAAGATTTACGTAGACTATGGCGAAAATAAGGGGACGCTATTTGCGTTGCCCTTATTTTCGCCATAGTCTACGTAAATCTTTACGTAGACTACCACTGTCCAAATAAGGAACGCAAATGGTGGCGCCCATGGGCGTACGTGCTTTTTTTTTTTTCAAAGTCACCCGTGATAGGCTATGTGACGATTAGCCTATCATGGCTGACTTTGGAAATCTAGCCATGATAGGCTATGTAAATCATCACGTAGCCTATCACGGGTGTGGGTTTTGTTTTTTTTCTGTACTTATTTTTTTCGCGGCTGGGGAGACAGGGCGCTCCTCCCCGTCCAGAATTTCAGCCGGGTGAGGCGGGGCACCTCCCCCCCTCACCTGAACTTGGGGGGAGAAGTGAAGCGCCTCCCCACCACCACGAAGCAAGCTGTGGGACGAGGTAAGTCCCTTTCGTCTATCCCTACCCACCCCCTACCTCTGCTCTATCCTGGTGCTTATATGGAGAAGAAATGTATCTTTTTTTCTTTGTGTTTTGTAGGCACACCATCTGTGTGTCTCTGTCCCTCTGAATCTGAATTCCTAATGAAGCTTCAGGGGGTTTCAGATTTGGATTCAGTCCACTTTCTGAGCTTCAGCTTGGACATCTCCCGGATTCTTCAAATTATTTTGATTTGGTTTTGTATTCAGATGAATTTTAGGCACATCCCTAGTCAGTAGGTATGTACAGCAGTTTGGAGCATGAATCAGATGCATAAATAATACACTTTGCAAAGTGGAAAAAGCTAATGTTTTAATGTTCCATCATAACTACCATTAGCTGGACTAGAAAATTCAATTATCATCGTTGTCATCATCATCATCATCCCACCTTTCCATCAAGGAGCTCAAGGCATGGCTCTCTCCCTCTATTTTATCCTCAAACAATCCTGTGAAGTTGGTTAGGCTGAGAGAGAGTGATTGGCCCAAGGTCCCACAATGAACTCTTTAGCTGAATGAGGGTTTGAACTTGGGTTTACCCAGTCTTAGTCCAGTATTCTAGCCACTATGGCACTTGATATTTGTATTGTGCTTTCAAGTGTTGGAAGTGTTTCACATGTACTTGTAATCAGTGGTGTAGGGGAGACAGGGGTTGCAAGCACTTTTTCATTAGCAGGGACTCTGATGTCATCTGCCACCCCCCTCAGAATTCCCTGTTCCCTCTGAGCTTAGCTGTGAGCCTCACTGTAGCTATGGGGGGAATGAATTTTCCAAGCAACAATATATTGTTCCATGTTGAAATGCAAAGTCTTTGGGATGATGTGGTCTGGAATGGGCAATTTAGACCTATTTGCTTTACCAGAGAAGTGCTCCTAGTGGAGATGAAAACTCCTAGACCTGGTTTATTGATATGGATCAACACAGCTGCCTAAAATGTTTGGACTGCCCTTTGAGACTGTCACAATGAGCTCCTGCATTTCCAAATTTACCACTACACCACTGTGTGTGTGTCTCTGTGTATAGTTCAATCCAGTTGAGGCTGTGGACATTCCTGTTGTAAAGGGAGGGGGGAGATACAATGAAGGAGCTTGGGGAAGGCTAATGGGTAATGTTGGGGTGCTAAGGGAGTGTGCAAAGGGGCTGTTTAAATGAGAAGGGATCTGTCCATGAGGGCTCAGTTGAGAGGGTGAAACTTCCATAGAGTATATCTTGAAAACCTGAAGTGTTTGTGTTTGATGGAGTGAGTGAGCAAATGAGAGAGTGAAAAAGATTTTAACACCCCTGCATTTTTTCTCAGATGTCCAGTTGAAAGACCACTGCCTTACTCTCAGCTGCATGGTTTTGGGATCCCAGTTGAAGGCTGTATAACTTACAAGGTTGTATAATCTTAGAAGGGGCGAGGCTGTGAGGGGGCATGGCTGTGACTGTTATGAAGTGGCCTTGCACTTCTGAATTTGCCACTACACTACTGCTTGTAACCCTTATAAAATCCTGTAAGGCAAATCCGTATTATTATCCACCATACTGCAGATGAGGGAGGAGACTTAGGCTAAGAGACAGTGGTTTGTCTAAGGCCAGTAGCGGAATACACAGCAAATGTGAACCAGGGGTTTCCTGATTTGTAGCTCAGTCTTTTAGCCACTAAAAATTTATCTCCCCCTCCTAATATGTTCCCTTTCCACTGGCCCAGTTAATAATCATAACTTTGTTTTAAAAAAAATCATTGTAACAGTCTACTAAAGGTCTCAGAAGTACACTCCAAAGCCATGGACAGAAATGCTAGTACTTGAAGAAAATGGCTCTTGTTGTTGGAATAATCTTGGAATAATGTGCAGATTACCCTCTGCTGCTAGTGAACTGCTATGAAAATACTTACGTAGTCTATCATGGCAAAGAGCAGGGGTACAAATGGCATAGCAGCCGCCATTTGCATCCCTGCTCTTTGCCGTGATAGGCTATGTAAATACTTATGTAGCCTATCATGGCTGACTGCAAGGACGCAAATTTGTGGCTGAAACTGCTGTGGAGAGGAGCCGGGTGGGGAGGACTCCAGGGGAAGGGACACAGTGTCTCCCCGCCACCGCAGTTTGCCCGGTGCGGAGCCAGGTAAGACTTTCATACATCCCTATTGCACAATGCCTATTCCTTTAGTTATGGAACGTCGCCTCACAAGGTGAGATTCATGTTATTACATGGATTGGGACCCTAGCATGGGGGGTAGGAAGACTTTAATCCCACATTCCCATCCCACTGTGGTCCCAATCTGGATCAGGCCCCATGTGCCTCCAATTTATATTGCCAAAATGGCATCCAGTTGTAATGTAAATTGCAGATGTCGGGAAAAAGGTTAAAGCCCCCTGCCCACCACTCTATGGTCCTGAACCATATGAGGTCCCATAAGCTTGCTTTTGAGTAAAAAGAAGAAGAAAAAAACAGAGAGAAAGAAACAGTTTGACCCTCAGAGAATTTGAGAGTGTTGGGGATGGGATGCAATTACGCAGATTTCAGCTGCAATTTGCTCATATTATGCAAATTTGCAGAAATTTCAGCCACAATTTGCACAGATCTCTATTTGCACAAATTACAGCTTGACACCCCCCACCCCCCCCCACACACAAAACCTGGAGTTCTGGGAAAAACCCTGGCTTGGCTCACAAATGCAAGCCTAGTCGGGCACACCGTGGAACTCCATCAAGCCCCCAAAGGTCTGGATTTCCAATGACAGACATCTCCAGTTCAAACATTTAAACCAAATGATGCTAAACCTCTTTGGTCACTCACTTGTTTTCATATATTATTCAATGATTAAAACAAGATAATTGTTCATTTAAGACCAGAGTTAAGGCTATATCATGATGGTTCAAGCTCAACAAAGCCAGGAAATTGGTAGCTAAGGCTGATGCCTTAAATGACGTACTCCATGATCAGTAATGATGTTGTACAATGTCACACATTCTGCTTGCTTACAACTTACCCTCCATGTATCCACATTTTTCCTTGGCCTTTAAGGCCCAAATCTATATGGGATACCTGCTGAACACCTGCATTGGGCTACAATGTATCCCAGACTGGTTAAAGTATTTCCGGGCCACCCAGAAACCTAAACTTTGGCACATCAAATAATTCATGATATCCTGTGTAGTTTGACCAGGAACTATTTTTGGTTTTCTCACTGGCAACACATGCCTCTTCTATTCCGGCATTGCCTCAGGTTTGCTGGCAATCCAACGTAGGGCAGGAGAAGCTGGGCCTGAGATGAAACACTGGGAGGTGGGCATTCCCATTGCTTCTTCAGACTTGTATTTGGGGAAAGTGTGCACTTCAGGGAGAAGCAAGCAATGCGAATCTGTGCTTGTTGAATGCCAAATTCCTCTTCTAGTCAGGAAGAAAGAGATGGGGCAGGCAGAAGGGATCATTCATGTGGTATCCAAATTGTTACAGTACTTCTACACCACCTAGAAACCTAAACTTAGTACCTTGAATGAAAGGCACCCTTGTTATTAGGGGAAAGCTATCTGAAAGTGGGTCATTCAGACAGATTTCTAGGAGCAGCTAGGAATGTGCAACCATGCTCAGACGATGCAAGCTGCATTCATGAGTATTCTGCACGCATGGTGATACTAATTCTTCTTAGAACATTGGTCTGCTTTCCCTCCTTGCCAGCTTGATTTGGAAGCAATCATTTCTATCCAGCTACTTTTAATAATGCCAGTAGGTGGCACCCTTTTGCATGCCTGAGAGCTTTGAGGCTTTCCGTTCCACTTGTCACACTACATAGCTCCCTATGGAATGGTAAGTTCTTGAAGGAACACATTTGATTAATTCAGTATGCCTTTTCCCCCCTCCTCCCATGAATAACTGCTTTTCTTGTGGTTGTTTGGTGGGTTCACTAACTGCTGTGAGCTTGACAGCATTCAGGCTTAATCCCAGCACCACCAGGAAGGCTAACATTTCAATTATATGTGATGGTAATTTGTTTGAAATTCCAAAAGAGCAGTTAAAAGGGAAGCAATTTTCCCTGGTAATAGCATAAGCATAACAGAGAAGGGACTAGTAAGAAAAGGCAAAAAATAAAGACAGATTCTCTTGCATAGTCCATAGCTGCTCTTTCATGCTAATTCCACTTTCTGTCAATAGGCAGCTATCCAAATATGACACCTTCGTATTGATTCACAGAGAATGGAGCAGATGAAATGCCAACTTCACCAGAGAATATTCATGGAGATTGTCAGGAAAGTGCTAATTGCATTTCTTTTGAAGTATACCTTCTAGGGATGTCGAACAGATCCACAATGGATTCAAATGAGCTTGGATGTCTATGAATCCAACTGCAGATTCTGTAGCAGACCAGGGACCAATCTACATGAAAACATGTTCACACACATTTCTGGTTTTATCCTGGATTTTCATGAAATCAGTTTGGTCCATCAGTGTCACCCAAACTAAGAAAAGTGGAGTATACCATACCTAAAAACCCGCTTTCACAAGTTGCACAACAGCACTTTAAACTGCCTTACTTTGGGGTTGGGTGGAGTCCCATCTCTCTGTCCCATCAGCCAGGACAGCTAGGCTGGTGAGGATGAGGGAGAGGGCCTTCTGTGTGGTAGCCCCCACTCTGTGGAACTCCCTCCCTAGGGAACTCCACCATGCCCCCTCTTTAATGAGCTTTCACCACGCATTAAAAACGTCTTTGTTCAGGCAGGCATTTGGAGTGGGTTAGGGTAGTTTTAGAAATATGATGTTTTAATGTAGACTTTTATGGTTTTAAAACTGTTTGTATTGCTGTACATCGCCCAGAAGTGGCCGGGTGGCTGGCCAGATGGGCAATTAAGAAATTTAATAAATAAATAAAATAAATAAAAATAGTCCTGCTAGTAGACATGAACGTCACCAAATGCAGAGAAGCTGCTCAGCGAGAATGAGGGAGGCTTGTTCCCCATCCCTCTCCATGCTCCCCTGCTCAGAGAAGTTCAACAGAACAGATGAATGATGTCTGGCTGTTTATCCCACACCTCTCCTCTCACAGCCACCATGAAGCAGTGATATTGAAGCCTGGGGACAGATGGATGCTTGGGCAGACAAGAAGCACCTGCCCAGGTAGAAGCTCAGCATGCCACCGCACTAGGTTTTGCACAGAGGGAAATGGCCTCCCTCTGCTAGCGCTCTGGAGCCAACAGCAGGGGCAACTGCTGCTACTTCCTCTGCTTCCCCACTTGGCAGCCACCCAAGCATCCTTGTTTTGTTATGACTATGCATAGGCAGACAGGTGGCAGCAACTCTCCAGCTCCCTTCTGGAGAGGTTAAGGGGAACCCTCAGAGAGGGAAACGCTGCTGCTGCTGCTCTCAGGTTTGGCTCTAAACTCTTGTTTTGGCAGGAAAGTCTCCTCCTCTTCCTCCTCCTCTCCACATACAGACAGGAAAATCACACACACAGGGAAAACAGGCTACCATTGCCAATGGGGAAAGAAAGCTACTCCGCTATTCTGAATGAATGAAACAGCGTGACCACATTCTTATGTATGGCAGCCTACCATGGCCGGTGGGGAAAGCAAGCTACTCCGCTATTCTGAATGAACAAAACAGCGTGACCACATTCTTATGAATGGCAGCCTACCATCGCCAATGGGGAAAGCAAGCTACTCTGCTATTCTGAATGAACGAAACAGTACTGCTAAGTGAGAAAGGAAGCCTGTGTCCAAAAGCCCGTGGAGCCCCATCTCTAGACAAGGTCACTGCTACGTCACAGAAACACCACACCCAGGATTTAATGTGTGGGGACCAGGCACACTGCAGAGGAACTGCTCCAAAGCCACATTTAAGGAAAACAGTGTATTAAAATGACTTTCTGAAAGTGCACCTTTTCTAGACGGAAGCTGTGGGGTGGCTGCAGATTGGCGACAGGGTCATCTGTCACAAAGGACCCTGATGTGCTCTTCCTCTGCAGTAAATTGACTGTGTAGTTTGGCCCCAGCTTTTTCTGGGTCATGCAGATTCTGCAGACTTGTGGACTTGTTTTTCACTTTTTTTTGGTGGGGGGGAGGATTTGCCTTAGCGCGAATTTGCATTCACACTCATGCAAATTAGCACAAAAAGAATGAAATTCTGGTCAGAAAAATCCAATTCCATCATTGAGGGGCTGATGGAATGAAAGATGCCTCAGAATCCATGAAACACAGATGGGACAGATTTAACAACATCTGGGCACCCCTAATACCTTGAGACACTGCTCCCTACCCTTTAAAAATAGATTTACAGAGATAGAGAGACCCTCTCCTGAGAAATAAGTGCTTCCTTCAAGCAAAAATTATATGGCCTCCTCAGATGTTTTGCCCAGGTAGGAGCATAAATTTAGTGGCAGCAGTTGCAGGTGTCCCCCCTCCCCGAGGAAACTCCTCCTCCTGGAGAAAGTCAGTGAAATGAAATTGCAGTGCAATTTCTCTGCCTGCAAATAGGGTGGAGAATTTCAAGAGGACATTTGTGCAGAGCTCTAGTTCAAGTTCCCTGAATCCACTTTGCTGGAGACTAACTTGTGCCTTTCGGGACGAGTTAGCACTGGGGCAATAACAACCTTGCAGAATCACACTATGTCCTTCCATCTCATGGAAACCTAACATAGCAGTCTCCCATTGTTGCTTCCCAGCAACTGTCATTCAGTGACAGTGCATCTGAACCTTGCATATAACCTCCATGACTTCACACAACACATAGTTGAACTATGGAATTCACTTCCACAAGGTGTGGAAATTAGGGATGGCGGAGAATTCCACCACGGACTCCAGTGAGGCTGGATTCTAAAGAATCTGCCCCCCCAGAGTCTGTGGCAGAATGGCCTCCCACCACCCCTCCACCCCGTGGAATTCCCCCAGGACGGGCGGATGCGGAGGCGATAGCTCCGGTGTTGGATCCAGCAGTGGATGAAGTGGCGGCGGTGGTGGCGGCGGCTCTGGCGGCTGCTGGGCTGCTGTGGCTGCAAATGGTGGCCATCGTAGTGGCCGACATTTGCATCCCTACGCTAGCCCATGATAGGCTACATATAAATTTACGTAGCCAATCACGGCTAAAGCAGAGATGCAAACGGTGTCCCCTATGCCATTTGTGTCCCTGCTTTAGCCGTGATAGGCTACGTAAATATTTACCTAGCCTTTCACAGGCTACCGTAGGGACGCAAATGGCGTCCCCTATGCAGGACGCCATTTGCATCCACACCAGCCCAGCAGTGGCTGGAGGCCTTGCTGCGGATCGGCCTGGCCAGCGGCTCCGCAGCATGGCCGCAGAGTGGAGCGGGCTGGGCAGGATTCCAGGACAGAGGACCAGATCGCCTCCCCCACCCCATCGAGGATTCCGGGGGGAGGAACGGATCGCCTCCCCCCCCCACCGGATGCCCTGACCAGAACCAGGTAAGGGATTCGTACATCCCTATTGGAAATTGGATGGTTTGAAAGGGGGGTTGGACAAATTCATGGATTGAAGGCCAGGATCTCTTCTCGATCATCCCAGAGTGCAAGACACGGAATCATGGGCTCAAGTTACAGGAAGCCAGATTCCAACTGAACATCAGGGAAAACTTCCTGACTGTTAGAGCAATACGACAAAGAAACCCATCACATAGGGAGGTGGTGGGCTCTCCCACATGGGAGGCATTCAAGATGAGGCTGGACAGCCATCTGTTGGGGATGCTCTGATCTGGATTCCTGCATTGAGCAGGGGGTTGGACTCTGTGGTCTTGTAGACCCCTTCCAACCCTACCATTCTATGACTCTATGATCTATATGTTTATATAATTGTTCCCATCCTGGCCATTTATTAAGATCTCTATCATAAGCTCTGCTGTGCATGCTGCTTTCTTCAGAGATACAGTGTGTGGTGACAAAAGGGCCTTTTGAGTGATAGTGCACGATTCTAGAATTCTTTCCCCAGAAACACTGAGTGGGAACTAACTTTGTTATTTTTATTTTTTTTTCAGTGAAGATGATTTATTTCCCTCCCAAACTCTTAATGGATCATTTTAGTTTTGCCCTTACTGGTTTTGTTGCTGTATTGGATTCTTCTGAGTTGACGTGTATGAGATTGCACTGTCAGTGATTTTTGGTGACACACTCTATCTCAGCAAGATTAAGAATGGCCAATCAGTCCATCCTGTTTCCACATCAATCTTCAATATTAATAAAAAACTGCACAATTTTTTTAATACAGATTGCATAAGTGTTTTTAAAGCGTTTTCTCTCAAAATATGTTTTTTAAAAAAAATATCTTAAAAATACATTTGATAATGTATTTTGATGCTGCTCCAAACATCCAGGAAGTGAAGCCAGTGTATAGCACATTTATGATTCACATATGAATCCAGGAGCTGAGGATCTGGTTAGTTCATACTGGAATCCAAATCACCAATTCCTCAAGCATCTCTAAGCAAGATACATTAGATACATCCCCCCTGCCATCAGTTTGGCTTTCCTTGGAATTCCTCAGCTGTGCTGCTGCATGAGGAAGTAGCCCAAAAAAATTGGCTTTGAACTTAACTTTAGGTTAAAGTTCAGCCTATCAATTCTTATCTCAATCTGATAATGTTTAAGGACAAAATCTGGGAAAAGTTAGGGCTGTGCACTGCCTTGTTACAAAGCCTGAATAATGAGGTGAAATGGGCTGATTTGGCAGAGCCTCCTCGTGATATGAAGCAAAGCAGAGCAGCACCGAGGCACCCCAAGGTGAAGTGCTTCCTCTATGAAGTGCCTCCTCTTCCTCTTATATTCAGAGCTTTTCTTATGGCTGAGCAGTCCAGACAGGCTGTCTCTGAAATGTATCAACTTCTGAAAGCTCACATGGAAGGGCAGGAGGAGGAGGAAGGAGGGGGGAGGCAAGCAGACGCGGGAGGTGGGGGGAGGCGGGGAGGCGAGCGAAGGAGGAGGAGGGAGTGTGCTCTGGCAAATGGGAATTCTCAGGCTGTAGCTATGCCAGCAGTCTCCAATCAGAGAGAGTGGTGGTGGAGGAGCTGTTTCTCTGGGGGAGGGATGGTGTATGCTTAGATCTGGTGTATGTGCATGCATGCAGTCATTGCAGTTCCTTCTTAGATTCCTTCATTCTCCACTGCTGTCAGGCTTTCTTTTCTCTCTTTTTTTGAATATATTTTTATTTATTTTAACTTTATAAATGAAATAAACTGTATCAAGAATACCAGCAACCTGATCAATACTACAATTTCCCAGCAATACAATATTCTTATGAGGACACAGCAATAACAAAACGAAAGAGAAAAAGAAAAGAAAACGAAAAGAAAAGAAAAGAAAAGAAAAGAGGAAAAGGAGTAAAGAAAAAGAAAAAGAAAATAAATGTATTTCCCTTTCCCTCCCCCTCCCCCTCCCCTTTAAAGGATGAAGTTTAAACGCCAATACCCCCCATCCTCCGATGCCATTCTATTTTTTAAAAAAACTATATCTATAACATTAACAACCTTACAGTTTAATAAACAACCATATATTTCAATATCATATCATCAATCTTATATCAGTGAAACAGGTCTACAGTTCATTCCCAATAACCAATAATAATAATAATAATAATAACCAATAATAATAATAATAATAATAATAGAAATATAGCATTATATAATAATAAAACTTAAAATAAACCTTCAATAATCAGTAATATATTTTATATTAGATATATAAATGCATGTGCACAATACACCCTCCAACAATATATTTAAATACAGCATATCATATCTATTTTGGAATAAAGAAATCAAACAGAAAAGCAAGAAAAGAGGAAAGATGAAAGGGAATAAACAAATATATGTATAATTATTTATCTTCTGACCTAGTCTGGATCATGGAGACGAAACATAAACAATTAACAGAACTTGTTTAAAGATTCCAGTTCATGGGGTTGTAACAGAAATCTCACGCAGTTTTACATTCAGCCATGCCTCCTCCATTTCATGATTTGGGAACTTCTTCATCTGACCTTCAGAAACAATGCAAAGTGTAGCAGGATATTTTAAGTAATATTGTAAGTTCATTTGTTTTGCCATATTTTCCACTTTGATGAATTGCCTTATTTTATTTGCCACGTCTTTGATGTAGTCTGGAAATAACATAACTTTATCTTGTTTCCAGGAAAGGCTTCCACCCTCTCTTGCCAAGTGCAGGATATAATTCTTTGTGGAGACTTTTTCAAATTGGACTATGATCATATAGTCAGTCCCTTTAGCATTTGGCACACGAAATGCCTGCTCAATATCAAGTAAATAATCAGATGGCACAGGGAGTATCTCATGCAAAAGTTTATCCACAAAAATAGACAATTTTACATCATTAGACAGATTTTTAATCCCAATAATACCTATATTGGATCTGTGTGTGAAGGCCTCCAGTTGAGAAATTCTGTCAGAGACATTACAAACTTGTGTCGTAGTTTCATTCCCTGCCACTCATTATTCTAGCTCATTAATTTTCGTCTCCATTTTTTGCCAAGATGCATTAATTAGATCCACAGCTCCTTGCAAGGCGGTGATGGAATTTTGGATTAAATCCAACCTTTTGGCTTGCTCCGTAAATTGCGAAGATAAAGTCTTTATCAGAGTAAATCCCCTACATCTTCTGTTTTTGAAACTTTTGACACAGGAGGTATGGGGGGAGTTTGCGGTGATGCCTGCCCCTTTCTTGTCCTAGGTGTAGCCATGTTTCTCTTCAAACAGATCTTGCAGGTCCTCAGATGTTCTCAAATATTGTTAATATTTCTTAAATCATCCCTCAGGAGTTGTTGATATTTCTTAAAGCATATATCACAATGGAACACGTCAGCCCTGTTTTCTCCTATAAATAGGAGTTTCAGAACAGTTTTTTGCGTTGGTAAAGCTCTGGGGAGGTAATCCTGGAATCTAGCCCCCCCCCCACTACCTCATGGGGAGTACTTTTCTCCAAGATGTTATCCAGCTGCTGCCTTGCCCCCCTCTTAATTCCAGGGGGGAGATGAAAAGGTTTTTCAACCTTTTAAAAAGCTGTTGGAGAAAGCATCCCACGGAGAGCCCGTGGGATGCTGTCAGGGCGACATTGGTTCCAACCAGAAGTCAAATTCAGACTTTCCTAGATTTTTAAAGCAAACACCTAGCTTATCATGGAATTGTTCCTTCACTCCTTGCACAAGCAGTCCCTTTGGGGCTGTTTGTTTTTTTGGCACCTGTTGCAGCTTTCTTCCTCCGAGTAGTCTGTTCTGTGTATTCTTTCCACTCTGTCTTTTCAAGATTTTTTCAAACATAGCTTTTCTTCGATTGTTGCTATGCTCCCTCTCTCTCCCCTCCCCCACTTTTCCATTGTTCATTGGTCAGAGTTAGTCACTTGGGGACTCCAGAAAAGGCTGTGTTTATTTTTGTTTTTGTTTTTATGTTCAACCCTCACTGCTGCTTGCTCCTTCTTGTTTTTTCATTCAACTCTGTCTTTTCTAGATTAAAAAACACACACTCTTAGTTTCAATTTTAAAAATAAACATTGACTTCTGGGCCTGTTCCACCTCCCCCATTTTTAATTAATATTCAACAATCTAGTTGTTTCTTTCTTCTTAAACTCTTAAATCAAAGCATATTATACCAGCCTACGTGTTCAGTGTTTGCCCCCTGCCCCATTCTGAAGTGAACTGTCTGTTATTTTTTCTGTTTTGATCCTCCTAAAACATAAATTAGTGTGTGTGTGTGTGTTTTCTATTCTTTGCTTGCTCTTGGCTCTTCTCTTATTGCCTCCACCATCCTCCTGTATTTCTTGAACTTTACCTGCCTTCCCTAAAAGAAAATGAAATACAAAACAATAAATTAAAAACCCATTTTATTTGCTTAGATAATTCTGCTTTTCTTTTGC
Source organism: Heloderma suspectum (assembly GCF_057233095.1). Classification (NCBI taxonomy): domain Eukaryota; kingdom Metazoa; phylum Chordata; class Lepidosauria; order Squamata; family Helodermatidae; genus Heloderma; species Heloderma suspectum. The sequence continues at coordinate 32,203,411 of NC_139465.1, forward strand.
TCTTCTCTCTGTGTGCACACGTGTGTGTGCATGCTGCCCTCTTGGTGGGCTTGACTCGGTTTGTATCTGCCTTTCTGGCCACAGGGCAATCTTCCCTGAAGGATATGTCCTGGTGCTGTCTGGTTTGCAGCCCAAGGCTGCTCTTCCCTACACAATATATACTTAGTGAGCAAGGCATTGACCTTTGGTCCATTCATTCCTCTTTCTTTCTTTCTTTCTTTCTTTCTTTCTTTCTTTTGTATATCCTTCATTTAGAAAACCAGTGTAACTGTTCCCAAGGTCCATGGCCATTCCCCAGGCAGCTCTTCTGAATAGAAGCCCTCATTGGCATGTAGTAGCTGTAGAACTACCACAGGTCCTGCCTGGCACAGTTGCTGTGTCTGTCTGCCTCTGTCAGAAGACCACTGAGAGCCTGAGGTCATTGGAGATCACCACCTGCATAAACTGGATAATTATGTGCACTTGCTAGACTCTCAGTTCCTTCAGTTCCCTAGAATCAGGTTTTTAATTAAAACCTGTTTGAAATTTGGTGGGCGCAGTGTGGCCAACTGACCCCCCCCCCAACATTAAAAAATATAACACACATACACAATATTCATTTAGCATGCACTAGAAATAAACAAAAGCAGATTCAAAAAACAAACAACAACAATACAAATCCTCTTCCAGCCTGTCTGCCAGGTAATGTGTGTATTCAGCCACGGAGAGGCTGAACCAGTGATTCTTCTGAACAAGTGCTGTTTTGCACTTCAAAGAAACCTGCAGCAGTGATTAGGGATAGTGACCTCTGCTTCAACACACTACCCCTTCTGAGTTTGGTCTGAGTTTCTGGGAACTTCAAATTTCACCTGCATCTAGCACAAAAGCCAGTGTGCCAAAGCCAAACTGCCAGGACATTGGTGGGTGTGATGCCCTTGAGGGGGGCTGGGAGAGGCCAAGGTTTCATGCACATCTGTGGAAACAAGAAGAAGTTATAACTCTTTGCTTTGGGAGTTCTTGTGCAAAAAAGCAAATTTCACCAGTGCCTAGCACATAAGCCAGTAGGCCGAACTGCCTAACATTTGGCACATCAACTCCCCTCCAGGGAGACAGAGAGTTCTCCACATTTTGTCTCTGTATCATAAAAACTGAAAAAGTTATGACCATTTGTGTTTTCCCATGCAAGTCATTGTGAAAACACCAACAACAGGTTATCTGGATCTTGCTTCAGATTTGGATCTGAGTCAAAATGGAGGGGGTCCAAATCAGTCTGAGGAGGATAGGGGTTATTACAGAGGATCCAAAGTGGCATCCAAAGCAGAGCAGGGCGTCAGCGCACAGCCCTTGTAAAATGTATATATCTGGACTATTCCCCACCCCCTACAATAATGTCTACTAGTCTTCTGTAACCTTGATTGTTTCGCTTGATGCTCTGGCTCTTTTGACCAAGAAGAAACTTCCGAATTCAACCTGAAAATTTGTTTTAACTTGAAAATTGTTGGAAACAGAAGGATGAGTGGAAGACCTTGAGAAATTGCACTCATCTCATTGAAACAGTTTTCCCCCCCCCCGGATCTCACCCTTATTTTGCTAGAGTTGGGACCCCTACATTTCTCTCAAAATGTCACTTTAGGGGAAATTCAAATTGTACCCAACCTCATTCCTCAAGTGAAAATGGGAAATAAAGATTTATTTGTTTATTCATTTCTTCTTTTTCCTTTTCTTTTGTGTTATTCTTTTCCTTTCTAACAGACACCACCAACCTCTCTTCCCTGGATCTTTCTCTAGCTGGCATTAATCTGCTGCATTCCCACTGTGCAGAAATGACTTACTCCCCTCCAACAGAGGTGCCTCTCACTGTTCTCTCCAGAGGTGCTACTTCTGAAAGTGCAGAATTGACTCAGCAGGATAAAGTTGGACTGGTGGTAGAAGAGCAGAAGATTTTCAAATGAGCAACTTGAGTCCTTGTCATCAGAGCTGTGGATACGTATATAGAGAGTTACATAAAGTTTGTGATCATGTGCGATGGTGGAAATTGGAAGTGAAATGCCAAAATGTGCCCATTTATGTAATATAATAGAACAGGGAAGGGGACACTATTTATTAGCCATATTTATTTATTTATATTTATTTATTTATTGGCCATATTTATTTATATTTATTTATATTTATTTATTATTACATTATTTATTATTTATTATTATTTATTTAATATCCGAAGCTCTCTGGGCGGTTCACATTATCTGTTCTCCTCTTTGCTGTGTGCCCATTTCGCCTTTGCTTTATAGTAGAGATGTGCACCAAACCCTAGCTTTGACTTAGACCCAGATTCAGATAATTTCTTGGTTGAGCTTGGAATGATTTGGAGTCTATCTGCTTTGACGCAGTACTGAACCTGAGCTGGGGTTTGGAAATCTGAAAATTTGTGCTTCCCTTGGACTACCATGGGAACACAGCTATAACTTTCTTCCTCTTTGTCAAAGTTGGATGATAGTTTTAAGTGTAGTATACTCTTAGGAGGGGGTTGTGCTTGCCTAATGTCAGAAACAAAGATGTGGGGGGGACTTGTGCTACACACACCCACAATCACACACATATATTAAGGGAGCTGTTTGTTCCTTGGAAAAATTGGATTAAAATTGCAGAGGTAGTTGCCCCTTCAGAGGGGCTCATGACTGACAATGTTCAAAATGCTGGCTGCAGGGGGCACGGTGTTGTGCAAGAACAGACTTAATGTTCTTAAGTCATCTTAAGTTTTGTGCATCTCTTAAGAGGGATGCACAAAAGAGTATGCACTTATCCACCTATGCTTTCTTCTTTTCTTTTCTTTTTTTTGGGGGGAACCATTGTTCTGAAAATGACAGACAGCCTAAATGTGTAACTAAGAAACCTGCAATGTTTCAGAAGCATAGGTGCAAGGGCTGTGTGGAAGGGGAATCCTCAAATTTGAGGAGGGGGTTGATCTCCCTCCCTCTTCCCCCCCCATGATATTTGGGGGCAATTTGTATGAAAATGGCACACATCATAGAGTTATCTCCAGGAAAGAAACCTGCAAAGTTTCAGAATGATAGGCATAGGACTAGGGATAAGATGTTCGAAAACATGTTGGTTTTTTTTTTACATAGGGAAGTGTGGTGGCATTGGAAGAATGTAAGTGTTTGAATCAGGGCTGTGCACCGCTTTGGCTCCAGATCTGAATTCTGAGCCTAAACAGGCTGATTTGGACCACTATGGTCCAGATCTGGAGTGGGCTGGGATTTGTCTGAAGCAGTCTGGAGTGGGTCAGATCAATTCGCATTGATCCAGACAGCTGCCCACCCAGCGGCACAAGCCCCCTGCTCCTTACCTGGACCCAGGGGGAGTGCCTGCAGCCATCACCCTCTTTGAGGGAGTTGCCATTTTCTTTTAAAATGGTTGCTCATCTTTTCTGGAAATAAATTCTTATGCAAATGGTGTCTGTAAGGCCACAATGTATGCAACATTACAGGCATAAATGGGCCATTTACAGGCACTCCTCATGGGTCCAAATAAGGGGCATGGGGCTTGTGCTGCTGCCCCCCCTTCAGATGCCCAAATCCTGCTTCAGCCCTAGAGTCCAGAGCAGGTTGGTCCAGGTCTGAATAAAACTGAGGCAAATCAGGGCCAATTCTAAAGATCTGAATTGGCCTCCAAGGTCGGTTGGGGGGTCCTTACACACCCCTAGTTTGAATATCACTAGACAATAGGAGCCAGGAAGGCATGCTAGGATATTGTATGAACCACAAGGTGTACTTGGATATTGTTTGAGTCACAAAGCTTACCTGGATTACTTGGGCCACAAGGCATATTGGATATTGCTTGAACCACACAACTTGATTGGATTGTTTGAGCCTCAAGGCAGACACTTTAACTATTTGAGCCAGGAAGGTGAAGTTGGACATCGTATATTGATGGTTTACTACTAGAGAAGATGATGCAATGACGAAAAATAGCAATGTAGGACTACTTGAGGCCCTAAAATGATATGAGTCCATTTCTAGGGGGTGTGGTGGACAGCAGTGAGTGGTAGAAGGGGACAAGATTGATGCCAATTGAGCAGGAAAAGGTGAGCTTCCAGCTCAGGCTAGACTGTCTGCATGGATAGAGCAGGCAGAGGCAGACTTGGAGGCGGAGGGGTTGGAGGACATGCTGAGTCACGAGGCAAGATGAAAGAGGCAGCCGGCAGCCACAGTAACACCAGAGGACTGTGTGTAGAGGAATGACCCAGCAGCTGTATTTGACTGCATCTCTGAGGCCTCTGTCTGACAGCACACAATGCCGCAGGGAAGGGAGCACTATGTGGAGGAGGCAGCAGGCAGGGCTATTATTATTATTATATCATATTATTAATAATAATTAATAATAATTATTAGTAATAATAATAAGGGGGTTGGACTCGATGGTCTCAAAGGCCTCTTCCAACCCTACTATTGTATGATTCCATGATTATTGTCATCGTTGCCACTGTTGCTGTTGCATTTATTACATTTATACCCTGCCTTTTTGCTCCTTCAGGAATCCAAGGCAGCGTAATTAAACCTCCTCCTCTCCACGTTATCCTCACAACAACAACCCCGTGAGGTAGGTTAGGCTGACAGGCTGACCAAGAGTCACCCAGTCAGCTTCCATGGCCGAGCGGGGATCCTCCGACTCCCAGTCCAACACTCTAGCCGCTACGCCACGCTAGGGATGTACGAAAGTCACTTACCTTTTCGCAGGGGTGCTTCGCGGTGGGGGGGAGGTGCTTTGCTTCTCCCCCTGAAGTTCAGATGAAGGGGGGGAGGTGTCCCGCCTCGCCCGGCCAAAATTCAGGCCGGGGAGAAGCGCTCCGTCTCCATGGCTGCGAAACAAAAAGTAAAACAAAAACAAAAACAAAAAACCCCATGATAGGCTACGTAACGATTAACATAGCCTATCACGGCTAGATTTCCAAAGTCAGATGTGATAGGCTACGTTAATCGTTACGTAGCCTATCACGGGTGACTTAAAAAAAAAAAGCGCATACGCAAATGGCGGCGCCCTATGGGAGCCGCCATTTGCATTCCTTATTTGGTCCCGATAGTCTACGTAAAGATTTACGTAGACTACGGCATAAATCTTTACGTAGACTACCGGGACCAAATAAGGAACGCAAATGGCGGCGTCCATAGGGCGCTGCCATTTGCGTACGCACTTTTTTTTTCTTTTTCAAAGTCACCCGTGATAGGCTACGTAACGAGTTACGTAGCCTATCACGGCTGACTTTGGAAATCTAGCCGTGATAGGCTACGTTAATTGTTATGTAGCCTATCACGGGGGTTTTGGTCTTTTTTACACTTTACTTTGTAATGGCGGTGGCGGCGGCAGCCGGTAGGAAGACCAGCTGCCGCCCCCGCCCCTGACGAAAGGCTGACGATCTGCCGCCGGGACCCACCGCCGGGAGGGACATTCGCCAAAGGTAAGTCCCATCCCGGTGGGGGCGGGGGGGCGGAGAATTTCACCACCAATTTCGGGGGGCCAAATGCGTTGGCGCTCGGCCCCCTGAAGATTCGGGGAGAAATTCTCTGCCATTCCTATGCCACCCTGGTTCTCACCCAGTCAATCCCAGCTTCACTCCAGCTCAGAGGCCACCTGCCTGCCTGCAAAGGCAGCACTTTGTCTGGAGGAGGAACAGCAGTACTTTGCTGTGTGACCTAGGAATGGTGGAGAATTTCTCCCCGAAACTTTGGGGGGCCGAGCGCCAACGTGTTCGGCCCCCCGAACAAGTTTCAGGGAGAAATCCTCTGAACCCCCCCGCACCCCGCACCCCCCCCCGGGACGGGACTTACCTTCCCCGAATGTCCCTCCCGGTGGCGGGTACGGCCGGCGGTTCGGCAGGTGTTCGAGCGGGGTGGGAGCGGCAGCCGGTCTTTCGACCCGCTGCCGCCGCCGCCATTGCAATAAAAGAAAAAGAAAAACGCTCCCGTGATAGGCTACGTGACGATTAACGTAGCCTATCACGGCTAGATTTGCAAAGTCAGCCGTGATAGGCTAAGTCAATCGTCACATAGCCTATCACAGGTGACTTAAAAAAAAAAGAGTGTACGGATAATGGCGGCCCCCATAGGGAGCCGCCATTCCCGTTCCTTATTTGGTCGCTGTAGTCTACGTAAAGATTTACGTAGACTACGGCGAAAATAAGGGCAACGCTATTTGCGTTGCCCTCATTTTCGCCATAGTCTACGTAAACATTTACGTAGACTACAGCGACTAAATAAGGAACGCGAATGGCGGCTCCCTATGGAGGCCGCCATTAGCGTAAGCACTTTTTTTTTTTTTAAAGTCACCCGTGATAGGCTACGTGACGATTAATGTAGCCTATCACGGCTGACTTTGCAGATCTAGCCATGATAGGCTACGTTAATCGTCACGTAGCCTATCAGAGGGGCATTTAAAAAAAAAAAATGGAGTTCGCGGCCGGGCGAGGTGGGAAGCCTCCCCCCTGGCCTGAATTTCGGCCGGGGTGAGGCGGGAAGCCTCCCACCCCGGCCTGAACTTCACGGGGGGAGCAGCGAAGCGCCTCCCCCCCACTGCGAACAAGCTTCAACGAAAGGTAAGTGCCTTTCGTCCACCCCTAGTGTGACCCTAGTGTGAAAGAACTTTTTTTTTTTGATTGGCCATTCCACCAGCAGGAGGTCATAGAATCATAGAATAGTAGGGCTGGAAGGAGCCTACTAGGCCATCGAGTCCAACCCCCTGCTCAATGCAGGGATCCAAGTCAGAGCTAGGGATGTACGAAAGTGACTTACCTTTCGCGGATTATGTTGATGGTGGCGGGGGAGGCGCTCCGTTCCTCCCCCCGGAATCCTCGAATGGCTGGCTGTGCTCCGCGGCAGCTCCGCGGAGCAGCCGGCCAAGCCCAGCCCGGCCAGGCTAGAGCTGTCCACAGCCAGATTTCCAGCTGCGGAGGGCTCTGGGTAAAAAAAAACAAAAAACGTCTATGCAAATGGCAACGGCTACGGCCACCGCCATTTGCGTTCCTTCTTTTTGGCTGTCTTAATCTATGTAAATATTTACGTAAACTATGATGGCGAAAATAAAGGGGAACACAAATAGCGTAGCGGGTGCTATTTGCATCCCTTTTTCATTCACCGTTTTAGCATACATAAATCTTTGCATAAGCTAAAAGGGCGAATCAAAAGAGGACGCAAATAGCGCCCTCTACGCTATTTGCGTTCCCCTTTATTTTCGCCGTCATAGTCTACGTAAATATTTATGTAGATTAAGACGGTAAAAAGAAGGAACGCAAATGGCAGCAGCGTAAAAAAAAAAAGACATGATAGGCTACATAAAGATTTACATAGCCTATCATGTCTTTTTTTTTTTTTTTTTTTTTTTTTACACAAGCCTGGAAATGGCAGCGGCAGCCGATCGGAGGACTGGCCACCGCCGCCGCAGCCGCTGCCACAGCCGCCACCAGAGCCACCACCGGAGCCGCCGCCGCCCGGAAGATCTGCCCCAGGTGAGTCTCGTCCCAGGGGGGATCCGCGGGGGGGGGATTTGCACATTTAACTGTGCAATCCTATGCAGGTTGTAGGATATGTATTTTTTCTGTCTAAACATGCATAGGATTGCACCTTCAGCCATGAAAAATAAGGGAAACTCAAGAGAAAAGCTAGCATGATGATGATGACGACGTTACTGATGTAACTGAAATTAACTACATGAAAGAAAGAAAAAAGCACACACCAAGAATCAAAGGAGAATGGCACTGAAATGATGGGGAAAACTAAAAAAAGAAATGTTTCAAAATTCAGTACTTTGGGGAAGAATCCAACGCGCAAAAAGGCTTTCTTCAGCTTCGTGCATAGTAAAAGACAGAGGAAAGAAATGGTGGTTCAGCTATTAAATAAAGATGGCAAAATGATAACAGATGACAAAGGCTGAAGTGCTCAACTCCTACTTTGGCTCAGTCTTCTCCCAAAAGAGGGTCTGTGACCCCCCTGGCAAAGGTGAAGTACAGGCTGAAGGGACAGGATTGCAGCGCGAGATCGATAGGCATATGGTCAAGGAACAACTAATTACTTTGAATGAGTTCAAATCTCCAGGGCCAGATGAACTACATCCTAGAGTAATAAAGGAACTAGCAGAAGAAGTCTCACAGCCACTGTCTATTATCTTTGAGAAATTATGGAGGACAGGTGAAGTGCCAGATGACTGGAGGAGGGCTAACATTGTCCCTATCTTCAAAAAGGGTAAAAAGGAGGAACCTGGGAACTGCAGACCAGTCAATCTGACATCAATCCCTAGGAAAATTCTGGAGCAGATGATAAAGCAATCCATCTGTAAGCACCTTGATAACAATGCAGTGATTACTTGAAGCCAACATGGATTTGTCAAGAACAAATCCTGCCAGATGAATCTGATCTCATTTTTTGATCAGGTAACCTCCCTTGTGGATTGTGGGAATGCTGTGGATATAATATACCTCGACTTCAGCAAAGCTTTCAACAAAGTGCCCCATTATATCCTGATGAGCAAACTAACTCAAAGTGGGCTAGATGAAACAATGATGAGGTGGATCCACAGTTGGCTACAGAATCAGAACTCCAAGAGTGCTTATCAATGTGACCTTCTCAAACTGGGGAGAGGTAATGAGTGGGGTACCACAGGGCTCAGTCCTGGGCCCAGTGCTCTTCAACATTTGTATTAATGACTTGGAGGAGGAGGTGCAGGGAATGCTAATCAAATTTGCAGATGATACAAAATTGGGTGGGATAGCTAATACCTATGAACACAGAAACAAAATTCAAAGTGATCTTGATAGACTGGAGCACTGGACAGAAAACAACAGAATGACATTTAATAGGGATAAATGCCAAGTTCTGCCCCTAGGAAAAAGAAACTAAATGCACAGTTACAAGATGGGGGATACGTGGCTCAACAACACTACAAGCGAGAAGGATCTTGGAACTGTTGTTGACCACAAGCTGAATATGAGCCAACAATGTGATGTGGCTGCAAAAATGGCAAATGCTCTTTTGGGCTGCATTAGAATAGAATAAAACTTTATTATGGTCAAAGACCAGCTCAAAAAAGGAACTACTTTAAAATTATCTGCCATATATCCCCAATCAAATTAATAGACACTTCAACACAGTGTAGTACTAATGTAATGCATATCAGCCATATTGGATGAATGGCATTACTCTCCAGACTTTGTCTTTCATCCAACTAGGTAAGCCCGAGCTCCCTCAGCATTCTTCTTCGAACACCTATCGTGGCTGCAAAAAATTTGGCGACACTATACGTAAATGTCGAATTAGTGTCAGACAACAATATGTAGACATATTGTTGTCCTGTACTTCCCGGAAAGCGATTTATCAGTGGGGAGATGAGTACGGCATGAATATCTCTATAAAATATACACCACAGCAAAACGTGCTCTGTTGTTTCTATCTGTTCCATGCCACAGGGGCAGAGGCGGTCTGACCAGGGGATCTTTTTGTACCGTCCCTCCAAAACTGCCAAGGGGAGTCCATTTAGATGGGCCAAGGTAAATGCCCTTCTATGTTTATGCAGTTCCAATTGTTCAAGATAGGGTGCAGCTGTTACAATGTATCTATAGTCCTTGCTGAGATAGAATTCTGGGGCACTATTGAGGTCACTTTGTCTCTCAATATCTGCAATGCACTGCTTGATAGTCTCCATTGCCTGATCAAAACCCATATTTAATAAAGTCCGCAAGGGAAGCCCCAAGAAAGCTATTTTCTGTCCAGTTGACTGAATCCAACTGGATTTAAAATCGTCTTGCAAAATTAGTGGGGCAAGGCCAGTAGGAAAATATGACAGTCTAAGTCGGTACACAAGAATAGCCACCCAGACCCTAGCTTCAATTTTAATCTGGCCAGTCTCTAATCTTATCTTTGCATTGGAGACATCCCTAGGAACACCCAATATTGCCCTCAAAAATTTTGATTGTACACGTTCTAATGTTTGGATATTCAGGAAAGGCCCCAATAATTGTGCTAGTACTTTTGCTTGGTATAATTGGTGGGCTAAAGGGATATAGTGGTTGCCTTTCATTCTCATAAATTGTGCTATTGCGGATGAGCTTCTCTGTGCGTTTAATGCCACATATTTGCCGTGAGCCTTCCTGGAACCATTTGCTTGGAAGACTACCCCTAAATGTTTGAATTGAGAAACCTGCTCAATCTTATGTTGGTTTATCATCCATGATCTGATTTTTGGTCTTTTTGCAAAAGTCATGATTTTTGTTTTTTGATAATTGATCATCAGATCTTCTTCCTCACAGTATTCAGTCAACTTCCGCAATGCTCTTGTAAGCCCAGTTGGAGTCCTTGAGATAATAGCAGCAGCATCTGCATATAGTAAAGTGGTTATATGCCTCCCCGCAATTTTGGGGGGATGAAAATTGGTATGGTTTAGCTGGTCTACCATTGAATTGATATAGAAGTTGAACAAAAGTGGGGCGAGAATGCAGCCTTGCTTGACCCCTTTTTTTTGTTGGAACAGCCTTAGTAAGGTGGCCGTGAGCACTACATCTGACCTTAAGGGAGGTGTCCCTATATAGAGTCTGAATGAGTAGGAGCAGGTGCCTATCAATGTTGGAGGCCTCTAATTTCTTCCATAGTTTGACCCTCGAGATAGAATCAAAAGCTGCCTTAAGGTCTATAAAGGCTACATAAAGTGAGGTGACCTTGTTTGAGATGTATTTCTCGATGAGATGCTGTAGTACCAAGCATTGATCTATGGTAGAGCGACCCTCCCTGAAGCCTGCCTGCTCCTCCGCCAATATCATATCCTGTTCCAGACAGTCTTTAAGCTTCCTATATAAGTGCCTGGCATATAATTTACCAATAGTATTTAATAAACTGATGGGTCTGTAATTTGCGGGGTCGTCTCTCTTTCCCTTCTTGAATATAGGAACAAAAATGGCAGAGCCCCAATCTTCTGGTGTCTGCCCAGTCATGTCAATGTAGGAGAACAGCAATGCTAGAGCCGGGCCCCACCATTCTAAGTTATTTTTGACTACCTCTGGAGGGATCAGATCTTCGCCCGGTGCTTTGCCCGTTTTCATCTGGGCAACTAGATCATAAATTTCTGAAGCCAGGACCGGGGGCCAAGGCAGAGCATCTTCAAGTGCAATATTCCAGGCCACATGGGCAGCATCAGAATCCTTGTATAATTGATGGAAATGCTTCTCCCAAGCCTTTGGATGAATATAGCAGTCTGGCAATGTTGGTCCACAAATTGATGAGATCTTTACCAACCGCCAGAATATGGTTGGATCCTTCGATTTGGCTGCTTGAATCAGTTTCTCAGAGTTCTCCTTCCAAGCCTTTTTTTTCTTTTGTATCAGTAGCTGTTTGTAGGGGTGGACAAAAGTCCCTTACCTTTCGCCGAAGCTTGTTCGCGGTGGGGGGGAGGCGCTTCGCTGCTCCCCCCGTGAAGTTCAGGCTGGGGGGGAGGCTTCCCGCCTCGCCCCGGCCGAAATTCAGGCCAGGGGGGAGGCTTCCCGCCTCACCCGGCCCCGAACTTGAAAGTTTTTTTAAAAAAAAACACGCCCCCGTGATAGGCTACATGACAATTAACGTAGCCTATCTTGGCTAGATCTGCAAAGTCAGCCGTGATAGGCTACATTAATCGTCACATAGCCTATCACGGGTGACTTTAAAAAAAAAAAAAGCTCGTACGCTAATGGCGGCCCCCATAGGGAGCCGCCATTCGTGTTCCTTATTTGGTCGCTGTAGTCTACGTAAAGATTTACGTAGACTACAGCGACCAAATAAGGAACGGGAATGGCAGCTCCCTATGGGGGCCGCCATTATCCGTACGTGCTTTTTTTTTTTTAAGTCACCCGTGATAGGCTACCTGACGATTGACGTAGCCTATCACGGCTGACTTTGCAAATCTAGCCAAGATAGGCTACATTAATCGTCACGTAGCCTATCACGGGGGCGTTTTTTTTTTTCTTTTCTTGAAATGGCGGCAGCGGCAGCCGGTCAAAAGACCGGCTGCCGCTCCCGTCCCGCAGGAACAGCTGCCGAACCACCGGCCGGACCCGCCACCGGGAGGGACATTCGGCGAAGGTAAGTCCCGTCCCGGGGGGGTGCGGGGGCGGGGGGGTGCGGAGGATTTCTCCCCAAAACTTGTTCGGGGGGCCGAACACGTTGGCGCTCGGCCCCCCGAAGTTTCAGGGAGAAATTCTCCGCCATTCCTACGCCTGGCCGAAATTCAGGCCAGGGAGGAGGTGCCTCGCCTCGCCCGGCCGCGAACTCAAAAGTTTTTTTTTTAAAAAAAAATGCCCCCGTGATAGGCTACGTGACGATTAACGTAGCCTATCACGGCTAGATCTGCAAAGTCAGCCGTGATAGGCTACGTTAATCATCACGTAGCCTATCACGGGTGACTTAAAAAAAAAAAGTGCGTACGCAAATGGCGGCCCCCATAGGGAGCCGCCATTCGCGTTCCTTATTTGGTTGCTGTAGTCTATGTAAAGATTTACATAGACTACGGCGAAAATAAGGGCAACGCAAATAGCGTTGCCCTTATTTTCGCCATAGTCTACGTAAAGATTTACGTAGACTACAGCGACCAAATAAGGAACGGGAATGGCGGCTCCCTATGGGGGCCGCCATTAGCCATACGCTCTTTTTTTTTTTTTAAGTCACCCGTGACAGGCTACGTGATGATTCACGTAGCCTATCACGGCTGACTTTGCAAATCTAGCCGTGATAGGCTACGTTAATCGTCACGTAGCCTATCATGGGGGCGTTTTTGTTTTTTTTTCTTTGATTGGAATGGCGGCGGCGGCAGCCTTTCGAAAGACCGGCTGCCGCTCCCACCCCGGACGAACACCCGCCGAACCGCCGGCCGGACCCGCCACCGGGAGGGACATTCAGCAAAGGTAAGTCCCGTCCCGGGGGGGGGGGTGCGGGGGGCAGGGGGTTTCTCACCGAAACTTGTTTGGGGGGCCGAACACGTTGGCGCTCGCCCCCCCAAAGTTTCGGGGAGAAATTCTCCGCCATCCCTAGCTGTTTGTAGGATTTTTTCTGTTCAAGAAGATCTTGAACCGCCTTCAGATCAGAACTGAATTTATACTTTTGATAGGCCTTCTGTAAGGCTTTTTTTGCTTGAACACATTCCCTATTGAACCAGGGCTTCAAGGGTGGATGGTGCCATTGTTGAGGCACCCTTACTGTCCGAGTAAAGGCTTGTTTCAATTCTCGGGCTAACTCCTGATATAATTCCACCGGGCTCATTATTTGGGTGTTAAGTATTAGAGATGTCCTAATGTTTTGCATGTTGTCTGATGCAAGAATGGCCCATAATTCCATGTCCATCCTTGGGGTCCATTTGACACGACAGTAAGCTTCCCCCTCAGGGATTATCATAGGCATATAGCGATTGGCACTTCGAAGATAGGGGTGCGGGGCTTTCCAAGTCAATAAGACCGGGAGATGATCACTGTGAAGTTTTGGGACGACCTCCATGTCCTTCAAAAAGGGAATCAAGTTTGTTGATACAATGAGATAGTCTATTTGACTCATTCTGGTTCCTGCCAGATAGGTAAATTCCGCTGGATGGTCTTTCCCGAATGCACCATTAAGAGTGTGCAGGTTGAGCCTTGTAGTCAATTGATGTAGTAAGAGCCCAGAATAGTTGGATTTTATATCTTTAGATTGTTGAGTAAATGGAAGGCCATTTATACTAGGTGTAGGGGGATAAGCTTTTTGTTGGGAATATAGGGCATGATCACTTGGACCCATCCTGGCATTAAAGTCTCCTCCCAAAATCGCCTATGTATTGGGATAGGATTGGAGCAGATCTGCTACATATGTTTCAAATTCTGCCCAAATTTCCCCAGTCTGTAATTTCTTCTTTTGAGGGGGAAGATAAGCATTTATTATCAACAGATCCCATTGCTCAAAATGAGCAAGGACAGCCATTGCAAGTTGTTTATAGGATGGCAGCATCCTTGTGCTTACGCACAAAGACGTAGCAATTAAGATTCCTATACCTCCTTTACATCTTCCGTGTCCCTCCCCAGGGACTGCTCCAATAGAATATGATTGAAAACCATTAAACAGCAAATTCCCCTGGACCCATGTTTCTTGTGGCAGTACAATATCGTTGGAAGAGAGATAGTCTTTTGATTCAGGGTCCTGCAGGATTCCAGTCCAGCCATTTATATTCCATGTTGTAAGGCCAATTTTATTTATATGCTGGTTGTTTGCGTGTCATTGGGACTCAGGAGTGATACTTTCCAACTCCTGGGCACTCTTTTTTTCTTCCCTCAGCTCAGCTGTTAGTTCTGAGGCCAGTCCAATTGAGGGGACAGGTGAGTTCATCCAATTCTCTCCCAATGGGGAATCAACTTGGGGTATAACACACCTGATTTTAAATGGTGTCCAGTCATCCCTTGAGGGCTGGAGGCACTGACTTGGAATATCGGAGGGGCCTGGCAGTCTGCTTCTGCAGCATCATCTGGCTCTGTACTAAGCTGAATACTTGTTGAATTTTGTAATCCTTCTATACATTTCTCAGTAGAAGTCTGAGGCCTCTGGGTCTGGATCTCATGCAGCGTTGTTTCTAGATCTACTGAAGACATTTCACACATAACATAGGAGTTGTAGTTCTTCCTTTCCAGTGCAGGGAGTGGCCTTATTGGGGTCAACTCCCTTGTCCCCATCAGTGCTTCCATCTCTAATTCCACTTCCCTGTCATCCATTATGACAGTCTGTGGCATGCATAGCTCAGGTGAGTTTCCAGTGTCAGGTTTAGCCATTCTGCTATACGATTGTAGGTTTGAAATTGGTGTTATTTCTGGGGTCATTGTTACCATAGGCTTTTCCTTGGTCAATAAAGAGTGGAGCAGTCTGTTATCCAGTCCCACATTATCAGTTGGTTTCATATCGGAGTCTAAGTTATCAGGGGTGCCCAAATTTAGGTCCAGGGAGCTCATAAGGGCTAGACTTGTGTGGGTAGAAGAGTCAAGATCTAAATTATTGCTATCTCTCTCCAAGGCCAGATCTTGTTCATGTAATCTGATTCTCGTTGGTATTAGTAGCTCATCCAGTTTGTTCCTTAATTTTAAGAGTCCATCCTGCTCGACTGGGTGGTTTGCAGCCAGCTCACAGTAATTATTCTTTAGCAGTTTATCTTTCTTATCATGGCTAGACTCCTCCACAGCTGTCTGAACTGTTGATGATAAAATGGTGCCATAGTTAACCCTTCTGACTCTGGCAAGGGCTCTAACTCCAAGCTCTTTAAAAACTCTCTGAGGGGTTATACCATATCCTCTTAGGTACTGTGCTGAGTGGAAAAGTTGCAAAGGCACAGATGTTGACTTAAAGTCTAGGAATAATCTTTTGCAGTCCATTTGCGATGGCAGAAAGTGGAAGTGTTTTAAATCCAATGGGGGTATAACACAATTCAGTAATTCTGCCAGAGAGGTAAGGATTCTTTTCTTATTTGACCAAAGCTGTGAATCTTTCTTTGGGAAGCATATGAGGACCTGATTTGTTTGGAGTATTCTTTGTACTTTCCCTTTTGTCTTGTGTTGTATATATTGGGTTCGCTCAGGGTTAAAAGAGGGGGGGCGTGTAACAATGGTGTTGTCCTCGTTCTCACCTCTTTGCTCTAACTTAGATACTGGGTGAGCATACATTTGGATTAAGGCTCCTAATTGCCCTTCAATTCTATTTAAACGCTCTAGAATTAAAATTAGAGTTTCTGCAGATATAAAGCAGATTTCACCCAGCTGAGGAGGGCAATTTGGCTGTGTAGGGAAAGCATACTCTGCCTTCTGACTGTTTAATTTCCGTCCTAGCGGTTTATGCTTTCCTGCATTCTCCTTCACAGGGGTTTTAATTAATAGGCTGCTTTCTATCTCTTGGCAGACTGAGGTGCTTATAGGGGTTGTGGCCAATGCCGCCAGTCCATTCTTACTACTGTTTTTGATACTCACGGCATACGTAGCCCCATTTGAGGGAAGGAAGCTTTTGATTCTAAGCTGTTTCTTCTTTCTCTCCTTTTCCAACTTTTCTTCTCTGGGACTTATAGTTTGCTGTTTCTTTCTTAATCTCCTCCTCCCTTTGGCTGTGAATAAATCCTTATTATTTTTCATGTTTGCGGCTTCACTTGTCCCAGTGTAGGTGGGAGCTGCATCTAGTCAATGTTACTCCGTCGCCATCTTCCCTGGGCGGCATTAATAGAAGCATAGCTTCCAAATCCTGGGAAGTACTGGTTCCCCTCTACTCAGCACAGGTTAGGCCTCATTTGGAGTACTGTGTCCAGTTCTGGGCACCACACTTTAAGAAGGATGCAGACAAGCTGGAGAGGGTTCAGAGGAGAGCTACAAAGACGATGAGGGGACTGGAAACAAAGCCCTATGAAGAGAGACTGAAAGAACTGGGCTTGTTTAGCCTTGAGAAGAGAAGACTGAGGGGAGATAGGATAGCGCTCTTCAAGGGCTTGAAAGGTCATCACAGAGGAAGCCCAGGATCTCTTCTCCATCATCCCAGAGTTCAGGACATAGAATAATGGGCTCAAGTTACAGGACACCAGATTCCGGCTGAACATCAGGAGAAACTTCCTGACTGTTAGAGCAATACAACAATGGAACCACTTACCCAGGGAGGTGGAGGGCTCTCCCACACTGGAGGCATTCAAGATGAGGCTGGACAGCCATCTGTCAGGGATGCTCTGACTTGGATTCCTGCACTGAGCAGGGAGTTGGACTCGATGGTCTTGTAGGTCCTTTTCAACTAGGGATGTCAGAGAATTTCTCCACGAATCTTGGGGAGGCCGAATGCCAGCGCATTCGGCCCCTGAAATTGGTGGAGAAATGGTCTGCACCCCACCCCACCCCGGGATGGGACTTACCTTGTGCGAATGTCCCTGGCAGCGGCGGCTCCGGCGGCGGTTCAGCGGCAGCGTCAGAAGACCGGCCGCCGCAGCTGCCATTTCCAAGTTAAAAAAAAAAAGCAACAATAATCGTGATAGGCTACGTAAAGATTTACGTAGCCGATCATGGCTAGATTTTTAAAAAACACCATGATAGGCTACATAAATGTTTACGTAGTCTATCATTGCTGAGTGGGGAAAAAAAAAAATACCCGCGCGTATGCAAATGGCGACGCCCATGGGTACCGCCATTTGCGTTCCTTATTTTGGCATGTGTAGTCTACGTAAACATTTACATAGACTACAGTGAAAATAAGGGCAATGCAAATAGGGTTCCCCTTATTTTCGCTGTAGTCTACATAAATGTTTACGTAGACTACACATGCCAAAATAAGGAATGCAAATGGCGGCGCCCATGGGCGCCGCCATTTGTGTACGCGCAGGGTTTTTTTTCCACTCAGCCGTGATAGGCTACATAAACATTTACATAGCCTATCGCGGCTGACTGCAGGGACGCAAACGGCAGCGGCTATGGCCGCCGCCATTTGCGTCCCGGCAGGACAGAAGGATTCGCGGCCGGAGGGACAGGGCGCCTCCCCCCCGGCCAGAATTTCGGGGGGACGGACGGAGCGCCTCCCCCCCACCGTGAATCAAGCTTCAGAATCAGGTAAGGGACTTCTGTACATCCCTATTTTCAACCCTACTGTTCTATAATTCTTCTATGATTCACCCTTAGTATAATATGTATCTTTTAGAATAAGAGAAATGCATAATTTGAATGAAAATAGAAATGCATACTTTGAATGAAACTACATTTAGAAACATGTATTGTGTGAGAAAATAAATGTACAAAAATGTATATAAATAATGGGGCGGGGGGGGTCCTTTATCATGAGCCATCTCCAGGTAAATAGGGATTTGGGCCACGTTGTGCTCATACCTGAAGTGAGGTGGGAAAGGCCTCTAGTAGTTGTACATGTTTAGCATCAAATGCCAGCTGACAGAGGGAAAGAACATCAGACTAAAAATGTCTGCTTATTTGGCCTTCTTGGCCTTCTGCTTGGGACTAGGCCACAACCCTATGGGTTTTACTGTAGGTGACACTGGTTGCTACATGGCCGAGTAGATGTGTTTAAACTGAAAACCTGATTGGCACCTGGAATGCTAAGGTTTTCAACTGTTCTACGCTGACCTGGCAATGCATGCAAAAGAAATTGGGGGGGGGAATACCTTGGTCATGAATGTGTTAGTCACAATGTTGGGGCAGTGTGGGAAAAGAGATCAGCAGGTCATTCAGTGGTGAGGGCTCAGCACTCTGAGCCACCTTTAGACTTGTCCTTTAGGGTTGTGGGACCTGGGGATATGGAAAAGAAACCCTTTGTGGCCTGCCTGGAACAGACACTCAAAGTCATGGTGATAGGATAGTGGGAGCTGGGGAGCTGGGGCTCCCTGAACAAATAGGTGGCCAGGCACAAGCATGGAATATATTACTTGCACCTGAGGTAGGGGTTGGCTTGCCTATAATATACTGCAAGGAGGAAGTTGCAAAGTGACTAGGGATGTCAGAGAATTTCTCCACGAATCTTGGGGAGGCCGAATGCCAGTGTATTTGGCCCCCTGAAATTGGTGGAGAAACGGTCTGCCCCCCGCCCCCCCCCCAGGATGGGACTTACCTTGCTCGAATGTCCCTGGTGGCGGCGGCTCCAGCGGCGATTCAGCAGCGGTGGCGGTGGCGGCCGGTCTTCCGACTGGCTGCCGCTGCCGCCATTTCCAAGTAAAAAAACAAACAAAAAAATGTGATAGGCTATGTAAAGATTTACATAGCCTATCACGGCTAGATTTTTTAAAACACTGTGATAGGCTACGTAAATATTTACGTAGCCTACCATGGCTGACTTTGAAAAAAAAAAAAGCACGTACGCAAATGGCGGCGCCCATGGGCACCGCCATTTGCATTCCTTATTTTGGCACGTGTAGTCTACATAAACATTTACGTAGACTACAGCGAAAATAAGGGCAACGCAAATAGAGTTGCCCTTATTTTCGCTGTAGTCTACGTAAATGTTTATGTAGACGACACGTGCCAAAATAAGGAACACAAATGGCGGCGCCCATGGGAGCCGCCATTTGCGTATGCGCTTTTTCCTTTCTTTTTTTTCAAAGTCAGCCATGATAGGCTATGTAAACATTTACGTAGCCTATCACGGCTGACTGCAGGGACGCAAACGGTGGCGGCTACAGCCGCCACCATTTGCGTCCCGGCAGGAGACGAGGTTTCGCGGCCAGAGGGACGGGACGCCTCCCCCCCGGCCAGAATTTTGGCGGGGAGGGATGGGGCGCCTACCCCCTGGCCAGAATTTGGGGGGAGGGATGGAGTGCCTCCCCCCCACCGCGAAGCAAGCTTCAGGATCAGGTAAGGACTTTCGTCCATCCCTAAAAGTGACCCCCTGCTTCATTTCATTCCCCTACAGTTCATTGTTCTTTTTGTAGATCTTATAATGAGTTAAATAAAAATATTGTTGCCCTATTTCACCCAAAACTTGTGTCTCATGTCATTCTTGCAGGTGGGGAAGAAAGCATTCATATGCAGCTTTTTGTGCAGATCAGTGCAGAAATGGGATGGAATGGACTTATAAATGAACACATACAAAACTACTACAGAATGGATATAAAGTGACCTGTCCATCCCTAATTAAGGCTGAAATCCTGTGTATACGTTACTGAGATGATCCATTGGATTTATTTCTGAGTGAATGTGCATAGGGTTGTACTGTTAGGATTGTATCCTGTGTTAGTCTTACTTAGACACTTTTCAATGACCGGGACTTAAGTTAGACTAAGATTGGATATGATCCTTTCTTATTTAGTTTGTTCCTGAATTTATGTGAAATCTGAAATTTTTTGAAGTCCTCAATTCCAGATTGGAATTGTACATGCGCCGAATGCAGGGAAAATCTATTAAAAAATACAAATAAAATGTATCGAACTTGCTTCTAACTTTTATTCTGCAATAGTATATAACTGGAACATATGTTGCTGAGATTTCCTTGGGTTGTGCTGTCTGTGGAACCTTCACACACACACACGCACACACACACACACTCACCAGCCAATTGATCCTGAACATAAAACTAAGAAGCAGAACAGCAAAGATCCATTGTGCTCATTGCAATAACAGCATGGTTTTCTTCAACATCTAGGCAGGATGTTTGAAATTGGACTTGCAATTAACTGTGTATATTACAGGAATTATGTTACATTTAGGCTGTCAATGTAACTAATGTTTGCAGTCCCTCAGCTTGCTGATAACTTTTGACTTCTTTCCAAGGGTGACTGTAGGGTTACATTATAAACAGTAAATGGATGCCCCAGGTAGCTTTGGGGAGGGTGTTCAAAATGAAGACAGATGTTGCCTTGGAAAAAGCTTCCTTGCTTTTTCACTTTTTGTCTTGTGTGTGTGTTTAAAATGAGCTTGTACATAGTGGCCACAGAATCAGGAGATATTGCCCTAGAGAAGGGACTTTTTTTTATTTGAAAGAAATAAAACACAGTGTAAAAATGTGTCTTGCACTTAGATTAATTAATTAAAATTGAGCATTTTCCTCTCCCGTAGCAACCCAAGAGGAAGGGAGAAGCATAGATCTGTAGGAAGGATGAAAAGACTAAGGTTGGCGGAGAATTTCTCCTCGAAACTTTCGGGGGGCCAAGTGCCAACGTGTTCGGCCCCCCGAACAAGTTTCTGGGAGAAATTCTCCGCACCCCCCCGCACCCCGCACCCCCCCCCGGGACGGGACTTACCTTTCCCGAATGTCCCTCCCGGTGGCGGGTCCCGGCGGCGGTTCATCGGGTCTTCGTCAGGGGTGGGGGCGGCAGCCGATCTATCGACCGGCTGCCGCTGCCGCCATTCCAATAAAACTAAACAAAAACAAACGCCCCCGTGATAGGCTATGTGACGATTAACGTAGCCTATCACGGCTAGATTTGCAAAGTCAGCCGTGATAGGCTACGTGAATCGTCACGTAGCCTATCACGGGTGACTTAAAAAAAAAAAAAAAGCGCGTACGGATAATGGCGGCTCCCTATGGGGGCAAATAGCGTTGCCCTTATTTTCGCCGTAGTCTACGTAAACACTGACGTAGACTACAGCAACTAAATAAGGAACGCGAATGGCGGCTCCCTAAGGGGGCCGCCATTCGCGTACGCGCTTTTTTTTTTTTTTAAAGTCACCCGTGATAGGCTACGTGATGATTCACGTAGCCTATCATGGCTGACTTTCCAGATCTAGCCGTGATAGGCTACGTGAATCGTCATGTAGCCTATCAGGGGACTTTTTTTTTTTTACTTTCGTGTTCGCGGCCGGGCGAGGCGGGAAGCCTCCTCCCCGGCCTGAATTTCGGCCGGGCGAGGCGGGAAGCCTCCCCCCCGGCCTGAATTTCGGCTGGGTGAGGCGGGAAGCCTCCCCCCCCAGCCTGAACTTCACGGGGGGAGCAGCGAAGCGCTCCCCCCCACCGCGAAAAAGCTGCGAGAAAAGGTAAGTGACTTTCGTTCACCCCTAGGTGAAACACACATTTTTGGTCAGTGTTTTCCCCCCTTCATATTTTTGTACAAACAAATTTCTCTACTATTCTGGAAAGTTAAAAAAGGGGGGTCCACAATTCTGTGGAAACCATGCAACTCAAAAAAAGCTGGTCCATTGTGGAATCCATGTGTCAACTCATAGAAATCTCTGTGTTGGATTCCTAGAAATCTGAACCCATTTGAATCTATTACATATTTCTCTGATATCTCTAGGAGCAAGGACAAGGAGCCATAGGGAAAGGGCAAGCAAATGGTTATGAATTGTTATGTGGAGGTAGGGATGTCAGAGAATTCCGGCATGGCCTCCCGCCGCCCTGCCACCCCACGGAATCCCCCCAGGACAGAGCTTACTTGGCAGCGGATGCGGCAGCAGATGTGGCTGCAGAGGCTCCAGCTGCTCTCCCAGCCACTGCTGTGCTGATGTGGATGCCAATGGCGGCCATCATAGCGGCTGCAATTTGCGTGGCTGCCTTTTGCCATGATAGGCTACGTAAATACTTACGTAGCCTATCACAGCTTACTGCAAGGACTCAAATGGCGGCCGCTATGCCATTTGTGCCCCTGCTCATTGCTGTCATAAGCTACGTAAGTATTTACGTAGCTTATCATGGCAAAAGGCAGCCACACAAATGGCATAGTGGCTGCAATTGTGTGGCTGCCTTTTGCCATGATAGGCTACATAAATACTTACGTAGCCTATCATGGCTTGGCAGCCACGCAAATGGAGGCCAGCATAGTGGCTGCCATTTGCGGCTGCAGCAGCCTGGCTGAGGCCAGAATTCTGGCTGCGGCTCGCCCCGGTGGCTCCACAGAGTCGCCGCAGAGGAGACCTGGCCAGGGAGGATTCCAGGGGAGGGATGGAGCGCCTCCCCCTCACCGCCGATGCCCCAGAAGGGATGGGTGAGTAGGATTCGTACATCCCTATGTGGAGGAGGTTGTACTACACAGGAAGAAGGTGTCATGATGGCATCTTGCCTAAGGGCCCTGCCAAAACCAGGACCTGCCTCTGCTTTGCACACATAATTGTATGCAAACGTCTTTGAATTCAGTGGAGAATGATGTACTTTTTAACAAACATATATAGGTTGCACAGTTAACAAATCTTTAATCACCACTGACATTTTGTTCAACAGTTACACTCAGCTGGAGTCAGTCTGCTTCAACACAGTACTGAGCCTGAGCCAAGGTTTGGAAAACTGAGGTTTCACACTTCCCTTTGACTATCATGGAAAGTTAAAAAATGGCTATATCCCCCCCCCCAAGTTAGAATTGGATGATAGCTGCAGGCATAGAAGCCCCTTAGGAGGGGATTACTCCTGGCATATGTCAGAAAAAAGGTGCATGAAATTTGGTGCTGCACGCTTGATGTTTTAAAGGGAACTGCTGATAACTTTTTTAATGCTTGGAAGAATTTGATGAAAATTTTAGAGATTGTTGTTCATTCTGAGTGTATCTAGCCTGCCAGGTTTCACAGATGATGATGACAATGACGACGACGACGATGACGATGATGATGATTTTATGCAGCATTGACATTTGAGGGGGATGTACTTATCCCCCCATGTTCATTGTGGACCATTGATTTAACAATCCAAACCTAGTGACTCAAGATGGCATTGCAGGCTCCAAACTCAGAAGCTTCTGAGATTCCTGTGCAGAGGCAATCTTCGCCTCCCTGTCCTCTGTATTTTGCATTCTGGAGACGAAGAAAAGGAGGCTGGAGGGGACTCAGGAGATCTCATAACTGAGCCTCTCCAGTGTCCCCCCAATTTGTTCTCCCTCATTCAGCCCATTACTGATGCTAAACACTGGTTAAGGACAGAAACAGCTTCTTTGGAATCTGGTGGAAAGGAGTAGTAGAGCTGGGCGTCATCAGCATATTGGTGGCACCAAACTCCAAAACTCCAGACAAGTTCTCCCAGCAGTTTCATGTAGATATTAAATAGCATGGGGGACAGAACAGAACCCTGAGGGACCCCCCAAGCTAATGGCCATGGAGTTGAACAGGCATCCCCCAACACCACCTTCTGAGTTCACCCCACGAGGAAGGAATGGAGCCACTGTAAAACAGTAGCCCAAAGTCCCATCCCAGCGAGGCATCCCAGAAGAATACCATGTTTAATGGTATCGAGTGCTGCTGAGAGGTCCAGCAGAACTAACAGGGACACACTCCCCCTGTCCAGTTCCTGGCATAGGTCATCCACCAAGGTGACCAAAGCTGTCTCTGGCCCATACTCAGGCCTGAAACCAGATTGAAATGGATCAAGATAATCTATTTCATCCAGGAACCCCTGGACCTGGGAGGTCACCACATGCTAGGGATGTACGAATTACTTACCTGCCATTCCAGCGGGGGGGGGGGTCCGCGGTGGATGGAGTCAATCCCTCCCTCCCCCCGGAATCCTTGCTGGCCGGCTCCGCTCTGTGGCAATTCCGGCCATACATGGCTGCATTTAGCTTATTCTAATTGCTTTCCAGCCACAAATGACATAGTGGACACCATTTGCATCTGGAGTCACTCGGCCTCAGCCAGCGGTACGGCAACGGTGGCCATATTGCTGGTGCTATCGAGCTGGCCGGCGAGGATGACCCAGCTCTGTGCAGGTCCGGAGAGAGGTGGAGGTAGGTGGGGACATTCTGCCATGGACTCATTGGAGGAATTCTCTGACATCCCTACCACATGCTCTAATATCTTGCCCAAAAATGGTACGCAAGAGACTGGATGATAGTTATCTAGTATGGTGGGATTCAGAGAAGGCTTCTTCAACAGAGGTCTCACAACCACCTCTTTTAAGCATAATTGAACAATACCTTGTTCCAAAGAGGCATTAACCACTCCCATTATCCACTCAGCCAGTCCACCTCTGGTCTCTTTAATAAGCCATGAAGGGCAAGGATCCAGCATACATGTGGTGGTTCTCACCGCTCCAAGGATCCTGTGCACAAATTGAAAAGAATCAACTCTGCTCTATGCATACAGCAGAATGAAGTGATAGACAACTGAGGTGTAATAGTGGATATGATTACTTCAGGATGCATGGGGAAGGGGTGTTATTTTTGAAAGCCCCCTGAATTAAAACAATCCTGAAGGTTTGAAAGCATTCCATATGAATGTTCCCAAAACATCCACTGCCACTGCATTCTCCCCTTGCTCCAACTTCCAGAAACCTAGTTGGGGGCCGGGGGAAGGAAGCAGTGGGGCAGTGAAGGAAGCTTCATGTGCTCTCTGGCCCCATCAGCATGCCCCCGCCACCCCATGGGTAGGCTGGGCTGTACATATGAAAAGCTGTGTGCACCCATAAATATTTACGTAGGCTAAAACGGGGAATCAAAAAGAGATGCAAATCGCGCCTGCTACGCTATTTGCGTTCCCCTTGATTTTCACCGTCATAGTCTACATAAATATTTACGTAGATTAAGAGGGCAAAAATAAGGAACGCAAATGGCGGTGGCCGTAGCCGCCACCATTTGCGTATGTGGTTTTGTTTTTTTTGTTTTTACCCAGAGCCCTCCGCGGCCAGAAATCCAGCTGCAGACGGCTCTGGCCTGGCTGGGCCTGGCTGGCTGGCTGCTCCGTGGAGCTGCCGCAGAGCACAGCCGGCCTTGGAGAATTCTGGGGGGGAGGAACAGAGCACCTCCCCCCCTGCAAGGATTCCGGGGGGAGGGACGGAACGCCCCCCCACCATCAACATAATCCGTGAACAGGTAAGTGACTTTCGTACATCCCTAAGCAAATAGGCAGCCGCCTCCGAACTTGGATCATTCCCTCTACATTTCTCCTGCCCTGCATTTGCGGCTAGGCAGCCGATTTTGGCTGTCTAGCTGCGGGAGGGTGGCGCAGGGGAGGAAGCTGCTCAATGACACATAGGATGTGTCATGCCGGCATTTCCACCCTCCCCGCCCAGGAACACCCTGTTTTGGCCACTCCGCACTTCTCTTGCAAGTGCGGAGGACAGGGATTCTCTGCACTGCCTCAAAGGCAGCATGGACATGGGGGAAGGTTGGTTTTCTGGGAACTGACCTTGGAGTGCGGGCTCCGAGGTCGGTTCCCGGAAAACCAGATATCCTATGGCCATCTAGCCACTGATTAGCAACCATAGGATTGCTCCCTCCAGCTGCAATACTATATAAGTTCTGACAGGAAAAGGTCCTACATCTCCCAGCATTCCTCCAGTCAGCCATGTTAGCTGAGGCATGTTGGAAATTGTAGAACTTTTTTTTCCTGTCTAAACATACATAGGATTGTGCCTGAAGGGGTCTTGGCACAGAAAGGGTGAGTCAGTGGCAGCTTCCAAAATCAGGGCAAGCACAGCTTCGCACACCCTGATCCTGTTCAAAAGTATTTGATCAGGGATGCTAAGTTCTGCAAGAGCCCCCGATCAAACGTTCATGACACCTCTACTTATCACTTTCCCTACTTCATTCTCCTGCAGTTGTAGAGCAGGGCTTTAGTGGCATCTCTACCTTCATGTAAAAATGACCATTTCTCATAACTGCTGCCCTGTGGATCCAGGTGGGGGCTCAGTTTGAGCAGTGCCCAGGAGTCATATGCATTGCTTGTTGCAATCAGGTGCACTAAACAAGCACACCTGAGACCTATAAGAAAAACCCACTCAGCGATGCACATTTGGAAAGCCTTCATGTCTAGATCAAACAACCTTGTTAAGGATTGCCTTAGGATATTCTAGATGCATGGGAATTGAAGCTTTCCAGCTCACTATGAAAGAGATGAAGGAGACTTCTAACCTTCCAGTGATGCTTAATTCAGATTAGCAATTCATTGCTTCTCCAGTGAACTTAGTAGAAATATTATCCTTTCTGATTCACTCAGCATTAGTGAAGCACAAGCAAGCAAATGGCCTGCGATTAAAGCATTCTCATATTGTAACTTGGGAACACTTGCATAGGGTTGTAAATAATTATTAAACTAACCTGAGAATATCCTCCAAGAGCCAGAATTTCCTGTCTATATAGACCTATGCAACACTGGGCATAGCAGGGTAGTAGAAATAGCCAGTCTCCACCAGATGGAGATTAAGCCATCACACCGCATGCTGGAAGTGAATGGCTTCAGCCCATGCCTCCTTGTTTACACTCCATCACTGCAAAGGGAAGGGAAGTGGAATAAACGTTATAACAAGAGAGAAAAATAATCCACCATCTTTTTTTGGCATCTCCATGCAGAGAGCAAGAAAGAGAACACTGCAATGTTATCAGTCATATCAACACTTAACTGTGGATTCACATCTTAGCCCAGATGCTGCAAAATGTTTATGTCACCAAATGTTTCTCTTAATTTTGTGTGGCATGTTGTGCATTTTCCCTCCCCACCAAATGGGAACATCTGTTACAGCGTCTTCTAATATTCTTTCTTTGTTGCATTTAGCCTATCTGAAGATTTGTCCAGCTATAAATCAGAACCATTGTAAAAAGGGAAAGCTACAGTTTTGCAAATACAGTTAATTGGCATCATGTCAGAGATGGAATGTTCTTACGCAGAAAACTAGAGAAGCGATGTGATTAAAAATTAAACTCTTTCCCCCTAGTGGTGGCAGGGACATTCAGAACTGCCCAAAGAAATGTCAACCAGACCGGTTCCCAGGTTTGAGGGGTTACTGAGCAAAGTGCCCTCTGGTGGGCCCTTCATGCATCCCAGTGTCCCTGTGGGCTTATCTAGCCCTGGCAGATGTGGCAAGCAGCAGCAGCAGTAGTGTATGATGAAATTAATGGCTTTAAGCTCCCATTTTAATTTCACACAATGGCCTGGTGCTATATGTGGGAAGTTACAACAGTGGCTTCAACCATCTTGGTGCAGAAGATGAAGGGGGAAGGCAGGACTGCTCCTAATTTTGCAGGAGAAGACATCAACACACTGGTGGGATATATAGGGCTATGGAGGCCCCAACATCTGCCCAAAGATGTTGCCCATAACATGAGAATAACCTGGCCACTAGAGTTACTTATTTATTTAAGAAATGTATGAGTCATGTTGCAGCACACGCTCCCATGGTGATACACAGTTAAAAATGATAGTAAACTCAATAGTAACTCAATAGTAAAATTCAACCCAAACCTAGATAACATCTAAAAATAAATTTCGAGGTGAATTTGAGGCCTATTTCACCAGCCTTATTATTTATTTATTTATTTATTTATTTATTTCTATAACGCCCAATAGCCAAAGCTCTCTGGGCAGTTCACAAAATAGGGGCCATGCTAATCTTCTCTGTATCGTTCCAATTTTAGAATATGTGCCACTGAAGTGAGCACTTATCCGTGCCTTATGGAAACACATTGACATTCCTCAGGTGTTTCTCTGAGCAGGCTTTTCAAATTCACCTCAAAATTTATCTTTAGATGTTATCTAGCTTTGGGTTGAATTTTACTACTGAGTTCCCTTGTCATTTTTAACTGTGTATCACCATGGGAGCTTGTGCTGCAGCATGATTCATACATTTCTTAAATAAATAAGTAACTCTAGTGGCCAGGTTATTCTAATCTCATTGTTTATCAGCTTTGCCCACAGCATGCAGAATTTCTTCACTAGCCCTGGATTCCTAACACATCATCCGGTGCTGGTGCAAGGCAGATGACACTAGGGATGGGGGAAAATTTCTCCCCGAAACTTCGGGGGGCCGAGTGCCAACGCATTTGGTCCTCCGAAGGTTCGGGGAGAAATTCTCTGCCACCCCCCGCCACCCCTGCCACCCCCCCCCGGGAAGGGGCTTACCTTTTACGAATGTCACTCCCGGCGGCGGGTCCCGGCGGCGGTTCGGCAGGTCTTCGTCAGGGGCGGGGGAGGCAGCTGGTCTTTTGACCAGCTGCCTCTGCCACCATTACAAGAAAAGTAAAAAAACAACAACGCCCCTGTGATAGGCTACGTGATGATTAACGTAGCCTATCACAGCTGACTTTGCAGATCTAGCCGTGATAGGCTACGTAAATCATTACATAGCCTATCACGGGGCTTTTATTTTTTGCTTTTTTTTTTTTTTGAAGTTCGCAGCCGGGGAGACGGGGCGCTTCTCCCTGGCCTGAATTTCGGCCGGGCAAGGCGGGAAGCCTCCCCCCCCGGCCTGAACTTCAGGGGGAGAAGTGAAGCGCCTCCCCTCCACCGTGAAGCAAGTTGCGAGACCAGGTAAGTGATTTTCGTACATCCCTAGATGACACAGATATCACAGCTTTTAACTAACAACCTGCAATAATGTATTATGGGGGTTCCAGGAAGAGGCATGTGGTACCCCTCTAAGTTATTTCACTAGGCTTACAAAAAGCTGTTAGGGCTGGTGGGGGGGGGGTCCATCCCTGCTTCCTTGAGATATTTTGACTGGGCATGAACTTCCAAATTCAGACTCAAATTTTGCATTAGGTGAACTTGTGTGGCCACTTTAGGCTGAAATCCTGTTCCCATTTCCTTGGTACTATGTCCCATTGAACTCAATGAAAGTAAATTCCAAATAGACACATATAAGACTCCACTGTTAATGTGGTACTGGTGGTGAGCGATACTTTCACAGTTCATATCAGGAGTTAGGGATGTACAGATTTTGTAAAATCCATTCCATCCACATTTAGCAGATTGTCAAGTGCCTTTTCTTCTGTCGTCTACTCATTGTCAGGACTGGATTCCCCCTCCCAATTTCCCAAATTTGCACTTACAAAAATGTGCAAATCCCCCCCCAATGCTCAAATTCCCCCAAAATGTGTAAATCTCCCCCCCATGCACATTTTCATGCTTTAGCTAATGGGAGAAATGCACATATTTGGCTGTTGGTATTATCATTATCATTATCATTATCATATGTATTTCCCTATGACTAAATGTGTGTAAAATTCCAGAAAGTAAAAAGAAAAATGGTCTGCAAATCTGCAGAATCCGTGCAACTCAGGAAAAGTCTTTCTGCTGCAGAATCCATGGGTCAGAGTCATGGAAATCTGAATTCATTTCATTCTGTTGCAGATTTCTCTGACATCCCTGTTTTGGGTGGAGTGGAAGGAGGAGAGACCATAGCTCATTGGTAGAGCATATGCTTTGAATGTAGAAGGCCAAATATTGAACCCCTAGCATCCCCAGGTAAGAAGATCAGGAAGCTGGTAATGGAAGATGTGACTGTGGGGGGGGGGGTGCTGCTGCCAGAAGAGAGAGTACTGAGTTATGAGGGCAAACTGTGGGACCTGATATAAGGCAGCTTCCTATGTTCCTGCTCCTGATGCATGCATCTGCCTTCTAGATGAGTCTGAAAGCCTGTAACGGAGGGATGTGCATCAGTTTCTGATGAAGTTCAAAGCCCAAGCAGAATCAGGCCACTTTGGTTCAGTTCTGTTCCTTTTTGAGTCAAAGTGGGCTTTCTTTCAAAGGCAACAGAACTTAACCCACTCCAGAACAGAGACGGTGGAGGACTCCGGTTCGGGGGTGAACCTCAGTGAGCTCTCGTCAGCTCAACTTCTATGGACCCCCGAGCTGGCCTGACCCAGTGCATGGCAAGTTGGGCAAGCTCATGGTTTCCCAGCTTTTCTTTTTCCCATGAGCTGCCATTTTAAACAAAGATCACAGCTATGCTACTTACATAAATCACAATTTGTGTAAAATGGCGGCCATCAATAGCACCATTCATGCACAATTACAGGCATAAATAGCCTAATTAGAAAACTTGCATAAATGACACTATTTACACCCACTATTTTACACAAATCATGATTACATAAGTAGCATGCCCATGATTTTTATGTAAAATGGTGGTTTGTGGGAAGAAAAGGAGCCATGAGCTCTTGCTGGGCACCCATGGACTGTGTGGTGGCTTGCCCAGCACACCAAACAGTGTTGGATGTAGGGATGTACGAAAGTCACTTACCTGTCCACGGATTATGTTGATAGTGGGGGGGAGGTGATCCATCCCTCCCCCCTGGTATCCTCCATGGCTGGCTGTGCTCCGCGGCAGCTCCACGGAGCAGCCGGCCAGGCCCAGCCAGCCCAGGGCCGTCCGCAGCCGGATTTCCAGCCGTGGAGGGCTCGGGGGGGGGGAAACGCTTATGCAAATGGTGGTAGGGATGTCAGAGAATTTTGCCACGAATCTCGGGGAGGCCAAATACCAGCGCATTCGGCCCCCTGAAATCGGTGGCGAAACGGTCTGCCATCCACCCGCCCCACCCCCGGGATGGAACTTACCTTGGGCAAATCTCCCTAGTGGTGCCGGCTCCGGCTGCGGTGCGGCGGCAGTGCGGCGCTGGCAGCAGCTGCGGCAGCTGGTCTTCCAACCGGCTGCCGCCGCCGCCATTTCCAGTAAAAAAAAAAAACGTGATAGGCTACGTAAAGATTTATGTAGCCTATCACAGCTAGATTTTTAAAAAATACCGTTATAGGCTACGTAAATGTTTATGTAGCCTATCACGGTTGAGTAAAAAAACAAACAAACAAACCGCACGTATGCAAATGGCGGCACCCATCGGCGCCACCATTTGCGTTCCTTATTTTGGCACATCTAGTCTACGTAAACGTTTACATAGACTACGGCGAAAATAAGGGGAACGCAAATAGCGTATACGCTACGCTATTTGCGTTCCCCTTATTTTTGCCGTAGTCTACGTAAATGTTTACGTAGACTAGACATGCCAAAATAAGGAACGCAAATGGCGGCGCCTATGGGCACCGCCATTTGCGTACGCGCGGTTTTTGTTTTTTTGTTTTACTCAGCCATGATAGGCTACGTAAACATTTACGTAGCCTATCACGGCTGACTGCAGGGACGCAAACAGTGGCGGCTATGGCCGCCGCCATTTGCATTCCTGGCCGGCCAGGATTCGCGGCGGGAGGGACGGGGCACCTGCCCCCCGGCCAGAATTTTGGGGGGAGGGACGGAGCACCTCCCCCCCACCGCGAATCAATTTCGTCATAAGGTAAGTGACTTTTGTACATCCCTAAATGGCGGCAGCTACAGCCACCACCATTTGCGTTCCTTATTTTTGGCCAACTTAATCTACGTAAATATTTACGTAGACTATGGCGGCAAAAATAAAGGGGAACGCAAATAGCGTAGCGGGTGCTATTTGTGTCCCTTTTTGATTCACCATTTTAGCCTACGTAAATCTTTGCGTTCCCCTTTATTTTCTATTTGTGTTCCCCTTTATTTTCACCGTCATAGTCTACATAAATATTTCCATAGACTGAGACGGCCAAAAATAAGGAATGCAAATGTCGGCGGCTGTAGCCGCTGCCATTTGCGTACACAGGTTTTTGTTTTTTTTTTAAACCCAGCCATGATAGGCTACCTAAATCTTTACGTAGCCTATCACGTTGGGTTTTTTTAGTTTTTTTTTTACAAGACCGCAAATGGCAGCGGTGGCAGCCAGTCGGAAGACCAGCCGCTGCCACCACCGCCGGCGGAGCCACCGGCGGAGCCGCCGCCGCCCAGAAGATCCGCCCCAGGTAAGTCTTGTCCCGGGGGGATCCGTGGGGGGGGTGGGGGGCAGGCCATTCTGCCACGGAGTTCGGGGGGCCGAATGCACTGGCATTCGGCCTCACCAAGATCCATGGCGGAATTCTCTGACATCCCTAGTTGGATGGACAGCAGGAGTCCAGCACATCCCTACTCCAGAATGAGGCTGTATTAGCAACTCTAGTTTTGGAGATGCAGAGTCCTTTTTTGTGGTCTTCTGTAAAACAAAACAAACACAAAGCCAGCCCTGCTGGCCATAAGAAAAATCCAAAAATCCATATAGTGTAATAGCTTCATTAGGTCTACCCAAAGATCGCACAGAGACACACGAAAATCTGCAAGTTTTTGAGACCTCTGGACTTCTTCATCAGGCCAGATGTTACAAAAAGCAGGTTGGCAAGATCAGGAATACAAGAAGGCTCATTAGATCTTGTAGTCTGGATGTTTGCGTGGTCAGAGTATTAAGAGGAGTGGGAGGAGGGTTTGCAGACATTGAAATTGGGCTCTGCCAGGTGATGTGATGGTTTATGATTTCAGTGCCCCTAAGAAGAAAGTCTCAGATAACTGCAGATCTTCCATTTTTGAAAATATATAATCCAAATCTGTCTCCACGCAGGGAGGACCAGATCAACTTGACTGATGAAAAACAGATCAGGTAGGCAATCTTAACAACTGGACAACAACTCTAAATCCTGTGCTAGGTGGGGAAAAAGTCAATAGAAGTCAAATTTGGTAGTTTTACATAGTAAGTCGGAGGGAGGAACCCTCAGAACAGCTGTGGAGCACAATGCAGTGTGTGTGTGTGTGTGTGTGTGAGAGAGAGAGAGAGAGAGAGAGAGAGAGACCAAAGTATCCTGGTAGAAAATTGTCTCAGTGTGCTGCAGTAATGGAGGAAGATGGAATTCATCCCCCAAAATTTCTTGGATTGCACACTCCGATAACAAACTATTCTGAACCCAGCTGCCTCCTTATCTCCCAGATGTTCTTCAGTTAATTTAATTGACTTTGCATTTCCATTTTTTTTCAGGACTGGAGTTAAAATGAATACATGATAAGTAGAACTGTAAAATCAATAAATCATGACATTGTGATATGGGAAGCAATCTTAGTTGTATCATACGGAGGTACACTTTCTCTATTTATTAAATTTCTTTCCTCATTTAAATTATTTAAATGTCTTTCCTCACTTATTCAGCAAGGTTCTTTTTCTCTCCATCATTGTGAGAAAGGCTACAATGTATATAGAAAGCAGAATGGAAAAGAAGACTTGAATATCTTCACAAGACTTCACTAACTTCCTCCATGAAGAAAAAAGTATGTGCTCATGTTAGGGATGCTGGGGAATTTCATTTGATCTGCATTTTTAGGTGAACTGACCAAAATCACACTTCCCATGCTAATACACAGATAAAAATGCAGTTATCCTTTGGACTGTGCACTTCTTGAAATGTTGCGATCCAGTTCTCAGCTCAACAAATGTGTAGAAAAATGCATATATAATGGAAATGTGAGTCCCTATTTTCTTGGTAGAAAGGCAGGGTGCAGATCAAATAAATAAATACATAATGTGTAGATAAAATGCATTTTTATAAGGGAAATGCATAAACAAATGCATATTTTAGAGGGAAATTGAGAGGCATACAATGTACATTTCCAAGTGCTTTAAAAAAAAAAAAAAGTGGCAGACAGGCTGGAATTGACTTATGATTGAAAACATGCAAGTCCTGACAGGGACTGGAAACAGGCTGATCTGTCCATTCCTAGTTCATATATGCAAAATGTATGTTAACAGTACAGATGCAAGTAACTCCCCCTCAGTAACTCCCATCCCAGAATGGACTCCATCAGCAGCCATTGTATCTGGTTTAGGGATGGATGAAAGGGACTTTACCTTGTCCCGCAGCTTGCTTCGCGGTGGGGGGGAGGCGCTTCGGTTCTCCCCCCGAAGTTCAGGCGAGGGGGGGGAGGTGCCCCGCCTTGCCCGGCTGAAATTCAGGCCGGGGGGGAGGCGCCCCATCCCTCGCCGGCGAAATTCAGGCCAGGGAGGAGCGCCCCGTCTCCCCGGCCGCGAAAAAAAAGTACAATAAAAAACACACACACACACCCGTGATAGGCTACGTGACAATTTACGTAGCCTATCATGGCTAGATTTCCAAAGTCAGCCATGATAAGCTACATAAATCGTCACATAGCCTATCACAGGTGACTTTGAAAAAAAAAAAAAAAGCACGTACGCAAATGGTGGCGCCCCATGGGTGCCGCCATTTGCGTTCCTTATTTGGACAGGGGTAGTCTATGTAAAGATTTACGTAGACTACGGCGAAAATAAGGGAACGCTATTTGCGTTATTTGCCGAACCGCCGCCGGGACCTGCCGCCGAGAGGGACATTCGCTGAAGGTAAGTCCCATCCCGGGGGGGGGGCGGCGGAGTATTTCCCCACCAATTTCGGGGGCCAAATGCGTCGGCACTCGGCCTCCTGAAGATTCGTGGAGAAATTCTCCGCCATCCCTGATCTGGCTGCAGCAGAGGGGGAGGAGAGCCAGGGAGACACCTGCCCCTGATCATCTTGGCTGGAAACAACTTTCACTTGGTTCCTTTTCGCCCAGAGCTGACTTGTGCAATAACCAGTTGACCTGGTCACATACATTAGGTGCATGCAGATGTTCATGTGTGGGGGGGAGTAAAATTGAACCCACTGATCATGACCCCAAAAGTTACATGTTTAGTGTTCCTGTGAAACAGGGACTACAACTACACAGCTTTATATACATAAGGGCTCCTCTAGAGTAAGGAGGTGTTGTTGGTCAGTAGAAGGCCTGATTCAGGGGTTCAGATTCAACCTGTTCTGCAAGGGATTGCACTCTCCTTGAAAGACTGGGATTGCTCCTTGATGCTACCCTGTCCCTGGATTTTCAGGTGGTGGTGGCGGCAAGGAGTGTATTTGCATAATTATGCTTGATGAGCTAGCTACAACCCTTCCTGAATAGGTCAAACTTGACAATAGTTATCCGTGTCTTTGTTACATCATATTTTGAGTACTGAAATGTGCCATATGTGCAGTGATAAGGGTTTCTGGGGGGAAAAAAATAGATTGGAATTCACCCCCCCCCCAAAAAAAACCTATGCAAATTAAGCTAATTTGCATTGGGTGCTTTGCATCAGAAAATTTCAGTTTGCATCAGAAAATTTTCTCATGCCCTAGAGAGTAGAGATGGTGTGTACGTCTGGTTGGGGCTCAAAGCTTGGTGATTTCTTGTAAGTTTGGCCCCCTGGATGCCAGTCCACGGATCCCTGTGCTTGCCCAGCTCAGCATGCACCAAGTTCTTCAATCGCACCACTGCCTACTTTCTTGCCAAGCTGCCATTTTGCATGAAAATGGTGGCTCAGCCTTTTTTTGTAAATAACCATTTATGCAAATGGCAGCTGTAAAGGGGCTATTTTTGCAACATTGCATTACAGTTTCCTCAATGGTTATTTATGAGAAAGGCCAAGCTGCCTTTTTAATGCAAAATGACAGCTTACTGAGGGAGTGGGCAGTCACTTGCTGGGTGCCCACAGACTGCCAGGGGATCACCTCATGCAGCGAGCAAGGTCAGGCAGCCAGCCGGGGTCAGGCAAGCAGCATGTGGGGTAAGCTATGGTGGTGGGTGACTTCACCCATCCCTACTAGTAGAGAGTAATCTAATTTAGCATGTTTATTTTCCTAGTATTTGGTAAACAACTAAAAAAGTACCCCATTTTACTTCTTTGCCCCAATGCAGTGCAAGTATTTGACATGAAATATTTGAGGAGGGGAATTAAAGTGCAGTAAGGCTGTAATCCTATACACAGTTACCTGAACTCAATGGGACTTACTTCTAAGTAGACATTTATAGGTTTGCACTGTTAATGTGATTTAGATGTAATATTATGTAGATATTTTTAATAGGCACAATTATTTTTATTAGAATACTCATAACTAATTAATTTTAGCAACCCACACAGCTTTGCATGATATGCTGACAACCATTGATCTGTTTCAACAGTGTTCAACTCTCTTCCGCTATGGTTGCTGGGGCACCTTCAGTTTGTATTACTGCTTATTAGTTGTCAGAGTGAGACACATATGTATTGCAATCTGTGTAAATTGTTAGTTAAAACTTCACTTAAACAAGATACTTGCAACCTAGGATCATACCACTGTAAATCAACGTGTTGTTGCATTACCTGCAGTTACCTTCAAGAAACCACTTCTTTCAGGAGCACAGTTACTAACAAAAATTATTGCATTAGGCTCCCTGGATGTCAGTCCCCGGATTCCTGTGCTTGCCCAACTCGGTATGCACCGAGTTAATATGCATTTCTACTAAAGTGTTTTATTTAACTGAATGTTTAAAAAAGGATGTTGTATGCAATATGTAGGGAAAACTACAACAGACCTAAGAACAAGATTCTTACACACACACACACACACACACACACACACACAAACACCCCCAAAACAAAAAACTGGAGCATCCTGTTGCAAGACCTTTCAACTCATCTTCACATAATCTCTTGGATTTTCTGTTGCTTCCAACAGAACAACCAAAAGACAATGGCATGCTTGACAAAAGGGAAAACAAATCTGGATCTATAAACTGAGAACTCTTAGTCCAAATGGCCTTAATCTGGAGGACAATTCATAAGCATTATATCACTCACAGGATTTCTCCTATTTCTCCTAAGGAACTCTTATCTCCTCCAGGCATTCTAAACTGTCATTCCTCATATCCATTTAACAGCACAGCTACTGATGAGGGCAGAAGGCAAAACGTTTAGCTTAAATATACATTTTTTGAATACTCTGTTGTTAGTCTTTCTACCTTTCTTATAAAAACTGTATTTTAGATCTCTGCATTGCTGCTAGGCTTTATTCTGGTTGTATTGTTATACTGTGCTTTTAAGAGTTCATATTTTATATTGTTTTATGCTGCACTCTGTGGTTTTAATTTTTGTGAACTGCCCAGAGAGCTTCGGCTATTGGGCGGTATAGATATGAAATAAACAAACAAACAAATAAATAACACACACACACCTACTAGGGACAATCACCTGAAAAATATTAATTATAACTCTGAATCTTCCAAGCTTGCCTGTTATTGTTTTTACAGTTGGCATCCATTCATTGTTACTAATGAACTTATGAAATGGAAAAATTTCTGTGAAAAAATAAAACACTTCTGGGGGGTGGGGGAAAACCTGTTTGGGAAAAATTTCTTTCCCACCTCACTGTCTGTGTGGGGCTAGTCCTGAAGAGTGTCTGAAATCTTCAACTGGTACAAAATGTCCCCCTCATGTTCACATGCGCATATCTCTCACGTAACTTCACTATGAAAGAGTTGGTACCTGGATTTGCTTGTTTTCCTTTCATTTCTCCTTTCCATTCTGGTCCCCCCCCCCCTTTGCCTCAAACCTCTTAGATAGTAAGCCATTACTATAACCCCCTTCTGTGTTTTGGCAGACAGGTGATATGCAAATAGAATATGCATACAGACATAGAACTGGGCTTCAGTTTTGTCAAGGTTATTTTCATGGAATGTCTAGAGCAGCAAGTTAGTTGTGATTTATTTGCCAAGCATAGCACAATGCTCTAGCTGCTAATTCATATTACTGTTTGCATCCTGTCAGTTATAAAAGATTTACAAGGATAGGCTGTTACTCTATCGAGACTCACTCTTTTTCTTCTTTGAGATCCAGCCCTCCTTCCTCCTCAATTTTTGTATATTGCTTTCATTGATCCAATCCAGTTTAAAATATGAAGCCCCTGTGATATTTGCCTATTTTCTTCTGGCTGGTGAAGAATTATGTGCCACAATTTAGACCTGTGACTATGTGCCAGATTTCCACATCAGTGGAATAATGCATCTCAGTGTAGCACCTGCATGTGCTTCTCAGAAGATGCAAGAGCCAAGCAACTTTGCTCTCAACTGCTGCAAGTAAAAATAGCTACCACCACCACCACCACAAAAGATAGCATATTTGAAATGTGAAGTCTCACAAAGAGAATGCTGTGAAAGGAACAACCACTTTGGTCAAAAAGAGCAGAAGTGTACTGTTAGTCCTCCAATGGTCACTAAAGACTTAGGCTCTTGAGATGTAGAATGAAGGGGAAAAAAAGTAGGTTAGCTCTCACATGTATTTATGGAAGATAGGTAGGTTCTCCACCATATTCATGGGCAGAGAAATTAGAGGGTCATTTAATTAAACTGTGCCAGGGCTGAGGAGGAATTCTGCAACAGTTTCTCCAGGGGTGAGGTTCACCATTAGAGGTGGCACTGGCACAGCTTCTTTCTTTTTCCCCCTACGGTTTTCCCCCCACTACTACCACCACTATGTTGCATCCCAGAGTCCTAGTGTATTCCATTGAAAACAGCAGTAATTGTTTTCAAGTAAACATGGTTAGCATTGGGAAATAAGTCCCATTGAAATCAGTAGAACAACTCCCTTCCTTAAGGAAGGCTCTTACAAGCCTTATATTTCAAACAATCCTGTTGGCTTCTGTACACAGCAGGTATCTTAATGTCCCACAAGACTAGCAAAGGTTTATGTGTTTCTTGGGTGAAGTGGAGGGCACATAGCATTATGAGTGACATTGTTCCCTTTAAATTGTTTTACATTGCTCCCCAGAGCAAAGTTTGTTTCTGTATGCCTGACTTTCTAGAAGGGCTGCCCTAGTTATACTTAGGAATGTCTGTCACTGGGATATCCAGTTCTTTTTTTTTTTGGCTCAACCAAGTTCCATGGCATGTACAACTGGATTTGCCTCTGTGAGCCAAGCTGTGGGCTTTCCCCTGAACTCCAGTAACTTTTCTGCACATTATTTGGGGGTGGGGTGGGGGTCTGCAATTTGCGCAACTCACTGGAGATTGAGTAGACACCACAGAGGGAACCAAAATAAAGTCAGGGGGAGGGCTGAGCCTAGGAAAACTCATCAAACTCCATCCCTCAAATGGATTTCTCCAACATCCCTAGTTATACTATGATAACATTATTCAATAATTGCATATGGAAATGGCATTTTTTCTATAGGGGCTACGCAAAAATCAAAGTAAATACCTGCAGAACATAGTTGCAAATCATAACACTGCCTAATTAATTTGTTCAGCCCCAATCAGGTGACACATGAAACCAACTGGATCCCCTCTGGCCCTGTAAAGCTGGTGACACTGGCCTGGCTCTTCAACTGGAGCAACAGGTTCTTCAGGGGTAGACTGACCACTGACTGACGAGATCCAGTGGTGTAGTGGCGAGAGTGTTTGTCTGGGAGTCAGGAGATCCGGGTTCTAGTCCCCACTCGGCCACAGAAGCTCACTGGGTGACTTTGGGCCAGTCACAGACTCTCAGCCCAACCTATCTCACAGGGATGTTGTTGTGAGGATGAAATGGAGAGGAGGAGGATTATGTATGCTGCCTTGGGTTACTTAAGGAGGAAAGAGGGTGAGATATAAATGTAATAATAAATAAAATAAACTGATAATGAAAAAGTTTGTGTCTTCATCCAGGCCACCAACCCTGACAGTTTTAGTTGTTTATAGCTGGAGAGTAGAGGTATACAAAAATTCCATTTCAGTTCACAAATCATCTGACCTTGCTCTGTTTATGGACACAAATGGGAGTGACTTCTTTTTTTAACTGCTTACACTTTCCCAAACTTTTGATCACATTTGAAAAATGCATTAAAAAAACAATAACATGTGCACTTTGAAATGCACTTTTTTTTTCTTTTTTTGCAAAAAATGCACATTTTTATGCTTTAGTCAATGTGGGGAAGTGCACAAAAATCCACACTTTTCCCATTTGAAATGCACACTTTTCCCATTCGAATGATAAGAAAAACAGGTTACAAACAAAAATGGGAGCAAGGGAAACTGAGCTTCAAATTGGAGTTTGGAGAATTTCAGCATCCTTGAGCACCCCTGGTTCTCCCATCCCCTACTGAAGAGTTTCTGAAAGTGGTGTGTGTGTGTGTGTGTGTGTGTGTGTGCGCGTGTGCGTGTGCGCATATCTATATCTATATATATGTGTGTGTATGTGTGTGTGTGTGTGTGTGTGTGTGTATATATATATATATATATATATACACACATACACACACAGTATTATATACAGTATTTATATACATACTGTATATAAAATCACAGAGTGTAAAGTATTTTGTGGCGCACCAAGGACAGTGCCTGTGCTAATTTGTTCTTGATTATACTGTTTCTTTAATTGTTTCTTTATTTTTTTGCTTGGTTTGAAAATTCAATAATACTCCCCTCTTCTCCCACACCAGGCAATTAAATGGAAAATATGTTTCATTTTGAAAAATAAGCAGCCTGTAACCTGCTTTTAAGCTGATGCTGCACTCATAGTTTGGTGCTTACAGTCTAACCGGGGGGAGGTGGGGAGCTTCTTCTTTTTCTTCACTGTATCCAGTGCAGTTAAGAATTTAAAATGCACTATAGCTATAGAGTTGGATAGAATGCATTTTTTAAAACTCAGATGTTCTCTTGTGTGTATTATATCCCCCACTTCAGCAATTCAGCTAAAAACTTTAGCCGTGCTAAACATGTAAACACCCATAAAAGCACTTAAAGAGACAGCATCAGGAGAAATAGGAAAGCAGGAGTTACAGAATATTTTAGATTCATTCATATGTATGCACAACCCTCAGGTTATGTCAGTAACAGTTAGGAATTTAAAGATTACTACACCAGCTTCCTGTCTTCTCATCAAAATTCCTAAGGTAGGAAATAGAGTAGAAGGACAGTAAAGTCACAACAAAGCAGCTAAAAAAATAAAGATAACAATAAAAAAACCCTACAACAATCAATTAAACACTGACTAGCAGCAATGAGAATACCTCTCAGATAGCCACAGTAGAGATCATGGCAGTCCACAGCAAAACAAAACAAAAGCAAACAAAGGTTTGCACAAAGGGGGGTATATATATATATATATTTTAGGAAGCCACATAAGAATACTGGTCACGTGTAGATGGGTAATACTGTTGGTGCCCAATAGGTACACCTTCCCCTGCTGATACATTTTCTGGCCATCGTTCCCACCAGCTACACATTTGTAGCCATATGTTTGTGCTGACTTAGACATGAGCAGGACCTCTATGTGAAGTCTGTTCCTGGACCAGTCCTGAAGAGTTGAGACAATGCCCCTAGAATTGATGATACACGATGATGTAGGGTTGTTCCTGTTCAGTCATTCTGTAGAAGGCAATCAGGACATGAGTGCAACAGCACACCACCACCACCACTACCCATGTTCCCTAGCAACTGGTATACATAGGCATAACTGGTGTACATAGGCATATTTGCAAGTCCCTCACTCTGCAATTAGAATCATGTGAGGAGAGGGCCGAGAAAGCCTGTTGACCCATCCCTCCTTTCTCTCCATGACTAGACTCCCTGCACAACCTTCTCTACGTGACTAGGTGTCCCACACAAATTCTAAACCATGCAGGGACCTTACATGAGTAGAGAAAGCTCCCTGCTGTAGAAGTTACCCATCCAGCATATAGACAGCTGCAGAGACAGGCAAGGATGACATGAGGGAGGGGGACGGACCAGTGGGCTCATGCTTGATCTCCCCCTTACGCAGTTATAATCACATGGAGGGGAAGAACCTCTGAATAAGGCTTTAAAGAACAGGAAATGGAACTGTGAGGGATCTCTGTGCCTTTTCATTTAATAGACTAATTCAGCTGCTATATAGCAACAGTAAATGGGAAATGACTAAGATATATGTGTGTTAACCAAAATAAACCAATTTGACAGGCCTTAATGGATTTGGCTGTCAAACGGCCAGATAAATGGGAGAAAAGTCCCCATTAGTCAAAACTCGAAACACATGGTTTTTTAAAAAGCTTAAATTATATGATCACAACATTATGGATCTTAAATCAAAAAGAGAAAATGACTGGTCCCTGTTTTTTGCACCCTCCACCTAATGGCTATATAGCTGAAACACTTAATTTAAAATTAAAATCAACGGCTTTGTGATAGGGTAGTTTTACTACAACCCCCCCCCCCAGCTATAGTTCTTCAGTCATGGAAGAAGGTGCAGAAAATCCCACTGTGTTCTTCCTGAGTTGCCTTTCAGCTATTCAGCTTTGGTGGTGCAACAATTAAGAGGGAAAAAATCCCCCCCCCGTGCCCCCATGGAAGATCTCTCCTATTAGAAAAAGCTGGTTCCATTGTAAACATCCACATAATCTTCATAACCCAGTAGCACATAAGTTTTGATGGAACTATCAACATCCATGTAGTTTTGTCTTCAAAGTACTGCTCACTTGTGAGCAGGGATGTGTGGATTTTGTAAAATCTGTTCCATCTGCATTTCACGGATTGTCAGGTGCCTTTTGTTTTGTTGTCTGTTCATTCACATAATGAGATTTTTCCCCAATTCCCTGAATTTGCTCAAATTCACACTGGGAAAAATGTGCAAATCCCCCCCCCCAAATGTACAACCACCCTCTCCCTTCACATTTTCATGCTTTAACCTATGGGAACAATGCACATTTTCAGCTGGTTTTTTAAAATTATTTTACATATTTTTCTATCACTAATCTGAGTAAAATTCCAGAAAGTTAAAAAAAAAAAAAAGACGTCTACAAGTGCATGGAATCCATGCAATTCAGGGAATAGGTTGCACAAGAGTTATGTGCAGATGGTTGCACAACAGGTTGTGCAAGTGTAACTTACAACCTTTTGCACAACTGCACTGGTGCAAATGTAACTTCAGTTGGATTCTTTTCTTGTGCATAGCTTGGACCTGGTTTCCAATAGCACAGTGTCATTTCTGCAAAAAGAATGACACATTTGGATACCACCCACAGTTTTCTTAATAAAAGGGCTAAATTTTTAAAAAAGCCAAAAATTCAGAAAGGAGCCTGAAATATCCCAGAGCCCCCACAGGCAAACACCAAAGCCTCACTTCCCTCCACCCCCATCAATATGGTTTTGATAATACTGATCTATGTTTTAGACTTGATGGCAGAAAGCAAAGAGAATCTAAAGAGCCTCTTGTTGAGGGTGAAAGAGGAGAGTGCAAAAGCTGGTCTGAAACTCAACATTAAAAAAACGAAGATCATGGCATCTGGCCCCATCACTTCCTGGCATATGAAAGGGGAAGAAATGGAAGCTGTGACAGATTTTATTTTCTTGGGCTCCAATATCACTGCAGACGGTGACTGTAGCCATGAAATTAAAAGACGCTTGCTCCTTGGGAGGAAAGCTATGGCAAACCTAGACAGCATAGTAAGAAGCAGAGAGACATCACCTTGCCGACAAAGGTTCGCATAATCAAAGCTATGGTTTTCCCAGTTGTAACGTATGACTGTGAGAGCTGGACTAACACTGGAGAATCGATGCTTTCAAACTGTGGTGCTGAAGAAGACTCTTACGAGTCCCCTGGGCTGCAAGGAGGTCAAATCAGTCCATCCTAAAGGAAATCAACCCTGAGTGCTCATTGGAAGGACAGATACTGAAGCTGAAGCTCAAATAATTTGGCCACCTAATGCGAAGAGAAAACTCTCTGGAAAAGACCCTGATGCTGGGAAAGACTGAAGGCAAAAGGAGAAGGGGACAGCAGAGGATGAGATGGCTAGATAGCATCACTGATGCAATGAATATGAACTTGAGCATGCTCTGGGAGAGAGTGCAGGACAGGAAGGCCTGGCGTGCTATGGTCCATGGGGTCACGAAGAGTTGGACATGACTGAATGACTGAACAACAACAACAAAGGACTCTTGAAATAATATATGTTAAGCCCTCTGAACAAGCATATTTCCCCACATCTCTGAAACTTGTTAATTATGCAAGAATTATTTCCCATAGCATGCCGGCCTCTCTTGTAATCAGACTGTTTCAGCATTGTTTTTGTCCCCTTGACTGTAAACACTATGTAGTCCTAACTGTTTAATAAATATTTCTACTAACCTTGTAAAATAGCAATCAATAGATTAAGTAGCATAATTTCTATGATATTCCTTGAGGTCCACCAGTTCTCCTTAACTATCCCACAAGTAATTCAGCCTTAACCATTTAAATACTTGGTAATGGTCTCATTTCTAAACATCGAGGATTCACCAAAGCTCATTTCTTTTTAATGAGATAGTAGAGATATTATGTACTGTTACCGTATTTTTTATGCTGTGATGTAAAGGCTAATGACAGATTTGTGTTTCTTGTGTTCAGCTGGGAGAACACTCCCCCCCTTGTGAATGCATATTTAAGATAATTTAGGATTCGCTGCGGAAGTTAGCTAGCCAAAAGCTT
Organism: Heloderma suspectum; assembly: GCF_057233095.1. NCBI lineage: Eukaryota > Metazoa > Chordata > Lepidosauria > Squamata > Helodermatidae > Heloderma > Heloderma suspectum. The sequence continues at coordinate 32,247,610 of NC_139465.1, forward strand.
GTCATTCCACTTCACTGTAACCTCTTCTTGAAATTATAGCATGTATTCCTCAGCACGATGTTTAAATAAAGCATCCATGCAATAAACAGTCAACAAATCTGTTCTGTGCAATATAGAAACAAATGTGATGAAGAATGCAAGTTACATCAGTTCAACAGGAGGTTTTCTCAAGGTGGGGTGGGGTGGGGTGGGGATGTTGATTTTAAACAATAAGATGCACCAAATTGTAAACAGTATTGAATTGATCAATCTATCTATCTACCTATTATCTATCTATCTATCTATCTATCTATCTATCTATCTATCTATCTATCTTTCAATAAATCGGGCTGGATCATGAGTTGCCCTTCTGCAAACAAAATGGCTCCTTCTGTTCATGGGGAGGTGAACCAGGAGAGGTGGGAGAGGAAGGGATTTTTGCTGATCCTTCTTCCCCCCTGCTTCCCCCATTCCACCTTCCATGCTGTTTTGAGAGGGATATCCCCCAAACCTCATGAATATATTTTTGAGGGGACTGCATGTCATGACCTGACTAGAGGAGTCCTCCTCAGAAGGGGAGCTAGAGACCCAGAAGCCCAGGGTACTTCAGACCAGGGACTGCCACTAGACTCACAGGAGCCTGATCCCATGGGGGAAGTTGTTCCAGGGCCATCCCTGTCAGGAGAAACAGGCTCCATCTCTGAAGCAGAGGCAGAGCCTAGGGATGTACGAAAGTCACTTACCTTTTTGCGGATTCTGTTTGTGGGGGGGAGGCGCTCCGTCCCTCCCCCCAGAATCCTTGATGGGGGGGGAGGAGATCCGGTCCTCCCCGCCCGGAATCTTCGATGGCCGGCTCTGCTCTGCGGCAGCTCCGCAGAGCAGCCGGCCAGGCCAGGGCCATCCGCAGCCGGATTTCTGGCCATGGACTGGATGGTGCAGACGCAAATGGTGGCAGCCGTAGCGGCCACATTTGTGTCCAGCCAGGGAGCCGTGATAGGCTACGTAAGTCTTTACGTAGCCTATCACGTCTGGGTAAAAAAAAAAAAAGGCGTACGCAAATGGCGGCGGCTATGGCGGCCGCCATTTGCGTTCCTCATTTTTCACCGTTTCAGTCTACATAAATATTTACGTAGGCTAAAACGGTGAAAAAAACGGAATGCAAATAGCGCCCACTACGCTATTTGCGTTCCCCTTTTTTTTCGCCATAATAGTCTACATACATATTTACATAGACTAAAACGGCGAAACATAAGGAACGCAAATGGCGGCTGCCATAGCCGCCACCATTTGCGTACACTGTGTGTTTTTTTTTTTACCCAGACATGATAGGCTACGTAAGTCTTTACGTAGCCTATCATGTCTGGGTAAAAAAAAAAAAAAGACCAGACTTTTGCAAATGGTGGCAGCTGCAGCTGGTCGAAAGACCAGCCACTGCCGCTGCTGCCGCTGAAGCCGCCGCCGGAGCTGCCGCCGTCCAGAACATCTGCCCCAGGTAAGTCTCGTCCCGGGGGGATCCACGGGGGGGATGACAGGCCATTCCACCACGGATTTCGGGGGGACAAATGCCATTGCATTCGGCCTCACTGAAATCCGTGGCGGAATTCTCCGCCATCCCTAGCTGAGCCATCCCCTGATTCCCAGGAGCATTGTCACCTCAAGTGACAGGCTAGTAGGGCTCCTGTGTGGAGTGCTCACCTCCAGAAAAGTTCTCCTCAGGAGAAAGGGAATCCTCAGGAATAGGCTCCGGAAAGGGAGTTTTGATTGCTACAGCTGAGCACTAGGTGGGGTCCAGCTGGCTTTGGGCTTAAAAGCTTTCACTGGAAACCCAGCCAGTGTTGGAACAACTTGGTCTATCCCGCCTCTGCTCTGTGCCTTGGGTCCTGAATTGTGCCATGTGGTTGATGTTCTGTTTACTGACTTTCTGGATTGTGTAACATACCTGACCAATTAATTGTGTTTGATCCATTGCTTGTTACCTTGCCTACACCTGTTGCTGTCTGATCTTCATTGTCTGCCTGCCTGCCTGCCTGCCTGCCTGCCTGCCTGTGTTTTGACTTCTGCCTGGGTTCTGACCATTCCTGCCTCATCCTAAACCTCCTTGGATGGAAACCTGTTTGCTTGCCAACTTGATGATTCTATTGCATCGCTCCCTGTATTGGCTTACAAACAGCCAAGACTAAATCTAGAGCAGGGCACTGCAGGAGAAAGGAGTGATTGTCAAGAAAGTCCTCCCCTACATCTGTTAGGAGGGAAGTAGATATGGGGCCAGATATTGATGGTCTGAGGCCACTTATGTACCCATTAAATCATGTTGGTTCTCAGTGTGTTTGATGGGACAGGCTATAGCATAAAGAAATGAACTGATTAATAAAGAGCATTTCTGTATAACCACAGAAGTGTTATGTTGTTGTATTTATTCAAGAGGGTACAAAATATGTGCAGGGATGGATGAAAAAGAGGGCCCTTTTTTGCAGACTATTGAATTCCTTGTGAAAAGGGGGATCCCTTAGGGGATATCTTTGGGGACTGATGGGGGAGAAAGAGAACATATATCTGACTTCCCAAAGCAAAGATGTGATACTCTCCATCTTTGCATGCTGTGCTGAAACAACCAGTCGATTCTCCCCTGATTGGCTAAGATGTTCACTTTCTGAGTGATCCCTGATAGTCTGAGACATCTTTAATATAATAATGTCACTGAAGGCAAACATACCTCACTGCAAATGATTCTGAAGTAGGGATGGGGGAGAATTTCTCCCTGAAACTTCGGGGGGCCGGGTGCCAACGTGTTCGGCCCCCCGAAGAAGTTTTGGGGAGAAATTCTCCTCCCCCCCGCACCCCACACCCCCCCCGGGACGGGACTTACCTTTCCTGAATGTCCCTCCCAGCGGCGGGTCCCGGCGGCGGTTTGTGAGGTCTTCGACAGGGGCAGAGGCGGCAGCTGGTCTTTCGACCGGCTGCCGCCGCCGCCATTCCAATAAAAGTAAAAAAAAAACAAAAGCCGCCCCCGTGATAGGCTACGTGACAATTAACATAGCCTATCACGGCTAGATTTGCAAAGTCAGCCGTGATAGGCTACGTAAATTGTCACGTAGCCTATCACGGGTGACTTTAAAAAAAAAAAAGCACGTACGGCTAATGGCGGCCCCCATAGGGAGCCGCCATTCACGTTCCTTATTTGGTCGCTGTAGTCTACGTAAAGATTATGTAGACTATGGTGAAAATAAGGGCAACGCTATTTGCATTGCCCTTATTTTCGCCGTAGTCTACGTAAAGATTTATGTAGACTACAGCGACCAAATAAGGAACGCGAATGGCGGCTCCCTATGGGGGCCACCATTTGCGTACGCGCTTTTTTTTTTTTTAAGTCACCCGTGATAGGTTACGTGACAATTAACGTAGCCTATCACGGCTGACTTTGCAGATCTAGCCGTGATAGGCTACGTTAATTGTCACGTAGCCTATCACGGGGGCGTTTCTTCTTTACTTTTTATTTAAAAGGAGCCTCCTCCCCGGCCTGAATTTCGGCCGGGCAAGGCGGGAAGCCTCCCCCCCCCCGGCCTGAACTTCGGGGGGAGCAGCGAAGCGCCTCCCCCTCACTGCGAAGCAAGCTGCAAGACCAGGTAAGTGGCTTTTGTGCACCCCTATTCTGAAGTAGTCACATGGTTTATCCCACTCAGTGAGATCAACCAATTGCCCTTATTGCATGGGTGTTTCAGTGCCCAACACACACCAGTTTCTATTTTTCTCTCAGTTTTACCTGATATTCTGGTTCTCCCCTTTTCATGAAGAGAAAACACTAGTTTCAGTTTTATTGCAGCTGTCATTTGCCTCTCACCACCACTGCATGTTGTGTTGGGAGTCCTAGGATGGTGAACAAACACTTCTACAAAGTGATAAGGCTCCAGGGACTACAGTCGCCATCAAATTTCACCAAAAGAGGGAAGCAAAAAGTTTTACGATGCAATTGTATTGATTATGCCATTGGTGATTGGAAGCCCCCAAACTTGGAGGCATCCAATCATCCAGTGCAGGGTGGGAGAAGAGAAGGAGGCAATCTTCACCTCCCCATCCTCCCACCCTACATATATCACTAGTGATGGTGATTCAGAAAGGGAGGGATGGAGGCTGGATGAGGCTCAGGATAGCTCATATCCTGGCCTCTGCAGTCTCCTCTCATCCCTACCCATGGGAATGCCCCCTCTCCTCAGACTGAGGTCAAGTTTCCAACCTTGGTTGTCTCCATGCCAGCTGCAACAGGAATGTGTGTGGGGTCAGATCTCTGACACACACACACCCAGTCTGAGGCCAGAGCACTGTCTCTTACCTTAGAGGGGTTTTATAAGCCATCCTATTGTCCCTGGAACACTGTTGTGGGGACCATGGGATTGCTCTCTAAATTGAACTAGTCCTATGCCTCAGATGGAGTGGGAGGAAGGGGGCTCTCAGTTCTACAGGAACATAAAATGGGCCTATCCTATATAAGTACTGGCAAGCCAACAGATGTCTGGAAGAAGAAGAAGAAGAAGAAGAAGAAGAAGAAGAAGAAGAAGAAGAAGAAGAAGAAGAAGAAGAAGAAGGAAGATCACCCATAACAAATCTTAGATACTAGAAACATTACTTACATGTTTGTATGTAGGTTAATATCTTTGGTCGATAGCCAATAATGTTTCCATTAAATGACTTGTGCCTCTCAGGTCTTCAACTGGAAGTGTTATTAGTGAGTCAATTTTCCTTTTTCATCAAGTCCAAGGAAACGATTGTGTAACAGAGCATTTGCCACAGTAACAGTTTCATCATAACTAACCCAAGCTAATATTCTGTGTAAAATTACTACCATGAATTAACTTTATGTCAGTAGAAAATGGGATTGTGTGTAATTACTGATTCCCATTCACAATAAACTAAGCAAATTATCTCCCACAACGTAAATGTGCCATATATTTGTTTGGAAGCATAATGAAGAAATAAATTTGTGAAAGAAATATGGACTGAATCTGCCAAATTATTGTAAATGATTGCTTCTTTAAAATGAAGGCATGTAATTGCAATTGGAAAATGTTATCCTCTTAATGGGTGCATTATTATTTCAGGAGACCAATAATCATCGTTGCTGGTGCTTCATTTCAACAGTATTGGCAGATTTTATGCATCTTAATATCAAAATGCCATGCAATCAATACACAGAATGATTTACCATTGGTAGGATTAGGATCATCATAACACACATCTGAGGGTTGTTGTTGTTGTTTTAAGCCAACGTGATGAACACATGGAAATCTCACATACGAAGTTCCATAAAGAGTTGTTAGGACATTGGTTGTGAAGAAGAAGAAGAAGAAGAAGAAGAAGAAGAAGAAGAAGAAGAAGAAGAAGCAGCAGCAGCAGCATACAGAAATATATCAAGTCTACAAAGGGCTAACTTCTTGGTGAACGAATATGCAAACTTCCAATGTACAGAGGTTTTCAGCAGCCTGATAAACATCTACACACAATAACATGTGTATTATGTATACATCAGTCATGCATGGCCCCAATTAAACACAGTTAAACACTTTGAATTCCCTTTGATTCAACTGGAGAAGTACACACATGCTTAAACTTCTCTCACTGAAATCAACTGAACTATCTGGATCAACTGAACTATCTGGATCAAATTACTATCTGGATCATTCAACAGACTTCATACTTCTAAATACATTCATTTCATTCTCTAAATTCTGCAGGGGGCATGGGGAGGGAATATGGCTGAGTGACTGACAAGCTCACCCTCTAATTCAGAGGGAAAGTATGGGACCATGAAATCACACACACACACACACTCACACACATTAATACAGAAACAAGAGTAAATGTATTATAAAATAACCAGCACTTATGAACAACAAAATTCAAATTCATAGGAGTAAGATGTAACAGAATCAGTAAATTCAATCAAAAAATTTAACCAGGGGCATTAAGGACTTGAATTTCATTTGAGTGTATCTTTCCACAGCTTTCCATGAGTTGTCAGTGGACGTCTCTGGTCCTCTTCTTCTAAGTTAGTAAGTAAACATAATAAACTGGAACCACATTTCAACAAATGTGTCTGTCTCCTTCTGTTGTCTTTGTGCTCAAATCCACTTTGTTTCTCAGCTAAGACAATGATCCAAACATAGTTATACCATGTTTCAATTGACAGATCCATTAGTTCTTTCCAATGTTAAGCTATCAACTGTCATGCTGCAACCATCATGAAATTCAGCATCTCCTTATGAGATATACTTTTATTATCACCACTGAAAATTGACAGTAATGCTAATTTAGGGTCCATATGTAGTTCCTTTTGGATTATGTTACTACATTCCTTAAAAATATCTGTATAGAAACACTGGACCGTACTCTCACTACATGCTGTAGTAGCTACCCCTTGAATCACAACCTCTCTAATAGTATGGCGAAGAGAAGTTATATATTCTAAATATCATGACCAGAGTTAAGTGCCACCTAAAAATAACCTTCAGGGAACAAGATTATAGTGTGTTGGGTTTTTTATCCACATAGCATTCCACATTGAATTGTTAACTGTTTCCTGCAGATCTCGCTCCCAAGTTTCTTTCAGCCCAGTAGTTTCCCCATTGAGTCTGAGCTTAAGACTGTATATATTTTGGATGTGAGATCTATTACTGAAGACTTCATTCAATGCCATCAGGTTTCAGAAAGCCTTATGCTGGTTTTCAATATTCATATATCCCTAGCCCTTGCATCTGTCCTTCTGAAACTTTGCAGGTTTCTTGCCTGGGGATATCTGTAGGATGGATGCTATTTTCATACAAATCATCCCCCCAAAACAGGGGGTGGGGAAGTGAATTACTTCCCCCCTCCAAAACATGAACCACTACACATATCCTTCTGAAACTTGTTTGTTTGTTTGTTTGTTTGTTTTTCCTTAGGATAATTTCTGGCCAAGGGTGGGGAAAACATGGTCATGGGCTACATGTACCCCAGCTACCTGTGGTGGGTCCCTACCATACCCCCAACAAACAAGCTTCTATGTAGCATTATAATGGTCATATTTAGCTTGCAAACAAGCTGCATTTAACCCTTTTAGCACTACTGCTAATAGTGTTATTAATAGTGTTATTAATAATAACAACAACAACAACAACAACAACAATAATAGTTTTCTACCCAGTGCATCCCATGGGATGGGGTGGGAGGAAATGGCTCCTGGACCTCCCACAGGTCCCCTGGACCTTCAAAGCCTCTTCCAACTCTATTATTCTATTTGGATGGTATCGGTTGCCATTTGGGTACTCATAATGTGGAATGGTAGATAAGTCATATGACAGTTTCAGTTGCATAGGCTTCATGTGTCTATTCCAGTGAACAGAAAAATCTGGAACTTAGGTCCACCACTCTATCACTGACACCCACACAGCTCCAAGATAGTGAAACTGGAATTAGCCACAGCATAAGATACTGCCTAAATAACACAACTGTAAAGGGCATAACCCATAACTTGTAATTTCCCAGCATTTCAGAGTTTGAGTGAACATGGAAAACCTTAACACAACATGTTAAACTGAAAGGGTTTCTTGTTAATTTAATTTGATGGCATTTTGTGAAAGTTAAAACTTTCTGATTCAAACCTGAAAATGAGAAACTCGGTGGAAAAATAAAGGAAGAAATATCATAATGAATAAGAACTCAGGGTCAGCACCATTACTTTCTGTTTTAACTCTAGAGTATGTGCAGAGGGAGCATTCCAAATTGAGGCCCTAGCATAGGACATAGGGGAGCATTAAGCATTTACTCCCCCTATGGGCCCAATCCAAATTGTGTGGCCTTCTGCCTGCAATTTCTATTGGAAAATAGCATTGTGTTTGATTTATGGATCAATATTTTGCAATACAAAGTGCAGGTGTGCTGGGCTTGACCTGGATGGAGCTCATAGATGGAAAGAGGAAACAGTTGAAGTCTCCTTACCCCCTGCTCTATGATTCCAATCCAGATTGAGTCCCCTGGCCATACTCTAGAGTAAATATGAAAATAGTTGTAGCGCCTAGGTACATCTTTAAAGTAGTCTCTGTTTTGGCCAGTACATACTGTTTAAAAGGATAAGACCCCACATAGAGACACTTTAATATACATTTTAAAAACACACAATTATTCCAACAAAGAAATATTGAGATGCATGCATTTTAGCATGAACTGCTGATTATTATTTCAGAAAATTTAGCAGTACTCTATAAACGTCCAGAATTCTAAAAGATGTATTTTTAATCACAAAATCTCACTGGTATAAAGCTCTGATAGTCTCATAAATATCTGTGGCCACAATCCTATGGCCTCTAGACAGTGGCTAGATGGCCATAGAATTGGTCGGTTTCTGGGAACCAACCTTGGAACCTGTGCCTCCCCACCCCCTCCCCTGCCGCCTAGTAGGCGGTGTGGATTGTCGCTGTCTCTCCCACTTTTGTGGAGCAGGGTAAAAGGGGCATTCCCAGGGGTGGGGTGGGGAGTGCAGAAGTGCCCGTATGATACGTCCTGTTTCGTCCAGCCTCCCCACCCTGCGCTCCAATGTCCCATGGCTAGACAGCCAAATTGGCTGTCTAGCCATGGATGGAGGGCTGCTGGAGCATGGAGGAGATGATCCCCTCCATGCTTCTCCTGCTGTGCATTGGATAGGTTGCCTCTGTGTTCGGAGGCGGACACCTATCCCCATAGGATTGCTCCCTAAATTAAGGATATCTTATTTACTCACCTATCATCTGAGCCAATCCCTTTCTCTTCATTTTGGGAGTGTACATTTTGGGGCCTTTCTTTTCAAGTCTGCTGGGGCCTGTAAATTTAGCAGCAGAAATAGCTCCTTGCAAGTGCACAAAAAAATACCAGCATGAACTAAGGCACTCAGGGATGTTTGCTTCTTAAGATACCATATCTCATAGGAAGGCACACTACTCAGTCTCTCAGACAAGAAGTCCTAGAATTTCAGTCAAGAAATGTCATTCCATATAACATCCTAGAGAGTAGCTGTGTGTCTATGTCATGGAAAACTCAGGGAAAGCTGGTTTTCTGAATGTGTTAACTTTTAGGTTGTACTTAAAAAGAATGCCAACAGTTTGGGCACTATTGTACACTGCAGCAGTATAATAACGACAGCATACATACTTCATTTGTTGATTATACTAGAATGAACACTTAAACTCCCATCTTTCCTAGTACCAGCGTATTCCGTAATTCAGCTTTTTTCAAGATAATGTTTCATTGATATCTAATCCCTTTTTGGAAATCACTAAATTCTTTACCACAGTGATTTCCTTGGAGTAGGGTGTTCCATAATTCAGCTTTTTTCAAGATAATGTTTCATTGATATCGAATCCCTTTTTGGAAATCACTAAATTCTTTACCGCAGTGATTTCCTTGGAGTAGGGTGTTCCATAATTCAGATTTCCTCAAGATAAGTATGGACATTAATGCTCAAGATATCATGATTATATTTCCCGCAGGAGGTGGAAGGTCTTCAAATCCTAGTATAACATAGGATCTGTTGAACAAACACTGCATTTCTTGAATTTTCTGAAGAACAGGAATAGTGTTAATTTTATATTTGGCCTTGATTTTCAAGATATTTCTCCCTCCCTGGGCAGTTTCAGATTCCTTTTGAAATCTTCTTTCTTAGGAAAATTAGAATGATTGGTCCTACCTACTCTACACATGCTTTCTCATCACCCTGGTAACCCACCATTCCCATTTTGTACTCTTCTGGCCAACATGAACTGGGCACTTGTAAAACAGATTGAGTTTCCAAAGGATATATATATATTAGGGATGTCAGAGAATTCCGCCACGGATCTCGGTGAGGCCGAATGCCAGTGCATTTGGCCCCCGAACTCTGTGGCAGAACAGCCTGCCACCCCCCACCCCCCATGGATCCCCCCTGGGACAAGACTTACCTGGGGCGGATCTTCCGGACGGCGGCGGCTCCAGCGGCAGCTTCGTCGGAGGCGGCGGCGGCTGGTCTTCTGAACGGCTGCTGCTGCCACCTCTGCCATTTGCAGTCTGGTTTTTTTTCCCATTTGTGATAGGCTACGTAAAGACTTAAGTAGCCTATCATGTCTGGCTTTAAAAAAAAAAATGTGTACGCAAATGGCGGCAGCTACGGCCACCGCCATTTGCGTTCCTTATTTTTGGCCATCTTAGTCTACGTAAATATTTACGTAGACTAAGACAGTGAAAATAAAAGGTAAAGGTGTCCCCAACCAGTCGTGTCCGACTCTAGGGTGCGGTGCTCATCCCTGCTTCTAAGCCGAAGAGCCAGCGCAGTCCGAAGACGCTTCCGTGGTCATGTGGCCGGCATGACTGAACACCGAGGTGCACGGAACGCTGCTACCTTTCCCGCCGAGGCGGTACCTATTTATCTACTTGCAATTTCTTGCTTTCAAACTGCTAGGCTGGCAGAAACTGGGACTGAAGACGGGAGCTCACTCCGTCACACAGCACTCGGGTCTCGAACTGCTGACCTGCCGACCTTCCAGTCTGCAGTTCAGCGTCTTAACCACTAAGCCACCGCAGCCCCCAGTGAAAATAAGGGGAACAGAAATAGCATAGCGGATGCTATTTGCGTTCCCCCTTATTTTTTCCGTCTTAGTCTACGTAAACATTTATGTAGACTAAGATGGCCAAAAATAAGGAACGCAAATGGCGGCGGCCTTAGCCACAGCCATTTGCGTACGCGCATGTTTTGTTTTGTTTTTTTTAAGCCAGACATGATAGGCTATGTAAGTCTTTACATAGCCTATCACGGCTGACTACAGGGATGCAAACGGCGGCAGCTACGGCTGCCACCATTTGCGTCCCTGCTAGCCAGTGGCCAGACGTCAAGCTGTTGGCAGAGCAGGCCGGCAGCTCCGCAGAGTCCCTGCGGAGTAGAGCCGGCCAGCCAGGATTGCAGGGGGGGAGGCGCAGAGCACCTCCCCCCCCCCAGCAGAACCCGGCGGAGCCAGGTAAGAGGAGTTTCATACATCCCTAATATACATATATACATATTTCCCTGCAACCATGTTATGCTACTAATAGGGCCCAGGACATACATGACATACTAGACTGCCCCCCCCCATCTGAAATGGTTTCCTGAAAGATGCTGTAAAAATTGAGAACTCGGATCATAAATTTTAACCCCACTGAATTCTATGAGAAAGAAAACTGATCATACCTCTCAAATTGCTGAAAGATTCTCATTAAATTCTAAACAGCTAAAATGAGCTATTTCTAACCCTTTATACCTCAACATTGGTATGGACCATTCTCAAGTGGACCTCTTTTATGCTGCAAAGTTTCAGATCAATCTGTTGAGCCATTTTCTGAGTATAAGCTGTTGACCCACTGGCCCCTAATTTCTGGTTATAATAGGAGAATGTGATTTGTCCAACTCACCTTTAACACAGGGCCACAGCTGTGGCCCTGTAATACGTTTATCATAGTGTGTGTGTGTGGCGGGGGGAGGAGGGAGTGAGGGGGGGAAGAGAGCGAGAGAATGTGAGTATGTGTGTATGAGAGAGACCTAAAAATTAGCTGCTTTCCATTTTACCTGACAAAGAGTTCTGTGCAACTCAAAGAACCGATGACTGCCTATACTGCAGGCTGGTTCAAATCCGGAGTGAACAAATCCATTTTTTCCAGTCCATTTCAAATTCACATGTGTTAATTCCATCCTATATCCACACAAATCTGTATTAAAAATAAATAAATAAATGAATAAGTGTGTGTGTGTGTGTGTGTGTGTGTGAGAGAGAGAGAGAGAGAGAGATCAGCAAATTGAGAGTGACTACTACATTTATTATAATTTAAACATCATATGTGAACTGGTCTTTTAAATTTTTCCTGGTCGGGGGCGGGGGGGATTGGGAAAGATGCAGAGTGCTCCCTCCCTTTATCAGTGTGGCCACTATCCATTGGTGTGTCTTCTGTCTCTGGGCCCAATTCATGAAACTGACCAGTGGGGGAATGCAAGGCAAGAGGGCAATGTTGCGGCGTCTTCTCACTCTTAGAATCATAGAATAGTAGGGTTGGAAGGGGCCTACAAGGCCATCGAGTCCAACCCCCTGCTCAATGCAGGAATCCAAGTCAGAGCATCTCTCACAGATGGCTGTACAGCCTCACCTTGAATGCCCCCAGTCTGGGAGAGCCCACGACCTCCCTAGGTAATGGCTTCCATTGTCGTATTGCTCTAACAGTCAGGAGGTTTTTCCTGATATTCAGTCAGAACCTGGCTTCCTGTAACTTGAGCCCATTATTCCGTGTCTTGCAGTCTGGGATGATCGAGAAGAGATCCTGGCCTTCAATCCATGAATTTGTCCAACCCCCCTTTTAAAGCCATCCAATTTCCACACATTGTGGAAGTGAATTCCATAGTTCAACTATGTGCTGTGTGAAGTCATGGACGTTATATGCAAGATTCAGATGCAGTATGTCACTGAATGACAGTTGTTGGGAAGCAAAAAAGGGAGACTGCTATGTTAGATTTCCATGAGATGGAAGGACATAGTGTGATTCTGCAAGGTTGTTATTGCCCCAGTGCTAACTCGTCCCGAAAGGCACAAGTTAGTCTCCAGCAAAATGGATTCAGGGAACTTGAACTAGAGATCTGCACAAATGTCCTCTTGAAATTCTCCACCCTATTTGCAGGCAGAGAAATTGGGAGGATCATTTCACTGACTTTCTCCAAGAGGAGGAGTTTCCTCGGGGAGGGGGGACACCTGCAACTGCTGCCACTAAATTTATGCTCCTACCTGGGCAAAACATCTGAGGAGGCCATATACTGTATAATATTTGCTTGAAGGAAGGACTTATTTCTCAGGAGAGGGTCTCTCTATCTATGTAAATCTATTTTTAAAGGGTAGGGAGCAGTGTCTCAAGGTATTAGGGAAGCACAGATTTTGTTACATCTGTCCCATCTGTGATTCATGGATTCTGAGGCATCTTTCATTTCATCAGCCCCTCAAAGATGGAATTTGATTTTTCTGATCAGAATTTCATTCTTCTTGTGCTAATTTGCATGAGTGTGAATGCAAATTAGCGCTAAGGTAAATTAGCGCAAATCCTCCCCCCCACCGAAAAAAGTGAAAAACAAGTCCACAAGTCTGCAGAATCTGCATGACCCAGCAAAAGGTCAATGATAAAGGAGCCCCCCCCCAGTATTTATATACATTTTTGTACAGTTATTTTCTCACACAATATATGTTTCTAAATGTAGTTTCATTCAAAGTATGCATTTCTATTTTCATTCAAATTATGTATTTTATTGTGGTTGTATTGTTATATTGTGGTTTTAATGTTCTCTATATTTTAAATTGTTTTATTGTGTGTTGTTTGGTTTTAATTTTTGTGAACTGCCCAGAGAGCTTCGGCTATTGGGCGGTATAGAAATGAAATAAATAAATAAAATAAAATAAAATAAAATAAATATTTATCTTATTCTAGAAGACACATATTATTATACCGAAGGTGAATCATAGAATCATAGAATAGCAGGGTTGGAAGGGGCCTACAAGACCATCAAGTCCAACCCCTTGCTCAATGCAGGAATCCAAGTCAGACCATCCCTGACAGATGGCTGCCAAGCCTCATCTTGATTGCCTCCAGTGTGGGAGAGCCCACCACCTCCCTAGGTAACTGGTTCCATTGTTCTATTGCTATAACAGTCAGGATGTTTCTCCTGATGTTCAGCTGGAATCTGGCTTCCTGTAACATGAGCCCATTATTCCGTGTCCTGCACTCTGGGATGATTGAGAAGAGATCCTGGCCTTCCTCTCTGTGACAATCTTTCAAGTCTTTGAAGAGCACTATCATATCTCCCCTCAGTCTTCTCTTTTCAAGACTAAACATGCCCAGTTCTTTCAGTCTCTTTTCACAGGGCTTTGTTTCCAGTCCCCTGATCATCTTTGTGCCTTCCTCTGAACCCTCTCCATCTTGTCTGCATCCTTTTTAAAGTGAGGTGCCCAGAACTGGACACAGTACTCCAGATGAGGCCTAACCAGTGCTGAGTAGAGGGGAACTAGTACTTCCTGGGATTTGGAAGCTATGCTTCTATAAATGCAGCCCAAAATAGCATTTGCCTTTTTTGCATCCACATCACATTGTTGGCTCATATTCAGCTTGTGAGTTCCTTCTTGTCAGTGCTTGCATGCTTGGCAAGGGCAGGTACACAGGCAGTGACTGCAAAGAGTTGCAAAGGCTCCAAGAGTAGGCAGTGACTCTCCCTTCAGGTGTTCAGTGATGCTGGCCTCTGACTCCAGCCCTGCTTTCAAATGGCACTGCAAAGCAGTGTTCATACCCTGTTACCAATGTAGACCTTCAAACTTGTTATAGGAGCTATATGTTTTAATTATGTTATTTATCATAAGCTGTGTGTGTGCCTTCCACTGAGAAAACAGATTAAACATACGGCTGCACTGAATTTCATGGCAATAACAGAAAAGGCCTTGATTGGAGATGGCATTCTAAATCAAATGAAGTGGCCATCATGATGCTTGATCAAGTATGTTCAACACTTCATAATAAAAGTTTTAAAGGCTTTCTTTTAAAAGCCAGAACTATTCAAAATTGAAAGACAATGCTGAAAGACTTAGCTGAAAGACAATGAACCCCCCTAATCTTTATGCATCAGTTATTGCATTATAAATTCCACATTGTAAATGGAGGGGGGGAAGGGGGGTGATAATCTAAAATGCTTGGGTGGCAGCTTTGGATATATCCAGTCCATGTCAGTTTTGCATATATTCAGTAATAAATCTGTTTCATTCAATTTCCACAAGGTGCTGCAAATTGAAAGAGCAATGCAAACATTCATATTTATTTTCATTAGGGTGTATGGATTCCCCACCGTCTGTTCTGGTGGAGAATCTTTGGAGGGGTGGAGGTGATCCATTCCTCTTCCCTGGAATCCTCCAGAGCGGTTCTGCTCTGCTTGGATTCTGGGGGGGGGGGACTGGCTTGGGGGCACTTACTTTCCCTCCTGCCAGCCAGACCCGTTCACCTCCTCCCTGCCCCTGCTGATTGCCTTTAAAAAAACTGTCTTTTTTTTTTTTAAAGGCAATTGGGGGGGGGATGTGCCCCTAGACTTATATGCAAATAGAGTCATGAATCTTGCATATAAGTCTATGTGTCCATAGGCTTATACGCAAGATTCACCGCTCTATTTTGTGTATAAGTCTATGGGCACATCCTGCTGATCGCATGTGCGCATAGACTTATATGCAAAATAGAGCGGTGAATCTTGCGTTTAAGCCTATGGACACACACTTATACGCAAGATCCATGACTATTTTGCGTATAAGTCTATGGGCACATCCCCCCCCCCCATCGCCTTTTTTTTTTAAAGACAGTTTTTTTAAAGGCAATCAGCAGGGACAGGGAGGAGGTGAATGGCTCTGGCTGGAAGAAGCAGCCAAGTGCCGTTCCACCTCCAATCCTCCTGGAGCAGAGGTAAGCGGTCCTGATCCACTGTGGATTCCTGAGGCCGGATTCCAAAGAATCCGGCCTCATTTGAATCTACAGCGGATTCCTCTGACATCCCTAATTTTCATATGCAGCTCTTTCTACAACATCCTTTTTTGGTAGACATTTCCCTGAAATACACTTCCCCCGCCCCACACACACACACACAATTTTTGGGCTGAGAACTGCATTGCAAAATGTGGAGAAGTGCAGCCCAGGACCCAAAAGGAAAAGCAACAACAACATGCTCTTCTGCTTTACATATTAGTCCATGGAGTATGAATTAGGTTTGCTTAAAAATGCAGACTCATTGAAATTCTCCAATATCCCCCACTGACCTCTGCGTGACCATAGGTAGATGCTGGATTGACACATACAGCAGAACGAGGTGGTAAAAAGAAGCACTTCACACTAGGGATGGATGAACCCGCCCCATCCGGTATTGGCCAGCGTCTGCTGAAGCGCTGCCCCCCACTTGACCCACCCCAGACCCACGCTTGAGCCCCCATGAGGTCGCCGAGCCACCTGCACTCACCCTGGATCCCACCCGTGAGCGCCCATCATTTTGCCGAGCTTATTTTTAAAGGAGGTCAATGTGCATATTTACATATGCACAAATTTGGGCTGGGAAAGGCTGATCTATGCAATATTAGAAACATAAATGGGCCATTTTCCTGTAGAAATAAGCTTGGCAAAATGGCAGGAGTTCACGGATGGGTCCGGGTGAGTGCAGGAAATGTCTGGGAGAACACAAGCAGGGGCAAAAAGGCCAGAGGCTTGGCAAGCATGGTCCGGGGGCATGGGGGGGGACTGGATGGACTCCTGGACCCAGTCAGGCATCCATGCCATCCCTACTTCACACGGCCAATGGGAAACATCATTTTTAGGTTCTCTCTCACACACATATACACACACAAAGCCCTTTCCTATGAATAGAAAACTAGCACATTAGGGAGAAATGTTCTAACCCACACTCTGCTGTGTTAATATTTCTGCTTGGAGAATGGTGCTTAGGCAAAAAAAAAAAAAAGCTTTAGCAAGATTAGCCATGATAGGTTACGTAAGTATTTACGTAGCCTATCACAGCTATGACGAAGAAGCGAAAGGCAGCCTCAGGGCAGCTGCCATTCACAAGTCAGCATGGATGGCAGCAGGTAAGTGCTCCATTTCGCGCACCTTTCGTGAGGTGGGGGGGTGAGGGCTTCGTTCCGCCATGGATTTCAGGGGGCCGAATGCACTGGCATTCAGACTCACCGAGATCCGTGGCAGAATTCTCTGACATCCCTATATACATGGTATTAATCCCCTCTCCAGTTTAATCTTCAGAACAACATGGTGAGGTAGGTTAAGATGAGAGACAGTGACTGGCCCAAAGTCACCCAGTGAGCTTCCTGGCTGAGTAGGGATTTGAAGCTGATTCTCCATGGTTCTAGTCCAACAGAACACTGCACAACATGGGAGGAGAAAGTACATGTGATGCTAAAAACACCCCAATTCAATCTCTGTTTGTCATGTAACTGTTAGCAGCTACTTTGGGGAATTGATAGGGACCATGGTGCATGGTGAAGGAGCCTAGCCCATTGCTTACCTACTGTGGTCCAAACAAATCTCTCTCTCCCCCCCACACCTCATTATCCTAGGAAAGGGAAAGCTCCCACTGGTGCCAATGAGAACATACCTCCCAACCTATAGAGCAGCTTAGGGGAGGGGATTGGTGGAGGGGGTTATAGTGGGGAAGGGAAGGGTTAACACCTCCTTGCTGTGTGGAACTGTCCATGTGAAAATGTTCCCCTCCTGCAGCAGCTATTACCATTTGTGGGGGGTTGGGACCCCCAAGCAAACAGAGCATCAGAGACACAGATAGTATCACATCTACTTTGGGCCTGACTCCTGTAGGCATGTGCTTCTCCTTAGGACTTATGAATTGAAACTATCATTGCAAATATAGGGGTGGACGAAAGTCACTTACCTTTTCTCGCAGCTTGTTCGCGGTGGGGGGGAGGCGCTTCGCTGCTCCCCCCGCGAAGTTCAGGCCGGGGGGGGAGGCTTCCCGCCTCGCCCGGCCGAAATTCAGGCCGGGGGGGGAGGCTTCCCGCCTCGCCCAGCCAAAATTCAGGCCAGGGAGGAAGCGCCTCGCCTCGCCCGGCCGCGAACGCGAAAGTAAAAAAAAACACAAAAAAACGCCCCCTGATTGGCTACGTGACGATTCACGTAGCCTATCACGGCTAGATCTGCAAAGTCAGCCATGATAGGCTACGTGAATCATCACGTAGCCTATCACGGGTGACTTAAAAAAAAAACAAAGCGCGTACGCGAATGGCGGCCCCCATAGGGAGCTGCCATTCGCGTTCCTTATTTAGTTGCTGTAGTCTACGTAAATGTTTACGTAGACTACGGCGAAAATAAGGGCAACGCAAATAGCGTTGCCCTTATTTTCGCCGTAGTCTACGTAAACATTTACGTAGACTACAGCGACCAAATAAGGAACGGGAATGGCGGCTCCCTATGGGGGCCGCCATTATCCGTACACACTTTTTGTTTTTTTTTAAGTCACCCGTGATAGGCTACGTGACGATTCACGTAGCCTATCACGGCTGAATTTGCAAATCTAGCCGTGATAGGCTACGTGAATCGTCACGTAGCCTATCAGGGGGCGTTTTTTTTTCTTCTTTTATTGGAATGGCGGCGGCGGCAGCCGGTCGAAAGACCGGCTGCCGCTCCCGCCCCGCTCGAACACCCGCCGAACCGCCGGCCGGACCTGCCGCTGGGAGGGACATTCGGCGAAGGTAAGTCCCGTCCCGGGGGGGGTGTGGGGGGTGGGGGGGTGCGGAGGATTTCTCCCTGAAACTTGTTCGGGGGGCCGAACACGTTGGCGCTCGGCCCCCTGAAGTTTTTGGGAGAAATTCTCCGCCATCCCTATGCAAATATTACTTTCTGGACTGGTGACATGAACCACTCTAGAACCACCAGTGATATCTAAAAGATTAGAGTAACTCCAGAGATATTCCTGTTTGCTGCTGCTGAAACTGATGATGATACTGCTTTTCTCTGCCAATAAGGAACTTCACCCTAATTAAGCCACAGTACTATTGGGCATGAAGTGTAGTTTCTCTCTGCGATAGCAGGTACAACCCTCCTGCTGTGACTCAAACAACAAAACAAATGCTACAAAGTGGCATTAGCCGAGTTATGCTTCTGGCAAGAGTTCTATAAAGTTAGGAGTGATACTAAGAATCTGGAATAGCAAATTAGTTGCTAATGAGGAAAGGGCTCTCAATCATCAATACAATCAAGGGAAAGCTTGTACTTTGGATTACAGCCCCCTAGGCATTTACCAAAACGATAATTGCAAAGAAGCTAATGGTACCGGAAGGGCTCCCCCCCTTTCCCTTTTTTTTTTTTTTTGCTATAAAACTATTATAAGTCATTCCGTTTTGGATTTTAGCACCATGCTATTAGTTATTAATTGCTATCACTAAATATCAATTAGCACTTGCTAATAATCTTTTGTGATTCTGCTTTGAACAAGCCAGATACAAATGGAATGACCCCCACCACACCCTGCCCAGCCATCCATGTAATATGTGACATACTTAAAGATGGCATTCTAAGACACAGGCGCTGGTTACTGAATCAGGGAAGTCAGAAACTTGCTTGTTTTGCAGTTGCACAACGCCTGTACCATTTGAACTGCTTTCTTAAATGTATAGAAACTCTCACTCATGCATCCATGTGGATGTCAAAACTGATAGGGTATGTACACAGCAAAACATTGAATTATAAGGTAATTTCACAAGAGATAGAACACTGCACTGGAAACAAACTAGTTCAAGGTATTTTCATCAGTATGAAGGGGTAGATAGATAGATAGATAGATAGATAGATGACAGACAGAACGACAGACAGACAGACAGGGTTGGATCAACTGCTCTGATGGAAATGGATTTCCTGCCCCCTCCTTTCCAAGGCAATCCATCCAGGCACCTAGAAATGCTACACAGAAAGTCAGAAGATCTTGCTGAATGGGGTGAGCTGTGGATCATGGGGAAGGGGGTCCCCCCAAACCAGCTAGAGGGATATTCCATGTGTGGAATACTTTTGTCTTACAGATGGCCCTCTTCATGGAACTCAAATACTATATCTAACCATTTTGAACATAAGAAGAGCCATGCTAGATCAGACCAAGGGTCCATCTAGACCAGCATTCTGTTTACACAGTGGCCAACCAGCACCCTGTGGGAAACCCACAAGTATGACATGAGTGTAATAGTACCTTCCTGTTCATGTTCCCCAGAAACTGGTGTACATAGGCCTCTGATACTGGAGTAGCCATTGATAGCTTTATCCTCCATGAATTTGTCAAATTCCCTTTTAAAACCTTCCAAATTGTTGGCCATCAATACATCTTCTTGTTGTAGATTTAATGGTTTAAGTATGCACTGTGGGAAGAAGTGCTTCCTTTTATCTAGGGGTGTACAAAACCCCCTTACCTTGCATCTGTGTGGGTCCGCAGAGGGGGGAGGCGATCCGTCCCTCCCCCATGGAATCCTCGCCAGCCGGCTCCACTCTGCAGCAAGCCCGCGGAGCCACCGGCCGGCTCCGAGGTGCCAGCGATACGGCTGCCATTGCTGTATCACTGGTGGACTGGAGTAACTGCGGCCGCAAATGGTATCTGGGATGCCATTTGCAGCCATGCTTTTGATTAACGTGATAGGCTACACAAGTATTTGCGTAGCCTATGGTGTTAATCAAAAGCATGGCCGCAAATGATGTCCAGGAAGCCATTTGCATCCTCAGTCAATCTGCTCCGGAGGATCCGGCCAGCGAGGATTCCTCTTGGAGGTGCAGGTAAGAGATCCAATCCTCCGCAGACTTCGAGGGGCCAGATTCAATAGAATCCGGCCTCACTAAGGTCTGTGGAGGATTTCTCCAACATCCCTACTTTTATCTGGCCTGAATCTCCCACCAATCAGGTTTTTGGGATGACCCCATGTTCTACTATTATGAGGGAAAACAATCCACTTTTTTCCACACCATGGTTATTATTGTGGGTTTTAGTAACCCATAGACAGACAGACAGAATTAAAAACCAAAAGAAAACACTGTGTGTGGCTGGCCCTGCCCAGAAGCAGAGTGAAACAACCTTCTTCAGGCAGCACCAAACGGGTTAATGATGGAGAATTTTGTTAGGTTCACATTTCTAAATGAACCAACCTAATTTGCATTTCACAGACCAATATACAGATTGGAACACAGTTCTCCTGAGGATTCCACACTTCTCCAATTGTTATGACACAGTACTAAGCTCAAAAATTGCATACAAAAATGTGTATATTAGGGTAAGCTGCATTAAACACACACACACACACACACACACACACACACGGTATGTCAGGGAAAGTTTTGAATAAAATGCATATGTTAAAGAAAGGTATGAAAGTAATGTTTGTACATTGTTGTTTAGCTTTGCAAACTAATGCAGAAATCAGACAGAATGTATTTCTGATAGAATACATGAGAAAGTAATGTAGACCTGATATAGACTGATTCATCCATGGGGGGGGGGGGTGAAGGCAAATGAGGGGGTTGCACTGGACAGTGACCAAATGGTCTAACAAGTCATTTGAAAATGTTGGCCTACAGGGACAGACAGAAGATAGATTGGGATCTACTGGCAGATTTCTGTAAAGATGTCAGAGAATATTGCCACGAATCTCGGGGAGGCCGAATGCGATGGAAATCGGTGGCGAAACGGTCTGCCCCCCCGCCCCCCTGGGACGGGACTTACCTTTGGCGAATCTCCCTGGTGGTGGTGCCTCCGGCGGTGGTGCAGCGGCGGCAGCCGGTCTTCCAACCGGCCGCCACCGCCGCCATTTCCAGTAAAAAAACACCAAAAAAAGTGATAGGCTACGTAAAGATTTACGTAGCCTATCACAACTAGATTTTCAAAAAATACCGTGATAGGCTACATAAATGTTTACGTAGCCTATCACGGCTGACTGCAGGGACGCAAATGGCAGCGGCGTTCCCGGCTGGCCGGGATTCACGGCGGGAGGAAAGGGGCACCCCCCTGGCCAGAATTTCAGAGGGAGGGATGAGGCGCTTCCCCCCTGGCCAGAATTTTGGGTGGAGGGACAGAGCGCCTCCCCCCCATCGCGAAGCAAATTTCCTCAAAGGTAAGTGACTTTCGTACATCCCCAGATTTCTGAGTGATAAGTAAAGTAAGTTTACAGTAAGTAAACTGTAAGCAAACAAATAAAGAAACAAACTTTCTGTGCTACGGCTGAATCTGTAGTAGCACTAATCACCTCTCTCTCAACTTCACAGTTCCTCATTGGTAAAATATGAGTATCAGTTGGTAGCCTTCAACCAGGTCCTTTGCGTAGCTCTGCTGGACAGTTTTAGAGTTTGATGTTAGAATCTAGGGATGTACGAAATAGGGATGGCGGAGAATTTCTCCCTGAATGTTCGGGAGGCCGAGCGCCGACGCATTTGGCTTCCCGAAGTTCGTTGGGAAATTCTCCGCCACCCCCCTGCCCCCCCCAGGATGGGACTTACCTTCGGCGAATGTCCCTCTCGGCGGTGGGTCACGGCAGAGGTTTGGTGGCATTTCCTTGCGGGCGGGGATGGCGGCTGGTCTCCCGACCGGCTGCCGCCACCACCATTGCAAAAAAAAAAAAAAAAAACTAAAGTAAAAAAACAAACTAACCCCCATGATAGGCTACATAACGATTTACATAGCCTATCACAGCTAGATTTCCAAAGTCAGCCATGATAGGCTACGTAAATCGTCACGTAGCCTATCACGGGTGACTTTGAAAAAAAAGGGGGGAAAAGCGCGTATGCAAATGGCGGCGCCCATGGGGCACCGCCATTTGCATTCCTTAGTTTGGCATGTCTAGTCTACATAAAGATTTACGTAGACTACAGCGAAAATAAGGGCACGCTATGGCCGGGGGGGAGGCGCTCCGTTCCTCCCCCCTGGAATCCTGGCTGGCCGGCTCTGCTCTGCAGCGATGCTGCGGAGCCGCCGGCTGGCTCCGGCAGCAGTCGGACATCCGGCCGCTGGCTAGCAGGGACGCAAATGGCGGCGGCCGTAGCTGCTGCCGTTTGCATCCCTGCAGTCAGCCGTGATAGTCTATGTAAATGTTTACATAGTCTATCATGGCTGATTTAAAAGAAGAAGAAAAAAATGCACGTACGCAAATGGCGGCGCCCATGGGCACCGCCATTTGTGTTCGTTATTTTGGCACTTCTTAGTCTACGTAAACATTTACGTAGACTAAGACGGCGAAAATAAGGGTAACGCAAATAGCGTAGATGCTACGCTATTTGCGTTCCCCTTATTTTCGCCATCTTAGTCGAAAGACGTGCCAAAATAAGGAATGCAAATCGCGGCGCCCATGGGCGCCGCCATTTGCGTACGCGCGTTTTTTGTTTTTTGTTTTAATCATCTGTGATAGGCTATGTAAACATTTATGTAGCCTATCATGGTGTTTTTTTTAAAATTTAGCCATGATAGGCTATGTAAATCTTTACGTAGCCTATCACATTTTTTTTTTTTAACTTGGAAATGGCGGCGGTGGCAGCAGCGAGTCAGAAGACCGGCCGCCGCCGCACCACCACCGGAGCTGCCGCCGGAGCCACCGCCTCCAGGTAAGTCCTGTCCCGGGGGGGCGGGGGGGCGGGCTGTTCCACCACCGAGTTTGGGGGGCTGAATGCACTGGCATTCGGCGTCCCCGAGGTCCGTGGTGGAATTTTCGTACATCCCTATTAGAATCCCTGATCAGGAATAGCTCAGATATAAATTTGTACTTGCATGTGCAGGCTCAAGTGGGGTGGGGGTTATTCTGTCCTTGAGTTACCAATTTGCATCTGGGTCTGCCCCCCAAACACTATTGTGTACTTGATTATGGTTGGTGAACCTCTGGCTATATAGTAGTAGTAGTAGTAGTAGTAGATGATCCCACAAACCCAAAGTCTGTCCATCAGTAGTTGTTAGGAGTCATGGGGGTTGCCATTCAATCCCTCAGGTGGCTCTGGTTGATCAGCAACAGTAGCCATCCACAGTTAGGGCCGGTTAAATGGAAGAAAAGGGAATCAAGGCAAGGGATGTTTAAATGGCTCAAGGACTCTGCGGGAGAAGAATGAGGTGGGGCAGAAGCACAGGATAAAAGCAGGAATGATGGAAGGGAGAAGAAAGGACAGAGCTAAAGCAAAGAGTCTCAGAAGGGATGGTTAGAAAGAGAAACTAAAACAAATCAAAGTACATAAGGTACAAAATCAAATGGGATAATAGGGAGGGAAAGAGCAGCTCACTCATTAGAAGATGAAAGAGCTGAAGCAGAGAATTGGCTGCTAGGAAAGATAGGGGAAACCTCCTAGTGAAGTAATCAGCAGTCAGGAAGAAACACACAAGAACAAGTAGAAAATAAAATACATGCTGACTTCCACAGCAAGCTCAGTAACAGATCACCCCGACTCTGTAACTACTTCTCTATGGATAGTATTGTTATGTAGGCATTCTCTCTGATCCTACAGCTCCTTCTCTTTATCACTCTATGGACATTCACCCTAGTCCTGCTCCTGCTACTTACCTGCACCATGGACCTTCATCCTAATCCTGTCAGTACTTACCAGTATTGCACTATAGGCATCCAACCTGATCCTGTAGCTATATGAGCATTTATCCTGATCCTGCAGATGCTTATCTGTATCACCCTATGGGTATCCATCCTGGTCCATTAGCTACTTGCCCCACTCTGTGACCTTTCATCCTGGTCCGGCAGCCACTTACCAGTATTGCTCCAGGGACTCCAAAGTATTGCTCCTTGTTTTATCCTGTAGGGGCTTACTACAATTCCCAAGAAGTGAGTCTGATCCTGTAGCAAGTCAACTGAATGATCCTGTGCAGTTACAAGGGTGAAGAAAGTCTGGAGTTGCTGAATTTACATGCTCATGTCATTCATTTGGGATGAGGACAGAAAAAATGGACATGTCCCCTTGGCAGAGGGGGAATCCATTGTCCCTTGGCAGAGGGTGCACCCGTTGTGACACTGATAAAATAGACTTCATCACAAAGTTTTGGAAGGAGCAATCATATGCAGATTGATAGCCGCCTATGAGCCTGGGGGTGACCGCCTATCTAGTGCAGGGTGGGGGGAGTGGTGAGGAGCAGGTCTTCTCCCCATTCCCACTGCCCTGCTTTCATGACTAGACAGCAGGTTTTAGCTGTCTAGCTGCTGGACCTCACAGCGTGGAGAGAGGTGGCCAGACGACACATAGGATGTGTCGTACCAGCACTTCCAACCTCTCCACCCCAGCCCCAAGAATGCCCCATTTCCCTTGCTCCATGCTGCTCTTCTGAGTGCAGGGCGGATCCGTGCTGCCTACGAAGTGGCATGTTTCAGGAGCGCCCTTGCTGCCTTCTGAAATCCTCAAGTAGCCAGAATCAACACACAGGAGATAGGGCTCTTTACCAAGGCTTCATTTCCATTCAACCTAATGACACTTAACAGATGCTAATTGCCTGAGCCTAATGAGGGAAACTTAAGAGAGCTGCCTATCCAGGGTTTCTAGCCTTAGGGAATCAGTTGGTCTCCCTTTGGAGGGAAAAGGCAGGAAGCCTCTAACTTAAGGGCTAAGAGGTGAAAGACAACCCCTTTCCCGTGAGGCATCGGGGCACAGCTGTTGATGTCGTGCCAAGTGGGTTGAGTGCCTCCTCTCAGCGCCCTCCATCTCCCACTTGTCACTGCGCTGCCACCTCGCATCCTGAAGCTCCAGTTGTCCCTCCCCCTGCCTGCCAGGGTTGCTACCACTCTCAGGAATGTGAGCAGGGAGGGGATCTCCCTCTGGAGGCACCTCTGAACAGTGCGCAGGTTCCTCTCCCACAGTTTCTATCTCTTCCTCAGAAACAGAACTGCTTTGGGGCTCTATGGGCTCTGATCCAACCCTGACAGCATGGGAGTGGGTGGAGGTCAGTTCTGTGAGAACCCACCTATCCTATGGGCATCTAACCACTGACTAGTGGCCATTAGGGATGGCGGAGAATTCCGCCATGGATTCCAGTGAGGCTGGATTCTGTAGAATCTGTAGAATCCGGCCCCCCGGAATCTGTGGCAGAACGGCCTCTTGCCCCCCCCCCCACAGAATCCCCCAGGATGGCAATTACCTGGGGCAGTGGTGGCTCCGGCAGCAGCGGGTGTGGCGGTGCGGTGGCAGCAGCAGGGGTGGCAGGGCAGAGGCGGCAGGTGCGGCAGCGGCCGGTGCGGCGGGGCTGCGGCAGTGGCGATTGCAGTGGCGGCAGGTGCGGTGGCAGATGTGGCAGCGGCGGCTGGTCTCCTGGCCGGCCGTGGCCGGGCGCAGCATACGGAAATGACTGCGGCTATGGCAGCACCCATTTGCGTTCGCTATTTTTCGCCGTTATAGCCTACATAAATATTTACGTAGGCTAGAATGGCGAAAAATAGCGAATGCAAATGGTGGCCGCCGTAGCCGCTGCCATTTGCGTAAGTGTTTTTTTTACTGTGCCGTGATAATACTTTGCTGTTTGCGTCCCTGTACTTAACCGTGATAGGCTACATAAATATTTATGTAGCCTATCATGGTTAAGTACAAGGACACAAACGGCAGCGGCTACAGCCAACGCCATTTGCGTCCCTGCTGCCCAGTGGCCGGATGTCCGGCTGTGGGCAGAGCCGGCCGGAAGCTCTGCGGAATCCCCGTGGAGTGGAGCCGGCCGGGCAGGACTCTGGAGGGAGGGATGGAGTGCCTCCCCACCCACCGCGAAGCAGATCCGCGAAACGGTAAGTGTCTTTCGTACATCCCTAAAGGCCGTAGGATCGCGCCCTAAATATGAAATGGCGGGAGGAGGGAGGGACATGGACAGAAACACAAGCAAATCTCCCTCTTTCTATCTCATTCCATCAAACAGGTGACTCTAATAAGATAAAATATCTGCCAATATGCACAGACACCGTTTTGGCACCTGATTGCAAATAATTAAAAAGAAAGCTAATGAGATGCGGTGAATAACACAAAGATGACATTTCAGCATAATACTGTTGTGACAGAATATAGAACATGGGCAGCTGCACGTCCAGGGCCTGTTCAGTTAAGATGTTTAGAAAAAGGCAGGAAAATGCAGCAGCTGACAGCATAGAAGGACTTTTCATGTCTGTCAGTATATATGACATGGCATTCAGACACTTCCAATTCAACAGCAAAAGTGGTAGCAGCTAGGAACTAATTATGGCTGAGAAGTAAAACAGTTATAGGGTGCTGTTCTGTCTATGGCAAAGGTTGGGAAAGAATTCTACACTGGGGAAATGGATGGATCAGCTAATGGGAATTAATGTTTATGCCAAATGGAGGATACAATTCTCTAACAGACCTTCTCCCTATACGCAAAAGAAACATTTGAAGTAGAGGTAGAACAATCACAAGAACTCTGCAGAGAATGGCCAGTATGAATTGGAGAAGTAGTTTACAACGATAACAACGTGATAGGGTTTTAGCTGGATGATGAGGTGTTGTTTTATCCATGTCATATTTATGGATTTTTATGTTAGTCTTGTATTATTTTATCCTTGTACATCACCCTGGAACCCACTTTTGTGGTTGAAGGGTGGTATAGGCATTTTAAAATACATGCATACATACGTACATGAAAATGTACATATATGAATAAGGGGAGCCTCCCCCTGGAATCCTCAATGGGGCGAGGTACTCTGTCCTTCCCCCCGGACTGCTTTCCGGCCTACTCCGCTCCACAGGGATTCCGCGGAACCGCCGGACGGCTCCACCCACAGCTGGACATCCGGCCGCTGGGCAGCAGGGATAGAAATGGTGGAGGCCATAGCCACCGCCATTTGCATCCCTGTACTTAACTGTGACAGGCTACATAAATATTTACATAGCCTATCACAGCAAAGTAAAAAAAAACGCGTACGCAAAAGGCGGCGGCTACAGTGGCCGCCATTTGTAGTCGCTATTTTTCTTCGTTCCAGCTGACGTAAATATTTACGTGGGCTAGAATGGTGAAAAATAGCTAATGCAAATGGCAGCCACCGTAGCCGCCATTTGCGTATGCTGCGCCCGGCCGCAGCTGGCCAGGAGACCAGCCACCGCCGCACCCGCCGCCGCACCTGCAGGTATCGCACCCCCTGCACCCGCCGCTGCTGCCGCCGCCGCCACCCCGCCACACCCGCCGCCACCACCCCGCTGCAGTCGCACCTGCTGCCACCACCCCTGCCGCCACCGCCCTCCCCACCTGCCACCCTGCCACCCTGCCACACCTGCTGCCCCACCTGCCACCACACCCACCGCACCCGGTGCCGCTGCACCCACCGCACCCGCTCAGCCGCAACCACCACCACAACTCGCGCCACCGCCCCTGCCACACCTGCTGCATCTACTGCCGCCAGACCCACTGTCGAAGCCGCCACACCCGCTGCACCCACTGCCACTGAATCCGCCGCCTCACCCCGGAGCCGCCGCCGCTGCCGCATCCGCCCCAAGTAAGTGCTGTCCCGGGGGATTCTGTGGGGGGGGCAGGAGGCCGTTCCGCCACGGATTCCAGGGGGTCGGATTCTCCAGAATCCGGCCTCACTGGAATCCATGGCGGAATGCTCCGCCTCCCCTATTTGCAAATTTTTTCAGCAGACATGTCCTCGTGCTTAGGTTTGGAGCATCTCATGGGGCATGCTCACATGTTTTCTGAGCAAAACCAAAACTCTCATACATCCCTACTTGCTATGTTCATAGGGTTGTCAGAGAATTCCACCACGGATCTCGGTGAGGCTGAATGCCAGTGCATTCGGCCCCCTGAAATCTGTGGCGGAACAGCCTGCCACCCCCCCTGCCCCCCGTGGATCCCCCCCGGGATGAGACTTCCCTGGGGTGGATGTTCCAGACGGTGGCGGCTCTAGCAGCGGCTTCAGCTGTGGCAGCGGCGGTGGCTGGTCTTCCAACCGGCTGCCACCACCGCCATTTGCAGTATGGTCACTTCTGTTTTTGTTTTTTTTAACATAGATGTGATAGGCTACGTAAAGACTTATGTAGCCTATCACGTCTGGCTTTAAAAAAACAAAACAAAACGCGTACGCAAATGGCAGCAGCTATGGCCGCCGCCATTTGCGTTCCTTATTTTTGGCCGTCTTAGTCTACGTAAATATTTACATAGACTAAGACGGTGAAAATAAGGGGGAATGCAAATAGTGCCCGCTGCGCTATTTGCATTCCCGCTTGTTATCACCGTCTTAGTCTACATAAATATTTATGTAGACTAAGATGGTCAAAAATAAGGAACACAAATGGCGGCGGCTGTAGCCGCCAGTTGTGTATGCATTTTTTTTAAACCCAGATGTAATAGGCTACGTAAGTCTTTATGTAGCCTATCACGGCTGAATACAGGGATGCAAATGGCGGCATCTATGGCCACTGCCATTTGCGTCCCTGCTAGCCAGCGGCTGGATGTCCGGCTGCTGGCGAAGCCGGCCGGTGGCTAAGCGGAATCCCCGTGGATCGGAGCCGGCCATCAAGGATTCCTGGGGGGAGGGACGGAGCTCCTCCCCCCCGTCGAGGATTCCGGGGTGAGGGATGGAGCGCCTCCCCCCCTTCGCGAAAGATTCCACGAAACAGTAAGTGACTTTCGTACATATGTATATGTTCATAAGCATTTATTTTATGTTGTGACTATTTTTATGTATGGATACACTTTTTTAATATTACATTGTGGTGGAGTGAGGCACCAACATGCACACACATAGCACTCACTGAAGTCAATGAAGAGGAAACTATTTAACGATACTACACTGAGCAATTGATACCTTGGTACACTGAAAGAATGATTACACATACTCTCCATCAATCAGATGGCTGTATAGAAATATAAATTCACTGTAATAGAAGGCTATATGATGAATAACTTCCCTGTTGATTTATTTTTTCCCACCTCAGTGCTCAGATTTGGTGTATGGCTGATTTACACCTTGACATTTTTAAAAATAGAATCAACCACTGTCCCATGACATTCTTCTTTTATGGGAGACAGCTCCTAATTGCTTGTTCAAGGAAGAAACACAGGATGGGTAAACCACTGAGTGATGATTTGGTGGGAGAAATGTAAGTTGGAAGAGGAGCACACAATTTGCAGGCAGAAGGTCCCAAGTATAGTCCCAGTCAACTCCATGTAGGGCATGGATGGTCCTCTGTCTGAAACCCTGGAGAGTACTGCCAGTCAGCATAGACCAAACTGCAAACTCTGTCCCTCCAGATGTTTTGGCCTACAACATCCATTGTCCCTTACCATTGAAAAGACTTGCTGGGGCAAGAGCATCTGGAGAGATCCAACTTGAGGAAGGTTGGTGTAGACAGTACTGAGCTAGATGGAACATTGTTCTGACTCAGCATAAGTCAGCTTTTTATCCCAAAATATTATTATTATTATTATTATTATTATTATTTTTAAAAAAGTTAAATCACAGACACTTCTCACCTGGAGGTAGAGATGTCTCCCACTGGAAAATCTGGTTCTTTTTTTTTTTTTTTTGAGTCAACTGAGTCCCAGAGTGTGTATGATGACTCAATTTGAGTTTGTGAGCCAAGCTGCAAGCTTTTCCCCAAACTCCAGGAACTTCTTTTGCACATTTTCCCTCAGTTTCTGCAATTTGTGCAAATTTCTGGGCTATGTGTGTAAATGATGGCCAAATTCGTGCAAATTCGGCTGAAATTCCATAAATTGCTCAGAAATCCATGCGAATTGCAGAACCTGTAGGGGAAAAATGTGCAAACTGTCTGGAAAATCTGTCAACTTGCCCAATTCACTGTAGAACAAGTTGGGCACTGCAGCGGGAACCAGAATAAGGCCAAACTTAAGAGAACTCATCAAATTCCATCCCCCACCCGCCACCCCAAATGGATTTCTCCTAGGGATGTACGAAAGTCACATACCTTTCCATGGATTATGTTGATGGTGGGGGGTGGAGGCGTTCTGTCCCTCCCCCCAGAATCCTCAATGGGGGGAGGCGATCCGTTCCTCCCCCCCGGAATCCTCCATGGCTGGCTGTGCTCCACGGCAGCTCCGCGAAGCAGCCAGCCAGGCCCAGCCCAGCCCAAAGCTGTCTGCAGCTGGATTTCCAGGCGCGGAGGGCTCTGGGGGAAAAAAAACCCCACGTATGCAAATCTTTATGTAGGCTAAAATGGCGAATCAAAAAGGGACGCAAATAGCGCCTGCTACGCTATTTTCGTTCCCCTTTATTTTCGCCGTCATAGTCTACGTAAATATTTATGTAGATTAAGACGGCCAAAAAGAAGGAACACAAATGGTGGCGGCCATAGCTGCTGCCATTTGCGTGTGCAGGTTGTTTTGTTTTGTTTTTTACCCAGAGCCCTCCGCGGCCGGAAATCCAGCTGCAGATGGCTCTGGCCTGGCTGGGCCTAGCCGGTTGCTCCACAGAGCTCCCGCAGTGCACAGCCAGCCATTCGAGGATTCCGGGGGGAGGGACGGAACGCTTCCCCCCCAACATAAACATAATCCGCGAACAGGTAAGTCACTTTCGTACATCCCTATGCAATACAGTTGCAGCTACAAACATGGCCTTTACAGCAGTGGCATTCTCAAGATTACGTTCTACATACCTGTCAAGTTGGAGTCAGGAACTGAGAACTGTAACTCAGGAACTGCACCAAGGTCAGAGGGTCAAGCCAGAATTGAGTTTAGGATTGAGCCAGGAGGATATCAGAGACAAAGCCAAGAATTAAAGTCAAGAAGACAACCCTCCAACTTTGTTGTGAAAAATCCATGGGCAATGAATTCCATTGTGGACTAGCAAACATGTGGCTGGCATGCACAGCTTCTTCTCTTTTTAAACTTGGAAGTCAACATATGATTTAAGTAGTTTCTATAGCTTGTTCCAATTGAAAACATCTGTTTGCATTAGGGATGTCAGAGAAATCCGCTGCAGATTCAAATGAGACCAGATTCTTTGGAATCCAGCCTCAGGAATCCACAGTGGATCAGGACCACTTACCTCTGCTCCAGGAGGACTGGAGGAGGAATGGCACTCAGCTGCTTCTTCCAGCCAGAGCTGTTCACCTCCTCCCTGTCCCCGCCGATTGCCTTTTAAAAAAAATCTTCTTTTTCTTTTTTTAAAGGCGATGGGGAGGATGTGCCCATAGACTTATATGCAAATAGAGTCATGAGTCTTGCATATAAGTCTATGTGTCCATAGGCTTATACGCAAAATAGAGCAGTGAATCTTGCCTATAAGCCTATGGACACATTTTTTTAAAGGCAATCGGCAGGGACAGGGAGAGATGAACGGCTCTGGCTGGCAGGAGGGAAGGTAAGCGCCCCCAAGCCAGTTCACCCGCCCAGAATCCGAGCGGAGTGGAACTGCTCTGGAGGATTCCGGGGGGAGGAACATCACCTCCCCCCCCCACGGATTCCCCACCGGAACAGACGGTGGGGAATCTGTACACCCCTAGTTTGCATTGCCTTTATTAACCCTGTCTTTACAAGTGGAAGCACATAGCCATGGGTTGTTAACAGGTTGTATAAATTAACAACCTCTGGGAATATGGGTGTTAATCTGAGGTCAACACCAAGTGTCACATTAGAGATGTACGTAGGGATGGCGGAGAATTTCTCCCCGAAACTTCGGGGGACCGAGCGCCAACTTGTTCGGCCCCCCGAACAGGTTTAGGGGAGAAATCCTCCGCACCCCCCCGCCCCCCGCACCCCCCCGGGACGGGACTTACCTTCCCTGAATGTCCCTCCCGGCGGCGGGTCCGGCTGGCGGTTCGTCCGGTGTTCGAGCGGGGCGGGAGCGGCAGCCGGTCTTTCGACCGGCTGCCGCCCCCGCCATTGCAATCAAAGAAAAAAAAAACACGTCCCCTGATAGGCTACGTGACGATTCACGTAGCCTATCACGGCTAGATTTGCAAAGTCAGCCATGATAGGCTACATGAATCGTCACGTAGCCTATCACGGGTGACTTTAAAAAAAAAAAAAAGTGTGTACGGATAATGGCGGCCCCCATAGGGAGCCGCCATTCGCGTTCCTTATTTGGTCACTGTAGTCTACGTAAATGTTTACGTAGACTACGGCGAAAATAAGGGCAACGCTATTTGCGTTGCCCTTATTTTCGCCGTAGTCTACGTAAACATTTACGTAGACTACAGCGACCAAATAAGGAACGCGAATGGCGGCTCCCTATGGGGGCCGCCATTCGCGTACGCGCTTTTTTTTTTTAAGTCACCCGTGATAGGCTACGTGATTATTCACGTAGCCTATCACGGCTGACTTTCCAGATCTAGCCATGATAGGCTACGTGAATCGTCACGTAGCCTATCAGGGGACTTTTTTTTGTTTTTTTTTTACTTTCGCGTTCGCGGGCGGGCGAGGCGGGAAGCCTCCTCCCCAGCCTGAATTTCGGCTGGGCGAGGCGGGAAGCCTCCCCACCGGCCTGAATTTCGGCCGGGCGAGGCGGGAAGCCTCCCCCCCTGGCCTGAACTTCGCGGGGGGAGCAGCGAAGCGCTCCCCCCCACCGCGAACAAGCTGCGAGAAAAGGTAAGTGACTTTCGTCCACCCCTAGATGTACGGATTTTGTAAAATGCGTTCTGTCTGCATTTCACGGATTGTCAGGTGCCTTTTGTTTCATTGTCTGCTCATTGATTGAATCAGATTTTCTTTCCAATTTCCTGAATTTGAACAAATTCACACTTACAAAAATGTGCAAATCCCCCTCAAATGTGCAAATACACCCCAAAGTGTGCATTTTCATGCTTTAGCCAAAGGGGGGAAGCACATTTTCAGATGGTGTATTTTATTTTATTTTTATTTGCCTATGACTAAATTTGCATGAAATTCTGGAAAGGGTGGGACGGGGGGACACCAGTCAGCAAATCCATGGAATCCATGTGACTTGGGAAAAGCCAGTCCGCAGCAAAATCTGGGGGTCAGATTCACAGAAATCCAAACCCATTTGATTCTGTTGTGGATTTACTGACATTCCTATGTCCCATCATGGTGTAATATTTTGGGGCCCAATTCAAAGTGCTGGTATTAACATTCAAAGCCCTTAACAGCTTGGGGCCAGGCGAGCTGAAGGATCACCTCCTCCCATATGTGCCTGCCCGGTGTGAGGAGTGCCCTTCTTGCCTTCTGAAATCCTCAAGTAGCCAGAATCAACATGCAGACAATAGGGTTCTTTTCCTAGGCTTTATTTCCATTCAACCTAATGACGCTTACAGATGTAAATTGCCTGAGCCTAATGAGGGAATCTTAAGAGAACTGCCTAGCTGGGGTTTCTAGCCTTAGGGAAGCAGTTAAGGATGGACGAAAGTCCCTTACCTGGTCCCGCAGCTGTTTTCGGTGGGGGGGAAGGCGCTCCGTTTCTCCCCCCAAAATTCTTGGCGGGTGGGGAGGCGCCCCGCCCCTCCCAGCTGAAATTCTGGCCGGGGGGGGGGCCCGTATCCCCGGCCGTGAAAGAAAAAAGTAAAGTGTTAAAAAAAAAAAGTGATAGGCTACGTAAAGATTTACGTAGCCTATCACAGCTAGATTTTCAAAGTCAGCTGTGATAGGCTACGTAAATCTTTACATAGCCTATCACAGCTGACTTTGACCAAAAAAAAAAGCGCCTTCCCCTTATTTTCGCCGTAGTCTATGTAAATCTTTACGTAGACTACCCATGTCCAAATAAGGAACGCAAATGGTGGTGCCCATGGGCGCCGCCATTTGCGTACGTGCTTTTTTATTTTTTTCAAAGTCAGCCGTGATAGGCTACGTAAGGATTTACGTAGCCTATCATGGCTGACTTTGAAAATCTAGCCGTGATAGGCTACGTAAATCTTTACATAGCCTATCACTTTTTTTTTTTTTTTACACTTTAGTTGGAAATGGCGGCGGCGTCAGCCGGTCAGAAACCAGCTGCCACCGCTGCCGAAATACTGCTGCACCGCCGCCGGGACCCACTGCCACGAGGGACGCGCGAGGTAAGTCCCATCCCGGGGGGGGCGGGGGGGTGTCGGAGAATTTCCCCACCAATTTCGGGGGGCCGAATGCGTTGGCATTCAGCCTCCCAGAGATTCGTGGAGAAATTCTCCGACATCCCTAGAAGCAGTTGGTCTCCGTTTTGGAGGGAAAAGGCGGGAAGCCTCTGAACCTAA
This sequence comes from Heloderma suspectum, assembly GCF_057233095.1. NCBI lineage: Eukaryota > Metazoa > Chordata > Lepidosauria > Squamata > Helodermatidae > Heloderma > Heloderma suspectum. The sequence continues at coordinate 32,282,239 of NC_139465.1, forward strand.
GGGCTAGGAGGCAAAAGTCCACCCCTTTCCCGTGGGGCATCGGGGCGCAGCTGTTGACTTCGTGCCTAGGGATGGCGGAGAATTTCTCCCCGAAACTTCGGGGGGCCGAGCGCCAACATGTTTGGCCCCCTGAACAAGTTTCGGGGAGAAATCCTCCGCACCCCCCGCCCCCCGCACCCCCCGGGATGGGACTTACCTTCCCTGAATGTCCCTCCCGGCTGCCGCCACCGCCATTGCAATAAAAGAAAAAAAAAAAGTCCCCTGATAGGCTATGTGATGATTCACGTAGCCTATCACGGCTAGATTTGCAAAGTCAGCCGTGATAGGCTATGTGAATCGTCACGTAGCCTATCATGGGTGACTTAAAAAAAAAAAAGCGCGTACGCAAATGGCGGCCCCCATAGGGAGCCGCCATTCCCGTTCCTTATTTGGTTGCTGTAGTCTACGTAAATGTTTACGTAGACTACAGCAACTAAATAAGGAACTCGAATGGCGGCTCCCTATGGGGGCCGCCATTCGCGTCCGCGCTTTTTTTTTTTAAAGTCACCCGTGATAGGCTACGTAACGATTCACGTAGCCTATCATGGCTGACTTTGCAGATCTAGCCATCACGTAGAATCGTCACGTAGCCTATCAGGGGGCGTTTTTTGTTTTTTTTTTAACTTTCGCTTTTGCGGCTGGGCGAGGCGGCAAGCCTCGTCCCCGGCCTGAATTTCGGCCGGGCGAGGCGGGAAGCCTCCCCCCCTGGCCTGAACTTCGTGGGGGGAGCAGCGAAGCGCACCCCCCCACCGCGAACAAGCTGCGAGAAAAGGTAAGTGACTTTCGTCCCCCCCTATTCGTGCCAAGCGGGCTGAGCACCTCCTCTCAGCGCCCTCCATCTCCCGCTTGTCCCTGCACTGGCACCTAGTGTCCCAAAGCTCCAGTTGTCCCTCCCCCTGCCTGCCAGGGTTGCTACCACTCTCAGGAATGTGAGCAGGGAAGGGCTCTCCCTCCAGCAGTGCCTCTGAACAGCTTGCGGGTTCCTCTCCCACGGTTTCTGTCTCTTCCTCAGAATCAGAACTGCTTTGCGGCTCTATGGGCTCTGATCCAACCCTGACACCTGGACCCTAAGATCATCCTCAGGGGGCCTTCTCTGGGAGCCCCCGCCAAAGGAAGTAAGGTGAGTAGCTACTAGCAAGAGGGCCTTTTCTGCTGTGCCACCCTGGCTGTGGAATGAGCTCCCTAGAGAGGTTTGCCTGGGGCCTACATTGTACTCTTTCTGGCACCAGGTGAAGACCTTTTCATTCTCCCAGGATTTTAGCATTTTCACCTCCTAGTCTTTGAGCTCTGGTGTTTAAATTTGTATTTTAGATCTCTGCATTGCTGCTAGGTTTTATTCTGGTTGTATTGATACATTGTGGTTTTAAGCTTTCATATTTTATATTGTTTTATGCTGCACTCTGTGGTTTAATTTTTGTGAACTGCCCAGAGACCTTTGGCTATTGGGCAAAATAAATAAATAAAATAGGAATCTGGGAAGTTGGGATGGATGGATCTATATATTTCTGGTCCAAATCAGTTCCATATATGCCCAATCATGTGTGTTTAATATGTGTTTAGTCTTTTCAATCCTATTTCTGCATCAGTGTACAGATTATTTTTAATTAAAAGTATTCCCTGCTTTTCAGTATAAAATAATCCCAAAGCAAGGTACATCTAATAAAATCTCAAGAAAATCGTACAACAATGACCAAAACAATAAAACTGGGAGAACAGCAAAACAGATAAATAACAGTTTACATGATGAAGCAAAATGAGTTCATTCAAAAGCATGGATGAAAAGATAGGTCTTTAGCTGGGGCCGAAAGCTTGTGAGAATGGTGCCAACTGAAGATGAGGAGGGAGAATGTTACCCCAACAGCAAGCCTGTATTGAGAACATCCTGTCTCAGGTTGCCACATATCAAACTCCAGTCAAATATTGCACCCTCAAGAGGGCATCCCCATTCAATCTGGAAGGTACATAAAGGAGAAGTGTTCCATCAGATATCCAAATCCTAAGCTGTGTAGGGCTTTATATGTCAGCACAAGCACCTTGGCAACTTATTGGCAGCTTATCGTTATCTTATTGGCAGTTCTTTCAGAGCTGGTGTAATACTTTCCCAGTAGGGATGTCAGAGAAATCCATTAGGGAGTGGAGTTCGACACATTTTCTTGGGTTCAGTGCCCCAGCCTTCATCTTGGTTCCCACTGTGGCATCCAACTTGATCTGCAGTGAGTCAGGCCGGTTCAGGCATTTTGTTCATTTTTGCCCACAGGTTCTACAATTTGCAGAAACATCGGAGCAATTCACACAAATTTCTGAGCCACTTGTGCAACTTTCAGCACCATTTGTGCAAATTCAGCAGCAATGTATGCAAACTGCTCTGAAATTTACACAGATTGTAGAATCTGAGAGAAAATAATGTGCTAAAAGGGTTTCCAGTGTTTGGGGAGTTCCCACTTGGCCTGCAAACTAGGGGTGCACGAAAGTCACTTACCTGGTCTCGCAGCTTTTCGCGGTGGGGGGGAGGCGCTTTGCTGGTCTCCCAACGAAGTTCAGGCCAGGGGGGGGAGGCTTCCCGCCTCGCCCGGCCAAAATTCAGGCCGGGTGGGAGGCGCCTCGCCTTGCCCGGCCGCGAAATTAAAAGTTAAAAAAAAATGACCCTGTGATAGGCTATGTGACGATTAACGTAGCCTATCACGGCTAGATCTGCAAAGTCAGCCGTGATAGGCTACGTAAATCATTACGTAGCCTATCACGGGTGACTTAAAAAAAAAAAGCGCGTACGCAAATGGCGGCCCCCATAGGGAGCTGCCATTCGCGTTCCTTATTTGGTCGCTGTAGTCTACGTAAATCTTTACGTAGATTTAAATCTACGTAGTCTACGTAAATCTTTACGTAGATTTAAATCTATGTAAATCTTTACGTAGACTACGGCGAAAATAAGGGCAACGCAAATAGCGTTGCCCTTATTTTCACCGTAGTCTATGTAATCTTTACGTAGACTACAGCGACCAAATAAGGAATGCGAATGGCGGCTCCCTATGGGGGCCGCCATTATCCGTACACGCTTTTTTTTTTTAAAGTCACCCGTGAGAGGCTACGTGACGATTTACGTAGCCTATCACGGCTGACTTTGCAAATCTAGCCGTGATAGACTACGTTAATTGTCACGTAGCCTATCACGGGGGCATTTTTTTTTTTTAGTTTTATTGGAATGGCGGTGGCGGCAGCCGGTCGAAAGATTGGCTGCCGCCCCCGCCCCTGACGAAGACCCGACGAACCGCCGCCGGGACCCGCCTCATTTATTTCAAGTACAAAAAATAGCACTTAAATTGAATGCATTTCCCCTAAAATACACCTTTTACTATGTATTTCCCCTAAAATACACATTTTGTGTGCATTTTTTAATATGCATTTTTCCCCATTTCCACCTATGTTTTTATATGCATTTTTAAGCCAAGAACTGCATCCTAAGTGCAGAGGACTGCACAATCTGAAAGATACTTGTGTTCTGATCCTCACATTAGTAGACAGATTCACTTAACAATGCAGACCAAATTATTTATTCCAGCATCCCTGCTGGGCACTTTACCCAAATTCCAGTAAGTCTGTGATCATGAGCAGATCTGCAAACATGGGGACAGATTGTGGAATACATTTGCATGCTATCTTGCAAAGGGTATGTGTGGTAGCTGTGCAGATCAATAGACTAGAACACAGCTGTACAAAGGAGGAGGAAAGACACTACATAAAAGCGTGATTCGGCATAAAAACTTTCATTGGGGAATATTGGAGGTGATTATATGCCACACATGCAGGGGAGCTAAAACTGATTTATATGGGTCATGCTAAGTGAAGACCAGTAAAACTGTTGTACCATGCCATCAGCTTATGAAGTTTTATTGTGAGTGTGACTTGCTTTACAGAGAAAACCTTGAAATAAAATAATATTCCTGTTAGATTTTCACTGCTGTACCCTCCCGTCCACTTCACAACCTATAAAGACCAACAAGCATTGCTGGCATTTTCCTTTAAACATGATTATTTATTTATTTTTACATTTCTACCTAGGGATGTATGAAAGTCACTTAACTTTTCGAATGGTGGCATTCACGGTGGGGGGGAGGTGCTCTGTCCCTACCCCAAAATTCTCTCTGGCTGGCTCCGCTCTGTGGAGATTCTGCAGAGATGCCAGCCAGGGCCGCCCGCAGCTGGATATCCAGCCGCTGGGCAGCCTGCAGGGATGCAAATGGCGGCTGCCATAGCCGCTGTCATTTGCGTCCCTGTATTTTGCCGTGATAGGCTACATAAATATTTATGTAGCCCATCATGGCAAAAACAAAAACAAAACAGCGAACGAAAATGGCGGCCGCCGTAGCCACCACCATTTGCGTTCCCTTTTCTTTGCCGTGATAGGCTACGTAAATACTTACGCAGCCTATCACGGCTTCTGCAGGGATGCAAATGGTGTCCCTGTGTTAGCCGTGATAGGCTACATAAGTATTTACGTAGCCTATCACGGCTATAGTGATGAAGCGAATGGCAGCCGCGGCCACCATTCGCAGGTCAGCGCGAATGGCAGCAGGTAGGTGTCCCATTTCGCGTGCCTTTCATGGGGGGGCGGGGGGCTTCATTCCACCACGGATGTCGGGGGACCGAATGTACTGGCATTCGACCTCACCAAGATCCATGGCGGAATTCTCTGACATCCCTATTTCTACCACACCTTTTGGCAGCAGAAGGGCCTGTAAGTCATCTCCCAGTTCAAAACACAGAAGATAGATAGATAGATAGATAGATAGATAGAGCAATAAAAGAAACCAAAAACCAAGGGAATAAACCCAATTAAACAGCAGCAAGGAGAGACAATAAAAACAGGTGACTTTAAAATAATACAAAATCACAGCACGAGGTTAAAAATTCAGAGCAGATTAAGAACATGGTAAAATACATAAGTCTTTGCCTCCCCCTCCTAAAACTCAAAAGAGAGGAAGCCAACCAAATGAAGTCCTATTTCACTGTAGGGATGTCAGAGAATTCCGCAACGGATCTCGGTGAGGCCGAATGCCAGTGCATTTGGCCCCCCGAAATCCATCGAAGAACGGCCTGCCACCCCCCGCCCCCCGCGGATCACCCCTGGGACAAGACCTACCTGGGGCGGATGTTCCGGATGGTGGCGGCTCCAGCAGCAGCTTTGGCACCGGCGGCGGCTGGTCTTCTGAATGGCTGCCGCCGCCGCCATTTACAATCTGTGTCTTCCCCCCCCCCCAGACGTGATAGGCTGCGTAAAGACTTATGTAGCCTATCATGTCTGGGGTTTTTTTTAAAAAAAAACACGTATGCAAATGGCGGTGGCTACGGCCACTACCACTTGCGTTCCTTATTTTTCGCCATCTTAGTCTATGTCAATATTTACGTAGACTAAGATGAAGAAAAAGAAATGGGAACGCAAATAGCACCCACTACGCTATTTGCATTCCCCTTTCTTTTCTTTGTCTTAGTCTACGTAAATATTGACGTAGACTAAGACGGTGAAAAATAAGGAACGCAAATGGCGGCAGCTGTAGCCGCTGCCATTTGCGTACGTGTTTTTTTTGGGGGGGGTTGCTACCCAGAGCCCACCACAGCTGGAAATCCGGCTGTGGATGGCCCTAGCCTGGGCTTGGCCAGCTGCTCCGCAGAGCCACCATGGAGCACATTCGGCTTTCGAGGATTCCGGGGGGGAGGACCAGATCGCCTTCCCCCCGTCGAGGATTCCGGAGGGAGGGACGGAACACCTCTCCCCCACACCATGAACAGAATCCGCAAAAAGTTAAGTCACTTTCGTACATCCCTATTTCACTGACATTTTAGAGTTCTTTGAGATTGACAATAAACTATGGATGTCAGAGAATTCCGCCTGTATTTTAAATAGGGGTGGACGAAAGTCACTTACCTGTCGTCGAAGGCCATTCGCGGTGGGGGGGAGGCGCTTCGCTGGCCCCCCCACGAAGTTCAGGCCGGGGGGGAGGCTTCCCACCTTGGCCCGGCTGAAATTCAGGCCGGGGGGGAGGCTTCCCGCCTCGCCCGGCCGAAATTCAGGCCGGGGAGGAGGCGCCTCGCCTCGCCTGGCTGTGAACGCGAAAGTAAAAAAAACAAACAAACCATGCCCCCTGATAGGCTACGTGACGATTCACGTAGCCTATCACGGCTAGATCTGCAAAGTCAGCCATGATAGGCTACGTCAATCGTCACGTAGCCTATCACGGGTGACTTAAAAAAAAAAAAAAGCGCGTACGCGAATGGCAGCCCCCCATACGGAGCCGCCATTCGCGTTCCTTATTTGGTCGCTGTAGTCTACGTAAATGTTTACGTAGACTACGGCAAAAATAAGGGCAACGCAAATAGCATTGCCCTTATTTTCGCCGTAGTCTACATAAACATTTACGTAGACTACAGCGACCGAATAAGGAACGCGAATGGCGGCTCCCTATGGGGGCCGCCATTATCTGTACACTGGGTTTTTTTTGTTTTTTTTTAAGTCACCCATGATAGGCTACGTGACGATTCACGTAGCCTATCACGGCTGACTTTGCAAATCTAGCCGTGATAGGCTACGTGAATCGTCACGTAGCCTATCAGGGGGCGTTTTTTTTTTTCTTTGATTGCAATGGCGGTGGTGGCAGCCGGTCGAAAAACCGGCTGCCACTCCTGCCTCGCTCAAACACCCGCCGAAACGCCGGCCGGACCAGCCACCGGGAGGGGCATTCAGTGAAGGTAAGTCCCGTCCCGGGGGGGGCGGGGGGGCGGGGTGGTGGAGGATTTCTCCCTGAAACTTGTTCGGGGGGCCGAACACATTGGCGCTCGGCCCCCTGAAGTTTCGGGGAGAAATTGTCCGCCATCCCTAATTTTAAATGGGGTTGAATTCTGACAAATCCGGTCTGCAGAATCCTTCTCGGAACAGGGCAGCCAGGTCGACCTGGACTGGAGCTTACATGGACCCTTTTTTCTTTCTCTACCAAAGGGTGAATTTTTCAAAAATAATTATGAAAATAAAAACATAAAGCAGAAATGGAGGAAGAAAAACTGTGAATAGCTTTACCCTTTTTACAAGGCATTTTCTGGAGGTTTTCTTTCTCTGGGGCTGAGTCGTCCACGGAAATCCTCCTTCTTTTCTGTTTGTTATCTGTGGAGGTGAGGTGAGGTGAGGTGAGGTCAGGTCAGGTCTGGTGAGGTGAGGTCAGGTCAGGTGAGGTCAGGTGACCGGAAGTTACGTGGGGAATCCCCTCGAAGGGCTTTACTCTAACAGAGACCGAGGGTGTGCAGAAAGGATTTTTTGGCAGGAATTATGAAAGTATTTACTTAAGTTCCGGAGCCAGAAAAAAAAAACAGGGGGGGGGATCCGGGGCAGGCGGACGGCAGAACGGGGCAGCCCTTGGCTCTGCGGCATCCTCGTGGAGTGGAGCCACTCCGCACGGATTCTGGGAAGGAGGAACAGATCGCGTCCCCCCCCATAGATTCCCTACCAGAACGGACAGTGGGGGATCCATACACCCCTACAATAAACATGTAGACAGGGGTGATCTGGTAGACATTATTTACTTGGGCTTCCAAAAAGTCTTTTGACAAAGTCCCTCACCAAAAGACTCCTGAGCAAACTTAACAGTCATGGGATAAGAGGACAGGTCCTCCTATGGATCAGTAACTGGTTAAGGAACAGAAAGCAGAGAGCAGGAATATATGGTACATGATTCTCCCAATGGAGGGAAGTAAATAGTGGGGTGCCGCAGGGATCTGTATTAGGACCAATGCTTCTCAAGCTGTTCATAAATGATCTGGAATTAGGAGTGAGCTGTGAAGTGGCCAAGTTTGTGGATGATACGAAACTATTTTGGGTGGTTAAAACAAACAAAAAAAGGGATTGTGAAGAGCTCCAAAAGGATCTCTCCAATCTGGGAGAATGGCCATCTAAATGGCAAATGCAGTTCAACGTAAAAAATAAAAAATCCCAACCTCAAATATAGCCTGATGGGATCTCAGCTAGTTAGAAAAGGAATTGAGAATAAAAGTGCCAATATAATACTGCCCCTATATAAATTTATGGTGCAACCACAGTTGGAATACTGTGCACAGTTCTGGTCACCACACCTAAAGAAATTGTAGAGCTGGAAAAAGTGCAGAAAAGGGCAACTACAACGATCAAGGGGCTGGAGCATCTCCCCTGTGAGAGAAGGTTACAACAACAGCTGGGATTGATTAGCTTGGGAAAAAAATGAGGGTAAGGGGGAAACATGATAGAGGTCTACAAAATTATACATGGTTTGGAAAATGTAGAGAGGAGGGAGACATTTTCCTCCCTCTCTCAAAATACTAGAACCTGGGGTCATCCTATGAAGCTGATTGGTGTGACATTCAGGACAGATAAAATAAAGTACTTCTTCACACAGTGCATATTTAAACTATGGAATTCGATACCACAGGATGATGGCCACAAATTTGGATGGCTTTAAAAGGGGGCTGGATAAATTCCTAGAGGAGAAGGCTATTAGTGTCCACCAGTCTTGATGGCTATGTCCTACCTCCAGTAAGAGAGGCAGTGAGCCTATGTACACCAGCTGCTGGGGAACATGGGCAGGAGGGTGCTGTTGCACTCATGTCCTGCTTGTGGGTTTCCCATAGGTAGCTGGTTGGCCACTGTGTGAACAGAATGCTGGACTAGATGGACCCTTGCTCTGATCCAGCATGGCTCTTCTTATGTCCTTATGTTCTCTGGGGAGGAATTTCCATAAGCAGGGTGACACAACTGAAAAAAAAAAGCCCCGTCCTCAGTCCCAGCCAACCAACTGTGGAATTTGAAGAAAAGCCTTTTTCTTGCACAGTGAGCAAACCCATTTATTTACTTATTTTTATTTACAACATTTGTATCCCACTCCACATCCAAAACAGATTCTGGAGCAGTGAACATAAATGGTAAAATCATAAAAAGATAAACAGAATTAAAACACCATGTTAAAATTGTTCTTTCAAAATCAAAACACCAATAAAAACCATGGCTGGACAGTTAAGAAATGCTTCCTAGCAGAGAGCTGTTTTCAGGAGGTGCCAGAAGACGCACAGTGTTGGCACCTGCCTGACCTCTAGGGGCAGGGAATTCCAAAGAAAGGGGCCACCACACTGAAGGCACTTCTCCTGGTGGACTCCAATCAGGCCATAGGTCCATGTGGAACCAGCAGGAGCATATTCATGAAGGAGGTTGTCTTTCAGAGAACCTTGTCCCTCAAAAGAATGGACAAATCTGTCAATTTTGGCTTGTCTCCATTTATCATTTTTCTAATCTTCAATTCATTCCTGAACTTTGAGAATCTTTCAAGAACATTAAGAATCTTTCAGATTTTATGTTTGGTTTGTCCTGAACTTTGAGGTTTTTAAAAAAGTTTGCATGAAAATTCATATGCATTTGTGTGCACAATTCTCCTAGTACATACATGTTTATGCATAATGCTGCTTAATGTACACATTGGTTTAGATCCAGGATGTGCCTTCTGCAAGATGAAGGGACTTTCCATGAAAGGAAGGGCTCCAGTCATGGAAGGTCTCTCTGCCCAATTTGGTGGGTGGGGATTCCTCCATCTCTTCTACACACCTCACCCACTCAGCAGGGTCTTCTGTATAACATTTTCAGAGGGCTGGACAGGATGCCTGGGGAAGGGGGGCTGAGGTCGACAATTGTGTCATTGTAGTTGATCCAGCTGTAGTTGATTTGGATTTATCACATTTGTTGCAAGCAATTTTCCTAATAGGATGCATTTTTTAACTATTCTCACTAACACTTCCCCCTACTAAACACTTTTCTGTGAACTTAAAAAAAAAAAAAAAAACTATTACAACTGCATTGCAGAGTTCAGAGAAGTGTGGATATTGAAGGGTAACTGAGTTTTGGTTCACATATTGGTTCAAAAGTAGGGATGTATGAGAAATTTGTTTCAGTTTGTTTTTCATCAGAATTTACCCAATTCACACCTTCCGGACCGAACTCAGACTCAGACGCAATCTGCGGTCAATGTTTGTACATTTCCACATTTACAATGTGATTTGTGGATAAAACAAACAAAAAAAAGTGTTTAAAACATGCATACGTTTGAAAAAGGTGCATGGAAAAAATGTGTACTTTTGGCAAAACAAATATGCAGAAATCTGCTTTAATCAATGGGAGAGTAATGTGTTTATGTTAAACATGTGCATAATTGATGTGTGCATTTGGAAAAATACACATGCAAATTTGCACAGATTTTCATGTGAAAAGAAAAAAAAAAGCTCACAAGCTGGTACAGACTCAAGTTGGAATTTGCTTTGAGATGGAATTCAGAGAATTTTGGTGTGCTCGAGTTTTGTTGATTCACACATCCCTGTTCAAAAGTGCAAAATTAGGCGACTTTACATTAAAATCTGCACTGAATGAATTGGGCCTCCGCAATCGCATCAATTTAGGGCTTTAAATGTAATACCAACACTCTGGGTTATGCCCAGAAACAAGCTGGAAGCCAGTGCAAATTAAACAGACAAACAAACCAACAAACAAACAAATAAAAAACCACTGGAATAGTATGTTCCAGAAAGCAGACACCAGAGATCACCCTGACTGTTGCATTTTGTGCCAGCTGAAACTTCTGAATATCTTTGAAGACAGCCCCATCTGTTTCAGTAATCCAGTCTAGATGTGACTAGGACATGAGTGTTATTATCTTAGCAGGTGAAAGACAAAAACGGGAAGAGGCATTATTTTTATGGGCAGAACTATGGATACAGAAATGGGGCCGCGGTGGCTTAGTGGTTAAGACGCTGAACTGCAGACTGGAAGGTCGGCAGGTCAGCAGTTCGAGACCCGAGTGCTGCGTGACGGAGTGAGCTCCCGTCTTCAGTCCCAGCTTCTGCCAACCTAGCAGTTCGAAAGCAAGAAATTGCAAGTAGATAAATAGGTACCACCTCGGCCGGAAAGGTAACAGCATTCCGTGCACCTCGATGTTCAGTCATGCCGGCCACATGACCAAGGAAGCGTCTTCGGACAGCGCTGGCTCTTCGGCTTAGAAATGGAGATGAGCACCACACCATAGAGTCGGACACGACTGGTTGGGGACACCTTTACCTTTATGGATACAGAACAAAATGCAAGAGAATGGTGGCTTTGTGCACATGCCAGTGTTTGCCATATGGATCTTCATCATTACATTGAGAGTCTCCATACAACTGCTGGAAGTTCCTGGCAGCAGCTAATGAGGGCAGTAGTCCTCATGGTAACTTAAAGAAGAGAGAGCTCATAATAAGAAATCTGTAGTTAAAAGAAAGAGAGAAAGATGTGATTTAAAATATGTGTAATTCTTCTTGAGCAAAAGGAGATACTTAATAAGAGCTATGCAATGTTAAATGTTCAGCTCCCTCTATAATTCATTGACTTATAGATTTCTTACCCTAAAGGGAAAACAAAAAAAAGAAAAAAAGGAAGATAATGATCAATGTCCTTCAAGGTTCACCATCTGCTCCCTGTTTATGATGGTGCTGTCTGATTTCCTGCCTCTGATCATCATAGAAATCCATTCCAAATATCACAGCCCAAGAGTAGGAAATGAGCAAGAAAGTTGTTTGCAATGTTCAGCAATTCACAGCTATTGCTTTTAATGTAATATTTGTTAAAGCATCAAATTACAAAGCTAAGAATAATAATAAGGGAAATGCCATTTTGTTTCCAGGCCAAACTCAAGGTGCTACTTTTAACCGTTAAAGTCCTAAATGACTTGAGACTTTGGTACCTTAAGGACCACATTATCCTATGCATTTCTCCTCACATGCTCTGTCTATCATCTGAGACCCTGCTTCCAATTCCTCAGTGGGTGGGTTAGTGGAGAGGCAGTAAAGAACAGGGTCTTTTCAGTGGTGCCCCCTGCCATTGTAATGCCCCCCAAGGTGATACTCACTTTTTGATTTTAGTTGTTTGTTTGGCTAAAGCCTGGTCATTTAAAAAGGGCTTCAGCTAAAAAAAAGCTTTTTCTTCACGCATATTTGAAGGCTGTCCTTTCTTTCTGACTTCACTGTTTTAAATGTATGCATTGCTGTTTTTGGTTATTTTGGATGTTTTAGTTGATATTTGATGTCAATATTTTCTTATGGTAGTTCATTGCACTTGTGGATGTGGTTTTGTTGTATCTATATTCAATTGAGAACCAGTGTGGTATAGTGTTTTAGAGTGTTGTACTGGGACTTGAGAGATCCAAATTCTATTCCTCATTTGGGCATGAAGCTCATTGGATGACTTTCGGCCAGTCAATGACTCTCAGCCTAACCTACCTCACAGGGCTATTGTGAGTATAAAATGAGAGAAGGAGGATCATGTAAACTGCCTTGGGTTCCTTCTTGCAAGAGGAAAGAAGGCAGTATGTAATAAGTAAAAATAAAATAATTTATCAGAAACCCTGCTGGTTTAAGACTAGAGTTAAGGATATCTCATGTTGGCTCAAGCTCCACAAATCAAGGAAATTGGAAACTTAAGTTGATGCCTTAACTGACCACCATTATCAGTGGTGATGTTGTGCAATGTCACAAATTGTGCTTTACTTACAACTTATCCTCCATCCACCCACACTTTTCCTTGGCCTCTCAGGCCCAAGTCCAGCCTTATGAATAGGGATGTACGAAAGTCACTTACCTGTTTGCGGATTATGTTGATGGGGGGGGAGGCATTCCGTCCCTCCCCCCCCCGGAATCCTGGCCAGCTGGCTCCGCTCTGCAGGGATTCTGCGGAGCCGCCGGCCGGCTCCGCCACCAGCCGGACATCCGGCTGCTGGCTAGCAGGGACGCAAATGGTGGCGGCCATAGCCGCTGCCGTTTGCGTCCCTGCACTCAGCCGTGATAGGCTACGTAAATGTTTACGTATCCTATCACGTCTGACTTAAAAAAACAACAACGCGTGTACGCAAATGGCGGCAGCCACGGCCGCCCCCATTTGCGTTCCTTATTTTGGCACGTCTTAGTCTATGTCAAGATTTACATAGACTAAGACGGCAAAAATAAGGGGAACGCAAATAGCATAGCAGATGCTACGCTATTTGCATTCCCCTTATTTTCGCCGTCTTAGTCTACGTAAATCTTGATGTAGACTAAGACGTACCAAAATAAGGAACGCAAAATGTGGCAGCTGTGGCCGCCGCCATTTGCATACGCGCGTTGTAGTTTGTTTGTTTTTAACCAAGCCCTGATAGGCTACATAAATCTTTATGTAGCCTATCACGTCTCTTTTTTTTTTTTAACTGGAAATGGCGGCGGCGGCAGCCAGTCGGAAGTCCGGCCGCCACAGCTGCCGCTGCCAGAGCTGCCACCGGAGCTGCCGCCGCCCGGAAGATCCACCCCAGGTAAGTCTTGTCCCGGGGGGGTGGCAGGCCGTTCTGCCACCGATTTCGGGGGGCCAAATGCACTGGCATTCGGGCTCCCCGAGATCCGTGGTGGAATTCTCTGACATCCCTACTTATGAAGTATCTGAGCCTTACTGTATTGCTGGAGGAATCGTCCTGCGACTTGCCTGCTTGTTGTTTTGTACACAAATATACAATGTGACATTGTACAACTTCATTGCTGATCATGGGTCAAGTCTGTTAAGGCATCAGCCTTAGTTTCCAATTTCCTGGCTTTGAGGAGCTTGAACCAACATGAGATAGTCTTAAACGAGCAGGACTTTTGATCTTTGAATCCCCCCCCCCTTTTAAAGGAAATTCATCATTATCTTATTCCGCAGAAACAAAACAAACAAACAACAATAACAAAAGACTACAAGTCATTGGGTAGATCTGTACAAATAAATGGGTATGTCTCTATATGTTCAGAAAGGCTTACTTGTGAGAAAGCCTGCACAGAATTGCAACATAGGATCCTTTTTCCTCCATCTTTATCAGTGATCAGGCAGGCAGGCAGCATGATGCCTTCAGTCCTCAAAATTACTTTTGTTTTAGGTGACAGTTTCCTGCCATCCCTCCCCTACTATCAGAATGGTGATAGAAGATGTATTGGGCATATTTGACATCTGTCAAGCATCAAGACTATGAAAATTAGGGATGTCAGAGAATTTCTCCACAAATCTCCGGGAGGCCGAATGCCAATGCATTCGGCCCCCTGAAATTGGTGGGAAAATAATCCGACACCCCCCCGCCCCCCCCAGGATGGGACTTACCTCATGTGAATGTCCCTCGTGGCGGCGGGTCCCGGCGGCGGTTCGGCGGCGGTTCGGCGGTGGTTCGGCGGCAGTTCAGCGGCGGCGGCCGGTCTGCCGACCGGCTGCCACTGCTGCCATTTCCAAGTAAAGTTAAAAAAAAAATGTGATAGGCTACGTAAAGATTTACGTAGCCTATCACAGCTAGATTTTCAAAGTCAGCCGTGATAGGCTATGTAAAGATTTACGTAGCCTATCACATTTTTGTTTTTTTTTAACTATACTTTTTTCTTTCGCAGCTGGAGAGGCGGGGTGCTCCCCCCAGCCAGTATTTTGGCGGGGAGGGACGGGGCGCCTCCCCACCCACCAAGAATTTCAGGGGGAGAAATGGAGCACCTCCCCCCCCTAAAAAAGCTGCGGGACCAGGTAAGGGACTTTTGTCCATCCCTAAGAAAATCCAGAGAGAGTTTCCATGGATAGAGGAAGCTTTCATTTGCAAACAGTCTCCCTCTATGTGCAGAGGCCAGAGGGAGGGTGTGGAGGTAGTGAACGCATTCCCACTCCCCTTGTTTGCATGTAGAGTTTACTCTGAAATAAGCTTATTGGACCTAACATGTAATGTGGGTCAGGGTTCTGCAGAGGGGATTTGACCCTTCACCCTACACCTGCAATTTACATTACAAAATGAATGCCTTTTTTGACAATGTAAATTTAACGCACTGGGAGCTGATCCAGATTGGGACCACATTGTGGGGCAGTGTTAAAATCCTCCTAATTCCCCCATGCTAGAATCCTGATCTGTTTAGTAATGTGTAGCCTGATTTTGTGAGGTTGCATTTGCATTCCATAACTAGAGAAATAGGCTTCACACATAGAACCAACAACAACAACAAGATAGTCTCTACAACACAGAATATTGCTGAAAACAAGGGATGGGGGAGAATTTCCCCCCGAAACTTCGGCGGGGCCGAGTGCCAACACATTCGGTCCTCCGAAGGTTTGGGGAGAAGTTCTCCGCCACCCCCCCACCACCCCCGCCCCCTCCCCGGGATGGGACTTACCTTTTACGAATGTCGCTCCCGGCAGCGGGTCCCGGCGGCGGTTCAGCAGGTCTTCGTCAGGGGCGGGGGCGGCAGCTGGTCATTCGACCGGCTACCGCCGCCGCCATTACAAGAAAAGTAAAAAAAAAACAAAACGCTATTTGCGTTGCCTTTATTTTCGCCGTAGTCTACGTAAATCTTTACGTAGACTACAGGGACCAAATAAAGAACGTGAATGGCGGCTCCCTATGGGGGCCGCCACTGGCGTACACGCTTTTTTTTTTTAAGTTACCCGTGATAGGCTATGTGACGATTAACATAGCCTATCACAGCTGACTTTGCAAATCTAGCCGTGATAGGCTACGTAAATCATTACGTAGCCTATCACGGGGCTTTTGGTTTTTTTTTAATTTTCTTTTGAAGTTCGCAGCCGGGGAGACGGGACGCTTCTCCCCGGCCTGAATTTCAGCCGGGTGAGGCAGGAACCCTCCCGCCCGGCCTGAACTTCGGGGGGAGAAGCGAAGAGCCTCCCCCCCACTGCGAAGCAAGCTGCGAGACCAGGTAAGTGACTTTCGTACATCCCTACAACATTGGAATACTGGCAGGATTGTAGCTTCAGAATCATGCTGAGAATGCATAGCATTTTTTTCCCAGCAGTTGCTGTCATAGGCTTTAATGGAGCAGAAAAACCTTAATAATTTTTGAACTGCTGCTCAGACCGTCACCAGTCCAATGAAAGGCACATTTCCTTGTCAAGTCTGAATAAAGTACATCTGTAGTTTAACAGTGAAATTCAAAATAAATAAATAAATGATATGTCACACCACAGTTTAGAGGGTTTTTTTGAAGTTAAATGTGTCAATTTCCAGCAGTTCTTGAACCTGTGACAATCTTTACTGTGTCCATTTAAAACTATGCACAACTGTAGACCTCAACAGGTAGATCATGGATGCCAAGGTTCAAGTTAGTAACGTAACAGTTACAGTTGTCATTTATATAAACTATTTATTTATTTATTATTGAATTTATTAATCGCCCATCTGGCTGGTCACCCAGCCACTCTGGGCAATGTACAGTGTACAATAAAACAGTTTAAAACAATAAAATTCTACAGTAAAAACATTTTCTAAAATACCCTAACCCACCCCAAATGCCTGCCGGAACAACCACACTTTTAATGCATGATGGAAGCTCATTAAAGAGGGGGCATGGTGGAGTTCCCTAGGGAGGGAGTTCCACAGAGTGGGGGCCACCACAGAAAAGACCCTCTCCCTCGTCCCCACCAGTCTAGCTGTTCTGGCTGATGGGACAGAGAGAAGGCCATCCAAGGCTGATCTTTTTAAGCGGCCTGTCTGGTGTTGCTGGAGGCTTAAGATAGGCTGGGCTGGAATCATATAGGGTTTTAAAGGTCAAAACCAACACCTTGAATTTGGCCTGGATGTCAGGGTGGACACTGAGTCCATAGAATCTCAGAGTAGTTCTGATTCTGAGGAAGAGGAGTCGCTCCTGGGAGAGGAGCACGCTCCTCTTTCCCAGGGCCAGCAGCTGATGGAGATTCCTCTCACCAGCATTCCTAGCTTAGATAGCAGTCCTGGGAGTGACAGAGCACAGGAAGCAGACTTGATGGACGCGCGACGCCGATGCAGAGAGCGGCGCCAAATGGAGGGTGCAGAAAGGAGGCGTAGTGCCCGGTTGGCATGCAAACAACGGCTGCACCCAGAGGATCCAAGGGAAAAGGGGAGGGACTTTCCCTAGTCCTTAAGTTCAGGGGTCTGCCAGTAATTTCCTTTCAAACAGGGACCAACTGTTCCAACGTAGGGCATAGGTACTCTGCTGCTCATATCTAGTTGCTAACGGTAGAGTTGTTAAGTTGTAAAAGAGGAATAAAGCTTTGAAAAGAATCCCTTTGTCTGTGTCTGGACTTGGCTACTGGAGTAGACTGAGAGAGGCCTCCAAGGAGCCCTTGACTAGGGATGGCGGAGAATTTCTCCACGAATCTCCAGGAGGCCGAATGCCAATGCATTCGGCCCCCCAAAATTGGTGGTGAAATTCTCCGCCTCCCCGCCCCCCCCGGATGGGACTTACCTCCTTCGAATGTCCCTCTCGGAGGCGGGTCCCGGTGGGGTTTCGGCGGCATTTCGGCAGGGGCGGGGGCGGCAGCCGGTCTACCGACTGGCTGCTGACGCCGCCATTACAAAGTAAAGTAAAACAAACAAACAAACACGTGATAGGCTACGTAACGATTTACGTAGCCTATCACGGCTAGATTTTCAAAGTCAGCCATGATAGGCTATGTAAATCTTTACATAGCCTATCACGGGTGACTTTGAAAAAAAAAAGCGCGTACGCAAATGGCGGCGCCCATGAGCGCCGCCATTTATGTTACTTATTTGGGCAGGGGTAGTCTACGTAAAGATTTACGTAGTCTATGGCGAAAATAAGGGCAACGCTATTTGCGTAAAACTTTACGTAGACTACCCCTGCCCAAACAAGTAATGCAAATGGTGGCGCCCATGGGCGCCGCCATTTGTGTACACGCTTGTTTTTTTCTTCGAAGTCACCCATGATAGGCTATGTAAAGATTTACGTAGCCTATCATGGCTGACTTTTAAAATCTAGCTGTGATAGGCTACGTAAATCGTTACGTAGCCTATCACGTGTTTTGTGTTTTGTGTTGTGACGAAAGTCCCTTACCTGGTCCCGCAGCTGTTTTCGGTGTGGGGGGAAGGCGCTCCATTTCTCCCCCTGAAATTCTTGGTGGGGGGGAGGCGCCCCACCCCTCCCGGCTGAAATTCAGGCCAGGGGAGAGCGCCCCATCTTCCCGGCCGCGAAATAAAAAAGGAAATTGTAAAAAAAACAACAACAACAATGTGATAGGATACGTAACGATTTACGTAGCCTATCATGGCTAGATTTTCAAAGTCAGCCATGATAGGCTACGTAAATCTTTATGTAGCCTATCACGGCTGACCTTGAAAAAAAAAGCATGTGAAAAAAAGGCCCATGTGTGCCGCCATTTGCGTACGCGCTTTTTTTCCCCACAAAGTCACCCGTGATAGGCTATGTAAATCTTTACATAGCCTATCACGGGTGACTTTGAAAAAAAAAAGCGTGTACGCAAATGGCGGCGCCCATGAGCGCCGCCATTTATGTTACTTATTTGGGCAGGGGTAGTCTACGTAAAGATTTACGTAGTCTATGGCGAAAATAAGGGCAACGCTATTTGCGTAAAACTTTACGTAGACTACCCCTGCCCAAACAAGTAATGCAAATGGCGGCGCCCATGGGCGCCGCCATTTGTGTACACGCTTGTTTTTTTCTTCGAAGTCACCCATGATAGGCTATGTAAAGATTTACGTAGCCTATCATGGCTGACTTTTAAAATCTAGCTGTGATAGGCTACGTAAATCGTTACGTAGCCTATCACGTGTTTTGTGTTTTGTGTTGTGACGAAAGTCCCTTACCTGGTCCCGCAGCTGTTTTCGGTGTGGGGGGAAGGCGCTCCATTTCTCCCCCTGAAATTCTTGGCGGGGGGGAGGCGCCCCACCCCTCCCGGCCGAAATTCAGGCCAGGGGAGAGCGCCCCATCTTCCCGGCCGCGAAATAAAAAAGGAAATTGTAAAAAAAACAACAACAACAATGTGATAGGATACGTAACGATTTACGTAGCCTATCATGGCTAGATTTTCAAAGTCAGCCATGATAGGCTACGTAAATCTTTATGTAGCCTATCACGGCTGACCTTGAAAAAAAAAGCATGTGAAAAAAAGGCCCATGCGTGCCGCCATTTGCGTACGCGCTTTTTTTCCCCACAAAGTCACCCGTGATAGGCTATGTAAAGATTTACGTAGCCTATCATGGCTGACTTTGAAAATCTAGCCATGATAGGCTACGTAAATCATTACGTAGCCTATCACTTTTTTTTTAACTTTACTGGGAAATGGCGGGGGCAGCAGCCGGTCAGAAGACCGGCCGCCGCCCACGCTGCCATCGAAACGCCGCCGAAACGCCTCCGGGACACGCCGCCAAGAGGGACATTTGACAGAGGTAAGTCCCATCCCGAGGGGGGTGGGGGGCAGAGAATTTCCCCACCAATTTCAGGGGGCTGAATGCGTTGGCGTTCAGCCTCCCGGAGATTCATGGAGAAATTCTCCAACATCCCTTCCATTGTGCGCTTCCGAGTTTCAGTCCCTGGCCCAGGCCAGCTCCCCCATCCCAGCCCCCCAAATGCCTCCATGTCCTTGCCTGAGCTGCCTTCTCTGCCACCGCCACTGCCTCTGCCTTCTCCGCTGCTGCTGCACCGCCGTCCACTCCCACTGCTCACCGCCACCACTCGCTGCCACCACCACTGCTGCCTTCTCCATCACTGCTACTGCCAGCTCCTGAGTCCTGGATGTGCAGTGACTCTTCTTTCAGGGAGTCACCATTTTTAAAATGGCAACTTCCTGGAACTGGCAGCAACGTGAGCTGGCGGCGACAGAGAAGGCAGCGGTGGCGGCGATGGAGAAGGTAGCAGCAGGTGAAGGTGGTGCAGCAGTGGGTGGCGATGGAGAAGGTAGCAGTGGCAGTGAGAAGAATGTGGTAGTGGTGGAGAAGGTGGCGTGGCAATAGAGAAGGTGACGGCTGTGGCGGAGGAGGAGAAGGCGGCCCAGGTAAGGAGCTGGGGGGTTGCGTAGGGGCGTCAGGGGGGGACATGAATCAGGGTTCACCATCCAAATCCCGCATTGGTTTTGGGCCGAGTCAGGTCAGGGGGGCCCTGAATCTGCCCAAGCTGAATCAGGCCCACCTTGGAAGCTGCAAAGCAGCTTCCAAGTCGGATTGGGGGGTCCCTGTACAACTCTAAATAAAAACTGAATTTCAATCTTCTCTGTCTTCCATCTTTCCTTCCTTTTTCCTACTTACTCCAAAGTCGTTTTACCTGTGCCTACACAGGTCTAGTTAGCTGCATTCAGGTCCATATTGCCATCCCAATTAGAACCCTCATATGTCTATCCAGCCCCTTGTCCCCTCCTATCTGTTTATTAGGAGCAGCTTCCTTTCCCTTTCTAAACCCTCCATATGCCACCCAACTATTTTAGTCCTTCTCTCCACCTCAAAACTCCTCCATATATAGTTGATGCTTATGTGTATACTGTTTCTGTGCTTGTAATAATCTATACACCTGATTAATCTTTGGCACTGGTGCTAATTCCCCACTTTAGAGAGCCCAGTTTTAGGTCTATCAATTTCCCCCACTTATGCATCCCAGTTCCCACCTTGCCTTGAGGCTAAAGAGCTGATCCACACATATTCGTCTTGCACACATGAAGATTACATACAGATGAGGGCATGCAGTCCTAACTTCCTAACTCAAATCAGAACAAGGTGGCCATGTAGTGCAAGGTGGCCACTCCAGGCCAGAAGGTAGATTGGGATCTATTGGTAGATCTCTGCATGATTTGCAGTAGATCTGCAATGGCTTTTTTCTGTAAGAACAGCAACAACAAAACAATGCTCTCTCCTCTGAATTTGGCTGCTGAAATTAAGTAACTTAGGAGAGGGGACCAGGACTGCAAGGTCCTGATCCTGAAAATAAATGGGTAGTCTGTCTGAGCCATGTGCTCAGAGGAACCCTGTTCCTTAATTTTACCAGGTTTATGTCTACCTGAAGCATCATTTCACACCTGACTCCAGTTGCTGGTCCTCAAGGTTCTAGTAAAAAACAAAGAAGACCATAGAAGCCTGAAGCCTGCCCACTCCTACTAGTACACAGGCTCAATGCACATGCATACCAAAATGACTGCATTAAGCGGAGTGTGTAATCCAAGGCACAATTTTGAAATATAGAGGTGAATTACTGTAATCCCATCCATATGTTCCCCAAACTCCTCTCTGTTGAATTTCATTATCCCTAGTGATACAATTGAAGTTTGTAAAAACTGTTCTGTTGGTAATTGCAGATGAGTTGCACATGATTGCACATAGTTTACATGCGACTACAGTTCGATTGCAAAAACAGCCATTCAAACAATGAGCTCAGTTTACCAGATGATGGCTGCAAATAGATTAGATACACTTAAAAATCATTTGGTTAAATGTGCTCAGAAAATATTTTCCAGTTGTGAGTTCAAGCAAGAACAAGTAAGTTTTGTTTTTTTTCTATTACAGCCAACCTTTACATTTTTTCTCAGTTTTAAGTGTTGTTTCATTCACCAGTGATTCTTAGTTTTTCAGACTGAAACAAGGGAACTTTGGTCCCATTCAGATTCTTGGACGAATGGCCCTTTGGGTATAGTGGTTCCAGTGGAGTGTTCCTACAACAGTTATACTTACTAACAATAACATCATCACCACCACCACCACCACCACCATCTAAGGTTGTTTCAAAATCACCCCCCCACACATACACACACACACACACATACACACATACACCACCCTTCAGCAGTTCTTCCATGGCAATTTACTAAAATAAGGTAAAATATTTCAACTCAGAGCATGTTAAAATCATATATATATATATATATATATATATATATATATATGCCCAATAACAGGTTTTCTCAATTTAAAAGCCTGGAAAAACAAAAACAAAAAACACACACTTCTTCATTTGGTGCTAAAAATATAGCAATGTAGCTCCAAGCAAACTTCATTGAGGAGGGAGTTCCATAAATGGAACACTACAAGTGAGAAGGTCTTCTTTCTAGTCTCTTCCTACCTTACCTCAGATTTCAGGGGCACCCAGAGGAAAGTCTTTATCGAAAAGGAGGAGGAGGAGGAGGAGAGATAGTGACATTGTTAGGGACATCATGAGATCCTGATGACTTTTACTGGTGGGACCACTTCATGCCACCATCACATATTATAAGTAGTAATTCCATCTCTTTTATTTCCAGTCACCAAACACTGAACACATTGCCTGCATTTCCCTCTCATTCTGGGAATCCCCTAGTTGTCCACTCATGGCCCTATGACTTCCTGGAGTCAGTCTTCTGTCAACTCTCATAACTGCAGCATTCACCTTCATCTGTAGAAACAGTGAAACCAATACCCAGGTCAACAGCCATAGGAAAGTCACATGTCCACTCAACTCTGCTGGGGTCACCACACCCCTCCAAGAACTCCCTTCCCCCCCCCACACAGCCTTTGATGTTACCAAACAAGTACAGAGACTTTGCAGGTGTTTCTGAAAAGAAAAGACACCAAATTGTCACACTCCTTACAGAACTACATTCAGGACAACATGGAATGAGTGTACATCTGACCATCTACTTCCCCAGTGGAAGCACCAATTTTCTTTTTAGGTCTGCATCCCAGTATTGATTATCAGGCACTGAACCAAATTATAACCATCACAGCAGTGATGGTTATGTTAAGGCCCTTAAGTGAATTGAGATTTCAGCCTTGTTAAATGATGCTTAGGGAGTAGGTTGTTCTAACTTCATAAAATTGAAACCATTTGACCAATCTTTCTGGAATTTCCAGGTGCCAGAAACAAGTGCTTATTGGGCAACCATGAAAATTGCAGGACAATTGGTGAAAATTTGTGGGAGAAAGGACAGTTTAAAGACAAAAAGAAAAAGAAAACACCTCCCCCTGTCAAAAAAACCCCCACAAAAAGTGACTGAAAAAAACTGTTGGCAAATGTTTTGTAGTCACAATCCCTGAGGTCTGCATGTGAAACAATGATGGCTTTCTATTCTTGTATTGGAGTTAGTGGAAAACTATGTTTTCCCCCAAAGTTCCATTTCATTTGGTACCAACCAGGAACTCTGATTAGCAAGGCAGATGCTTTATTATGGAAGGACCAACTTTGCCTCAGCAAAAAAGTCCCTTCAGCCATTATGTTATTGCTAACCTTGGCTAATTTCATTAAAGGGACCACTGACAGGAATATTCTTGCCCAAATTCAAAGAGCCCTGCCTACCAATCTAAATACTACTGAACTTCTGGCAAGTTCACAGATGATGGGTGATGATTCAGTCTTGGTCCAGGAAAGAAATGGTTCCCAGTTCCACTGCCAGAAGCTCTACAACCCTGCAGGTCACCAGATTCCTCACCTATGGCATGACATTCCTACCACAGGACACTGAGAGTTCCCCAAAATTCTTAAGCTGCTGACCCAGGCTTTCTGGTGGCCATCCGTGTGATTGTTCTGTCCAGCCCAGCAGTATGGAGCATAATTTCCATCTGAGGTGAAGCCCTGTGGCCTCTCCTGGCCCAGTGTCCTGATTGCCAACACCTGTTACCCCTTCCCCACAATAACCTTTTCTCCTTGGAGAGGGCGGGTAGTGATGGAGGGCGAGGGAGCAGTGGAGGTGGAGAAGTTTGGGGGGGAGTGGGCACTTGAAAAGCCCAATTAGTTTTTGAGATTGAGCTGATGTTGGTTAGCCCATCCATGATGGGGAGGGCAGCATTTTACCCTCTTTTTAAAGGCTTCCCGTTCCCTCCTTAAGGAGATAATCATAGATGTTTCCTTCTGAACAATGTTTTACTAGGAGCTTGTACCAGAAAATATGGATTATCCCTGCAAAATAGGGACAGCTGAAGTGCACGTTAATTAAAACAGTCAAAGTGATGTATGGTCCTGACCCTCTTGTTTATAGTGATCAAAGTTTCCAGATGCCTTTGAAGAGAGAGAGAGAGAGAGAGAGAACAACAACAGCAGCAGCAGCAGCAACAATAACAAGTGTCTAGTTCATAAACATTTAAGACATCCCAAAAGAAAATGCAGATCTAATTTGGAACTGTTATAAACAGATGCAACCCTGGATCTCAGTGGTGTTACAACAGAGGGGGTTCTGGTGGGTAGCTTAAAAACAGAAGTCACAGTGGCTTTGTCAGCTGCCTTCCGGTCGTTTGGGAATATCATTATGTTAGATAACATTTTTTTTAAGAGAGGGAATTATTAATTAGAAAAGTGCTGTAAAAGATATAAAAGCGTTCTTGTTAAAAAATGAAAATCCGCTCCACTATTAATTATGCCCACTGAGACCAACACGGTGATAGAAGGAGGGGGAATGCAGCAAGCATGCCTCATAATGATTGGTCCCAAACAATCTGGAAAATGATTGTGATCATTTTCTGTGCCATATGGAATGTATGCCTTCAACAGACCTCCCCACTTTCTTCCTTACAAAGTACCATTGCTTCATTACTGAAATGAAACAAACTCTAAAGAGTGCCACTTTTAGTAAGAGTGACTCATCCTGTGAAAGAGCAAAAATGAAGAACATTACACCTGCAGGCTTTAGCAACTTCATCTCCAACGGCATTCTTTTTTCAGAAGGAAGAGCTGGCCTCAGTAATTTCAGCCCTAGTAAGTTGCACAGAATGCTGAGCAAATATGCCCACCCTTATGTGGCTCCATTCAGAAGTTGCAAAGAAGTGGGGAAGGTTGGCAATTTCCAGAAGGTGGCAAAAAATCCCCTATGGTTTGCGGATCTTACTGGTTGCACTAGCTAGTGGTGCTGCTGTCTTCTTTGTCCTGCTTGCTTGTTTAAAACTTTGTTCTATTCAGTGGAAACAGCAGAATGGCTCCTACATCCTCACAGCCATTTCTTCCCCCAAATGGTATAGGAATGACACTATGTCATGACATAGCTTCATCCTGAGAGGGCTACTGGGTAAAGAAAGGCCACCCATTCACCCCCCCCCCCGAATGCCCCTGGCAATAATGCTACATTATTGCTGGAGGCTTGAAGGGAAGTGGGGAGTTGCTGTGGTCCATAGAGATTCCAACTTGCTCACCAGGAAACCTTTCCACCTTGGGGTGGATTGGAGAGCTTATACCTGGTGTTGGATCAGGGAGACATATGAGGATTTTTGTTGGTGTGCCATCCACCCCGCTGCCCAACACAGCGTCCATGTCTGAGATGGGAACCTTGGTGTGGTGTTCAAAGCCCTCAGGAAAATTGTTCTGGGGGATTTCAGCATCCACACTGAGGCTGACTTAAGTGGTCCTTCTTGGGATCTCACAGTTTCCATGGCAACCATGGGCAGTCTCTCAATATGTCATTGGCCCAACATAGAGTGGGCAGGGGGACATACTCTGCATTTTAGTAAAATAAAATTATCTAACTGCCATTTCCTGCTAACTGCTCTTCTCCAGACAGCTTTTCTACATAAATAGGGGCGTGGTCTGCATATATATATGGTTTTATTGCTACAGATGATACTTGTTTAATTATACAGGGAGAGGCAAAAAACATATCTATCCTTGAGTAAGAATTGTGAGGAGGAGAGAAAAAAGTATAATCTCTCTCCTGAGGATTTAAATATCTCCACATATCAGTAAGATTTACTTTTTAAGATTTTTTTATAAAACAATCAGGCAGTTTACCACTACAGATTCTTAAAGATGATCTATCTAGTTGAGGGTTGACCACTCCATTGAAATCCTCTCCAATAATAACTACTTTGTCCAAATTAGCATTTATTATATTATTCTTTTTTATATATAAAACTCCTTTTGATTGTTATTCGGCGCATACACACATCCTACTAAATAAGTTTTACTTCCCCGATATATAGTACCAAAAATAAATCTGCCTTTTGAATCAATTATCTCTTCAGAAAACTTAATTTGAGAGGGGTTTTTGACTATAATGGCCACTCCCCTTTTTATTATTTGCTGAAGCAAAGTAAACTTCCCCTAAATTTAAACTCTTTAATAATTGTTCATCCCCTTTTTTTAACATGGGTTTCTTGGAGAAATATCAGATCTATCCTTTCTTTTTTCAATAGATAAGCAAATTTCCTCCTTTTAATGGGGGAATTTAATCCTTTAGGGGCCGCAGTGGCTTAGTGGTTAAGATGCTGAACTGCAGACTGGAAGGCCGGCAGGTCAGCAGTTCGAGACCCGAGTGCTGCGTGACGGAGTGAGCTCCCGTCTTCAGTCCCAGCTCCTGCCAACCTAGCAGTTCGAAAGTAGGGATGGTGGAGAATTGCTCCCCGAAACTTCGGGGGGCCGAGCGCCAACGCATTCGGTCCTCCGAAGGTTGTTCGGGGAGAACTTCTCCCCCTCCGCCCCTGCCCCTCCCGGATGGGACTTACCTTTCATAAATGTCCCTCCTGGCGGCAGGTCCCGGCGGCGGTTCGGCAGGTCTTCGTCAGGGGCGGGGGCGGCAGCCGGTCTTTCGACCGGCTGCCACCGCCACCATTACAAGCAAAGTAAACAAACAAACAAACGCCCCCGTGATAGGCTACGTAACGATTAACATAGCCTATCACGGCTAGATTTGCAAAGTCAGCCGTGATAGGCTACGTTAATCGTCATGTAGCCTATCACGGGTGACTTTAAAAAAAAAAAAAGCGCGTACGGCTAATGGCGGCCCCCATAGGGAGCCACCATTCGCGTTCCTTATTTGTTCCCTGTAGTCTACGTAAAGATTTATGTAGACTACGGCGAAAATAAGGGCAACACAAATAGCGTTGCCCTCATTTTCGCCGTAGTCTACGTAATCTTTACGTAGACTACAGCAACCAAATAAGGAACGCGAATGGCGGCTCCCTATGGGGGCCGCCATTAGCCATACGTGCTTTTTTTTTTTTAAGTCACCCGTGATAGGCTACGTGACGATTTACGTAGCCTATCACGGCTGACTTTGCAAATCTAGCCATGATAGGCTACATTAATCGTCACGTAGCCTATCACGGGGGCGTTCATTTTTTTTTTTACTTTTCTTGGAATGGCGGCGGCGGCAGCCGGTCGAAAGACCGGCTGCCGCCTCTGCCCCTGTCGAACACCTGCCGAACCGCCGCTGGGACCCGGCGCCGGGAGGGACATTCGGGAAAGGTAAGTCCCATCCCGGGGGGGGGCGGGCGGGGGGGCGGAGAATTTCTCCCCGAAACTACTTTGGGAGGCTGAATACGTTGGCACTTGGCCCCCCTATGTTTCGGGGAGAAATTCTCTCCCATCCCTACTCCTTTCCCATCCAAACATTTAATTTAAATGGGATTCCCCAACAATATTTAATTTTCCTTTCTTGTAAACAGATTGCCAAAAACTTCAAGTCTTTCCTTTTTTTTTCAGTGTCTCAGCGTGTAGATGAGAAAGAACCTGAATCTCTTTGTCATCAATTTTCAAGGAGTTTCCCAAACAGATTTTTTTTTGTATGGCTTCTTTAGTTTTAAGACTAGTAAGTTTAACAAAAGTGTTCCGAGGTAATTGCTTACAGATTGCCTAAACTGAGTTAATTCTATAGGCTGCTTCTATTTCTATTGCATAGCAAATATCTGGTTCAAGAAATTATTTTATGCATTCCTCTAAGTAGCTGGTAAGATTTTGTCCCTCTAGACCTCCTTTTATTCCTTTAAATTTCAAGTTACATTTCTGCATCTCATAATCTAGTTGTTCCATCCTTACTCCTAATCTAACCATTTCAGTTTTAGAATCATGTTGTTCTCAGCAGCTATTTCCTGAAGAAATCCTTTCTGGTTGCTTCTTTTTTTTTTTTAATAATACAAGTTCCTCATTATGAATTTTCAGTTTTTTTTCTGTGTCTACAAAACGTGGTTTCAAACACTTAACTGCAGTAGATATCTCACTTATTTTAGATAATACTTCTATATTGCATTCTGTAATCAGATTCGTTAGTGATACTTCTCCCTCTTTCTGTTTCTCTTCTATCTTTTTTCCATAATGTTTGCTCAGTTTCTTTAACTTTTTCTATTGCACGCACTTCAAATCCTTCAAATTCTTTAGTTATGAGTGCTTTGATTCCTCTACTAATGAACTAGATGTTCCTGCTTCATCTTCATCCTTTTCTGCTTTTTTATCCTCCCTACTCATCGTAAAAAATACAGGATTTCCTAAATGTAAGACCTGTTTCTATTCACTTTATAACAGTTATAACAGTTAATTCCGCAACTAATTCATTTAACAACAAAATTATTCAAATATGGAAAATATCAAATGTGAGGGATTTGTTAGAAATTAAAGTCATAAATAATAATCACTTCAATATATTCCTTTCTATCAGTCTTACAAATTTATAAATCCTCAATGATAAGCCCTAGATATTTAATGAACCATTTGTTAGTCTTACCAATTCAGCTTACAACGAACATAGGCTAATTTAAGGTCAGTCAGTTAAACTCCCAGCTCCAGTTCAGCTCCAAGAGCAGCTTTAAGTGTGCCACACTCAGCGCCTCACTCGGCACATCGCTGAGGCACGCACTGAGGTGCTGGCCTCAGCTGCAGGTGTTGCTTTTAAGAGGGCAGTGACCTGGAAGTCGGTCTCCCCTCCAGCTGGTCTCGTTGCCACTGTTGCGCTCTGTCCTTGCCCCTTCCTCTCCAAATGGAGTTGTGGGGCAGCCGGTCCCACGGGTGGGGTGGACGAGGCAACTTGGCGTTGGCAAGGCTCCTGGGGCATTCTTGTTCTCTCCCCTCAGTGCTCTGGAAAAGGTAATTGTGGGATGGGTGGGCCCCTCAATCAGGTGGGGTCCACCAAACCCCACTTTTTCCATTGTCCAAAAAGACCAAAAAAATCCAGAATTCTTAGCACCAACTCTTTATTGAACCATCATTATCACATGGGGTTCCAATATTTATAACAGCTAATTTATTATTTAGGGCTCTGGGTTTTATTTCCCTTGTCCCCAGAATAGGACAGGATCTCTTCTCGATCATCCCAGAATGCAGGACACGGAATAATGGGCTCAAGTTACAGGAAGCCAGATTCCGGCTGAACATCAGGAGAAACTTCCTGACTGTTAGAGCAATATGACAATGGAACCCATTACCTAGGGAGGTAGTGGGTGCTCCCACACTGGAGGCGTTCAGGATGAGGCTGGACAGCCATCTGTCAGGGATGCTCTGACTTGGATTCCTGCACTGAGCAGGGGTTTGGACTCGATGGTCTTATAGGCCCCTTCCAACCCTACTGTTCTATTATTCTATGAATAAGCGAACAGGTAAGTGGTCTTGGACTGTATTCAGGGTATCGTTGTGGATCCTAATTAGGGATGTCAGAGAATTCCACCACAGACTCCAGTAAGGCTACATTCTTTAGAATCCAGCCCCCCAGAATCCGCGGCAGAACAGCCTTCTGCCCCCCCGCCACCCCGCGGAATCCCCCCTGGACAAAGCTTACCTGGGGCGGATGCAGTGGCAGCAGCTGTGGTGGCAGCGGCGGCTCTGGCTGGTCTCCCGGCTGGCTGCTGCTGGGCTGCTACGGCTGCAAATGCTGGTCGTCATAGCAGCCGCCATTTGCGTCCTTGCAGGCAGCTGTAATAGGCTACGTAAGTTACGTAGCCTATCATGGCCTACGTAGCCTACGTATATTATGTAGCCTATCATGGCATTACGGTCGCAGCAGCCCAGCCATGGCTGGAACTCTGGCTGTGGCCGGCCCCGGCTGGTGGCTCCATGGAGCCGCCGCCAAGCGGAGCCAGCCAGGGAGGATTCCGGGGGGAGGGACGGAGTGCCTCACCCCAACCGTGGATGCCCCGGAGCAGAGCCAGGTAGGTATTTCGTACATCCTTAATCCTAATAAGACACAACCTTCTTTTGATTGTTTATGGCTAGTAGGTGATAAGCAGGGTCCCTTCCTCATCAAAATCAGAACTGGTCTCTCCATCCCTATGCCTTGGCACTCCTTGACTCTGCATGGCTTCCAGAAAGTCTCCCTTCCTTGCTATCCTTTCATCTCCACCTTGACCTGATTAGGGGTGCACGAAAGTCACTTACTTGGTCTCGCAGCTTGCTTCGCAGTGGGGGGGAGGCGCTTCGCTGCTCACCCCGAAGTTCAGGCCGGGGAGAGAGGCTTCCCTCCTTGCCCTGCCGAAATTCAGGCCAGGGGGGAGGCTTCCCGCCTCGCCCGGCCGAAATTCAGGCCGGGGAGGAGGCGCCTCGCCTCGCCCGGCCATGAAATAAAAAGTTAAAAAAACGCCCCCGTGATAGACTACGTGATGATTTACGTAGCCTATCACGGCTAGATCTGCAAAGTCAGCCGTGATAGGCTACGTTAATCGTCACGTAGCCTATCACGGGGGCATTTTTTTTTTTTTTTACTTTTCTTGGAATGGCGGCGGCGGCGGCAGCCGGTCGAAAGACCAGCTGCCGCCCCTGCCCCTGTTGAAGCCCCGCCGAACCGCCGCTGTGACCCGCCACCGGGAGTGACATTCGGGAAAGGTAAGTCCCATCCCGGGGGGGGGGGCGGGGGGCGGGGGGGCAGAGAATTTCTCCCCGAAACTACTTCGGGGGGCCGAATACGTTGGCACTCGGCCCCCCGAAGTTTCAGGGAGAAATTCTCCCCCATCCCTAGACCTGATCCTGATTTACCGGAATCTCTCCTTCACTCCTCCAAGCATCTCCCTCTATATTTGTCTCAATGTTCCTTTGGGACATCTGTTTCCTCAGGGCTCCAACAGCATCCTGTACCTCTCTCCATCATCACCCTTTGCCCTGTCACTCACACTCCATACACTTGCCTTCTCCAGGTCTCTATCTGCTTGCTGGCTTTTCACCTTGTATCTTCCTTGCTCTCCCCTCCTCTGTTTCTTATCTGTCCTTTTCATTTCTCTTTCTTTTGCCTCTCCCATCTAGTCCACACTCTTTCCTTCTCCATTCTGTGCTTCAGGGCCATGAAACTGGTAAGTAGTTCCTGGAGCCTCTGCCCCAGCCACTCTGATAAGCTGTAGCTGTGGTTTTCATCACTGCAATTGGGAGGACATGCTAGAGATTTATAAAATGGCAACTAACTAGCGTAGACATAAAGTAGTGTACTACACAAGTACTGTAGACATAAAGAAGAGAGGGAAACTCCCTGCGCCCCTCCCACACACACACATCAAAATTGAAACACTCACAGGTATTTACTCATAAGATAGCAGGGTGAAGGTAACCAAGCATAAGTGCCCTTTCACACAATGTTTCATCCTATGCCACAGGTTGTATCAGCAATTACAAGCAATGATACATTGTAAGGTAACTTTTGTGCTCAAACCCAATATAAAACTGGCTACCATGCTGGATATTATCAGTGGGGATAGCAATAACAATCAAAATATATCTGCATCAGGGCTTAAATTGATTTTGGGTGCAATCCAGCACACACTTACTTGGGAGTAAAGTCCTTAGTAAACTGGCATTGAATTGGACTATCAATAGGCATTGCTCTTTCCAAAGAAACCTTTGGAGGAGTGATGGAATGTAGGCTGTAGACAGAATTCTCGGCATCTTTGCCACCCCCACCCCCAGGTTCCCAGAGCTGTTTGGGGAAATCCAGAATAATAAAACCAATGTAATATTGTTGTACAGATGGACACCACAATTTAAAATAATACAACCCAGCCCTCCACACGTTTATGCAAATGTCAGTCTCACTGTGTTCTGTGGAGCTTCCTGTCCGGTAGGTATGCATAAGATTGCAGCCTCAGTCTAGGGCAGGGGTGGACAACATGCAACTCATGGTCCACATGCAGCCCCTCAACTTTTTTTTTAATTTAAAAAGGGATCTGTAGTGGCTGCGGAGCACCAAAATCTTGTTTTGGAGCACCCACAGGGCCAAATATAGCTTGCAAACAAGCTAAACATAACATCTGTAGTGCTCTCTAAAGCTACGGAGCAGTTTGCTGCTGATGTTTGGAAGAAACTGGGACTTTCTCTGTGTCTTTCTTTTTTTGTATGTGTGGGGGTGCCCTATAGACTTCATGGTGGCATGTATACTGCAGCCTTCAGGGCAGGGGTCCAGGGGGTGAAAATGGTCCCCAGACATCCCACAGTTGACCACCCCGGTCTATGGCCAGTACGTGCACATGCACATGGATATGCGCTCGTGCACACACACACACACACACACACACATATATGCCTCTCCTGGGCATTATTGGAATCAATGATATCTAGGCCAAATAGCATTAATGCAACATTATTTATGGCACATCGATGTTTGACAGTGCAGGAATAATGTGTGACCACTTAGCACTTTCCATTAACTTTCATTTGTGTGTTCATTTTATTTCACATCCTCTCTTCATAATGACACATCCTAATTTTTGACTTATTTGGGGAGGAGGGGAGGAGAAAGTGAGCCAAGTGGCAATTCACATTAGCATCACTTAAGTTAGCTTTAACTATCTGAATTAATTATCTGAAAAAGACATATGGGTGGTGGGGGGGAAGATGAAAAATCTTGTGTATCTTTTCACCTGCTGTGAAAATGACTGATTGCACAAAATATCTCTTAGAGGTTCCACGGTGACAAAGCAAAATGATTTTCACAACTTTCCCCCCGCCTCAAATGAAAGAAATATCTTCCAGTGGAACTGACAGGCAATAGCTAAGTAATAACTTAATGATATAGGCTGAGACACATTAGTAATAAATGTTATTTCCTTCTGGAAAAAATGTATACTGAGAAGCTGAGCTAGTCAGCAAATTAAAGATGGTGATAATGACAGAGGAATGAGATAGTAATGGAAATTTAGAGTCAACACCATTGCAAAGGCTCAGGAAAGAACATGTATGTTCTTAAAAGTTTTTTTTTTTTTTTTAAGCAGGTTTGTTTGAGCGAAGGTGGGAGAGAAGTCCAGAATATTCCTCCCATTATTTGGTACATTCATTAAAAAAGGAAAGGAAAAATAAACCCTCCATATAGCTATTGGGATATAGCTCTTCATTGTTATTTTTCCTTCACTCCATGATAGGGATGTACGAAAGTCACTTACCTTTTCGACGAGGTGTTTCACGGTGGGGGGGAGGCACTCCGCACCTCCCCCCGAAATCCTTCTCTGGCCGGCTCCGCTCCACGGAGATTCTGCGGAGCCACCGGCCGGGGCTGCCCGCAGCCAGAAATCCAGCTGCTGGGCAACTTCATTCTGGAAGGAAAAAAAAAAACATGGCGTACACAAATGGCGGCTACGGCAGCCACCATTTGCATTCCCTATTTTTCGCTGATTTATCTTACGTAAATATTTACGTAAGATAAAACCGTGAAAAAAAGGGGAATGCAAATAGCTAGGGATGGGGGAAAATTTCTCCCTGAAACTTCGGGGGGCCGAGTGCCAATGCATTCGGTCCTCCGAAGGTTGTTGGGGGAGAAATTCTCCGCCCCCCCTGCCCCCTGC
The DNA here is from genome assembly GCF_057233095.1 of Heloderma suspectum. Classification (NCBI taxonomy): domain Eukaryota; kingdom Metazoa; phylum Chordata; class Lepidosauria; order Squamata; family Helodermatidae; genus Heloderma; species Heloderma suspectum. The sequence continues at coordinate 32,315,526 of NC_139465.1, forward strand.
CCCCCCCAGGATGGGACTTACCTTTCACGAATGTCCCTCCTGGCGGCGGGTACCGGCGGTGGTTCGGCAGGTCTTCGTCAGGGGTGGGGGCGGCAGCCGGGCTTTCGACCGGCTGCTGCTGCCGCCATTACGAGAAAAGTAAAAAAAAAACAAACGCCCCCATGATAGGCTACATAACGATTAACGTAGCCTATCATGGCTAGATCTGCAAAGTCAGCCATGATAGGCTACATTAATCGTCACGTAGCCTATCACAGGTGACTTTGGGAAAAAAAAAAAAGCGGGTACGTAAATGGCAGTCCCCATAGGGAGCCGCCATTCGCGTTCCTTATTTGGTCGCTGTAGTCTACGTAAATCTTTACCTAGACTACAGGGACCAAGTAAGGAACGCGAATGGCGGCTCCCTATGGGGGCTGCCATTTGCGTACTAGGGATGGCAGAGAATTTCTCCCCCAAACTTCGGAGGGCCGAGCGTCAACGTGTTCGGCCCCCCGAAGACATTTCGGGGAGAAATTCTCTGCCCCCCCACCCCCCGACCCCCCTGGGACGGGACTTACCTTTCCTGAATGTCCCTCCCGGCGGCGGGTCCCGGCGGCGGTTCATCGGGTCTTCGTCAGGGGCAGGAGCGGCAGCCGGTCTTTCAACCGGCTGCCGCCGCCGCCATTCCAATAAAAGTAAAAAAAACACAACGCCCCCGTGATAGGCTATGTGATGATTAACGTAGCCTATCATGGCTAGATTTGCAAAGTCAGCTGTGATAGGCTACATAAATCGTCACGTAGCCTATCACGCGAAGCGCCTCCCCCCCACCGCGAAAAGCTGCGAGACCAGGTAAGTGGCTTTCGTGCACTCCTATTGCGTACGCGGTTTTTTTTTTTTTTCAAAGTCACCCGTGATAGGCTACATGATGATTAATGTAGCCTATCATGGCTGACTTTGCAGATCTAGCTGTGGTAGGCTATGTTAATCGTTACATAGCCTATCACAGGTGAATTTTTTTTTCTTTTGAAGTTCGCAGCCGGGGAGACGGGGCGCTTCTCCCCGGCCTGAATTTCGGCTGGGCGAGGCGGGAAGCCTCCCCCCCGGCCTGAATTTCAGCCGGGTGAGGAGGGAAGCCTCCCCCCCTGGCCTGAACTTCGGGGGGAGCAGCGAAGCACCTCCCCCCCACCGCGAAGCAAGCTGCGAGACCAGGTAAGTGACTTTCGTGAATCCCTACAAATAGCGTAGTGGGCGCTATTTGCGTTCCTTTATTTTTTGCCCTTCTAGCCTACGTAAATATTTACATAGGCTAGAACGGCAAAAAATAAAGGAACACAAATAGCGCCCACTATGCGAATTGTGTTCCCCATTTTTCCGCCGTTTTATCTTACATAAATATTTATGTGAGATAAATCGGCGATAAATAAGGAACACAAATGGCGGCCGCCGTAGCTGCCGTCATTTGCATATGCCATTTTGGGGGGTTTTTTATTGGCTTTCCATGATAGGCTACATAAATACTTATGTAGCCTATCACGGCAAAGACCAGGACGACAATGGCAGCTGTAGCAGCCGGTCAAAAGACCAGCCGCCACCGCCGCCGGACCCGCCGCTGTCCAGAACATCCGCCCCAGGTAAGCCTCGTCCCGGGGGGAATCCATGGGGGGCGGGGGGGCAGGCCATTCCACCACAGATTTTAGGGGGCCGAACGCCAGTGCATTCAGCCTCACTGAAATCCGTGGCGGAATTCTCCACCATCCCTACTCCATGAAGGAAAAAGTAACTGAACCAAAGTAACTGAACTGAAGTCAAAGGTCATGAAGCATTCTGAAGCATTCCCAGGTGATTTACGTTCTTCTTCAGGTAGCTCTTCAACTTTGGAGAACCATGGAGTAGTGCTTCCTCTGCTGCTGGCAACCTTAGACTTAGCCCTGCAACAGTGGTGTGGATTTCTGTGCATTACTTAGAAGTAAGCCCCACTGAATTCAATAGGAGTTATGCCCAGGAAAGTATGTATACAACTGTAGCCTTAGAGTGCAATCCTACCTGTGTCAACCCAGAAAGACATTTTTTTGAATTCAGTGAGAGCCAGTATTGTGCAGTGGTTAGAGTGTTGGCCTTGGACATGGGAAATCCAGGTTCTAGTCTCCACTCAGCCAGAGAACACAGTTTGGGGCAGTCACTTTGGGGCAGTCACTCGCTCTCAGCCTAACCATGTCACAGGGTTGTTGTGAAGATAAAAAATGGAGAAGAGGAGGATCAGGTAAGCCACCTTGGCTTTCTTGCAAGAGGAAAAAAGGTGGGATATAAATGTAATAATAATAACAACAACAACAACAACAACAACAACATACTTTTAATCCCTAGTAAGTGTATCTAGGATTACAGCCTTAGTTAAGCAAAAGAACCGATCCCAAGGGTCACAAATGTTGGGACTATAGCTTCTGGGCTGTTGGATGGATGGCATCTTTTCCCCCTTCCCCCGCCTCCCCCAGCCAACATTATCCATGCCATGTCATGTTGAATACATATGTTTAGACTAGTGATACAATTGGGGGGGGGAGTTTATGATTCATGACACAGCAAATTGAGCAGTACCGTGTTTCCCATGAAAATTTAATGTCCTGCAAGAAGCCCAAAATTCAGCTGACTGTTTCAAAGTTCAACCCACTGCCGATGGAGACATTTTTTTTCTTTTTTTAACCTCCCCACATGGGGTGGGGGATTTGGGGGAACATGGAGGAAAGGTTTAACCATTCCCTCCCAGAGTGTGATGGTCCTGATCTGAATTGGGGCTGCACACATTTACACTAGAGTAAACAGCAACAACAAAAAAAGCCTCAGCTACAGACTCCATGATTTGGTGAGAAGAAATAAATGATTTTTTATTTTTTTTTAATTGCAATGGGCGGCTGTAAAGACCCAACAAGGATCTGTATTGGGATATGTGCTTTTTGCCTTACGTATAAATGATCTGGAATTAGGAGTGAGAAGTAAGGTCGCTAAATTTGCTGATGACACCAAATGTCTTAGAGTGGTTAAAACAAAAAGTTATTGTGAAGAATTCTAATAGGATCTCTCTGAACTGGGAGAACGGGCATCAAAATGCCAAATGTGGCTCACTGTAAGTGTAAAGTAAGGGATGTTGGAGCAACAACAAAAACATACCAACTTCACATATATGCAGGTGGGATCTGAGCTAGCAGTGCTCGGATCCAAGAAAGAGAACTTGGGGTTGTGATGGACAGCTCGATGAAAGTCTTCATCTTGGCACAGTGTGTGGCTGCTGTGAAAAATGCTGATTTCATGATTGGCATAATTAGGAAAGGAATCAAAAACAAAATTGCTAACATTATACTGCCCATACACACATCTATGGTGTGACCACACTTGCAATGCTGTGTACAGTCCTGGTCACCAAATTTGAAAAAAGGATGCTGTAGAGTTGGAAAACATGCAGAAAAGGGCAACCAACATGATCAAGGGCTGGTGGAGAAATCCGCCACCGAATCCAGTGAGGCCGGATTCTTTAGAACCTGCCCCCATGGAGTCTGTGGTGGAACAGACTGCTCCCCCCCCACCACCCCGTGAAGGCCAGTCGGGACAGACCCTACTTGGCACCAGCTGGACCGGGCCCGTCGTCTTCATTCCGCAGCCATATGCTGCTGGGCTGTAGAGGCAAATGGCGTCCGACGTAGCGGATGCCATTTGCATCCCTGACCTTGGCCGTGATAGGCTACGTAAATATTTACGTAGCCTATCACGGCCAAGGGCAGGGATGCAAATGGTATAGTGGATGCCATTTGCATCCCTGCTCTTTTCATGGTTGGCTACATAAATATTTACGCAGCCTATCACGACCAAGGGCAGGGACGCAAATGGCGTCCACTATGCCATTTGCATCCCAGCTCTTTGCTGTGATGGGCTGCATAAATATTTACATAGCCTATCATGGCCAAGGGCAGGGACGCAAATGGCATCCACTATGCTGGACACCATTTGCGTGGCAATGGACGGAAGTCCGGCTGTGGACGGGCCTGGCCGGCAGCTCTGCGGACTCACCGTGGAGCAGAGCAAGCTGGGGAGGATTCCAGGGGGAGGGATGGATTACCTCCCCCCCCCCCCGCAGACTAGGGATGTACGAAAGTCACTTACCTTTCTGCAGATTGTGTTGATGGATTATGTTGATTTCCGGCCACGGAGGGGTCTGGGTAAAAAAAAAACAACCCGAAAACCCGCGTACACAAATAGCGGCGGCTACAGCCGCTGCCATTTGCGTTCCTTATTTTTGGCCGTCTTAGTCTACGTAAATATTTGACGGCGAAAGTAAAGGAAAACGCAAATAGTGTAGCGGGCGCTATTTGCATCCCTTTTTGATCCACCGTTTTAGCCTATGTAAAGATTTACGTAGGCTAAAACAGCGAATCAAAAAGGGACACAAATAGCGCCCACTACACTATTTGCATTCCCCTTTATTTTTGCCGTCAAAGTCTATGTAAATATTTACGTAGACTAAGAAGGCCAAAAATAAGGAATGCAAATGGCAGCGGCCGTAGCCGCCGCCATTTGCGTACGTGGGTTTTGTTTTGTTTTTTAACCCAGCCATGATAGGCTACATAAATCTTTATGTAGCCTATCACGTCTTGTAAAAAAACCCAAAAAAACCCCTACAAGACTGCAAATGGCGGCGGCGGCAGCCGGTCAGAAGACCAGCCGCCGCAGCCGCCACCGTCGCAGCTGCCGCTGGAGCCGCTGCTGCCCAGAAAATCCACCCCAGGTAAGTCTCGTTCCAGGGGGGATCCGCGGGGGTGGCGGGGGGGTGGCAGGCTTTCCGCCACAGATTTCGGGGGGCCGAATGCACTGGCATTCGGACTCACTGAGATCTGTGACAGAATTCTCTGCCATCCCTACCGCACACCACTTCAGTGGACTGGTAAGTGGGTTTCGTACACCCGTAGGGGCTGGAACAATTCCCCTATGATTAGGGATGGTGGAGAATTTCTCCCTGAAACTTCGGGGGGCCGAGCGCCAATGTGTTCGGCCCCCCAAAGAAGTTTCTGGGAGAAATCCTCCGCCCCCCCCGCCCCCCACCCTCCCCGGGATGGGACTTACCTTCACCGAATGTCCCTCCCGGCGGCGGGTCCGGCTGGCGGTTCGGCGGCTGTTCGTGCAGGGCGGGAGCGGCAGCTGGTCTTTCGACCGGCTGCCGCCGCCGCCATTCCAAGAAAAGAAAAGAAAAACGCCCCGTGATAAGCTACGTGACGATTAACGTAGTCTATCACGGCTAGATTTGCAAAGTCAGCCATGATAGGCTACGTAAATCGTCACGTAGCCTATCACGGGTGACTTTAAAAAAAAAAAGCGTGTACGGCTAATGGCGGCCCCCATAGGGAGCCGCCATTCCCGTTCCTTATTTGGTTGCTGTAGTCTACGTAAAGATTTACGTAGACTACAGCGACCAAATAAGGAACGCGAATGGCGGCTCCCTATGGGGGCCGCCATTAGCGTACGCGTTTTTTTTTTTTTAAGTCACCCGTGATAGGCTACGTGATGATTTATGTAGCCTATCACGGCTGACTTTGCAGATCTAGCCGTGATAGGCTACGTTAATCATCACGTAGCCTATCACGGGGGCGTTTTTTTTTTTTTAACTTTCGAGTTCGCGGCCGGGCGAGGCGGGAAGCCTCCCCCCCGGCCTGAATTTCAGCCGGGGCGAGGCGGGAAGCCTCCCCCCCCGGCCTGAACTTCGCGGGGGGAGCAGCGAAGCGCCTACCCCGCACCGCGAACAAGCTTTGGCGAAAGGTAAGGGACTTTCGTCCACCCCTACCTATGATGAAAGGCTGCAATGTCTGGGACTGTTTAGCTTAGAAAAAAAGTGAGAGTCACGGGAGACATGATAGAAGTGTACAACATTAAGCATGGTGTGGAAAAAGTGGATTGTTCTCCATCTCTCATAAAACTAGAACCCATGGTCATCCCATAAAGATGGTTGGAGGTTGAGGACAGATAAAAGGAAACACTTCGTCGCACAGCACATTGTTGAACTATGAAATTTGCAACAAAAAGATGTAGTGGTGGCCAACAATTTGGAAGGCTTTAAAAGGGAATTAGACACATTCATGGAGGATAAGGCTATCGATGGCTACTACTCATGAAGGCTATATGCTACCTCCAATATCAGAGGCAGTATGTATACCAGTTGCTGGGGAACATGAGCAGGAATGTGCTATTGCACTCATGTCCTACTTGTGGGTTTCCCACAGAGAGCTGATTGGCCACTCTTTGAACAGAATGCCGGACTAGATGGACCCTTGGTCTTATCCAGCCTAGCTGTTCTTACATTCTAACATTTTGTTTGGCTCTTTAACATAGATTTACCATACTGTAGCCATGGATACTTGAGTTAGTCATTAGCCTGCTACAACGCTAAAAAATGGTGCCAAAGCAGCAGCAGCAGCAGCCCAGGAAAACAGTGTGATTAAAAAACACACACACACCCTCAAATAGAAATTATGTGGTGGAGGAAAATATAATAATATATAGTTGGGTATAAAACTATCCGCACATAATATGGCATTAATCCAAGGAGTCTAAAAGATCTTTCAGAAGTGATTTAGAAGAAATTTCCCCCAGAGATCTATGTAATTAGGATCAAAGACAGCACTGAAATCTGCTTCCAGAATATTACCAACTGGTAGGTGATTTTGTGCATCCAGCCATGCCGTTTCGGAGCAGGAGGGAAGGAGGTTGGGGTGTGTATAGCAAGCTGTGCAAGGCAGTTTCCCTGGTCTCCTCCCCTCCCCTAAGACTATCCCCGTTTCCTCATCTCCACACTCAGGCTGCTGACTGCGGAGAAGTAGCTGGTGTGGTTCCCTCCCTCCACACTGGCTATGAGGGGTAGGGGGTGGGGAGCACGGTTTACTGGTTCCAAGTTCGAAGCCCTATCTCTAACTTCAGAACTATTAAACCAAACAATCCTATGGCCCCCAGACACTGTTTAAGGGCCATACTGAGATTACTCCCTTACTTAACAATATTGATGAATCCTTTATCTTAAAATACATTTCTAAGCAGTGTATAGTACAAGATCATAATAAAATAACGCATATTATTATGATTTACTGAAGGCAAGATTACCATTCTGGGAATACCTGTTAAAGCAAATAGGTGCTGAAAACTGAGAGGAATAGGTATCTATCAAATCATGGTCCCCAGCATCTCCAAGTAGTGTAGGGCAGGAAAAACTCCTGCCTGAAACCCTGGAGAGCCATTGCTGTCAGTCAGCGTCCACAATACGTTATCTGGATAGGCTGGAGCGCTGGGCAGAAAACAACAGAATGAAATTTAATAGGGATAATTGCCAAGTTCTGCACCTAGGAAAAAGCAACCAAATGCACAGTTACAAGATGGGGGATGCGTGGCTCAACCACACTACAAGTGAGAAGGATCTTGGAATTGTTGTCGATCACAAGCTGAATATGAGCCAACAATGTGATGTGGCTGCAAAAAAGGCAAATGCTCTTTTGGGCAGCATTCATAGAAGCATAACTTCCAAATCCTGAGAAGTACTAGTTCCCCTCTACTCAGCACTGGTTAGGCCTCATCTGGAGTACTGTGTCCAGTTCTGGGCACCAGACTTTATGAAGGATGCAGACAAGCTGGAGAGGGCTCAGAGGAGGGCAACGAAGATGATCATGGGACTGGAAACAAAGACCTATGAGGAGAGACTGAAAGAACTAGGCATGTTTAGCATTGAGAAGAGAAGACTGAAGGGAGATACGATAGCACTCTTCAAGTACTTGAGAGGTTGTCACAGAGAAGAAGGCCAGGATCTCTTCTTGATGATCCCAGAATGCAGGACACGGAATACTGGGCTCAAGTTACAGGAAGCCAGATTCCGACCTGAACATCAGGAAAAATGTCCTGACTGTTACAGGAATATGACAATGGAACCAATTATGTAGGGAGTTGGTGGGCTCTTCCACACTGGGGGCATTCAAGATGAGGCTGGACAGCCATCTGTCAGGGATGCTTTGACTTGGATTCCTGCATACATCAGGGGGTTGGACTGAATGGTCTTATAGGCCCCTTCCAGCCCTACTATTCTATGATTCTATGAATACTGGGCTAGATGGAGGAATGGTCTGACTTAGTATAACACAGCTTCCTATGTGCCTATGACTTCCTTGTTTTTATATCTCTCAGCAGTGCTTAGTACGTTTTGCACATCCCCAGTGTAGTGCCCATGGGTACCAGTGTACCCATGACCACCTCTCATGGTTCCCTCCAGGCTTACTAAACCTTGTTGTTGTTGTTGTTGTTGGTGGTGGTGGTGGTGGTGGTGAAGTTTCTTTAAATAACTCAATAGTCCTTTTTTAGTGCTGTGCCAAAAATTTCTTCCACATGTTTTTTGACCATTCACATGCAATTTGATAGAAAAGAAATTCAAAGGAGAAGAGAATTTTGTAGGGGTGGATGAAAGTCACTTACCTGGTCCCGCAGCTTGCTTTGTGGTGGGGGGAGGCACTCCATTCCTCCCCACTGAAATTCTGGCCGGGGGGGAGGCGCCCCGTCCCTCCGGCCCCGAATCCTCCTGGCCGGCCGGGATGCAAATGGCAGCGGCCGTAGCCGCCACCGTTTGCGTCCCTGCAGTCAGCCATGATAGGCTACATAAATCCTTACGTAGCCTATCACGGCTGACTTTGGGGGGGGGAAAAAAAGCGCGTACGCAAATGGCGGCGCCCATGGGCTATTTGCGTTGCCCTTATTTTCACCGTAGTCTACATAAATGTTTACGTAGACTACAATTGCCCAAATAAGGAACACAAATGGCGGCGCCCATGGGCACCGCCATTTGCGTACATGCTTCCCCCCCCCCAAGTCAGCCGTGATAGGCTACGTAAGGATTTACGTAGCCTATCGCGGTGTTTTTTGAAAATGTAGCCGTGATAGGCTACATAAATCTTTACGTAGCCTATCATGTTTGCTTCTGTTTGTTTGTTTTTTACTTGGAAATGGCGGTGGCAGCAGCCGGTCGGAAGACCGGCCACTGCCTCCGCCACTGCCGCCGAACCACCGCCGAACCACCGCCGGGAGCCGCCAGCGCCAGGGACATTTGGCAAAGGTAAGTCCCATTCCGGGGGGGGGGGGTGTGGACCATTTCTCCACCAATTTGGGGGGGCCGAATGCGTTGGCATTCGGCCTCCTGGAGATTCGTGGAGAAATTCTCCGACATCCCTAGAATTTTGAGAAAAATGCTCATGGGTTGGATTCAGGGTCTTTGTGCTTACCCATGTGAGATGGCCAATGAGAACTGAATTCTACTTCTGACTCCCACATCTTTTCTAACCATTTTCATTCAATTTGATAGAAAAGGAATTCCTTTCAAAAAGAAATTCAGTGGTGAAGAAATTTCAGAGACACTCTCATGGGTTGGGGTTGGGTTTCTTGGGCTTATCTTACTTAGGAGGTGGCTGAGGAGTGAGCACAAGCATCCTGTCTTTCACTGTACAATCACCTCTCCAGCAACCTGTAGCCTCCTCATCTTCCTGCACTTCAATTAAAGCCTGGGGAAGATATCATAAGGTAATTCCTCCCATAGGGCTTTTTCAGATCTGAAAGTGCAGGCTGGAGAGCAATGGAAAGCTCTATAATGGAACGAAAACACACACATAGCAATATTGAGACTATGGAGAGGCCATTTGCACACAGCTCTATTTTAAAAATAAAAACCCTGGGAGGCTGGTGTGCTGAAAAAAACAATGTACTCATCTTGAGTGCTACCTTTCTTTCCAATAATGCCTCTGGGTGCCGCATGGGCCCTAGAGACATTCTTAAAAAAAAAAAAAGAAATGGTGGAGCCCAGCACTTCATTTTCAGGCTTGCTCAGCCACCTAGAAAAAAGAAAAGAAAAACAAAACAAAACATATAGTCAGAAACTGATGGAGAGCATCCTGGGGGGCTAGAGGGGGACTAGAGGGGATCTTGGAGGACTAGAGGGGATGGGCGGGAATACGGATGTGTGTTGCCTGTTGCTACTGTTGTTTTTTTGGTGTGGTTTGATGTGCATTAGCTGGCTGGCTTGCTTTGGTGTTTGTGTATTTTGCCTTGTTTCATGCGTATGTGTGAGCATCACCTGGTGGCGCCTTCTGTGAAATTGGTCTTTTGTTGTGCTTTGTGAGGGCAAAATCCATCATTTGGCATATGGGGCTCAGTCCCTTCCTTGTATTCCATTTCTTGGCAAAGTTACTTACCCTGGGATGCCTGAGGTGATGGGGAGCAGAAAACTATGAATGCAGAAGAGTTGTTTTGTGCTTTGGAGTGCAGACCACAGCTCTGCCTTGTACTTAGGTATTTGGGCAAGGTACTTTTTCTTTTGGTCTCACTAGACTGCATATGGGAAATGGGTGTTTTGTGACTGGCCATGCCCACAATGGCAGCCATTTTGGGAATTGGCAAGTCCCCTCATGGCAGCCATGTTGGGTGAGCACCTATAGCACTCTTTCAAAATCCAAATATGCCCACTTGCCTAAAAAGGTTGGGGATCCTTGGTCTAATCTGTACTGGTAGGGAAGTTCCACCAAGTGGGTACTATGATACTAAAGCCTGTGTTCCAACCCAACATGGACCAGACTTCTGATATCTTGAGTACCACCTGGAGGGTGGCCTAATGAGCACAATGACTGAATAGGCTGGGTGTGGGATGGGGTCAGGAAATCTGTTACGTAACTTGGTCCTATGTTGTTCAGGGGTTTGTAAACATGTACAAAAACATTATATCTTGTCTGATAGCATATAGGCAGCAAGCACAGTTCCGTCAGCATGAGTGTACTATGCTGATGATAAACCACTCCTGTTACAAACCTGCCTAAGGCATTCTGCATCAACTGCAGCTTCTCAACTAACTAAAAGAGCAGCCCCATATAAAGCACATTGCAGTAATCCCATTTTGAGGTTACCAATGCATGGACCACAGTGATCAAGCTCTCCCTGTCCAGTTATGGCCATAGCTGTCTTACCTCCTGGAGCTGGTAAAAGGCACTCGAAGACACCTGTGCCTCAAGTGACAGTGCTGGATCAATGAGCGGCCCCAGACTATGCACCTGTTTATTCAGGGGGAGTTTAACCCCATCCAGAGCTGACAATTCCCAGACATGGGAATGACTCACCCATAGAGCCTGTCTTTCCAGGATTCAGACTCAGTTTATTGGCCCTCAACCAGCCAACCACTCCATTCAGACCCCGGTCTGAATTAGGGATGGCGGATTCCCTACCTGTTGTTCCACAGGGGAATTCCAGCCGCAGGGGGAGGCAATCTGTCCCTCCCCCCAGAATCCATCCAGGCCTGCTCCACTCCATGTCAGTCCTGTAGAGCCAGCCACCACCTGCACATCGCTGGCGAATTTTGTCGATACAGGCAGCCAGCAGCCATTGCCAGCCGTAAATGGCTGCATTAGGCTAATCTACCAGCTATGGCCACAAATGGTGCCCATTATGCCATTTGCATCCGGAGACTTACTTAGCACAGCTATATGGCATGGCAATGGCTGCCAGCTGTATAGACTAGGGATGTACAAAACCACTTACCTGTTTTGTAAATGGCATCCACTGTGGGGGGGGAGGTGCTCCATCCCTCACCCCGGAATCCTCCCCGGCTGGCTCCACTCCATGGCAACTCCGCAGAGCTGCCGGCTGGGTGCATCCGCAGCCAGACATCTGGCTGAGGCAGGTCTGCAGACGCAAATGGCGGCCGGCGTAGCGGCTGCCATTTGCATCCCTTTGCTGAGCCATGATTGGCTACATGAATATTTACATAGCCTATCATGGCAAAGAGCGGGGACGCAAATGGCATCAGAAGAGTGGGGATGCAAATGGCTCAGCGAAGGGACGCAAATGGCGGCCACTACGCCGGCTGCCATTTGCATCTGCCGACCTGCCACAGCCAGATGCCTGGCTGCAGATGCACCCGCGCTTGCGAGATCACAAGGAGCAGCCAGCAGGTTGTTGTTGTTTTTTACCACTCTTGCCAGGTGACTCTCTTACCATTTTAAACTCACACCAACCTTGTTAGGGTCAGACATTGAGAGAAGCCATCCTGAAAACAAGCCTCCCTAAACAACCCTACTACAAGCCATGGGTTCTCAGGGTGGCTTGTCTGCAAAACAACAACAACAACAACAAACCAACCCACAATGGAAAAGCTGTGCCAGGTTCGTATGTCACGGTAAGCCACCCTGCGATCATCCATGGTGAACCCACTGTGGCTTAGTGTGATGTGCAAAAAAGATCAGTCTCTCTTTCCTATCCCCATTGCTTGGAAGACTCACCTTCCATATTTATTTCATGGACATCTTATATATTTATTACAAAAGTTTATATCCCACGTTATTCAAGGCATATGCATGATATGCCTTGAATAAGCAAACATTACACGATATTTTAAAAGAATGCATTACACTCACTGTTCTTAACACTCAGAATCATTGGACTAATTTAAAACTAACCCAAAACGAAACAAAACCCCAAAGCCAACCATTTCTAGGAAGCAAGCAACAGTCAAACTTGGAATAATACTAAAAAAATAAGCAGGTTTGTCCATTGCAGGGAAATCTAGCCCTTTTGGGGCCCTGTGAAGGACCCCGCTCAGTTTGCATTTGTGAGCCAAGCCTCACAATAGCTCCTGAAACCTGGGAACATTGCTGAAGGTTTTTTGTGAAAAATTGTGGGCTGATTTGTGAAAATACCAGCCATAAATAGCAAAATTTGCACAAAATGGGGCTGTAAATGGCCTAATTTGTGCAAATTGTGCTATTTACAGCCGCCTTTTGTTCAAATTGCAATTGCACCCCCACACACACACACACACATCTGTGAGTTGACCCAACTGATCAAGTGCTGACAATTGAGCCAGAGTCTAGGGAGCCAAGCTGTCAAGAACTCACCAATCTCCATCACCCAACCAGATTCCTCCAACATCCCTAACATAGGGATGACAGAGAATTCCACCACGGATCTCAGTGAGACTGAATGCCAGTGCATTCGGCCCCCCGAACTCCATGGCGGAACGGCCTGCCACCCTCTCGCCCCCCCCATGGATCCCCCCAGGACGAGACTCACCTGGGGCGGGTCTTCTGGGCAGCGGCGGCTCTGGTGGCGGCTCCAGCGGTGGCCGGTCTTCTTACCAGCTGCTGCCGCCACCATTTCCACTCTGGTAAAAAAGAAAGAAAGAAAGAAAGAAAGAAAGAAAGAAAGAAAGAAAGATGTGATAGGCTACATAAAGATTTACGTAGCCTATCATGACTAGGTTTTTTTTTTTAAAAAAAACACAACATGATAGGCTACGTAAATCTTTACGTAACCTATCATGGCTGGGTGGGTTAAAAAACAAACAAACCCGTGTACACAAATGGCGGCGGCTATGGCCGCCGCCATTTGCGTTCCTTATTTTTGCCCTCTTAATCTACGTAAATATTTATGTAGACTATGACGGCGAAAATCTACGTAAATATTTACGTAGGCTAAAACAGGGAATCAAAAAGGGACGCAAATAGCGCCCGCTACGCTATTTGCGTTCCCCTTGATTTTCGCCGTCATAGTCTACGTAAATATTTACGTAGATTAAGAGGGCAAAAATAAGGAATGCAAATGGTAGCGGCCGTAGCCTCCGCCATTTGCGTATGCGGGTTTTTTGTTTTTTTTTTACCCAGAGCCCTCCGTGGCTGGAAATCCGGCTGCGGACGGCTCTGGCCTGGCCGGTCCTGGCCAGCTGCTCCGCGGAGCTGCCACGGAGCACAGCCGGCCATGGAGGATTCCGGGGGGGAGTAACGGAGCGCCTCCCCCCCCAGTGAGGATTCCGGGGGGAGGGACAGAACGCCTCCCCCCCACCATCAACATAATCCGCGAACAGGTAAGTGACTTTCATACATCCCTACCCTTAGATAAGCCAAAAAGATAAACCAAAAGCCTTGTTTGACAGCCACGTTTTTACCAACCACCTAAAACAGCTGTCCATGTGAGCCAAAAATACTGAAAAATGTTCTGACTCACATGGAGAGCCTTTGTAGATACAGGATGCTCTCCAGTCCTTCACCCTCCATGAGTGCCGGGCAATGAATGTGACAAAGGAGAGGGGCATGGCTGGAGCACTCTCCCTCCTCATATGTTTGATCTACTTGGTAAGTGATTCTGAAATAAATGCATATCCCTATTACATATATATCCCATCCTTCCTTCCTCCAAGTTGCTGAGCATGGCATAGGCTGGTGTTATTCCATGTTATTCTCATTACAACTCTTATGAGGGAGGCTAAGCTGAGAAAGAGTGGCTGGATGTTGATTTCAAACAAGCAGCCATTTGCATTTTGCACCCTAACAGCTCGCTCTTTCTCTCTTTCTCTCTTTCTCTCTCTCTCTCTCTCTCTCTCTCACATGCAAGTCCAAACTCTCTCTGTGGCATCACACTGACGGTCCTGCCATGTGAAAAGAGATTTCAGTAACAAATTCTTGCATTCTTTAGGGTTCTTTTCTTTTCCACTGCAGAGGTCAAGCATCACAACACTAAAAATTTATTAAAAGTGGCTTAGGGAAGTGTCTCCTTCAGTATCTGAATAAATGTCTAGAATAGAGTATTTCTTAAGATGAAAGTGGATGAACAAAATACACTCAATGAAAGGAGATATATAGAGAAGGGATTAGTAGCAACCTTTACATTTTGAAGCTTCAGGTTAAAGGAAATGAGTAGGGGAGGGAGATCTGGCTAGGGTAATATGCCTGAAAAGATTAAATGGAAAGGAAAGGACATCTGTGAAAGGTCATGTTGTAAAGTATCAAAGAATACAGATGCAAGTGGGAGAGATCAAAGATAAAGGAGTCAAAAGAGAAACAAAAGTGATAATTATATTAGAGGTGACTGAATGTATTGAGTAATGCTCAGCATTTACATAGCACTTTATAGAACAATCTGATAAATTTCTAGTAGGAAGTAAGCTGTATTGAGTTCAATAGGGTTTACTCCCGGTGAAGTGAGTGTAGGATTATTGCAGCATAACAGCACAATCTTATACATGTCTACTCAAAAGTAAATTCCAACGAAGTCAGTGAAACTTACTACCAGTGATGTGCCAGTAGACATGTCTAGGATTGCTCTGTTAGGGCGCAATCCTATCTAGATAAGCGGCCGCCTCCAAACTCAGAGGCAACCGCCTATCCAAAGCAAGGCAGGAGAAGCATGGGGGGGATCGTTCCCTCCGTGCCTCTCCTGCCCTGCTTTTTCTGCTAGACAGTCATTTTTGGCTGTCTAGCTGTGGGGGGGGGGGAAGCAGGAGAGGAGGATGTGTCAGACAGGCAGATCCACTCTCCCCACCCTGGAACACCCCCAGCCCCATCCCTTTCCAGCTGCTCTGCACGCCTCTTGTGAAAATGGAGGATGGGTCTTCTTGGCGCTGTCTCAGAGGCAGAGCGGACATGGGGGTAGGTAAGTTTTCCAGGAACCGACCTCGGAGCACGGGCTCCGAGGTCAGTTCCTGGAAAACAGCATATCCTCTGGCCATCTAGCCGCTGTCTAGTGGCCATGGGATTGCTCCCTTAGAGTGTTAAAAGTAGGGATGTACAAAAGTCACTTACCTTTCTGTGGATTATGTTCATGGTGGGGGGGGAGGTGTTCCGTCCCTCCCCCCAGAATCCTTGACGGGGGGGGAGGTGATCCGGTCCTCCCCCCCAGAATCCTCGACGGCCGGCTGTGCTCCACGGTGGCTACGTGGAGCAGCCAGTCAGGACCAGGCCAGGGCCATCCGCAGCCGGATTTCCGGCCGTGGAAGGCTCTGGGTAAAAAAAAAAAACGTGTTCGCAAATGGTGGCGGCTACGGCCGCCGCCATTTGCGTTCCTTATTTTTTGCAATCTTAGTCTACGTAAATATTTACGTAGGCTATTACGGCGTAAATAAAAGGGAATGCAAATAGCGTAGTGGGTGCTATTTGCACCCCTTTTTGCCTATGCTTTTTTTTTTTTTAACCGGGATGTGATAGGCTACGTAAGTCTTTACATAGCCTATCACGTCTCTGTAAAAAACAAACAAACAAAAAAACACAACAAGACTGCAAATGGTGGCAGCGGCAGCCAGTCAGAAGACCAGCCGCCGCCGCCGCCGCCTAGAACATCCAAAACAGATTTCGGGGGGCCGAATGCACTGGCATTCGGCCTCACCAAGATCCGTGGCAGAATTCTCTGACATCCCTAGTTAAAAGTGCTTCAGATGTGTTGTCTCTCTAATCCTTATAACGAACTTGTAATGTCAGTCATCATTATTATACCCATATTGTAGGTGGGGAAACAGTCTAGGAATGCTTTAAAATTTTGATCTTTGTGAATTCTGAGACAAACTGACCTGATCTGCACTTCTTGGATGAATGTGTGGATCAGAACTTAGTTTTTCACCAGATTTCACACTTCCTGAATGTTCTGACACAGCTCTCACCTTTAAAAATAAGAATCTCAAAATACATTTCTAAAGTGTGTATTTTGAGAGAAAGTACATTTAAAAATATGCAGTTAAACTAGGTCTGGCTGACAATGGTAAAGATCCATGAACAGAAGATAAATGTTTCAGGAGGACATTGAAACAAAGAGGTTATTTGTAAAAAAAAAAAAAAAAGCTCAACATTTTTCAGCCTATTTGTATTTTAAGGCCTTCTTCAGGGGGCTGTAAAATAACAGAGGACAACACTTTACTAAAATAGCATAGAATAGCATGTGAATTTTAGTAGGAAACATTCATTATAAGAATTTCTGCAGACATTTTATAAGTAAATATGCACAGGTTTATCTGCAGTGTGCAATGTTCTATATGTTTTTCAGTGTTACAAATTATGTGCTATTTTTCTTGTGGAAGAAAAGAAATGATGAAAAAGGGAGAGAATCAGAACTCTAACAGGCAGGCAAATGGCAATGCCATTTGGTTTAGCACATTTTGGGAAAACAAGAATGGCTCACCTTCCTCCTTCTACTCATTGCTGCCATTAGAGGGGACAGTTCACCTCCTACAAATTATGGAATGGACTGAGGACCTTAAAACACTTTCAGTATTTGAATGGGTGGCATATGGACACCACCTTCAAATGGATACTTGATTATCAGGTCTACTTTTATTGAAGCTTATGTATAATTACTAGAAAGTTCTATTTTCATATATACACATTTCATATGTATTTATTTATTGTTATGTATTTATTGATGTGGATATGTTACAAAAATTGTGTTCTTTTCCTGGTGGACTCATCCAATGTGTTTACCAAGAATGAGAGGAGGCAGAGGTCTGGTCCAACATGGTTTTATTCTGCAGAATAAGGCAATTTTGGGGGCTAACGCTCCAACAAAGGTCACAGTCAAGTAATGTGATCCAGAAGTTTATATAGGCAAAGTCTTTGGGGGCTGTCTTACGCTTGCGCTGTACTAATCTCTTTGCCTAGCTGAGAAGGAGACAGAAAACAGGCAACGCTGGTAGCAGAGAGATAGTTGTGTGCTCTATCGTAAATAATTCTTGGTATTCCTGAGTCTCTGATAAGGCACCGTGTCTTTGTTTGGCATGACAATTTCACTCAGAGGTAGAATAGACATAGCCTAGCTTATAAAATCATATTAAAACTGAAATTTCTATAATAGATATATACAAATCTAGGTATGCATAGAATTTTCTCTCTCTTTTTTTTCCTTCTTCTTTCTATACACACACACACACGCTCATATATGTATGCATATATGTTTGGTCGAAATTTCACACGCATGCACACACTTATTTTTTTAAAAAATAATGGGGACAGACAATGAATATCTGGGGTAGGTGGGATACACTTTTACAGAGTGAGATTATTCATCCTGTAGTTTATTTTATTCAAAAGGTGCAATGTCAGATAGCCCTCCAAAGAATGAAGCAGACTTATTTTAAAAAGACAGCCACTCTTAGTGTGCTGTTCAATGCAATACTATTTTATTGGGGGGAGGAATGTTTTACTGGTTCCCTTTAAACGCCCAGCTGTTTTAACCCAGGAATAATGGGATTTCTCTGGGCCTGCCCCTGAAATATTTAAGTATCATAAGCATACACTTTATGTACCGTATGCTACACATTTTTACCCAGGTTGGTAAGATGAAGGAATGCGCTGACAGCACCTCTTCACCTTGGATTCTGCACAGATACACCCAGGGAGTCTATCTTCCTGATCAAAGAGTCCAAAGTGCCCTCTGCACATACAGAGTCTTTTTTATTTTTGTCTCAAAAAATAATATATAAATTGAGTATTGGTTCTATGTACATACCAGGTTTCCCCAGAGAAAGCTTTGCTGGTTCACATGGGGCTCATAGCATTACTTTTGTGAGACAGCTGCTGCTGCCATCATCAACTGCCTATTTTCCTGGGAGTAAGCCCCACTAACTTCCATGGGACTTCCTTCTGAGTAAGCATATATTGGATTGCAGTGAACTACTGTTCACAGGGTTGAAGGGGAGGCACTTTGAACATACTAAGAACACTCATTTTCTTGTAGTAGCAGTGCTGGGTGGGAGAGGTCATTACTTCCTCGGCCATGGCGGGAAAATGGGGTGGGGGGGCTGACTCTTGTTGGATTAAGGATTTTTATATGAGGCGGAAATAGCAAGGGGCAATGCTATTATCCTTTCCTTAGTGGCATTTCCAAAATCAGCTTTGTTTGCCCTGCCTGCATTTCATTTAAATAATAATAATAATAATAATAATAATAATAACAACAACAACAACAACAACAACAACAACTGCAACAACAACTACAACAACAATAAAGGTGTAGCGGGGCTGGGGAGAGAATGAAAAATTGAAAATGTCTTAGTTGTGCAGATCTGGATTGCAGCTTGGGGGATCCTGAATTTTCAAGCAAGCTTCTTCTCACTAACCACCATTTTAAAAACCACTTTGGACATCCTCATTGAAACTGCACATTTTATAGATTTAATTCTTTCCATTAACATGTCTCCTTGCAGCAATGTGCAAGAAAGCATACACCCTGGTGCATGTGTTCTGTTAGGGTGTGGGAGGAGTTGGAATGCTGTCTCTTTCCTGCTCACATTTTTTAAAAAGGTTGTTCTGATGGCCAAGGCCAGAAATATTTTATTTTATTTATTGTTAACATGTATATACCTCCTCATGTGCTAAAAAGACATCAAGCCTGCAGGAGAGGCCACCACCACCACCACTGGGGAAGAGGCGTGCTTGCCGCCACTGGGCCTGCTGCTGCCACCACTGGGCCTGCTGCTGCCGCCGCTGCCACCACCACCAGGCCTTCCCTGTGGACTTCTGCCTGGCGGACCGCCAGTAGGGGTGGACGAAAGTCACTTACCTGTCGTCGAAGGCCTTCGCTGCTCCCCCCGCGAAGTTCAGGCCGGGGGGGAGGCTTCCTGCCTCGCCCAGCCGAAATTCAGGCCGGGGGGGAGGCTTCCCGCCTCGCCCGGCCGAAATTCAGGCCGGGGAGGAGGCGCCTCGCCTCGCCCGGCCGCGAACGCGAAAGTAAAAAAAACAAAAACAAAACGCCCCCTGATAGGCTACGTGACGATTCACGTAGCCTATCACGGCTAGATCTGCAAAGTCAGCCATGATAGGCTACGTGAATCGTCACGTAGCCTATCACGGGTGACTTTAAAAAAAAAAAAAAGCGCGTACGCGAATGGCGACCCCCAAAGGGAGCCGCCATTTGCGTTCCTTATTTAGTCGCTGTAGTCTACGTAAATGTTTACATAGACTACGGTGAAAATAAGGGCAACGCAAATAGCGTTGCCCTTATTTTTGCCGTAGTCTACGTAAACATTTACGTAGACTACAGCGACCAAATAAGGAACGCGAATGGCGGCTCCCTATGGGGGCCGCCATTCGCGTACACGCTTTTTTTTTTTTAAGTCTCCCGTGATAGGCTACGTGACGATTCACGTAGCCTATCATGGCTGACTTTGCAGATCTAGCCGTGATAGGCTACGTGAATCGTCACGTAGCCTATCAGGGGGCATTTTTTTTTTCCCTTTCATTGCAATGGCGGTGGCGGCAGCCGGTCGAAAGACCGGCTGCCACTCCCGCCTCGCTCGAACACCCGCTGAACCGCTGGCCGGACCAGCCACCGGGAGGGACATTCGGCGAAGGTAAGTCCCGTCTCGGGGGGGGGGTGCGGGGGGTGGGGGGGTGCAGAGGATTTCTCCCCGAAACTTGTTCAGGGGGCCGAACACCTTGGCGCTTCGCCCCCCGAAGTTTCGGGGAGAAATTCTCCGCCATCCCTAACCGCCAGTCCCTGCAGGACCAGGCCCCCAGGTACCGAGCCAGCTGTGCTGCTCCACCTGCCCCTCCCTGGAGAGGCTACATAAGCTGGCTGGCTGAGGTGGCCTGGGAGAGCCAGGGCCTGCAGGAGAGGCCACCACCACCACCACCACCACCACCGGGGAAGAGGCGTGCTTGCCGCCGCTGGGCCTGCTGCTGCCGCCGCTGGGCCTGCTGCTGCCGCCGCTGGGCCTGCTGCTGCCGCCGCTGGGCCTGCTGCTGCCGCCGCTGCCACCACCACCAGGCCCTCCCTGTGGACGTCTGCCTGGTGGACCGCCAGTCCCTGCAGGACCAGGCCCCCAGGTACAGAGCCAGCTGTGCTGCTCCACCTGCCCCTCCCTGGAGAGGCTACATAAGCTGGCTGGCTGAGGTGGCCTGGGAGAGCCAGGGCCTGCAGGAGAAGCCACCACCACCACTGGGGAAGAGACGTGCTTGCTGCTGCTGGGCCTGCTGCTGCTGCCGCCACTGCCACCGCCATGAGGCCTTCCCTGTGGACTCCTGTCTGGCATTTTTAAGGGGATTTTAATTGTTTTGTTTGTTTGTTTTATTTTGTTGGGGGGATTTTGTTGTGTTTTTAGGGGTGGGTAGCCTGCCTGATAGGCGGGAGCGAGGGGGCATGTGTCCACCTGATGGAGGCAGTGGGGGGAGTGTTGGGGGCCAGAACATACCGAGGCTGGGCGGCAGGCGCTGGCGGAGCGCTAGGGGCAGGCCATGCCAGGTAAGGGGAACAAGGGAGAGATGTGTAGTATCTGTCCCCTACTCCGGGCCTGTCCAGAGCCAAAGGATGGCTGGGGGAGGCGTGACCCCATCTTCTGGCCTTCGTTTGCTGCTCTGCAATGCCAGGTCTGTTACCCAGAAAACCTCCCTCATCCATGACATGATCCTGGATGAGGGTGCAGACCTGGCATGTATTACGGAGACCTGGCTGGCCGAGGCTGCTTCTCCAACCCTTGCAGCCATGTGTCCAGCTGGATTTTCGTATGCACAGCAGCCGAGGGCTGGGGATCGGGGAGGGGGAGTGGCTGTTATCTACCGAGAGTCCTTGGTCTTCACCAGACCCCCTCTCTGGGAGACCAAGGTTGCTGAGTGCATGTACTGGAGGTTGGGCCCAAAGGGCAGTCTGGGGATTCTGCTCGTGTACCGTCCACCCCGCTGCACGACTGACTCCCTGGCCGAGGTGCTTGAGGTGGTCTCTCATGTGCGTGTACAGTCCCCTAACTTACTGGTGTTGGGGGACTTCAACGTACATTTGGAGGCCATCCTCACAGAAGCACCTCGGGACTTCATGGAGACCATGGCCTCCTGGGAGCTGCACCATATTCTAACTGGGCCCACCCATGTAGCCGGTCATGCACTAGACCTTGTGTTTGCTTCTGGAGAAGCAGGGAGTGATCTGGAAGTCGGGGGTATATCCACCACCCCCTTGTCATGGTCAGATCACTATCTGGTGACGTTGGACTTCTCGGTTCCACAACCCCTCCGCAGGGGTGGAAGACCCATTAAAATGGTCCGCCCCAGGCGTCTTATGGATCCAAATGGATTCCTGAACGCGCTTGGGGATTCTCTGGGGCATGCCAACGGCCACTCGGTCGAGACCCTGGTGGGTGGCTGGAATGCCGCAATCACTGGGGCATTAGATCGGGTGTCTCCGAAACGCCCTCTCCCCCTGAACAGGGCTCGGACTGCACCATGGTTCAATCCGCGGTTACGAGCTCTGAAACAGGAGGTGAGACGGCTAGAGCACCGGTGGAGGAAGTCTCGCTCCATAGACGATCAGACACGGGCTAGAGCTGTATCTTCAGCCTATCACGTGGCAGTGAAGGAAGGAAAAAAGGAATATTATGCTGCCTCCATCGTGTCTGCAGAGTGCTGCCCCAGGAGGCTGTTCCAAGTGGTCCGGAGCCTGGTCAGTCCTGTGGCTCCGGAACCACTGGAGCATTCTAAGGCCTCCTGTGAGGCTTTGGCAAGGCACTTTGCAGATAAAATTGATCAGCTTAGGTGTGTTACTCTGCACACTGTGGATACAGTTAGTGAGCAAGAGGCGGCCTGTGGCAAACCAGTTTTGTGGGATCGGTTCCAGCTTCTTCCTCCTGATGAAGTGGACAAGGTGCTTTCATCTGTAAGGCCGACCACCTGCTTACTTGATCCTTGCCCATCTTGGCTCATTATGAGCTGCAGAGAGAGACTGGGTGAGGGGATCAAGGCGGTGGTGAACGCCTCCCTTGAGGAGGGAGTGATGCCATCAGCCCTCAAGGAGGCAGTGATAAGACCGCTCTTAAAGAAGCCCTCCTTGGATCCTCAAGTTCTGAACAACTTTCGCCCAGTCTCAAATCTGCCATTTTTGGGCAAGGTGATTGAGCGGGTGGTGGCGGTGCAGTTGAAGGCACACTTGGAAGAAACTGATTACCTAGACCCATTTCAGTCAGGCTTCAGGCCTGGGCATGGGACAGAAACGGCCTTGGTCGCCTTGGTGGATGATATGACGAGGGCTCTGGATAGGGGTGAATGCTCCTTCCTTGTTCTCCTCGACCTCTCAGCGGCTTTTGATACCGTTGACCACGGTATCCTCCTGGACCGCCTGGAGGGGTTGGGCATTGGAGACACTGTATTGCGGTGGTTCCGGTCCTTCCTCTCCGGCAGGTACCAGCGGGTAGCACTGGGAGAGGAGGTTTCGGACCTGTGTCTACTTACTTGTGGGGTGCCACAGGGTTCCATCCTCTCCCCGATGCTATTTAACATCTATGTGAAGCCACTGGGGACTATCATCAGGAGGTTTGGGGTGCAGTGTCATCAATATGCGGACGACACGCAGCTCTACCTCTCATTCAAATCTTCACCAAGGTTGGCCGTAGAATCCCTGTCCAAATGTCTGGAGACGGTGAGTGGCTGGATGGGGAGGAATAGGCTGAAGCTGAACCCTGACAAGACCGAGGTACTTTTGGTGGGAGACAAGAGGAGGCTGGGGGATGTTGACCTGGTGTTGAATGGGGTACAGCTACCCTTGAAAGACCAGGTCCGCAGTCTGGGGGTCATTTTGGACTCCCAGCTGTCCATGGAGGCTCAGGTGTCAGCTGTGAGCCGGACAGCGCTGTATCAACTCCATCTGATACGGCGGCTGCGCCCCTTCCTTCCCGACCATCTGCTCCCATTGGTAGTACATGCCCTGGTCTCCTCTCGTTTAGACTACTGTAATGCGCTCTACGTGGGGTTACCCTTGAAGATGGTTCGGAAGCTGCAGCTGGTACAGAACGCGGCAGCTCGCCTGATTAAAGGCAGCCGCCGGCGAGATCACATCACTCCAGTGCTGAAGGAGTTGCACTGGTTACCAGTTGTTTTCCGGGCCAAATTCAAGGTGTTGGTTTTGACCTTTAAAACCCTATATGGTTCTGGCCCAGCCTATCTTAAGGAGGTCCTCCAGCAACACCAGACAGGCCGCTTAACAAGATCAGCCTCGGATGGCCTTCTCTCTGTCCCATCAGCCAGGACAGCTAGACTGGTGGGGATGAGGGAGAGGGCCTTTTCTGTGGTGGCCCCCACTCTGTGGAACTCCCTCCTTAGGGAACTCCATCATGCCCCCTCTTTAATGAGCTTCCGTCGTGCATTAAAAACGTGGTTGTTCAGGCAGGCATTTGGGGTGGGTTAGGGTATTTAAAAAAAAATGTTTATGGTAAAATTTTATTGTTTTAAATTGTTTTATGGTGGGTTGTACATCGCCCAGAGTGGCTGGGTGACCAGTCAGATGGGCGATTAATAAATTTAATAAATAAATAAATAAATAAAGCCAGTGTACAACAATTTATACAATAAAAACAAGAACAATGAAATGGTAACAACATTAAATTACACATTTTAAAAGGCTACATTGAAAAGATGCAACTTTATACCCTTTCTAAAAGCCAAGAGAGTGGGTAGGGTGGGGTGGGAATTATAGATTTCTGAGGGAGTGCATTCCATTGTTTGGGAGCAATACAGGAGAAAGACTTCCACGTGTGCCCCAAAACTAGGTCTCTGCAGGGTAATGGCTCCCTCAAAAGGACCTCTCCTGCAGATCTTAAAACATGGACAGGTTCATAATAAGATAAGTGGTCCCTTAGATACCCAGGTCCTAAGCCATTTAGGGCTTTAAAGGTTAACAATTTAACTTGAGTTGTGCCCAGAAAACCATTGGCAACCAGTTCAGGTCTTTCCAGCCCGGTGTAATGTGGTCCCAAAATACTGTGCACCAATTAGCAGCCAAGCTGCCACATTTTGCATCAATTGAGGCTTCCAGCCACTCTTCAAGGATAGCCCCACAGAGTGCATTGCAGTAGTTCAGGACTTGATCTACACTGCTGCTTTATAGCAGCATTGAAGTGCACTGATAACTGTTGGGGCACATTACACATTTAATACACCACTTTTGTAGGGTTATTTCCTGCTTTTTATTCTGCGTTATCTAAAATACTGCAACAAATGCCACTGTGTGTCCTACAAGGTCAAATGCACAAGAGGGGTATAGCATTACCATAACGGGAACATACTGATATGACACAAGGTGTAGATCCAGCTTTTTCTGCCCAAGGTGGGAGCCTGTGGTAGTTAGAAGCGGAGCCTCCCCTGGGTGAGAGCTGGGGGTGGGAGGGATTGCTTGCCACACTCCAGGTGGAATGAGCATGAACCAATGGAAGTAGGTTGAAAGGCTAGGAAATAAGCACTTCCTTGTTCTTTTTATTGGTTGGTTGGCAGCCCTGATGTCTTTGTTGTGACCAGCGGCTGGTTATAACTACATGCTACACAGTGTTTGTGTGTTTGTTTGGCTGGGAGTGATTGTTGGATGAGTGGAGTGTATGTGCTGAATGGTTGAGGGTGCTTTGAATGGTGGGTGGGTTCTGAGAGTGTGTGGGTAGTTCTGGTGTGGTAAGGATATGCTTGTGAATTTCTGAAACAGGGACCCCTGGAGGGAGCACCACTATCCTAATGACTTGGGGCAGAAGGAGATATGGCAGGAAGAGGGGGTTGGGACATCAAAGTAGAATGGGCTACTGATGTTTATACACTGTTCCCCTTCTACCCCCTTCCTCTAGCTCTCATGTGCCTGGTAGCTCATCCACTGAGCCCTCGTGTCTTGCCATGCTGCTATTTAATGCCATGTCTGTCTGCAATAAGACCGCACACATTCATGATTTAATTATGGATGAGAAGGCTGACCTGCCATAGGTTACTGAGACTTGGGTGGGTGAGCTGCATGGGGTTGACCTGACTTAGCTCTGCCCACCTGGGTATTCGGTGCAGCACCAACATAGGCTGTGGTTCATAGAACCTCAATCTCCATCACCAAGAAACAACTCCATGTTGGAGCAGACTTTGAGGGGTTGCCCTTGCTGTTGGGCCATGGAGACAGATTGGAGATGCTGCTGGTTTACCATCCAACCTGCTGCCCAGCATCCTCCCTGACTGAGCTGGCAGAGGCAGTCTCGAATATGGTGTTGGAGGAACCCAGGACGGTGGTTCTGGGTGACTTCCATGCTGAGGCAGTCTCTGGAGTTCCAGCTGAGGTATTCATGGCCTCCATGATAGCCATGGGGCTGTATCAGCTTCTCATCGGCCTAATAAATGTGAAGAGTCCTTTTCTTTTGAGGAGGCCTCCTTGTAACTGAGCGCTCCTTTTCAAAGGAACCCTACCATCCTGCCTCTTGAAATGACAATGCTCTCAGGGGCTCTGTGGTCACTGAGACTCTGCCTCCTCTCCTCCTGTGGGAATGGACCTGTGGTCATCTCCCCAAGGGCTCAGGCTCCCCAGGTCTCTTGTCATGGCTGGTTCCATGATGTCATCTATCTCTGAGAGCTGTAGCTCCTCCTGCTTTGAGGAGAATTCCTCCAGTGGGGGCATGACACTAGTTCTACCTGTATTGTTAGTATAAAAAGTGTAATGCCCTGCATATAAGTCTAGATAGTTTCACCTAAAAGAAGAAAGAAAAAAAACCCAATAGACATGTTTTCAATCGAAAATGTTACCCAAACAGATTAAATAAGTAATAATCTATAAACAATGTAAGTAGAGAGAGTAGTTTTTTGCTTCAAGTTGTGAGATGGGTGGTCTGAAGAATGGGGGGGGAGTAACCCCATTGTCATGGTCAGACCATTTCCTGGTGAGATTAGAACTCATGGTGTTAATTCCCTCCTGCAGGGGTGGGGGACCCATTCAGATGGTCCACCCCAGGAGATTGATGGAATCCAATGGATTTCTGAATGAACTTGGGGATTTTCCAGTGGAGAGCTGGTGCTCCAGCCGAGACCTTAGCCTCACTGTGGAACAGTGAGTTGCAGAGGGCAATTGACTTGACTGCACCTGAGTGCCCTCTCCAGTGCTGTAGAGCCCACTCTGCTCCTTGGTATACTGGGGATCTGTGGTCAATGAAACAGGCTAGAGTGCAAATGGTGTAAGACTCAAAAAGAAGATGACCGAGCACACTCTAGAGCACATAATCATGCCCATTTTGTGTGGCTGTGTGGGCAGCAAAGGCTTCTTTTGCTGCCTCCATTGCATCCACAAATAGCCATCCAGTGGAACTCTTCCAGGTGGTCCGGGGTTGTTAACACCCTCTGCAGCAAATGGGGCCCTGGCCCCATTGGAGACCCTTTGTGACCTTTTTGCATTGCACTTTGAGGACAAAATTACACCCGGTCGAGGATTCGTAGTAGGCGCTTATAGCGTAGTGGGCGCAAATAGCGTAGTGGGCGCTATTTGTGTTCTTTTTCCCCCTCGCCATTTTATCCTACATAAATATTTACATAGGCTTCTACGGCAAAAAAAAAAGAAACACAAATAGTGCCCACTATGCTATTTGCGTTTCCCTTTTTTTAGCCGTAATTGCCTATGTAAATATTTACGCAGGCTAAAACAGCGAAAAATAGGGAACGCAAATGGAGGCCGCCATTAGGGATGTACGAAATTGGCCTGACCTGGCTCCGCCGGGTTCTGCTGGCCTAGAATCCTCACCGGGGGGGAGGCGCTCTGCGGCTCCCCCCCGGAATCTTGGCCAGCCGGCTCCGCTCCTCGGGGATTCCACGGAGCCGCCGGCCGGCTCCACCAGCAGCCTGACATCCGGCCACTAGCTAGCAGGGACACAAATGGTGGCGGCCAGAGCCGCCACCGTTTGCATCCCTGTAGTCAACCATGATAGGCTACGTAAATCTTTATGTAGCCTATCACATCTGACTTTAAAAACAAAAAACAAAACGCGTGTACGCAAATGGCAGCGGCTACAGCAGCCGCCATTTGTGTTCCCTATTTTGGCCCATCTTA
This sequence comes from Heloderma suspectum, assembly GCF_057233095.1. NCBI lineage: Eukaryota > Metazoa > Chordata > Lepidosauria > Squamata > Helodermatidae > Heloderma > Heloderma suspectum. Next base: position 32,343,114 of record NC_139465.1, read on the forward strand.
ATCTATGTAAATATTTACGTAGACTAAGACGGCGAAAATAAGGGGAACGCAAATAGCGTAGCGGACGCGATTTGCATTCCCCCTTATTTTCGCCGTCTTACTCTACGTAAATATTTACGTACACTAAGATGGGCCAAAATAAGGAACGCAAATGGCGGTGGCCGTAGCCGCCGCCATTTGCGTATGCACGTGCTTTTTTTTTTAAAAAAAAAAAAGTCAGACGTGATTGGCTACGTAAATATTTATGTAGCCTATCATGTCGTTTTTTGTTTTTTTAAAAAAAACCTAGCCATGATAGGCTACGTAAATCTTAACGTAGCCTATCACGTCTTTTTTTTTTTTTCAAGACTGGAAATGGCGGTGGCGGCAGCCGGTCAGAAGACCAGCTGCCGCAGCCGCCGCTGCCCAGAAGATCCACCCCAGGTAAGTCTTGTCCCGGGGGGGATCCGCAGGGGGGCGGGGTGGTGGCAGGCCATTCCACCATGGTGTTCGGGGGGCCGAATGCACTGGCCGTAGCCGCCGCCATTTGTGTACACTGTTTTGTTTGGGGGGGGGTTGCCCAGCCTTCATAGGCTACGTAAATACTTACATAGCCTATCACGGCAGCCTGGCTGGACACAAATGGCAGCCGCTACAGTGGCTGCCATTTGCGTCTGCAGCAGTCCGTCCGCGGCCGGAAGTCTGGCTGCGGACGGCCCTGGCCGGCTGCTCCTTGGAGTCACCGTGGAGTGGGGCCGGCCAGGCAGGATTCCGGGGGGAGGACCAGATCACCTCCCCCCCATTGAGGATTCCGGGGGGAGGGACAGAGCGCCTCCCCCCCTCCGCGAATCAATTCTCTGAAAAGGTAAGTGACTTTCATACATCCCTAATGCTGATGACACACAGCTCTATCTCCCTGTGACAACTGAATCAGGAGATGCTGTGGAAGTCCTGGACCAGTGCCCAAACTCAGTAATGGGGTGGATGAAGGTCAATAAACTGAATCTGAATCCTGGCAAGACCGAAGCCCTGTGAGTGAGTGAGTGAGTGAGTGAGTGGTTCCTCAGTCCGGGGGACAGGCTCACTGCCTGGTCCTGATGGGGTTGCACTCCCTCTGAAAGATCAGGTCCATAGTTTGGGGGATAATCCTAGATCCATCACTGTTGCTGGAATGACTTGGAGTGCCTTTTGTCAGCTTTAGCTAGTTCACCGACTATGGCCTCTCCTGGACAGGGATACCTTGGCCACAGTGGTACAGGCATTAGTAAACTCCGGAGTGGATTATTGAAACATGCTGTATGTGGGGCTGCCCTTGAGGATGGTCTGGAAGCTGGAGTGCAGAATGCAGCAGCTTGGTGTTGTTTGGAACTGCCCCTTTTCGGCATGTAACTCCTTTGCTGACTGGCTGCCTATTTGCTACTGGTCCAGGTTTAAAGTATTAGTACTAGTAACAACTTGGGATCAGGATGCCTGGGAGAGTGCCTTCTTCTTTACCAACCTGTCCGGTCACTGAGGTCATCGGAGAGCTTGATCCTGTTGGTTCCAAACAGACCTATGGCCTGGTTGGAGTCCACCAGGAAAAGGGCCTTCAGCATGGTGGCCCCTTCCTGTGGAATTCTCTGCCTTCCTTAGGTCAGGCAGGTGCCAACATTGTGTTGTTTTCGGCACCTCCTGAAGACTTTGCTATTTTGAGAGGCCTTTCCTGGGTGACCAGCTGTGGCTTATTAAGTTCAGCATCTGTTCTTTTAAAATATTGTTACTGTTTTAATTATGGGGGTTTATTCTTTTATCTTGTTGTGCACTGCTCCAGCATCTTTGATGTGGAGTGGTATATAAATATTGTAAAATAAATACATACATACATACATACATACATACAATGTGATGTAAGGCATGCATAATTGTCAGACCGATTCAAGAAGGGTTGAAGCTAAGTGTAGTTATGCAAACACACTCCTTGTCACCACTGCAACCTGAAGATCCAGAGACAGCATAGGATCAAGGAGCTATATGAACTCTGTTTACTGAGAAGTAAATTTCATTGAGTCTGAAGTACTCAGGGCTCATGTTCTTCCACAGTTTAAACCACTCACTTGTTCTTTCATAGCCTAAAATCACTTGCCTCTTTACCAGCCAAAAGCACAGTGAGCACAGATCATAGAGTCTATATTATGTTACCTAGGCAACCAGACAAAGTTAGTTGTTCCTAGCTTTTACTTCCTTGTTGGTTGTCCTTAATCACCATATTTTGCTTAGTGGAAAATGCAAAATGACCTGGAATTACAGAAATATAGGGTGGTCTGACTGATTCTCCAAAATGTTTCTACTCAAAGTAATGCCCCAAATTCAGAAAATGTTTGGTAGAATCAGTGTTTCTAACCCAGCCTAGTTTAAATATATATTTATATGCACATTTTCACATTTTGTAAAATGTGTGGATTAATGCAGAAATGGGATGGAACAGACTTATGAGTCAACACATGTGGAAGTGAACATGGACTGGAACTATCCTGATCCTCTAGGGCATATAGGCAAAAACATGGTAGTAACTGTAGACTTCTACAGGTCTTCTCAGAGTGGCTGTTCTGTCTTATGCTCATTCGAGTATAGTGCTGTCCTCTCCTTTTGCTGCTCTTTCAGAATTTTCTTTCTGTTCTTAGGCAGTACCATGGCCATTTACTGTGCAACATGACCCATGTTCATTATGCATCACCATATGTATGCAAATAACCAACTGATTAGAACTTTATCATTATGCTATGTGTATGCACAGTAACTAGGTCAACACAGGAGATCCTTAGTTCATGACAGTATGTCTCATTAAAGGATTTGAACAGCAGACCATATCTCCTTAGGAACCACTGCAGTCTGGAAGGCCAGAAATTCACTAATCTTCCGGGTGTTTAAATCTCACACCACATTGTAAATTCATGTCAGCAAAACCTTTATATTATTTTCCCCACATACACCTTGACATGAGTTCAAGATGAAGCGTCAGTTACTTCAATAGCAACCTTGGCAGCAGGAAAATCTGCTCTTGACTGGAGCAGCCTTCTAGCCTCCCCCAAGATGCAAACACTACTGCAGGAGACAGCTACACCAGCCATCAAGCTGGAAAAAGCAAAAGAGGCCTGGAGGACCAGCCATGCCCAGTAAGGACTTACATCTGTTTGTTTGAGCACAGGGACTTCCTGGGAGGTGAAACAGCTTGTCACTACTAGTATTAGTTCAGTTGGGTGGTGTCAAGGCTCCACTAATGACCTGGACCCTCTGAGCAACTTCTTGAGGATCTCTTGCTTTCTTAAGAGTCCCACCTTCCTTACCTTCCCCTTTCCAGTAACATGGGGTTTAGGCTGTAGACATGGGGTGATTGACAGTCTAGACACAGTTTACTGCTAAATTCAAGCAAACAAATCATAACTAAAGGCATTTACACAATAGAGTTAAGTGATACAAAAGGCCTTAAAAGAAAATACAAGCTTCAAAGTGCAAGACCATTCACCCTAGCTATACTTAGACTTAACTAGGCTGCTTCTTCCTGCTCACTCTTCAGTCTCTGCTCTCACTTCAGGCTCTGGCTGTCTCTCTCTTGCTCTTTCTGCAGCCTGGTCTTTCTAACTCTTACTGGCTCTCTCCCTCTTTTTATATAACCTCCTCCCTCAAAACCAAAAGTACCACTTCAAACTTGAAAAAATGAAACTTAAGTGGAGAAATGAAACTACTCCTCTCAGGGTTACCCCTCTCAATAGAAAACTCCAGGCCTCTAGCCTGACCTTTTTCCGCTTTTCCTCTGTAGGCTTCAGACCTTCACAGGTAGATTTCAAATTTGGGTTCTGGGGGGTCAACTGAGGTATGTAATGTGTTTAGCAGTGAAGGAAGTACTACTATAGATGCAGTGCTGGGCAAAGGGTGTTGTGGTAATGGGATGGGATGACATTTGGTGAGGGTAGGGATGTGCAAATTCACCCCTGTCTGGTTCTCTGGATGCCTGCCCAACCCCTAACCCTGCTTGCTGGTGCCCAGACCGCACTTAAGTCCCTCCCATGCTCAGTGAGCAGCCCATACTCTCGACCTAGCAGCCTTGTTGAGTTCTGCGGTCTCCATTTAAAAAATAAATAAAATGGAGATTGCAAAAATGCACGTTTTTGTATGTGCAAAAATGTGCATTTTGCAAATGCGTGCATTTGTGTGCGCACAAAATGCGCATTTTCGCAAAAATGCACATTTCTGTGCATATGCAAACATGCACATTTGCAAAATGTGTATTTTTGCATATGCAGATATGCACATTCATAATAATGCACATCTTTGCACATGCACAAATATGCACATTTTTGTGATCGACATTTTATTTCTCAAAAACTGTCAACCATGACGTTCAATGAGGCCACTGGGGTGAGTGCAGGCCATTTGCTAACTGTGGGCAGGACGTGAGCAGGGACTCGGCGAGCAGGGCTTGGGGCTGTGGGCAGAGGCAGTTCTGCTGGATTCCCAACTGAATCAGGCACCCGTACCATCCCTAGGTGAGGGGGAAGTGATTGAGACATCTATGTGCCTTATCCCCTTCCAGTCCAACTGCCAACCTCAGCAATTTCAGTGGCTTCCCTCCAGACTGCAGGTGCTGCTAATGAATGCCAGGTTGGCTGATGGAAAGGTTGTACCATCTCTGACCTGATAACTGAAGAACATGCCAACCTGGCCTGTGTCACTGAAACAGTGATGAAGGGGGAGGGGTTAACCCAAATGTGTCCAGCAGGGCTTCTTATGCTGCACCAAGCTCAACTGGAGGGGCAGGGTTGAGGTAGCTTTGGTCTATGGGAATTCTGTCTCCTTGGTACCCCATCCAACACTAGGGATGTCAGAGAATTCTGTCACAGACCCCAATGAGGCCAGATTCAATAGAATCTGGCCACCAGAGTCCATGGTGGAATTAGGGATGACAGAGAATTTCTCCACGAATCTCAGGGAGGCCAAATGCCAGCGCATTCGGCCCCCCAAAATTGGAGGAGAAATGGTCTGCCCCCCCGCCCCCCTGGGACGGGACTTACCTTGCTCGAATGTCCCTGACGGCAGAGGCTCTGGCAGCGGTTCGGCGGTGGTTCGGCGGCAGCAGCTGCGGCGGCCAGTCTTCCGACCAGCTGCCGCCGCCGCGGCCATTTCCATGTAAAAAAAAAAAAACGTGATAGGCTATGTAAAGATTTATGTAGCCTATCACGGCTAGATTTTTAAAAAACACCATGATAGGCTATGTAAATCTTTACGTAGCCTATCACGGCTGAGTGGGGGGAAAAAATGTGCGTATGCAAATGGCGGTGCCCATGGGCGCTGCCATTTGCGTTCCTTATTTTGGCACGTGTAGTCTACGTAAAAATTTACGTAGACTACGGCAAAAATAAGGGGAATGCAAATAGTGTTCCCCTTATTTTTGCCGTAGTCTATGTAAATGTTTACATAGACTACACGTGCCAAAATAAGGAACACAAATGGCAGCACCCATGGGTGCCGCCATTTGCGTACGCGTGGGGTTTTTTTTTTCACTCAGCCATGATATGCTACGTAAACATTTACGTAGCCTATCACGGCTGACTGCAGGGACGCAAATGGCGGCGGCTACGGCCACCGCCATTTGCATCCCGGCAGCACAGTATTCGCGGCCGGAGGGACAGGGCGCCTCCCCCCCGGCCTGAATTTTGGCCAGGCGAGGCGGAGCGTCTCCCCCCCTCTCCTGAACTTCGGGGGGAGAACCGAAGCGCCTCCCCCCCACCGCGAAGCAAGCTGCGGGATCAGGTAAGGGACTTTCGTCCATCCCTAGAAAGGATCCCTTCCCTCCGCCTACCACCAGAATCCTCTTCAGATGGATCCTCCCCATGGCTGGCTCCATATCATTGGCAATACAGCCACCGTTGGCATGCCGTATCACTGGCTGAGGGATCTCCAGACGCAAATGGCATAGTAGATGCCATTTGCGGCCATAAAGCTCTTAGATGGCTAGCCTATCACGGGAAAAAACACAGACCCAAATGACATAGTGGACGCCATTTGCAGCCATAAAGGCCTTAGTTTAGCCTAATTGCAGCCATTTACAGCTGCATTTAGGTTAATGTAAGAGCTTTACAGCGGCAAATGGTTCCACTACACCATTTGCATCCAGAGATCCCTCAGCCAGTGATACAGCATGCCAATGGCGGCTATATCACAAATGATACGGAGCCAGTGGCCAGCTCCGTGGAATTGCTGCAGAGTGCAGCTGGCCGCAGAGGATTCAGAGGGGAGGGATGGATTGCCTCCCCCTGTGGGCAGATTCCCCCCCCCCAGAACAGCAGGTAGGAAATCCGCCCATCTCTATCCAACACTCAGCCAGGTTTTAGTAGGGAAGGGCACCCCCCCCCCGCACACACACACACACACACACACACAAGCCTACCCTATGTGCCTCTCACCAGACCCCCACCGCTTAGCCAACCCTGTTTGGTGCTCTGGGTGAGCTGCCAGATGGTCCATGGACACTAGGTAAGCGGCGCATGTCTCCGCTTCTTCCCACAAGCCACCATTTTGCATAGAAATTGCAGGTAAGCTACTTAAATAAATCATGAAATTCTGCAAAATGGCAGCAAGAAATAGCATCATTTATGCAAAATTATAGGCATAAATAGGCTAATGACCATTTATGCCTGTAATTTTGCATTCACTGCCCCTTTACGGCTGCCATTTGTAGTAAAAGCCCCTTTATGTAAAATGAACAAGTTGCCATTTTGTGCAAAATGGCAGAGTGGCAAGGGAAACAGCAGCTGCTCCCTGGGCATCCATGGACTGATCAGCGGCTTGCATGGTGAACAGGGTCAGGTGGCCAGCTGGGGTCTATCGAGTGGTACATGAAGCAGACCTGGGTGAGTTCACCATCCAAGGTTCCATCCTTCCCCCATGCATTTTAACATCAACATGATACTGCTGGGGAAAGTAATCAGGAGATTTGGAGAGCTGAAGTGTTATCAATATGTGGATGATGCTCAACTCTACTGCTCATTTTCATCTACACATCCCAGCGGGGCTGTTGAACTCATGAACCAGTGTCTAGAGGCTGTTTGGGGGTTGATGAGGATAAACAAGCTGAAACTTAATCCAGACAAGATAGAGGTACTGTGGGTTGGGAAACCAACTACTCTGGATGGAGGTTTACAGCTGGTTTTAGATGGGGTTGCACTCCTCCTAAATGTCCAAGTGCATAGTCTGGGAGTCCTCCTAGTTTATGTGCTAACTGGGGAAAGCCAGGTGGCTGCAGTGTCCAGGAGTGTATTTTACCAGTTTAGGTTGGTACATAGGGATGGCACAGAAATCCAAAAAGGGGATGGAGTCTGATGGACTCTCCACACCCCATTTGGCCTCCCAGACCCTGCTTGGCAAGTCCTGGGGCACTGATGGACCCAGCCGCCAAGCTCCCCAGAGTTCAGTGAGTAGCTGGTGGTGCCACGGCACCCTAGCACTCTTGCCCTAACCTCCTCAGGAAGAGGCCAGGTTGAGAGCACTGGGGGCTGGCTGCACCAGGACTCAACTTCTCCATGCGGGCTGTTAAAGAAACCCTTGACACAGCCAGTGCAGGGAGAAGGAACCTCGGCAGCACCCTAGCGCTCTCATCCTGGCCTCCTCAGGATGAAGCCAGGGCAAGAGCTCTGGGGGCTGGCCATGCTGGGACTTGTCCTTCCTGTGCCAGCTGTTAAGGAAGCCCTTAACAGCCTATGTGGTGTGGAAGGGCTTTGGTGGTACCCCAGTGCTCTCACCCTGGCCTCCCTCCAAGGAGGCCAAGGCAAGAGTGCTGGGGCTGGCTGCACTGAAGACTTAGCAGTCAAGCCCTTGTGCACAGAAAGCACAAGGGCTTGACGGAGTCTTTGGTGTGGAAAGGAGAGCCAGCCCACACAGCTCAGAGGGTGGGTGGGGTGAACAAGGAGGCTCAACCCGCAGGTCTGGGCCATGCAAGCCGGGGTGGGGGGCAGCTCATCAAGCTCCCCTTGCCCCAGATGGAGATGGGTCTGTCCATCTCTAGTGGTACACCAGTTGAGGCTCTCTCTGGAGAGGACGGTCCTTGCCTCAGTTATCCATGTTCTAGTGACATCCATGAATTGCTGGGGAAACGACCTTTACAAACAGTGTCGCTCTATAAAGGCTACTAGAAAGATGTCAATATACAATTGTACTTTACGGTTTTCGATATTAAAAGTAGAATTTGCCTACAGGGGAATAATGGCACTAATAATACCAAATAACAAAAACGAAAAAGCAAACACTCCCAGTTATTTCTTTCTCTTTATGTCTGTATTGAATTTTTCAAAAGTACAATCATCTGGTGTAATAAAAAATTGGGAAAGCTCAGAGTAGAGTTTATTAGCCAGATGCTTGACTTTGACTTCAAAAAAGGGTTTGCATAAAATAGTGTAGTCCCTTGGGCCACTACTAGGGATGCTGGAGAAATTCGAGATGGATTAAAATGATCTCAGATTTCTAAGAATCCAACCTGTGGAATCTGCTGCAGAGCAACCCCCTCAGGCCATGAGGAGTCTGTGGACGTTCGGATTTATTAGGGATGTTAGAGAATTCCGCCATGGATCCCAGGGGGGCCGAATTCCAGTGAATTCAGCCCCCCGGAATCCATGGCGGAAAGGAGCAACCCATAGGGGTGGACGAAAGTCACTTACCTTTCGTCGAAGCTTGTTAGCGGTGGGAGGGAGGCGCTTCGCTGCTCCCCCCGCGAAGTTCAGGCTGGGGGGGGAGGCTTCCCGCCTTGCCCCGGCCGAAATTCAGGCCGGGGGGGAGGCTTCCCACCTTGCCCCGGCAGAAATTCAGGCCGGGGGGGAGGCTTCCCGCCTCGCCCGGCCGCGAACTCGGAAGTTTTTATTTAAAAAAAAAAATGCCCCCGAGATAGGCTACGTGACGATTAACGTAGCCTATCACGGCTAGATCTGCAAAGTCAGCCGTGATAGGCTACGTTAATCGTCACGTAGCCTATCACAGGTGACTTTAAAAAAAAAAGAAAAAAAGTGCATACGCTAATGGCAGCCCCCATAGGGAGCCGCCATTAGCGTTCCTTATTTGGTCGCTGTAGTCTACGTAAATCTTTACGTAGACTACAGCAACCAAATAAGGAATGGGAATGGCGGCTCCCTATGGGGGCCACCATTATCCGTACGCGCTTTTTTTTTTTTAAAGTCACCCGTGATAGGCTACATGACGATTAACGTAGCCTATCACGGCTGACTTTGCAAATCTAGCCGTCATAGGCTACGTTAATCATCACGTATCCTATCACGGGGGCGTTTTTTTTTTCTTTTATTGCAATGGCGGCGGCGGCAGCCGGTCAAAAGACCGGCTGCTGCTCCCGCCCCGCACGAACACCCGCTGAACCGCCGGCCGGACCCGCCGCCGGGAGGGACATTAGGCGAACGTAAGTCCCGTCCCGGGGGGGGTGCGGGGGGCGGGGGGGTGCAGAGGATTTCTCCCCGAAACTTGTTCGGTGGGCCGAACACGTTGGCGCTCGGCCCCCCGAAGTTTCGGGGAGAAATTCTCCACCATCCCTAGCAACCCGCCCCACCACCCCACGAAAGCCCCTCAGAACGGAGCCTACCTGGCAGTGGCTCCGGCTGCAGCTTTGGACATATTTACATAGCCTATCACAGAGAAAATAGAAACGCAAATGGCATAGGGGATGCCATTTGCGTCCCCGCTTTAGCCGTGATAGGCTATGTAAATATTTACGTAGCCTATCACAGGCTACCATAGGGATGCAAATGGTGTCCCCTACTCAGGATGCCATTTGCGTCCACAGCAGCCCGGCAGCGGCTGGAGGCCCCGCTGCGGGTTGGCCTGGCCAGCGGCTCCGCGGCCTGGCCATGGAGTGGAGCTGGCCGGGCAGGATTCGGGGGGGGGGAACAGATTGCCTCCCCCCCATCGAGGATTTCGGGGGGAGGGACAGAGCACCTCCCCCCCACCGCGGATGTCCCGGGACCAAACCAGGTAAGTGTTTTGTACATCCCTAGGATTTCTTTATTTTTTTACTTTCCCAAAATGTATGCATATAAATCCATAGAAAAATACGTAAGTTTCTGCTGGGGAAACATTGAATGGAATAGGGAACAATACACTAAATCTTACGTACTGAGATAAATTATGTAAATACTTTCATAAATAATTACATAATTATTTCTGTATTTTTCCATATGATGGAAAATCGCGTCCATCTCTGGGCGGACGATGGAACAAAAGGCACCTGACAATCTGCGAAACACAAATGGAGCAGATTTTACTCAGTCTGTACATCCCTAGCCACTGCACTGTTTTATTTATGATTGTTAGCCACCTTGTATGCCATTTTTCTTGGCAGAAAGGTGGGTAGAAATAAATAAATAAATACTTCTGTTTAAAGCATTTTTAACTAAATTTGAAGACCTCACCTAGCCATCTCAGACTCCATTTCAGAGCTTTGGGTGAAAATGCCAAGATTCTGAAAATCATTTCAGAATTGCAGCAGAAAACCAGATGAGAATACTGGTAAGTCTGAAGTAGTAACCTCAAGACTGGATTACTGCAATGGGCTCTATGTGGGGCTGCCCTTAAGGTTGGCCCAGAAGCTGGAGCTAGCGCAGAATGCAGCAGCTCAACTGTTATCAGGAGCTGCCCCTTTTCAGCATGCAACCCCTTTACTGAGAGAACTGCACTGGCTGCCCATTCACTACTGGGCCAGGTTTAAAGTACTACTGTGAAAAGCCCTAAACAATTTGGGACCAGGATACCTGAGAGAGTGCCTACTCCCTTACCAACCTGCCCAGTCACTGAGGTCATCAGGGGGCATGTTCCTGGTGGTTCCACATGGATCCATGGCCCAACTGGAGTCCACCAGGAAAAGAGCCTTCAGTGTGGTGGCCCCTTCCTATGGAATTCCCTGCCCTTGAAGGTCAGACAGGTTCCAACTTTGTGTTCCTTTTGGCGCCTCCTGAAAACATTGTTATTTCAGGAAGACTTCCTCAAGTAACCAGCCACGGTTTATTGAATTTGCTTTTATTGAATTTGTTCTCTTTTTAAAAAAAGAAAAAGAAAAAAAAAAGCATTTTTTTTCTCCTTTACCCTGTCTGTTCACCACTCTGGGGTCTTTGGATGTGGAGCAGTATACAAATACTGTAAATACATACATACACACACACACACACACACACACACTGTTTCTAGAGTGGAAATCAGTGTTTCTGCCCCTCTATCTTACCTACACCTGGAGAGAACACACCACAAACACTTTTTTCATGACCTCAGCCATATCCTACCATGACTTAGAGGCTTGGAAGTGCCAGTTGTTTAAGAGAAATATCTCTGACTTCTGCTGATATTATGTATAGATCTATCAGTCTGTTTCCAGTCCATGTAAGGCTTACATGTGTTTTGTTATATTCCCATTCCAACCTGTTTTCTGTACTAGTTAAAAAAAAAAAAAATCCACCCAAACATTGCATTTAAATCATACACATTGCTTACTAATGGACTAATTTATTTTATTATTTGTATTATTTATTTATCTATTTGTTTATTTAAAATATTTCTTGTCTACCTTTCAGGACAGGAGCCCTTCTAAAGTGGTGTCCAATAATAAAACACATAATAAAATAAATATGGTATTAAACATGGTAAAACACAATAAAAACAGCAACACCAAATCTTCTAAAAAACAGCAGTTAGGTTGGTTTTGCTTAAAACTGCCAACTGAACAAATTTCTATAGCAACCTTAACTGATAGCTTCCCCAGCTGCACTCTCACAGCATCATCTCGTGCTGTTCTGGAGAGTCCCTGAACCATCATGAACAGCTTTTGGATGGGACATAAGGCATCGCAACAGAAGGAGAAGGCAAGAAATCCCCTTTCTGTTATTGGAACTCATGGTTCTCTGGAACTCATGGTTCTCTGAATCCAAGGCATGGATTCCTTTTAACTCCTCCTCCACTTATTTGGACTTCTCATTTGCCCAGTCCTTTCATCTGTTTATCTGCCTGTCCATCAATCTGTACTCCAGATTGAAGAAATCCAACACGGACGTCTTCTTCATTTTATATTTTATGCTCCATATGATAGCTGCTCAGGTCAGTTTAGATTTTACACAGTGCAGTGCCTGTAAATTACGATTATTGTTGTTGAGTGATGGAAGAAGTATCAATACTGATTTATGCAGGATAAACCGAATTGAATTTTGTGAACTTTTGAACTGTGTGTGTTTTTATGAGGCAGATATGGCTATAAAGCATCTCCATAATGGGCTATGAACTATAACTTTTATTCATGTTAAAAAATAAAGGTTTTGATTGGCATGCACATCCAGTCAATAAACAGTAACAATTGAAACACATGCACACAACACCTAAATGGCATAAAGAAGATAAGGCTAAACATGAGATACATTTTCTGCCACAAAATAGAGAGGCTAGTCCTCTCAATTTTTTAATTCAATTGACACTTAAGTATATATTTAAATTATCTCATATAGACGATTTCCAAAAGACTAATCAGAGCCAATATTCACATTACATAGAAGGAGAAATAGAGGTAGTAGGGTGAGGATGTAGGGGGTGGCCTAGCTACCACAAACAGCAGATGAAGGGATATATACTTGCACCTGGATGGCACCATTTCAGCCTGTATTGAGGTGTGGCTCAAATGGTTGACTATTTCTTCATACAATAGAAAACTAGTATACAATGGAAAAGGGTTCTCATACCATACTGATCCCACCCCCAGAATCTGAATTGGATTGTCAAGTTTTGAGAAGTTATGGCATCCCTTCTCCATCTTAGAACTGTCAGCTAATCTTAGGTCACTATCTTTGAAGCCTGGATAGTGACCTAGGAGCTTTGCATCAGCATTTAGGGATGTTGCGAGAATCCACGGGTGTGTGAGAGAGTCCAATGGACTCCCTCCTCACCCACCCTCCCAGACCCCACTCACCAACCATGGGGAGCTTGCGGACCCAGTAACGTTACTGTAATGTTGCATAAATCAGCCCTTTGTGGCCAATTACGCAACTTTACAGAACATGACCTACCTGGAAGTACCCGAGTTGTGCACAATGTCGGCTTGCCAGGTGGATGGGCAGCCTTGCAGCTTTGGTGACAAAGCTTGCACAATGCCACGAGCAAGGGCAGGCAGCAGCAGCAACTTGGCAAGCGCCCGACGAAGCCAGGCACAGTGAGTCTGTCCATCCCTATCAGTACTCTTTTAATACACCTCATAAAAAAATAAAATCACATACTTCTGAAATAAAATTTTGAATGAGATATTTTTGTCTCAAATATTTCCCATTTTTTAATTAAAAAAAAAAATCCCAGTTGGTGGCAGGTGGAAATAGGCAGGAAAAAACCTTGAAAATGGAAAACAAAACACAGCCCACATTTTTTTTTTTTTTCCCCTTGACAGTTTCCATTTTCCTGGATCTTGATACATCTAGTTCATCCACTTTATTGTTGGGCCACATCCCTGGACGTTGCCAAGGTATCAGCATTCACTTTTCTTTTAAGAGTTGACAGCCTCATAAAATCACAAGGCTCCACCCCACAATGTCACTATGATCCACCCATGGCTGCCTTTCCATGTAGCAAGGGGAATCAACCGGTTTCAGACAGCACCTTGAAAAAGGGATACAAGAAAGTGTTGGTCCTAGCTTTTAAAAGTGTTGGTTCCAGCTTGTGCATGTGTGAGAGTTCTATTTAGGCTGTTGGATGAATGTGTTTGGGGGATGGAACTCAATGAACTTTTCTTAGTCTCCGCCTCTGACTTTGGTCCATTTCCTGCTAACTGGCCTGACTCGATCTGCAGAGAGTTGGACCAGTTAGCAGATTTTCCATGTTTTTCAATCACAGCCAACATTTGTGCCCATTGCACAAAGCATGGCTGAATTTGCGCAAATTATGCAAATTTTGGCAACAATTTCTGCAGATCTCTACACATTGCAGCCTGACCAAAAAAACACAAAACAAAACAAAAAAGCCCTTGTAAAAAGTCCCCGGAGTTTGGAGAAACCTCACAGCTCAGCTTGCAAATGCAGTGTATGGGGTGTGTGCATGCCAATGGCTGTACTTCCTGAAGGGTGAGTGCCCCACTGTTGTCAAACCCCTTGAATTACAGCTGAAAGTCCTGACTTCCCTCCCATCTGGGTGTGTTTCCTTTCAACTTCAATGTGGTGGTGTACAGAGGCCAACTGTCAAAACAGTTATCCTTGTTCCAATATTTCTGGCCCTGACTGTATACACTCTCTCACACACAGAGACCATTAACAAATCATTTTAACATGTTGTACTAATGGCTTTCCATGTAGGGATGGGGGAGAATTTCTCCCCGAAACTTCGGGGGGCCGAGTGCCAACGTGTTCGGCCCCCCGAAGTAGTTTCGGGGAGAAATTCTCTGCACCCCCCGCACCCCGCACCCCCCCCCGGGACGGGACTTACCTTTCCCGAATGTCCCTCCTGGCGGCGGGTCCCAGCAGCGGTTCGTCAGGTCTTTGACAGGGGCAGAGGCGGCAGCCGGTCTTTTGACCGGCTGCCGCCGCCGCCATTCCAATAAAAGTAAAAAAAAAAAAAAAATGCCCCCGTGATAGGCTACGTGACGATTAACTTAGCCTATCATGGCTAGATTTGCAAAGTCAGCCATGACAGGCTACGTAAATCGTCACGTAGCCTATCACGGTGACTTTTTTTTTAAAAAAAAGCGCGTACGGCTAATGGTGGCCCCCATAGGGAGCCGCCATTCACGTTCCTTATTTGGTCGCTTTAGTCTACGTAAAGATTACGTAGACTACGGAGAAATTAAGGGCAACGCTATTTGCGTAGACTACAGCGACCAAATAAGGAACGGGAATGGCGGCTCCCTATGTGGGCTGCCATTATCCATATGCGCTTTTTTATTTTTAAAGTCACTCGTGATCGGCTACGTGACGATTGACGTAGCCTATCTAGCCGTGATAGGCTACGTTAATTGTCACATAGCCTATCAGGGGGCGTTTTTTTTTTTCTTTTATTGCAATGATGGCGGCAGCCGGTCGAAAGACCGGCTGCCGTTCCCGCCCCGCTCGAACACCCGCCGAACCGCCGGCTGGACCCACCGCCGGGAGGGACATTTGGCGAAGGTAAGTCCCATCCCAGGGGGGGTGTGGGGGGTGGAGGGGTGCGGAGGATTTCTCCCCGAAACTTGTTCGGGGGGCCGAACACATTGGCGCTCAGCCCCCTGAAGTTTCGGGGAGAAATTCTCCTCCATCCCTAATTGTCACGTAGCCTATCACGGGGGCGTTTTTTTTTTTTAACTTTTTATTTCACGGCCGGGCGAGGCGAGGCGCCTCCTCCCCGGCCTGAATTTCGGCCGGGCAAGGCAGGAAGCCTCCCCCCCCGGCCTGAACTTCAGGGGGAGCAGCGAAGCGCCTCCCCCCCACCGCGAAGCAAGCTGCGAGACCAGGTAAGTGGCTTTCGTGCACTCCTATTTCCATGTTCTCTCAAAATGCCAGGAAATTACAGCTTTTTAGGGCCATAGCTGAGTCCCTTCCCATGACACTCATTCTGTAATTGGGATGTGAGCAGGGTGGGAAGGATGAGCCCAACTTGGATGGTGCTCAGAGGGTCTGTCTTCTGCAAGTGTCAGCTGAGTTACTTACTACATGTAGAGAGAGGTATGGTGCTCCGTGCCATTCTCTGCACAAAGAAGGAAATAAAATGGGTGGTGTGGTGTCAGTGATGCCATAGAAGGGGAGGGGCTTCAGGGTGGGCCCCCCCTGTCAGGGTTCCCCTTATGACCTGGACCCCCTGAGCAACTCCTTGAGGATCTCTTGTCTTGCCTCCTTAAGAGTCCCACCTTCCTTCTTTTTAAACTTCCCTTTCCCAGTAATGCGGGATTTAGCCTGTAGCTGTGGGATGATCAGTACTTCAGACACCTAGGTGTTAACCACAGCAGTTCACTGGTAAATTAAAGCAAGCAAATTACAACTAAAGGTATTTTCTCATTTCTGCTGAGTGATACAAAAAGCATTAAGATGGCAAAAATGCAAACTCCTTTCCCTAGCTGCAGTTAGACTTCTCCAGGTTGCTTCGTCCTGCTCTCTTCTTCCTGCTCTGGTCTCTCTCTCTCTCCCCTGGCTTTCTCTCCCTTTTGATTCCCCCAAACCAAAAGTACTGTTTTAAACCTGAAGAAATAAAACTCAACTCAGGAAATTGAACTTAACCATGGGAATGAAACTGCTCTTCTCAGGGATACTCCCTCCCAACAACAACAACACCCCAGACCTTTTTACCTTGCCTCTGTAGGCCTCAAACCTTCACAGGCCCCATCCCCTCAATGTCTTCTAATCCACCAGGTTGGTACAGGGGCCAATCGAGCCCCTGAACCAAAAGAGGATGCATGCGCACACACGTACACACCCTGGCTTAGAGCATTGACAGATGTGAGCGGAAGGTGAGTGAGACATCTTTATGCATTGTTCCTCTGCCTACCTGCCATCCAACCTTGGTAATTTCAGTGACTTGGGCAGTAGTGCCTTCAAGCCTGAAAGTGCTGCTAATGAAAAGCAAGTCAGTTAATGGAGAACTGAGAGCCAGTGTGGTGTAGTGGCGAGAGTGTTGGACTGGGAGCCAGGAGATCCAGGTTCTAGTCCTCACTCTGCCATGGAAGCTCACTGGGTGACTTCAGGCCAGTCACAGACTCTCAGCCCAGCCTACCTCACAGGGTTGTTGCTGTGAGGATAAAATGGAGAGAAGGAGGATTGTGGACGCCGCCTTGGGTTCCTTGCAAGAGGAAAAAGGCGGGATATAAATGAAATAAATAAAATAAAAGTGGCTATTATTAATGATCTCATTTTAGAAGAACATGCCAAGCTGGCTTACATTACTGTTATGTTTTTCATCATGTCTTTTTTCTTGTGTTTTAACTGTTGCATGTTAAAAGCGTGTTTCACCTCTCTTTGCCTTGCAGTATTTCATTTTAAGTAGTCTCTACTTTTATTGTTCTATTTATTGGATGTTGCCTTTGTGTAAGGCATCTTGTGAGGATTTGGTCCCAAGCCATTGAGCATGTGTGGATTTAATAAACAAACAAACAAATGAACAACACTTTCCATTTAACATATTGCATAAAGGGCTTTCCATGTTCACTCAAGCTCCAACAAATGATGGCTATTAAGGGACACCCCTTTAAGAGATGTGTTATTTAGGCAATATGCATATGGCACGGTATCCTCTGCTGTGGTTAGTTCCAGCTTCACCACTACCTTGGAGCTGGATGGCTTTCAGTTGTAGAGTGGTGGACCTAAGTCTCAAATTTGTCTGGCACCAGAATAGACACATGGAGTCTATGCAACTGAAGCTACTGTGCAGTCCATGTTACAAGGACCCAACTGGCAACCAATACCATCCATATACAATGATAGCTGGAACATTGATTTTAACCATTGCAGTGGGGCAAGGTTGGAGAAGCACCACAAGAAAGAAGCCATGAGAGGTAAAAAGGTAGAGAGAAATGACAACATGGCAAGAATAATATCTCTTCCCTTCCCCTCGCCAAGATATTAAGGTGTGAATTGCTTTGTTTCACAATATTTGGGGTGTACATTGAACATTGTTGTCAGTGAGATGACACACTCAAGCAGGGGAACAGGAGTTCCTTTTAACAAGGAAGGAACAGGAGTTCCTTTTAACAAGCAAGCAACAACCACATTTTCCCCTTTTCTTACAGACTGACTATATTGAAGAATCTGCAGCCAATTGAGAATGAATGGTATAGAGCTCCAAATCCCTCCAGATGGGGACTTATACCTGATAATGGGAAATTCTGGCAGAACCCTGTGAGAGCAGCATGACTGGTGCAGTGATTATTCTTTATTGCTGTGGCATTTACTGCTAGTGGAGTAGTGGGCAGCTCCTAACACTGAAAATTAATGTGCAGTAACAGCCTTATGTGTGGTGTAGCCCAAGGAGCAGTGTGTTGAAGCCTAATATATCAAAGAGATTGCTCTTCTCCATTTAAATTGGTCTGATCACTCTCCATGTAACCTGCTGCATCAGAGTTGCTTTTAACATTTTATAGAATAAATCTATCAAATAGAAAGGAAAGTTTTATTTTATTTTTTAAGGATTCTGATTCCTGCTGAACAAGGATTTTTAAAGGATTGTGATTCCTGCTGAATAGGAAAGCATCTAAAGCACACACACACACACACACACACACACACACACACACACATCAGGCATCTTTTTTTTAAAAAAAAAAAAATATATTAATATATAGAGAGAGAGATGGCACAAATTTATCCAAATCTTCAAAGTATCAAATATACAAGTGGTTAAGCAAACAAGTGAACACATAGCACATAAGCACATAGACCAAATATGCCAAGTTAATACAAATCCATTTCCAAAAAGAAAAGAAAAAAAATCTCAAGGCAGGGGAACCACATGAAGATGAAGAGTCTTACTGTCCAGATCTTATCGAGCTGAGTTGACCTGTCCATACATTGCGATGAGTCGCTGGAGCAGGCCAAAATCCATCGCTTTCTCGATCAATGAAATTAATGAATGATGACCATGGACGTTCATGGACCTTTGGGAAGTGCCATGGCTCAGTGGTAGGGATGTTGGAGAAATCCATCCAGGGGATGAAGTTCGCCAAGTTTTCATCAGTTCAGCACTCTGGACTTTGGCTTCCTTACCTGCAATCTGGCACGGCACAATGCAGATCAAGTCAGACCACCCTGCAGATTTTTGGGTGTAAGTGCTGTTGTTTTCCTTTCCTTAAATGGACATTAATGCAAATTGTGGCAATAATTTGTTTAATTTGCGCAATTTGCATAATTTGCACAAACCAAGCAAATTACAGCTGCAATTTGAGCAAATGTCTATTTCAGCAAAGCAAAAATGGGGGAAAAAAAGAAGTTCCCCAATTTCAGGAAAAGCCTGTGGCCTAGCTCATGAATGCAAGCTAAGCTGTGCAGGCAGCGGAGATCTGTCAGGCCCAAAAAGGTCTGGATTTGGAAATTACAGACATCCCTATTCAGTGGTAGATCATATACTTTGTATGCAAAAGGTCCCTAGTTCAATTCCCGGTATTTCCAGGTAGTGCTGTGAAAGAGCCCTATCTGAAACACGTGAGAACTGCTGCCAGTCAATGTAGACAATAATACGCTAGATTGACAAATAGCCCAGTTCAGTATAAGCCTGCTGCCTATGTTCCTATGGTCTCATCCATCAAGGCAATTCTTAAATTTACTCAGGACTAATGATGAATTCACATGTGGATATTCCTCAATAGAATGACTCAACCTGAAGAAATGCCTCCGCCTAAAGGCCTGGACATTAGTGCCACCATGATACAGAAATGACGCACAAAGACTTCACACGCTATTTGCATTGCCCTTATTTTCGCCGTAGTCTACGTAAATCTTTACGTAGACTACAGGGACCAAATAAGGAACGCAAATGGCGGCTCCCTATGGGGGCCGCCATTTGCGTACGTGCTTTTTTTTTTTTTTCAAAGTCACCCGTGATAGGCTATGTGACGATTAACGTAGCCTATCATGGCTGACTTTGCAGATCTAGCCATGATAGGCTACGTTAATCGTTACGTAGCCTATCACAGGGGCGTTTTTTTTTTCTTTTGAAGTTCGCGGCCGGGGAGACGGGGCGCTTCTCCCCGGCCTGAATTTCAGCCGGGCAAGGCGGGAAGCCTCCCCCCCGGCCTGAATTTCGGCCGGGCGAGGAGGGAAGCCTCCCCCCCCCAGCCTGAACTTCAGGGGGAGCAGCGAAGCGCCTCCCCCCCACCACGAAGCAAGCTGCAAGACCAGGTAAGTGACTTTCGTGCACCCCTAGGTTTCATGCTGCAACAGCATCAGCGGTCTTGGGAGGCTGGCCTCCAATTTGCATCTACCACAATTCAGTGGGGGCAGTGTTGTGTCTAGGTCCAGGGAGGAGGTGGAATTAGTGCTCTGCCCAAATCTGTCCTCCAATTTCCTGAAAGTTTTCTCCCCCCATGAAAGAGGGTTCCATTGTTCTGCTTCATTCAGGATGGTTTATAATGTGTTTTTGTGGTGTTTTTGAGATTTCCTAATCACAGCAAGCCTCCCAGGCTGCCTGCATGTCCTGATCTGAAAAAGCCCTATGGGAGGAATGACCTCATGGTGCCTTACACTGGACATTGGAGTGTAGGAAGCTGAAGAAACTACAGGTGGCCAGAGAAATTATTGTACCAAGAAAACAGGACACTTATGCTCACTCCTCGGCCACCTCATAAGTAAGGTAAGCCCAAGAAACTCAAACCCATGACGATTTCTCTGAAATTTCTTCACCATTGAATTACTTTTCGAAAGCCATTTCTCTTCTTTCAAACTGAATGAGAATAGTTGAAAAAAAAAGTGGGATAAATTTCTGTTGGATTTATTTTTATGGTGTTTTTGAATCATAGAATCATAGAAAATAAGCGTTGCCCTTATTTTCGCCGTAGTCTATGTAAATCTTTACGTAGACTACAGGGACCAAATAAGGAATGCAAATGGCAGCTCCCTATGGGGGCCGCCATTTGCATACGCGCTTTTTTTTTCCCCCAAAGTCACCCATGATAGGCTACGTGACGATTAACGTAGCCTATCATGGCTGACTTTGCAAATCTAGCCGTGATAGGCCACGTTAATCGTTACGTAGCCTATCACGTTTTTTTTTTTTTTAACTTTCCTTGTAATGGCGGCGGCGGCAGCCGGTCGAAAGACCGGCTGCCGCCCCCGCCCCTGACGAAGACCCAACGAACCGCTGCCGGGACCCGCCGCTGGGAGGGACATTCGTGAAAGGTAAGTCCCATCCCGGGGGTGCGGAGAATTTCACCGCTGATTTCAGGGGGCCAAATGCGTTGGCACTCGGCCCCCTGAAGTTTAGGGGAGAAATTCTCCCCCATCCCTACTGGGGACATGCTATTCTCTTTCTGACCAAAATGTTCAGGCTGATTATTACTACTACTACTATTATTATTATTATTATTATTATTATTATTATTATTTAGTGCCAACAATGTTTATGGCACATTACAAAGTATAAGAGTATAGGATCTTGTAGGATCCTGCCCTGAGGAACTTACATTCTAAAATTCTGACAGAGGAAGGAAATGGTGTCAGAGTTAAACCAGGGAAGCATATGCATTTATTTCAGTTACAGACACTTCAGGCGTATGCTTAGTTACACAGTAGGATATGTGAAAGTGTTGCACTAAAAGATTGTGCAACACTTTCACTGGCATAAACTGATCCAATATAAAATATCTCCCCTGCCCCCGTTCTTTCCTTGCAACAACCAGAGTGCTTGCAAGGATTCTAGCCTTCAGTCAATTATGGCAGGAATACGTGAAGAGTCACACAATGACTGGCCAAACAAGATTCTACTTTCAATGAACAGCTTGTCAGATCTAATATATTCAGCTTCAAAAGTGGTGGAGGAATCATGACCCTGAATTTCCACTGCTAAACTACACCCCCATCCTCCAAGGAGCATAATTAATTAATTTCAGCTGGAGGAGCATCTCCCCATCTGTAATTAATAGTATGTGCCCTGACTGCTTAAGTTATGTCATGCAGGGCAGGCTGTGTAAAGTGATTAATGAAGGCAAATTAGAGATGTTTCCCGTCCCATCCATCCTCTTTCCCAAATTCTGTTCGGATCTATTGCATCTTC
Organism: Heloderma suspectum; assembly: GCF_057233095.1. Taxonomy (NCBI): domain Eukaryota; kingdom Metazoa; phylum Chordata; class Lepidosauria; order Squamata; family Helodermatidae; genus Heloderma; species Heloderma suspectum. Next base: position 32,364,798 of record NC_139465.1, read on the forward strand.
TTGCAAAAATAAATGTGGGACGCTGCTCAGAATGAGTGTATAAGCTTGAATTCTAGTTAGGGATGTACGAATCCCACTCACCCATCTGTTCCGGGGCATTGGCGGTAGGGCGCTCCGTCCCTCCCCCCAGAATCCTCCCCAGCTGGTTCCACTCTGCAGCGACTCTGCAGAGCTGCTGGCCAGGGCTGGCTGCAGCCCGAATTCTGGCTGTGGCCAGGCTGCTGTGGCCGCAAATGGCAGTCGCTACGCCGGCCACCATTTGCGTGGCTGCCTTTCTTTGTGATAGGCTACGTAAACACTTATGTAGCCTATCACAGCTAAGAGCAAGGGTGCAAATGGCGTAGTGGCTGCCATTTGCACCCTTGCTCTTTGCCGTGATAGGCTACATAAGTATTTATGTAGCCTATCATGGCAAAAGTAAGCCACGCAAATGGCGGCCACTACGATGGTTGCCATTTGCAGCCGCAGCAACCCGGCAGGGGCTGGGAGACCAGCCAGAGCTGCCGCATCTGCCACTGCATCCGTCGCCTCCACCACCGGAGCCACCACCGCCACATCTGCTGCCAGGTAGGCTCCGTTCCAGGGGGATTCCATGGGGTGGCGGGAGGGAGGCCATTCTGCCATGGATTCCAGGGGGGGCGGATACTAAAGAATCCTGCCTCACTGGAGTCCATGGCAGAATTCTCTGACATCCCTAATTCTAAGGGCTAAGTCACAAAGCAACTAGTTCGGCTCCCTGTTGTTGTTGTTGTTGTTGCTTCCCCCACCCCAAGCTGTGGATGATGATGATGATTACATATGGAAAATCAGGCATGTAAATCATTAGTGTTCCTCTGATATTTCATCTTCTCACAAATACAATACCGGAGAGCTGATTTTGTCATTTATAAACAGTTCTACATGGTGCAGTCTAACCACACAAGCAGCTGATGAAGGAGGAGGAAGAAAAATATTTAGGCTGAATGAAGATTTGAGGCCTACAGAGGCAAGGGGGTGGGGGAGGTCAGGCTTAGAGGCCTGGAGTTTTCTGTTGGGAGGGAGTAACCCTGAGAAGAGTAGCTTCATTTTTCAAGTTAAGTGTCAGTTTCATTTCTCCATGTAAGTTGCATTTCTTCAGATTTGAAGCAGTACTTTCAGTTTTGAGGCAGGAGTGTATATAAAGAGAGCAGAGCCAGTCAGAGCCTGAAGTGAGAGCAGAGTCCAGAGAAGGAAGAAGCAGAGTATAGGGATGTCAGAGAATTCCGCCACGGATCTCAGGGAGGCCGAATGCCAGTGCATTCGGCCCCCCGAAATTGGTGGTGGAACCGTCTGCCCCCCCGCCCCCTCGGGGACGAGACTTACCTGGGGCAGATCTTCCTGGCGGCACCGCCTCCAGCGGCGGCTCCGGCAGCGGTGCAGTGGCGGTGGCGGCCGGTCTTCCGACCGGCTACCACTGCCACCATTTCCATTTTTTAAAAAAAAGACATGATAGGCTACATAAAGATTTACATAGCCTATCACAGCTGACTGTAGGGACGCAAACAGCGGCAGCTACAGCCGCCACCATTTGCGTCCCTGCTAGCCAGTTGCTGGATGTCCAGCTGCTGGCGGAGCCGGCTGGCGGCTCCGCAGATTCACTGTGGAGCACAGCCGGCTGGCCAGGATTCCGGGGGGGGAGGGAGGAACGGAGCGCCTCCCCCCCCACCATCAACATAATCCGTGAAAGGTAAGTGACTTCCATACATCCCTAGCAGAGTAGAGTAGGGATGGCGGAAAATTCTGCCACGGATTTCAGTGCGGCCGAATGCACTGGCATTTGGCCCTCCGAAACCCATGCCGGAATAGCCTCCCACCCCCCGCCACCCCACGGAATCCCTCTGGGATGAAGCTTACCTGGGGTGCATGCGGAGGTGGCGGCGGCTCCGGCGGCGGCTGTGGCGGCTGGTCTCTCGGCCAGCTGCTGTGGCAGCAAATGGACTTGGTTGTTTTAAGTTACTAGTAAACTGTTGTGGTTCAACTAGGGATGGACAAAAGTCCCTTACCTTTCTCGAAGCTTGCTTTGCGGTGGGGGGGAAGCGCTTCGGTTCTTCCCCCGAAGCTCAGGCGAGGGGGGGGAGGCACCCCGCTTCTCCCGGCCGAAATTCAGGCCGGGGGGGAGGCTCCCCATCCCTCGCCGGTGAAATTCAGGCTGGGTAGAAGTGCCCCGTCTACCCAGCCGTGAAAAAAAAGTAAAAACACACACACACACACCCTTGATAGGCTACGTAACGATTTACGTAGCCTATCACGGCTAGATTTCCAAAGTCAGCCGTGATAGGCTATGTAAATCATCATGTAGCCTATCACGGGTGACTTTGGGGGGAAAAAAGCGCGAAGGCAAATGGTGGCTCCCATGGGGACCGCCATTTGCGTTCCTTATTTTGACACATCTAGTCTACGTAAAGATTTACGTAGACTATGGCGAAAATAAGGGCAATGCAAATAGCGTTCCCTTATTTTCGCCATAATCTATGTAAATTTTTATGTAGACTACACGTGCCAAAATAAGGAACGCAAATGGCGGTGCCCATGGGCCGCCGCCATTTGCGTACGCGCTTTTTTTTTTTCCAAAGTCACCCATGATAGGCTATGTGAAGATTTACGTAGCCTATCATGGCTGACTTTGAAAATCTAGCCATGATAGGCTACGTAAATCATTACGTAGCCTATCATGTTTTTTTTTTTTTTTTACTTTACTTTACTTTTTTTTTTTGCAATGGCGGTGGCGGCAGCTGGTCGGGAGACCGGCCACCGCCCCTGCCCCCAATGAACCGCCGCCGAACCGCCGCCAGGACCTCCCGCCGAGAGGGACATTCGGCCACGGTAAGTCCCATCCCGGGGGGGTGGCGGAGAATTTCCCCACCAATTTCGGGGGGCCGAATGCATTGGCACTCAGCCCCCTGAAGTTTCGGGGAGAAATTCTCGGCCATCCCTAGGTTAAACCCTGTGTCTAGAGTGTCAGTCAACCCCCATCTACAGCGTAAATCCAATGTTACTGGGAAGGGGAAGTTTAAACAAAGGAAGATGGGACTCTTAAGGAGACAAGAGATCCTTAAGGAGTTGCTCGGGGGTCCAGGTCATACAGGGAACATTGACAAGCTACAGTCTGATAGACACTTATCTAGGAGTAAACCCTATTGAACTCAGGGGGGCTTAATTCTGAAGAGACATGCTATTCTATTCTCAAAGCAGGATCAGCACCTTGGATAGCTGCTTTAGACTTCTGACTGGTTCTGACTGAAGCCCAGAATGGATTCACATTAGCGAGAAACGTCAGTTCATTCCTACTAATAAAAACAATGCCAGACAGAGAGCACAAAATGGTACGAAAAGTTACATCTACTTTTTTGAAATGGTGTGACAACAGATGTAGCCACCAGATCTGACTGAGGCAAATAACTTATTAGCAAGTGCTGCATGCATACTGTAGGGGACAATAACAGATTGAATTAGGATGGGGACATATATAAATAAGAAAGAGTGGAGGAGCAGTTACCCCCCACCCATCGAAGTCAGGATTGTTTGCTTGAAATAAATCATTTCATCCACTTCGTTATTCTGACTCAAAAAATTAATGTCAGCAGCCACAAAGCTAAAAAAAAAAGGGGGGGATGTCCTATTAAGCAACAACAACAACAACAAAATTCCCAGAGACTGAAAAGCTTGTCTATGCACCATTATTTAAGCAAGTGGAACAAGGATAGAACAGTTCTACTTTCAGATGCACTATATTTTTTAGTAAGCAGCAAAAGAAAGTAGCTGCTGTTCCATATGGATTTTATCCTGAGCATTATGAAAAGGAATGTTGGGGGGGGGGGTGGAATCAAGCAAAGAAATAATGTAAATGTAAATTAACTGTTGATACACAACATGGCAACTAGGGATGGACGAAAGTCACTTACCTGATCCCGAAGCTTGCTTCGCAGTGGGGGGGAGGCGCTCTGTCCCTCCCCCCAAAATTCTGGCCGGGGGGGAGGCTCCCCATCCCTCCCCACTGAAATTCTAGCCGAGCGGGAGGCGCCTCGTCCCTCTGGCTGCGCATCTCGTCTCCTGCCGGGACGCAAATGGCGGCGGCCATAGCCACCGCCATTTGCATCCCTGCAGTCAGCCGTGATGGGCTACATAAATGTTTACGTAGCCTATCATGGCTGACTTAAAAAAAAAAAAGCGTGTACGCAAATGGCAGCGCCCATGGGTGCCACCATTTGCGTACACGCTTTTTTTTTTTTAATCAGCCATGTTAGGCTACGTAAACATTTACATAGCCTATCATGGTGTTTTTTTAAAATCTAGCTGTGATAGGCTACATAAATCTTTACGTAGCCTATCACGTTTGTTTGTTTGTTTTTTTACTTGGAAATGGCGGCAGCGGCAGCCGGTCAGAAGACTGTCCGCCACCGCCGCCGCCGAACCGCCGCCGCAGCCGCCACTGCCAGGGACATTCGCCAAAGGTAAGTCCTGTCCCGGGGAGGGGAGACCATTTTTCAACCAATTTCAGGGGGGCCAAATGCGCTGGCATTCAGCCTCCCCAAGATTCATGGAGAAATTCTCTGGCATCCCTAAACATCCCTAACCTATGCTATTTGCGTTCCCCTTATTTTCGCCGTCTTAGTCTATGGAAATGTTTACGTAGACTAAGACGTGCCAAAATAAGGAACGCAAATGGCGGTGGCCATGGCCGCCGCCATTTGCGTACGTGCATTTTTTTAAAAAAAGTCAGCCGTGATAGGCTACGTAAACATTTATGTAGCCTATCATGTTGTTTTTTTAAAAAAATCTAGCCGTGATAGGCTACGTAAATCTTTACATAGCCTATCACGTGTTTTTTTTTTTTAACTGGAAATGGCGGCGGCAGCAGCCAGTCGGAAGACCGGCCACCACAGCCGCCGCCACCGAACCACCGCCGGAGCCGCCGCCGGAGCCGCCGCCAGAGCCGCCGCCACCACCAGGAAGATCCGCCCAAGGTAAGTCCCGTCCCGGGGGGTGGCGGGCCGTTCCGCCACCGATTTCGGGGGGCCGAATGCGCTGGCATTTGGCCTCCCCGAGATCTGTGGCGGAACTTTCATACATCCCTAACTATGAAGCTATGTGCTAGTTAGGTAAGACTGTCCCTAGTGGCTGAAGAAGTTACTGTGCACTTCAACCGGATTGACACATTTAAATCAATGCTTAAAAAAAGCGTTGATTTAAACTAACCCTGAGGTTGGTACGCATGGCAAATTTTATCTGTCTAGTTTCCGTGTTCTGGGCACCATGGCATGGACATTGAGATGGACGGACAGGCACACATCCGCTTTTATTATCTTAGATTTTTAAAAAAGAAGGATTTATTTGTATCTACATCAACAATGCATTTTGACTAGAGGGTGTTTTCCCTCTAAAATATTGAGTTCCTCTAATAGCCATTCTCCTTTTCTGACATATAGCAGTTTGCATGAAAGCTAAGAAGAATGATGCTTCCCAAATATGATGAAAATCCTTGTAAACAGCCTGCCTTGACAGTGTTAACGTTTATTTATTTATTTTCTTTTCATTGCCATGTTGATATACATGCATAAACAGGCATCATATAAGATCTTCAAAATAAGAATGGCAGAGGGTTTTCTGTTTTTGTTTTAATTAGAGACTCAAACCTGGGCAAATAATTCTTGGCAAACGTTGAGAAAGCATCCACAATTATTTATCTTTTACTGCTTGGGATGAAAAGTCTATATACATGTATATATATATATATATGTGTGTGTGTGTGTGTGTGTGTGTGTGTGTGTGTGTATATATATATATATATATATATATATATGGGGGTGCAGGGGAGCACCCCAAAATGGTGAGGAATATTTGGGGGAGATCCTGAAAATAGTGCTATTTGTAAGCATAGCTGATAGCAACACCCAGTTGAGCAGTGACACAGGTCCATCGCTGGTTTGAGGGCCAAAATAATCCCTTAAGCAACATCCCTACTGCTCTTCCAGCATTTGGAAGCCCAACAGGCAAGATTAAATTAACAAGTGAATGAGGAGCATATGCTGCTGTAGGAGAGACAGGTTTCTTGCTAAAATAGAGAAACTCTGGAGGTCATCCTCTTGTCTTGGGGAGTCCATGGCAGGACTCCTGGCTAAGCATCCACCAAAATATGGAGACGCCCCCACTTGTAAGATTGTATCTGTTTCAAACAAAATCTAAAAGGATTCAGCTTAGGGGTGTACAAAACCCCACTTACCTGGCTCCGCTGTGGTCCGCAGGTGGGGGGAGGCAATCTGTTCCTCCCCCCGGAATCCTCGACGGTGGAGGAGGCAATCCATTCCTCCCCCCTCAGAATCCTGCCCAGCCAGCTCTGCTCCAGAGCCAGTCCCCGGAGCCGCCGGCCGGGCCGATCCGCAGCAGGGCCTCCAGCTGCTGCTGGGCTGCTGCAGATGCAAATGGTGTCCTGCATAGGGGACGCCATTTGTGTCCCTACGCTAACCCATGATAGGCTTGCTAGCCCATGATAGGCTATGTAAATATATATGTAGACTACCATGGGCAAGTGTAGGGACGCAAATGGCAGCCGCTACAACGGCCGCCATTTGCAGCTGCAGCCGCGGGGGATTCCGTGGAGCAACCAGCTGGCTCTGCCAGCAGCCAGACATCCGGCCGCCAGCTAGCAGGGACGCAAATGGCGGTGGCTGTAGCCACCACCGTTTGTGTCTCTGTAGTCAGCCATGATAGGCTACATAAATCTTTACGTAGCCTATCACGTCTGACATAAAAAAAAACAACAACCCGCGCATATGCAAATGGCGGCGGCTACAGCCGCCGCCATTTGTGTTCCTTATTTTGGCCCATCTTAGTTTACGTAAATATTTACGTAGAGTAAGACGGTGAAAATAAGGGGAACGCAAAGAGTAAGATGGTGGAAATTAGGGGAACGCAAATAGCGTAGCGGACGCTATTTGCGTTCCCCCCTTCTTTTTGCCGTCTTAATCTACATAAATATTTAGATAGACTAAGACAGGCCAAAATAAGGAATGAAAATGGCTGCGGCCATAGCCGCCGCCATTTGCATACGCGCTTTTTTTTAAAGTCAGAAGTGATAGGCTACATAAAGATTTATCACATCGTGTTTTTTTTTACTTAGTCATGATAGGCTATGTAAATATTTACGTAGCCTATCATGTCTTTTTTTTATTTTAACACTGGAAATGGCGGCGGCGGCAGCTGGTCGGAAGACCGGCTGCCGCTGCCGCAACCGCTGGTGGAGCCTCCACCACCCGGAAGATCCGCCCCAGGTAAGTCTCATCCCGGGGGGAATCCATTCGGCCTCACCGAGATCCGTGGTGGAATTCTCTGCCATCCCTAATTCTACTTTGTTTATGATTGTGGTATCAGATAGCTCATGATCCTGAGAAGACAGGTAATGAGTACAATATCTCAGTAGAACTGGGTTGGTAGATCCCATGGATATGTTGTCATTAAAAACTCACACAATACTAATCAGCTAATGCAAATTCAAGAACTGTATATCCATTTTGATTATTTAGGGATGGACGAAAGTCACTCACCTGATCCCGAAGCTTGCTTCACGGTGGGGGGGAGGCTCTCCGTCCCTCCCCCTGAAATTCTGGCCGGGGGGAGGTGCCCCGTCCCTCCCCGCTGAAATTCTGGATGGGGGGGAGGCTCCCCGTCCCTCTAGCTGCGAAACGTCGTCTCCTGCCGGGACGCAAATGGCGGCGGCCATAGCCGCCGCTGTTTGCGTCCCTGCAGTCAGCCGTGATAGGCTACATAAATGTTTACGTAGCCTATCACGGCTGACTTAAAAAAAAGAAAAGAAAAGCGCGTATGCAAATGGCGGTGCCCATGGCGCCGCCATCTGTGTTCTTTATTTTGGCACGTGTAGTGTACATAAACATTTACGTAGACTACGGCGAAAATAAGGGCAACGCTATTGCCCTTATTTTCGCCGTAGACTACGTAAATGTTTATGTAGACTACACATGCCAAAATAAGGAACGCAAATGGCAGCGCCCATGGGTGCCGCCATTTGCGTATGCGCTTTTTTTTTTTCAAAGTCAGCCGTGATAGGCTACGTATATCTTTATGTAGCCTATCACGTTTGCTTGTTTTTTGTTTTTGTTTTTACTAGGAAATGGCGGCAGCAGCAGCCAGTCAGAAGACCGGCCGCTGCCGCACTGCTGCCACACCGCCGCCGGAGCCACCGCCGCCAGGGACATTCGAGCAAGGTAAGTCCCATCCCGGGGGGGGGGCGGGGGGGCAGACCAGTTCTCCACCAATTTCGGGGGGCCGAATGCGCTGGCATTCAGCCTCCCCGAGATTCGTGGAGAAATTCTCTGACATCTCTAGATTATATTTGTTATGAATCTAAGTTTGCAAAGTAATCATCTCATACTTGTGTGAAGGACTTAGCTTTGAGTCTCATGAGTAATCGTGACTCATAAAACAACAAAATAGAACAGAGCATGTATTGTGTTATTCTAAATGTTATTTTTCTTCTTAGTTTTCTGCTACACTGTCTAATTGATTCCTAGTTTGAGTCTGGTTTTCTCTCCTTAGGGTGAAATAGACATAATAATGAATGCTACATTGACAGACCAGCTTTACTATCCTATCTGTTATATTTTTGTTTGACTTTATGATGGATGCCAACAATGAATATAAATGTTAACAGTCAACTAATAAAATATCTATCTCTTTTATATATAGTTTTCTGGAAAGGAAAGGCTTTAAAAAACAAATTGACATTGTTTCATTATTGAAATATGATTGCTAAGGTGATACATGTTCTGAATGATACGTTATCAGGTTCTTGGAGAGGCAGTTTCACAACTAGAGATAGTTGTATTATCAGTTAAACATTAAAAAAATGTTTGGCATTTAGTTGAATTATGTAAGCTAGGACTAATGGTTATATATTCATTTTAGTCCAGTAAAAATAAAGTTTTTAAATATATATATATATATATATATATATATATGATTACTATATATATATATAGTAATCAGACTACCATTAGGGATGTCAGGGCCTAGCTTCAGTAAGCAGTGGGCCTTGTTGCAGGTTATAGCCAGGATTTGATAAGAAGTAGCCTGGAAGGGCTTGGGCCTATTCAGCCTTTGGAATGTCAGAGTCTGTACGAGCTTTCTCTGTCAGTGTTCTCAGAGCGGAGCCAGGGGAGCCACCCAACTCCCCGTCCACCTGCTGGTCTGGCCTTGGCAGGCAGGGGGGCTGGAAGCTGTCCATGAGAACCTGACCAAGGTGGGGTGGAGTTTGCAGAAGGGTCACCCAGGTGAAAGTGTCACTGCAGGAGGGCTGAGCAGTGATGCCCTGTTCAGACAGGGGCCTTGCTGAAAGGCTAAAGGCCCTTGCCTGTCAAGGGATCTGGAGGGGGTGTCCTACAGTCACGCCTTCCCTTTTAAGCTGATGCAAAGGCAAAAGCCTTTGCTAGGAACATTGCCCGAAGCCTTCTCTGTTTGCATCCATCATCATCTGGGCTTTTGGAAGCACTCTGCACATGGACTGGAATTTTGGATTGTTAAGGACTTGCCATGAAAAGTACCGTGAGGCTTTTCATAGACTTGGACTTTCGCTGTAGGTTGTGTGTCTGTGTTTGTAGTCAGCTCAGTGTATGGCAGGCTGGGTTTGATCTACGACTTTTGGACTTCCCTCCGCCAGAACTCATGCAGCATGGAGTTGCCAATATGAAAGCAGTGGCCTGGAACTCCTTGCATTTGTAGGTATGCCCTTCCCTTGATCTTGGTGGGACTTGACCACGTAGCCTAAAGTTATCAACAAAAGATTCAAAGTTGGACTCTCTATGGGTGTGGGTTGTTTAGGACTTTCAAGAAGTTATCCCCGATTGCCTGATGGGTTCATTCCAGGAATCATTCCCTTTCCATGTCTGAGGTTGGAGCCCTATGAAAGGATTGTCTGGGTTAGGTACCCAGGAATCCAGAGTCCCTTCCCTTGAGTTCAGAACCATGGAGATGGCAACGGAGAACCCATGTTGAGGATCTCAGTCATAGTAGTAGTGTTTAGCTTTGGACTGTTCTGGAACTACATAGAGCCTATAGCTACTGACCATCAGCTATATGATTTCTAAAGTGTGTAACCGTTAAGCTTTTGCCGTGGGATTCCATGCAATAAAGCAATCTCACTGATTTGGGTGTCCAGTGTCAGATTGCCTGAGCATGTGCGCTGGGGGGATCGGGAAACCTGACAAGAGATATCTATAGTTTAAACATCTCTCCCTTTCTGGCCATGACTGATCCCCACTGCCCACCTGGCTTAGCTTGTTGTGGGCTTTTCCAGAATCTGTGAACTTTTTTTCCCAGTTTTTTCCCCCCTTGTATATACGAAGTTGCACAAATTGAAACTGCAATTTGCATGATTTATGCACATTCCAGATGTAATTTGCTTAATTTGTGCAAATTATAGTTGTAATTTATGTAACATTCTATTGATGAGGAGAAGAAAAAACCAGAAAATCAGCAAGCTGGTCTGACTCAATGCAGAAAAAGTTGGGCCAGCTCACAGGGAAGTGAGCTAAAGTCTGGGGGAGTTAGCTGATGAAACCTCAGTGAGCTCCACCCCGGACCAATTCCTCTAGAATACCTAACTACCAGAAGAAACAACGTACTCGAAGTTGCACTGTCCATCTTGATGTGAACTGGGTATTATTCAACATGAGTTGTTACTGGAAATGGCTGAAAAGTAGGGCTGTGCATCACGTCAGCCTGAGGCCTGAACCCCAAGTCAAAGAGGGCTGCTTCGGGTCACTTTGTGCCCCTTCTGAGATGAAGTGGAAGGGGCACAAAGTGACCTGGAACAGGTTGGGGGCTCTCTGAAGCACTCAGTGCAGTATGGAGCTTCACCACACCACACCAGCCCGTCCCCCCCCCGGCACCTCCAGGTCCTTACCTGAGTTGCCTACTTTGCTGCCTTCTCTGCCACCGTCCTCACAACTGCTGCCGCCTTCCTCACTGCTGCCTTCCTCACTGCCTTCTCTGCCTCCATCCTTGCTGCCGCCAACTACTGAGTAGGGATGTACGAAAGTTCCGCCATGGATCAAGGGGAGATCCCCCGAAATTGGTGGCGGAATGGTCCGCTGCTGCCCCACCCCCCGCCAGGACGGGACTTACATTAGGCGGACCTTCCTGGCAGTGGTGGCTACGCGGTGGCTCCAGTGGTGGTTCGGCGGTGGCCGGTCTTCCGACCGGCTGCCGCTGCCGCCATTTCCAGGTTAAAAAAAAAAAAACGTGATAGGCTACATAAAGATTTACGTAGCCTATAATGGCTAGATTTTAAAAAAACACCGTGATATCATGGCTGATTACAAAAAAAAAACGTGCATAGGCAAATGGCGGCGCCCATGGGCGCCACAATTTGCGTTCCTTATTTTGGCACATCTCAGTCTACGTAAACGTTTACATAGACTAAGATGGCGAAAATAAGGGGAACGCAAATAGCGCAGTGTCTATGCTATTTGCGTTCCCCTTATTTTCGCCATCTTAGTCTAGATAAACATTTACGTAGATTAAGACGTGCCAAAATAAGGAACGCAAATGGCGGCTCCCATGGGCGCCACCATTTGCGTACGCGCGTTTTTTGTTTTTGTTTTAATCAGCTGTGATAGGCTATGTAAACATTTACGTAGCCTATCATGGCTGACTGCAGGGACACAAACGGCGGCGGCTACAGCCGCCGCCATTTGTGTCCCTGCTAGCCAGCGGCTCGATGACCGGCTGCTAGCGGAGCCGGACGGCGGCTCCACAGAATCGCTGCGGAGCACAGCCAGATGGCCAGGATTCCTGGGGGGAGGAACGGAGCACCTCCCCCGCTGGCCAGGATTCCGGGGGGAGGGACGGAATGCCTCCCCCCAGTATCAGCATAATCTGTGGAAAGGTAAGTACCTTTCCTACATCCCTACTACTGATGCCTGAACATGCATGGAGAGTCTTCCTGCGGGGCGTAACCATTTTTAAAAAGGCAACCTCCATGAAGTTCCAGGAGGTGGCAAGGGCAGCAGTGGCGAGGACAGCAAGGGCAGCGGCGGTGAGGATGGTGGTGGTGTCAGCAGAGAAGGTGGAGGAGGCGGTGGCGAGGATGACGACGGCAGAGGAGGCAGAGGCAAGGTAAGGGGATTTGCACGGGGGCATCAGGGGGGGACCTGAAGCGGGGTTCGACATCCGAATCCTGCTTCAGGTTTGGAGTGACTCGGGTCGCCCCCCCCCAAATCTTCCTGAGCTGAATTGGGGTTGCATTGGAAGCCACAAAGTGGCTCTCCAGTCTGATCGGGGGGGTCCCTCCACAGCCCTACTCAAAATTAAGTTATTTGACACTGTAATATGTCTACTTCTGTGGGGTTTCTCTCCCTTTTTAAGGATTTCAAACACATAAACATGTTTCAAACATTGGAGAGCCAGTGTGGTGCAGTGGTGAGAGTGTTGGACAGGGAGTTGGGAGATCCAGGTTCTAGTCCCCACTTGGCCATGGAAGTTCACTGGGTGACTTTGGGCCAGTCACAGCCTCTCAGCCCAACCTACCTCACAGGGTTGTTGTTTTGGGGATAAAATGGAGAGAAAGAGAAGGATTATGTATGCTGCCTTAGATTATTTAAGGAGGGGAAAGGGCAGGATATAAATGGAATGAATGAATGAATGAATAAATAAATAAATGATTTTTTTTAATAATTACATTTATGTCCCACCTTTTTCCTCTCACAAGGAATCCATGAAGGCTTTTCTGCTCCTCTCCCCCTCCATATTTTCCCCACCACAACTAGGGGTGGACGAAAGTCACTTACCTTTTCTCGCAGCTTGTTCGCGGTGGGGGAGAGCGCTTCGCTGCTCCCCCCGCGAAGTTCAGGCCGGGGGGGAGGCTTCCCGCCTCGCCCAGCCGAAATTCAGGCCGGGGAGGAGGCTTCCCGCCTCGCCCGGCAGCAAACACGAAAGTAAAAAAACACACAAAAAACCGCCCCCTGATAGGCTACGTGACGATTCACGTAGCCTATCACGGCTAGATCTGCAAAGTCAGCCGTGATAGGCTACGTGAATCATCACGTAGCCTATCACAGGTGACTTTAAAAAAAAAAAAAGCGCGTACGCGAATGGCGGCCCCCATAGGGAGCCGCCATTCGCGTTCCTTATTTAGTTGCTGTAGTCTACGTAAATGTTTACGTAGACTACGGCGACCAAATAAGTAACGGGTATGGCGGCCCCCTATGGGGGCCGCCATTATCCGTACACACTTTTTTTTTTTTAAGTCACCCGTGATAGGCTACGTGACGATTGACGTAGCCTATCACGGCTGACTTTGCAAATCTAGCCGTGATAGGCTACGTGAATCGTCACGTAGCCTATCAGGGGACTTTTTTTTTTTTTATTGCAATGGTGGGGGCGGCAGCCGGTCAAAAGACCGGCTGCCGCTCCCGCCCCGCTCGAACACCCGACGAACCACCTGCCGGACCCGCCGCCGGGAGGGACATTCAGGGAAGGTAAGTCCCGTCCCGGGGGGGGGTGCGGGGTGCGGGGGGGTGAGGAGGATTTCTCCCCGAAACTTGTTCGGGGGGCCGAACACGTTGGCGCTCGGCCCCTCGAAGTTTTGGGGAGAAATTCTCTGCCATCCCTAACCACAACTCTATGAACAGCACAACAATTATGAAAAACCAACCAACCAAGCAAGTAAACCTTATACTTCTAAGACTATTCTTGAAAATTTCCTTTGCTCTATCAACATTACCACCTGTTGATGTTAACAGTCACTAACAAAATATTGTGGCTGCAACTAGGGATGTACGAAAGGTACTTACCTTTCGCGGATTATGTTTATGGTTGGGGGGAAGGCATTCCGTCCCTCCCCCTGGAATTCTCGCTGGGGGGGAGGCGCTCCGTTCCCCCCCCCCGGAATCCTGGCCAGCCGGCTGTGCTCCGCAGGACATCCGGCCGCTGGCTAACAGGGATGCAAATGGCAGCAGCCGTAGCCGCCGCCGTTTCCATCCCTGCAGTCAGCCGTGATAGGCTACGTAAATCTTTACATAGCCTATCACGGCTGACTTAAAAACAAAAACAAAAAACGTGCGCATGCAAATGTCTATGTAAACATTTACGTAGACTAAGATGGCGAAAATAAGGGGAACGCAAATAGCATAGACGCTATGCTATTTGCGTTCCACTTATTTTCACCGTCGTAGCCTACATAAATGTTTACGTAGACTAAGATGTGCCAAAATAAGGAATGCAAATGGCGGAGGCAGTGGCCGCTGCCATTTGCGTGCGCGCTTTTTTTGTTTTTCTTTTTCAGTCAGCCGTGATAGGCTACGTAAAGATTTACGTAGCCTATCATGGGTTTTTTTTTAAAAACCTAGCCATGATAGGCTACGTAAATCTTTATGTAGCCTATCACTTTTTTTTTTTTTAATTGGAAATGGCAGCGGTGGCGGCCGGTCACAAGACCGGCCTCCGCCGCCGGACCGCCGCCGGACCGCCGCCGGAGCCACTGCCACCAGTAAGATCCGCCCAAGGTAAGTCTTGTCCCGGGGGAGGGGGGCAGGGTGTGGCATGCCATTCTGCCACCGATTTGGGGGGGCCGAATGTGCTGGCATTCGGCCTCCCCGAGATCCGTGGCAGAATTTTTGTACATCCCTAGCTGCAACACAGTCTATTGTTAGTAAAATTGTATTAAAACAACTCCTCAGATGCCTTGTAAAGCAGGGTGGCCAACTTCTCTAAGATCATTGTTCATGTTGGACAACTGGCCAAGGACTGCACATTCAAAGGGGGAGGGGAAAGATTGGGTTGGTCATAACAAAAGGGGAGACACCGAAATGCAAAAATGGTGGTGGTGGTGGAGGAGGAGGAGGAGGTTTCCTTTTCCCTTTTCAACATAATCATCTATCAATTGTATCTTATCTATCTCTAGTGCATAAATTTATTACGTACAATTCATTATTTCCTATTTTGCCATGCTTTTGTAAAAAAGATAATGAATGTAATAATAATAGTAATTGTAATAACTGTAATAAATGGGACTCTCTCCAGTCTCCAAATGAAAATATATCCTTTCTCAATTTTAGGCCCATTTGTCCTTCTATCCTTGTATTTCACATTAGTTTCTTTCTCTTACATATAATTCATTACTCCCCTTAATTCCTCCCCCCACCATTCCGTCTCATAAACTATGTACTCATAAAGGAGCAGCACCACAGGCAACTCCATGTTTCCAGCAAGCAAAACTAGATGGCAACTAGATGGCTTCAAAGGCACCTATATGGTGCAGGAGGGGTGAGAAAAAGTCCTCCTCCACAACACAGCCCTGTGAACGACGCCTGCCAGAGCAAATCTCCTGCAAACACAGGAAGCAACAAGATGCACAAAGTGACACAGACAATCTGAGCAGCGAGGGAAGAGGCAGCTGAAGACAAAGGAACCCTCTCTCCTTCTTGATGGCAACACAGGATCTTGGAAGGGGGGCTGATCTGGATGGCAGGAGGGCTTTATTTTCACAACTGTGTGTAGGCAGGGGGGGAGATTTACTCTCTTTTGCTGCTTACTGCCAAATTGATTCCTGGGCAATATGTTTTTCTGCAACAAATTTGGCTGCTGAGGCATGGGATGCAAAAGGGCTGGGTAAGGGCTCCAAGTGGTTTGTGGGCTGTGTGTTGCCGACCCCTGTTATGAAGTGAAAATGCTGCTTGTTTGCTGATGCCACCACCCAATGCGCTGTCAAAATTTGGCAGCAATTCAGTAGGGCTGTGCAGAGACCCCTTGATCTGACTCAGGAGCTGCTTCGTGGCTTCGGAGGCGGGCTCAATTCGGCTCAGGCTGATTCGGGGGGCCCCCAACCCGACTCGGGCCCAAAGCCAAAGTGGGATTCAGATGGCCAAACCCCACTTCAGGTCCCCCCCGAAGCCCCTGAACAAACCCCCAGATCCTTAACTTGCCACCTTCTTCTTCTTCTCCTCTGCTGATGCCTTCTCCTCCTCCTTTGCTGCTGCCTCCACTGCTGCCTTCTCTTTGCCGCCACCTTCTCTGCCTTCGCTGCCTTCATCATCACTGCCGCCAGCTCCTGAGGCCTGGACACACACTGGCTCTTTTTGCAGGGAGTCACCATTTTAAAAATGGCAACCTCCTGGAAGTTCCTGGAAGCTGCCATTTTAAAAAGAGCCGGCTCGTGTCCAGGCCTTAGGAGCTGGCAGCAGCAATGACAGCAGAGGAGGAGGAGGAGAAGGTGGCAGCGGTGGTAGAGCTGGAGGCAGCAGCAACAGCAAGGACAGCAGTGGAGGCGGCGGCAGTGATGATGGTGGTAGTGGAGGTGGCAGTGACGGAGGATGCATCAGAGGCAGGCTGCTCAGGTAAGGACCTGGAGGTGCCAGCATGGCTGTGCCGGGGGGGGGGGGTGCCGAAGCTCTGAAGTGCACCGAGCACTTGGAAGAGCCGCCGGCCCACTCTGGGCCACTTCATGCCCCCTCCGCTTTGCCTCAGAAGGGGTTCAAGTGACCCGAAGCAGCCCACTTCGACTCAGGCCTCGGGCCGAAGTAGTGCACAGACCTACAATTCAATGGTAGTGACTTGGGGATGGTGGGAATGGGATCTAAAAAAAGACGAGAGCGCATTCTGCCCACCCATGTTCTAAAGGGTGTTGTGATTGTGGCTGTTATTCCCATTCCATAGAAACTGTGCTTTCCATCCTGAGGGCAACTATCACGATCAGCACTGTCAGCCACATATTGCATAGTACATATGTTCTGGACTGGTGCTACCTGTTCACGAGTTCATCCAGAGGAAACACTAGATGATCGTTTGAAGCTCAGGCCTTCATGATATGGTGCACACAATCCTAAAATGGAAGTATTTGACCACTTCGATGCTAAGATATTACAGTTAAAAAATCACTGTTACAGTTAGGGATGGGCAAAGTCACCGCAGCCCGCCTCGTGTGCCAGACCCTCATTGACTGCCTGACTTTACTCGCCATGTGTGGTGAGCCTCCAGTAGGGATGTCAGAGAATTTTGCCACGAATCTCGGGGAGGCTGAATGCCAGAGCATTTGGCCACCCGAAATCAGTGGCAAAATGGTCTGCCCCCCCGCCCCCCCGGACGGGACTTACCTTGGGCAAATCTCCCTGGCGGTGGCGGCTCCAGCAGTGGTCTGGCGGCAGTCCGGCGGCGGCGGCTACAGCGGGCGGTCTTCCGACCGGCTGCCGCCGCCACCATTTCCAAGTTAAAAAAAAACACGTGATAGGCTACGTAAAGATTTATGTAGCCTATCACGGCTAGATTTTTTAAAAATACCATGATAGGCTATGTAAACGTTTACATAGCCTATCATGGCTGACTTAAAAAAAAAAAAAACTGCGCGTACACAAATGGCGGCGCCCATGGGTGCCACCATTTGCATTCGTTATTTTGGCATGTGTAGTGTACGTAAACATTTACGTAGACTACAGCAAAAATAAGGGGAACGCAAATAACCTATCACGGCTGACTGCAGGGACGCAAACGGCGGCGGCTATGGCCGCCGCCATTTGCAGACCTGGCCGGGAGGATTCACGGCGGGAGGGCGGGGCGCCTCCCCCCGGCCAGAATTTCAGGGTGGAGGGACAGGGCGCCTGCCCCCTGGCCAGAATTTTGGGGGGGAGGGACGGGACGCCTCCCCCCTGGCCAGAATTTCAGGGGGAGGGACGGAGCGCCTCCCCCCCACCACGAATCAAATTTCATAAAAGGTAAGTGACTTTCATACATCCCTAGCCTCCAGGCAGTTCATGGGTTCCCGCTGAGTGGCACATGGTGTCCCGCTCCTCCACTGAACCACCACTTTGTGTAAAATGGAGGCACATCCTTTTCTGTAAAGCACCCTTTTATGCAAATGGCAGTCATAAAGAGGCCCATTTATGCCACATTACAGGAGTAAATGGTCTATTTATAATTGGCCTTTATGGAAAAGGCTGAGCCACCATTTTGTGCAGAATGATGGCTCAGCAAAACAGTGGAAACTGCAGCATATGCTAAGTTGTGCAAGTGCAGGAGTGTGGTGTCCAGGGGCCGAGCTGGTGAGAAATCAATAAGCCTTGAGCCCCAACCAGACTAGGGATGTCAGAGAATTCTGCCACGGATCTCGGTGAGGCCGAATGCCAGTGCATTCAGCCCCACAAACTCTGTGGTGGAACAGCCTGCCACCCCCTGCCCCCCCGCGGATCCCCCCCGGGATGAGACTTACCTGTGGCGGATCTTCCAGGAGGCGGCAGCTGTGGCGGCTGGTCTTCCGACCGGCTGCCGCCGCCGCCATTTCCAGGCTTGTAAAAAAAAAAGATGTGATAGGCTACGTAAAGATTTACGTAGCCTATCATGGCTAGGTTAAAAAAAAAATGACGTGATAGACTACGTAAATCTTTACATAGCCTATCATGGTTGGGTGGGTTTTTTTTTTTTTTAAACGCGTACGCAGATGGCGGCGGCTACAGCCACTGCCATTTGCGTTCCTTATTTTTGCCGTCTTAATCTATGTATATATTTACGTAGACTATGATGGTGAAAATAAAGGGGAGTGCAAATAGTGTAGCGGGCACTATTTGTGTCCCTTTTTGATTCGCCGTTTTAGCCTACGTAAAGATTTACGTAGGCTAAAACGGCAAATCAAAAAGGGATGCAAATAGCGCCCGCTAAGCTATTTGCCTTCCCCTTTATTTTTGCCGTCATAGTCTACATAAAGATTTACGTACATTAAGACAGAAAAAATAAGGAAGACAAATGGCGGCGGCCATAGCCACCATCATTTACGTATGCAGTTTTGTTGTTTTGTTTTTTCCCAGAGCCCTCCGCGGCTGGAAATCCAGTTGCAGACAGCTCTGGGCTCCGCGGAGCTGCCGCAGAGCACAGCTGGCCGCAGAGGATTCCAGGGGGGGAGGAACGGAGCGCCTCCCTGTCCGGCGAGGATTCCAGGGGGAGGGACAGAACGCCTCCCCCCCACCATCAACATAATCAGCGAACAGGTAAGTGACTTTCGTACATCCCTAAACCAGATGTCAACAACATCCCTAGTTAGAATAGAGTCCCCCACACTCCCTCCAGCTCCAGCCCTTACACACACACCCTCTGACTCCCCCAACCACTCTCTCTAATCCCCCCTCTCTCACTTACTCTCTCTCTCTCTCTCTCTGTCACACACGCGCACACACACACACACACACAAACACATCCCCCCAGTCCAGCACTTCTTTAGCTGCTCCTTTGTGCTATCCACTGCCCTTCAGCAAACTATGGTGGCAATTCTATGCACATTGCCATGGGCGTAAGACTCATTGGGACTGCTATAGGATTGTGAGTGAGGCCTTCACGGTCCCCATGCTGACTGCAGAAGTTTCTTCCCAGGCAATGGGAATAGGAATGGCTATTCTCTGATACAAACGGAAGTAGAAATTATGACTTCCTGTTTGGTTGGAGCATGCCCCCTCTGCTTCTCAGAGTTTGTGAAGCGGTATCAGCAGCCACATGAGACCTTTGAAGATCCCACCAGAGGCAGATTTGTGGTGCCTGGAATGGTCACCCCATCCACCCTGTAGTAAGACCAGTCTAACAAACGGGGATGGTAACTTCTTCTTTTTTTAAGACACCTGTTTTGCATTAATCTGGACAGTGTGCCTTTTGCTATGTCATTTCTCATGCTAGTCTGATTATTCTTTGTAGTTGATGATCACTTTCAAAGGGTGATGATTTTTTAAATAGTCAAGTATTAATGCAGGGGGTTGGACTCGATGGCCTTGTAGGCCCCTTCCAACCCTACTATTCTATTATTACTATCTTAACATCCTTGCAATCTTTTAATTGCCTGGACCTTCTGCTTTTCTTATGTTGGTCAGAGATCTGTAATCCAGTAAAGTACTTGTGACAATACATCCCTTCCTCTCTCCCTCCTTCCAGACCTCTTTCTCCTCCCAGCCCAAATCCCTATTGAAGAGCCCATGCTGGGCATTGGAGGAGTTTTGTCCAACACATATACTGCACCCCTTGCCCATTCCCTTTTCCCCCTTTTTTGACTTCTGCTGCCCAAAGCATGGAGGAACCACAAGGCCCTTCAGCAACATTGGTTCTTCATGGTACACATTATAAAGCCTTCCTTTTTAAAGCTATCAAAAGACTCTCCGACTCACTCCTAAACATTGCTTGCAAGTACTGTAGCACATATACAAAAACTCTTCAACTTTTCCAGCATAGTTACTTGATATGATCTGCATAATGTTTGTAATATTCAGGCAATCCATTCTATATGCAGATCAGAACCCTGAAAGCTTGATGTGCTGTTCTGGAATCCAAGGAAGTGTGTAGCCTCAGGGATACTTTAAATGAGTCTTCCAGGATCCTCAGGAATGGTAGCTCAGACACCATTTATCTAGGGCTGAGAAACCAAGGACCATCATTCTCTGCCAATACTCTAATTAAACATGAACACCTGGCACCATCCACGATAAGCTAGATAAGCAGAAGTTGGATAAGCATCCTATGTACTATGCTACATTAACACTTGGTGCAAAACAGTGCTGTAAATGGTGTAAAGTCCATCAACAAATGGGAAACAAACTGACAAGCTAAACCAGTGGACCAAAAATGTCAGAGAAGGAGGGGAAAGACAATGAGGA
The DNA here is from genome assembly GCF_057233095.1 of Heloderma suspectum. Taxonomy (NCBI): domain Eukaryota; kingdom Metazoa; phylum Chordata; class Lepidosauria; order Squamata; family Helodermatidae; genus Heloderma; species Heloderma suspectum. Next base: position 32,385,443 of record NC_139465.1, read on the forward strand.
AAGAATATTTTGCTTTGTAGGATTTCCAATCACATGTAACCCCCAATTGCTTGCTGATTCTATATTTGATTTCTATTTAAGGGGTGCCTTGCTCAAGATGCTGGTCGAGAAATAAGAGACTGCAGTGATGAGATATTCAGTTGTGTACTGACATGAGCATGTAAAAAAAGTTTAGAAAATTTCAGCCAGGTTATTGTGTGCCTCCACATTAACTTAAGATACATAGGTCTGTGTTTTGTGTGGCTCACTTATCACCGCCAACATCTTCATCATCATCATCAAATAGTTGTCAATAGTTGTCATCAAATAGTTCGCCGAAGTTCAGGCGAGGGGGAGGCGCCCCATCCCTCACCACCGAAATTCAGGCCGGGGAGGAGCGCCCCGTCTACCCAGCCACGAAAAAAAAATAAAGTAAAAAAAACAAAACACACACCCGTGATAGGCTACGTAACGATTTACGTAGCCTATCACGGCTAGATTTCCAAAGTCAGCCATGATAGGCTATGTAAATCATCATGTAGCCTATCACGGGTGACTTTGAAAAAAAAAAAGCATGTACGCAAATGGCGGCGCCCATGGGGCGCCGCCATTTGCATTCCTTAGTTTGGCACGTCTAGTCTACGTAAAGATTTACGTAGACTACGGCGAAAATAAGGGAACGCTATTTGTGTTGCCCTTATTTTCGCCATAGTCTACGTAAATCTTTACGTAGACTAGACATGCCAAACTAAGGAACGGAAATGGCAGCGCCGCATGGGCGCCGCCATTTTCGTACGCACTTTTTTTTTTTTCGAAGTCACCCGTGATAGGCTACATGACGATTTACATAGCCTATCACGGCTGACTTTGTAAATCTAGCCGTGATAGGCTACATAAATTGTTACGTAGCCTATCATGGGTGTGTGTTTGTTTCTTTTTTTCCTTTCCTTTTTTTTTTTGCAATGACGGCGGCGGCCGCCAGTCAGAAGACCGGCCCCCGCCGCCGCCCCCGCCGAAACACTGTGGAACCGCCACCGGGACCCACCCCCAAGAAGGATATTCACACGAGGTAAGTCCGATCCCGGGGGGGGCAGGGGGCCGGCAGAGAATTTCACCACCAATTTCTGGGGGCCGAATGCGTTGGCATTCGGCCTCCTGGAGATTCGTGGAGAAATTCTCCGCCATCCCTACACAAATGGTGGCGGCCATGGCCGCCGCCATTTGCGTTCCTTATTTTGGCACGACTTAGTCTATGCACTAAGTAGACTTACGTAGGCTAAGATGGTGAAAATAAGGGGAACGCAATTAGCGTAGACGCCACGCTATTTGCGTTCCCCTTATTTTCGCTGTCTTAGTCTACGTAAATGTTTACATAGACTAAGACGGGCCAAAATAAGGTAAGCAAATGGCGGTGGCCATGGCCCCCACCATTTGCGTACGCGCGTTTGTTTTGTTTTGTTTTTAAATCAGCCATGATAGGCTACGTAAACATTTACGTAGCCTATCATGGCTGACTGCAGGGACGCAAATGGTGGTGGCTACAGCCGCCGCCATTTGCGTCCCTGCTAGCCGGCGGCTGGATGTCTGGCTGCTGGCGGAGCCGGCCGGCAGCTCCGCAGAATTGCTGCGGAGCACAGCCGGCCGTCCAGGATTCCGGGGGGGGGGAGGAATGGAGCGCCTCCCCCCCCAGCAAGGTTTCCGGGGGAAGGGACAGAACACCTCCACCCCACCATCAGCATAATCCCCGAAAGGTAAGTGATTTTTGTACATCCCTAATTTTTGAGTCTTCTTTTGGGACTCTGGGAAACTGCATTTCCCATGGTGCCATGTGACCCTGTTTGTCTTGCCCATGGCACAGAGGTATTCAGGGGATCTGTGAAGGCATTGGCCTGAACTGTAAAGAAGGGCCTTATCAGTAACCGTACCCTGAGTGGCTCCGTCTTGCTCCATGGAAGGGCAGGGAGGATGGCAAGCTTCGGGTGCTATGGTGAGGTAATCAGCATGCACTGATGCACAGGGCAGGGCTAACATAGCCTCAGGGGCACAGCTAGCTGTAAGAGTCTTCTGGGCAAGTTATTTCTCAAGGGGAGTGCTGCCTTCAATGACACCAGCCAGCCCTTCCACTGCGCCTGCCCCCACCCCCAGCCAAACTTCCCTTCCCCTAATTCTTTTTATTTTGTTAAACTGGTAGTGGTGGCAACTACTTGCGCTTCTCCTCCTCCTCCTCCTCCTCTTCCTCTTTGTAGCCCAGCCTGGGTATTGAGATTGGCAGGAGGGGCCCTCTTGAGGACACCATTACCCACAGAGACCCAGTTTGGCAGCATGCATGTAAAGACTTTATCCTGTCACACCCAAACTGTGAAATGTGCTCCCTCAAGAAGTATGATTGGTCCCCCTCCACTCTATTGGCTTTGAAAAAGGGACACATCTCTTTAATTTAGCCTTTTAATTATGTAGTTTTTTTAATGTTATAATATTTTTTTCCTATTTTTAATGTTTTATTCTTTATTGTGTTAACGTTTTAGTGTTTTAACTTGCTGTGCACCCCCTCAATGGCTTTTTAGCAAATAAGGTAGTATATACATGTTTAAAATAATAAAAAATAAATAAAATGGAGAGGGAATTTTTGTCCAGTGATACTTTGTGCAAAATCTGGAAATTAAAAACACATTGGTTCCAGTTCCCAAGACTAAGTAATCTGGAAGTCAAAAATTATGAAGAGACTTCAATGACGAGAATTTCAGAAGCAGAACCAAAGCCTGCTCAATAGTTTACCAAATCAGAACTCTGATATTGGCATATGACAAATATATGTTTGTTTATTTTTAAGAGTTCTCAATCTGTAACTTACAGTTATAGATATTGGAAGGCTATGTTAAAATTTACGGCCACGTCCTATCCATACAAAGTCCTCTCAACACTGCTTGGATTTATAGATCTGTACAAACCAATGTGAAATACTGCCAGATTGTTTAATCTTGTGGGCTAATTTGTGAGTGCTTTCAATTATTTCCTTGATCTAAGGCATCTTTGTCAGACTATGTATTCCAATAAAATTTAAAAACAGTGAAAACTATTACGGGCTGTGGTGTTATTTATTGTTTTCCCCAGAAGCCTCCTTTTCTTTCTTTCTTTCTTTCTTTCTTTCTTTCTTTCTTTCTTTCTTTCTTTCTTTCTCTTTTGCATTGTAAAATATACATCTCCTTAAACACCAGCCAACTTTTTGCACATATGGAAGTAATATAAATTCTGTGATCTGAGCTAATTCTTTCTTTATTTCTGGTCTTGGCAAACAGAAAAAAAAATATGACATAGAAAATTATATGGGAATAATGTAAAAAGAAAAAACAAAAACTGAGATTTCAATAATGTCATTGTTCTCTTATTTTTTATTTATCTTTACAGGTTTCTGTTTTTATACATTTACTAATTTGACTTTTGCTTTTACTCACTGTAGGCATACTCATTTCATGTTTATTTAAGCTCTCTTCCTACATTAAGCTCTTTTGTTTTATTCTCTTTGCACTTTACTTCACTACAATCATTCCACTATTTTTTATATTTCATTTTCCAAGACTTTTTTTTGTTAGATGAATATCTGAAGGTTGCAGTACCAGTACTTATTCATTATGGATGCATTGTACTGAAGCACTGGAATTGTGGATTTATTTTTTATGCTAGGAGACCTTTATATCAGAGAACAGACATAAAAATACATTCAGGAAAATAGTGCGTGCAAAAATAAGTGCACCTTTTAGAAAAGAACAAGGGTAAGATAGCAAATCCGATACTGGAAAATTCTTTTAAGAACCAAGTAACAAAAGGCAAATCTTTATAGATCTGATCTTGATGCCATGTTTCTGCAATGTAATGAATGTTGCTGGGTGCAGAAGTTAATGTGAGGGAGATTATTTTTCTTCTCCAGCCCACCCCCCACCCCTTTTTGACTCTGGGATACATAACACAGAGTATATACAAATTCTTCCATAAAGACGATCCACGTACCCCAGTGTCTTACAGCTTACCTAAGATTCATAAAGGGGTATTGCCTCTCCCAGCCAGACTGATAGTTTCAGGTAGCGCATCAGCTCTTGAACCAATTTCTCAGTACATAGGATTTCACTTAAGGCCCTTTGCACCACATTTATGAAGTTATGTACAAGATTCTATGGGGGGGTGTTATACTTAAAATAGATAAACTGGGACAACTTAGAGATACAACTTTGTTAGTCACTCTTTATGTGTGTGTAGGGATGTATGGACTGTGAGAAATCCACTCCATCTGTGTTTCACGGATTGTCAGGTGCCTTCTGTTCCATTGTCTGCCCACAGATGGATGCAAATATTTTTTTTTGGTGTGTGGAAAAATATGCAAATAATTACGTAAGTATTTATGTAAGTATTTACATAATTTATATTATTATGTAACATTTAGTTTATTGCCCCCATTCCATTCAACGTTTCTTCAGCAGAAACTTAAATATTTTCCTACGAATTTATATGCGTACAATTTGGAAAAGTAAAAAAAAAATAAAAATCCGGAAGTCCATGGACTCCGTGTGACCTGACGGGGTCGCTCCCCAGTGGATTCCGCAAATCAAATTCTTTGAAATCAGAGCTCATTTTAGTCCATCTTGAATTTCTCCAGCATCCCTATGTGTGCTTTCTTTGTATACTAGTATTCCTCAAAAAGAAGCTCTGGAAGTTATTGAAAGGACATTGGATCAGTGTGCAGCTTATCCACCTACTCATTTTCTACTAGAATCAGCTAAGATAACCTTGTGTCAAAATTATTTTTCTTGTCATGGGTCATTCAACTGGCAGATAAAAGGGATAGCCATGGGATCTCCTATGGCATCAGAAGAGGCCAATGTGTACATTATTTCTTTTAAGAGAGTTTTATATCTCTAACAATCCATATTGTCAGGATGTTTTGAAATGGTGGTGTTATATTGATGATACCTTTATCATGTGGAATAATGACAGCAGTAGATTGCATTCCTTTCTTGAGTGGCTTAGTTTGAGATTTGAAATCTAAAACATTTGTTTTGGAATGCATTCCAGTGACACATATTTATGATCTAGATATTATGGTTGTAAAGAAAGCAGGAACATACAAAAACCCTACAAGTTACAACAGTTACTTACGTTTTCAGAGTTCAGACCTTAGTCATGTGAAGGAGAACATTCCTGAGAGCCAGTTCTTGAGATTGCCTAGAAATTGTGCAGAGATAAAAAGACTATGAGATAGAAGCTACAAAACTAAAGAGAGATTTTAAAAGTAGAGGTTACCTAGTTGAAGTTATTCACCGGACACATGAGAGAGCACTTTCTACTACACGCACTGAGATTCTGACACCTAAAGATAAACAAGAAGGAACACAACAGAAAGATAAGAGTAGACAAGTATGTAGTTTGACTTATAACAAAACTAGTATGTCTATAAGAAGAAATATTTTGAAGTATTGGGACATTTTGGGAGTCATATCCATTTTTTTCAGAGGAAACCAGTCTTTACTTACAAAAGAACTAATAATATCAAGTACATATTGGTGCCCAGTGATACCACTCTGAGCCATAGAAGGGGAACAATCTCTACAACTTCATTAGGCACTACTCCACCTAAAGGCCACCACTCCTGTGGGCACTGTGTATATTGCAAACACACATGTAAGATGTTGTCCTTTATAGATCCCAACATCCAATGGAGTATTTCCTATGAAGTTTTACCATCTGTGCCAGTCAGGGTGTGGTTTATATTGTTAGATGTCCATGCAATTTGATGTATGTAGGGATAACTACTTGCAAGCTGAAGATAAGAATTGGAGAACATTTATATATATATATATATATACATATATATATATACACACACACACACACACACACACACACATATATATACACACACACACACACACACACACATATGGGAAGCTGAACCCTCAGTCAAACACAACCTGGACATAATGCAGACAATATTTTATTTTGGACCATATTGCAGATTGCCCTGGATGAGAAGAAAGGGCTTTGTAGGAAGAAACTACTCAGAAAGGAAGCAACGTGGACATTGAGGCTTGGTGGTGTAACCCCTTCAGGGCTAAATGACAATATTGACTCTCTCTCTCTCTCTCTCTCTCTCTCTCTCTCTCTCTCTCTCTCTCTGAATAGGCTGTACAATGTACTCATGCTTGTTTGCACTTTAAGAATCCTTGGAATAATAGGTACAGTGATAATTGCTAGTTTGACATTCTGAAGTAGAAATTATATATCTTGAAACTGATTTTAATATATGGGAGAGTAAGTCTTAATTGGATTTTCACTCTGTTTTTAATAGGGATGTCAGAGAATTTTGCCACGAATCTCAGGGAGGCCGAATGTCAGCGCATTCAGCTCCCCGAAATTGGTGGCGAAACGGTCTGCACCCCCGCCCCCCCAGGACGGGACTTACCTTGGGCGAATCCTCCTGGCGGCGGCGGCTCTGGTGGTGGTTCGGCGGCAGTTCGGCGGCGGCGGCTGCAGCGGCCGGTCTTCCAACCAGCTGCCACCGCCGCCATTTCCAGTAAAAAAAACAACAAAACAAAACGTGATAGGCTTCGTAAAGATTTACATAGCCTATCATGGCTAGGTTTTTAAAAAAATACCATGATAGGCTACATAAATAGGCTACGCCCATGGGAGCCGCCATTTGTGTTCCTTATTTTGACACGTGTTAGTCTACGTAAACATTTACGTAGACTAAGACAGCGAAAATAAGGGGAACGCAAATAGCGTAGACACTACGCTAATTGTGTTCCCCTTATTTTCGCCATAGTCTACGTAAATGTTTACGTAGACTAAGACGGGTCAAAATAAGACGTGCCACCATTTGCATATGCACGTTTGTTTTTTTCTTTTAAATCAGCCGTGATAGGCTACATAAACATTTATGTAGCCTATCACGGCTGACTGCAGGGATGCAAACAGCTGGCCAGGATTTGGGGGGGAAGGGACGGAGCACCTCCCCCCTGCCAGCATTTCAGGGGGAAGGGACAGAGCACCTCCCCCCCACCTCAAATCAAATTTCGTTAAAGGAAAGTCACTTTCGTACATCCCTAGTTTTTAAGAGTTGAGATTGAGAAAAGGAACTCAAGTCCAATTTAATTTGGTCAAAATCAGGTGATTATAAGATACCCTACATATGCCTTCAAAGGTAGAAGTCTTCTTTGGATGAAGTAAGGGAGAGGGAATCTTCCAGAAAAGTCGTTAAGGGTGTAATCCTATGCATGCTTAGACAGAAAAACTCCTACAACTCCCAGCATTCCCCAGATAGCTGTGCTTGTAATAGGGATGTACAAAAGGTACTTACCTTTCACGGATTATGCTGATGGTGGGGGGGAGACGTTCCGTCCCTCGCCCCGGAATCCTGGCCGGGGAGGAGGTGCTCCGTTCCTCCCCCCCCGGAATCCTGGCCAGCCGGCTGTGCTCCACAGCGATTCTGCGGAGCCACCGGCCGGCTCCTCCAGCATCCGGACATCCGGCTGCTGGCTAGCAGGGACGCAAATGGCGGCGGCCGTAGCCGCCGCCATTTGGGTCCCTGCAGTCACCCGTGATAGGCTACGTAAATGTTTATGTAGCCTATCACAGCTGATTAAAACAAAAAAACCATGTGCCGCCGCCATTTGCGTTCCTTATTTTGGCACGTCTTAGTCTATGTAAACATTTACGTAGCATAGCGTCTACACTATTTGCATTCCCCTTATTTTCGCCATCTTAGTCTATGTAAATATTTATGTAGACTAAGGTGGCGAAAATAAGGGGAACGCAAATAGCGTAGCGTCTACGCTATTTGCGTTCCCCGTATTTTCACCATCTTAGTCTACCTAAATGTTTACGTAGACTAAGACGTGCCAAAATAAGGACCGCAAATGGCGGTGCCCATGGACGCCGCCATTTGCGTACACATGTTTGTTTTTTTGTTTGTTTTTAGTCAGCCATGATAGGCTACGTAAAGATTTACGTAGCCTATCATGGTGTTTTTTAAAAATCTAGCCGTGATAGGCTACGTAAATCTTTACGTAGCCTATCACGTTTTTGTTTTTTTTTAAACCGGGAAATGGCGGCGGCGGCCGGTCAAAAGACCGGCCGCAGCAGCCACCGCCAAACCGCTGCCGGAGCCGCTGCCGGAGCCGCCGCCTCCAGGAAGATCCACTCCAGGTAAGTCTCGTCCCGGGGGGGGGGGACAGACCGTTCCGCCACCGATTTCGGGGGGCAAATGCGCTGGTATTCGGCCTTCCCGAGATCCATGGCGGAATTCTCTGACATCCCTAGCTTGTAAGAAAGTTTATACGTTCTCCTGCTTACTCATCATTGGGTATTTAAGTACAGAGAATGTCATCATCATTTTTAAGTCAGTTGATATGTTTTGCAGCTTCTAACTAGTCAATTTATAGTATCTAAAGATGTTGTTGAAAATATGTAAATGTGAATTAAATGCTTACTATATACATATTACCTAGAATGGTTTTTTAAATTCTTTTGCCTGATTAAAAAATATATGCATTGCATTTATGTATGAGAATTTTAACATTTTTATGATGGTTTAGAATGTTCTGAAGTTTTTAATTAGTTAATTCATAATATTTAAGAAAAATGAAACATATTAAACTGTATTTTAAATCCTTTGGTGTACATTCTATATTGTTTATCATAGATTTCATATTTTATATTCTCTAGTTCCCTGGATAAAGCCTCTTAGACCTACCAAACGCCAGGGGAAAAAAAATTAGGGATGGCGGAGAAGTTCTCCACGAATCTCGGGGAGGCCGAATGCCAACACATTCGGCCCCCCAAAATTGTTGGTGAAATTCTCCACCACCACCCCGCCACCCCCCTGGGATGGGACTTACCTCCCTCGAATGTCCCTCTCGGTGGCAGGTCCCGGCGGGAGTTCGGCGGCGGTTCGTCGGGGGCGGGGGCGGCGGCCGGTCTTCTGACCGGCTGCCGCCGCCGCCATTACAAAATAAAGTAAAAAAAAACACCACACCCGTGATAGGCTACGTAATGATTTATGTAGCCTATCACGGCTAGATTTCCAAAGTCAGCTGTGATAGGCTACGTAAATCGTTACGTAGCCTATCACGGCTGAGTTTGGGGGGGGGAAGCGCATACACAAATGGCGGCGCCCATGGGCGCCGCCATTTGCGTACGCACTTTTTTTTTTTCAAAGTCACCCGTGATAGGCTACGTAACGATTTATGTAGCCTATCACGGCTGACTTTGGAAATCTAGCTGTGATAGGCTACGTAAATTGTTACGTAGCCTATCACGGGTGTTTTGTGGTTTTTTTTTCACTTTTTTATTTCGCGGCCGGGGAGACGGGACACTTCTCCCCAGCCTGAATTTTGGCCAGGTGAGGCAGGGCGTCTCCCCCCCCGGCCTGAATTTTGGCCGGACGAGGCAGGGAGCCTCCCCCCCGGCCTGAACTTCAGGGGGAGAACCGAAGCACCTCCCCCCCACCGCGAAGCAAGCTGCGGGACCAGGTAAGTGCCTTTCGTACATCCCTAAAAAAAATAGGTGCACAGTTTTTTGTGCTATGCAAAGTTTCAGAAGGATAGGTGTGGCAATTCATGAGAAAGAGGAGTCCTCCACTATTTTGGGTGGTGGGAAATAATTAACTTCCTCTTCCCTCCTCCTGACATTTTTGGGCATTTTCCATGAAAATGGCACATATTGTAGAGACAGGAAACCTGTGAAGTTTAAGAATGATAGGTGCAGGGCCTAGGAAGTTATGCTGCTCAAAAACCAGTTTATAGTGAAGCATGGTGGCATTGGAAGAATGGCCATCTCATAGACCTGTCCTTACCATACCTGGCATACATTAGCTGCCTGATCACCCCACCTATAACTGTACCACTCTGTCTGACTCTGTAGCTGTATGGCAACTCCAATCCTGTGAGGGGAGACTACTGAAGTTTTACTACAAGTTGTTTCTGTTGGGGGTGAGGAGGTTGAAGGTGCAGCAAGGAAAAGGTGGATAAAATCCCAAGGACAAGCCAGGCATGCTTTGAAAAGAAAACTGCTTTTTGAACTGGCTGTAGCACATCATATATTGTGATAAAATTGGAAATGGCTGATTCATGAAGCCTGTGGATATAACTCACTCTCCTGATATCCCACAGTGTCAGGGACTCCGGCAACTGAAGGACTGGCTGATAACCAGGAAAACATCTTCCAGGAGGAATCAAGTGTTTATGGGTTCATTTTTATCTCCAGGGGCATGTTTCCTGACTCTTTCTATGGGCAGCAATGATGGAGTTGGAATTGCATGCCCCACAATTCTTAAATATGCCTTCTGCACTTCTCAAAGAAGAATAACCTGGGGTGAGACCTTTGCCTGGACAACCCCCCCTTTTTTAGTGGCAGCTAGGGATGGTGCAGATGTCCGACTGGGTCTGGGAGTCCGTAGGGTTCCCCTCTGTCCGCACCCTTGGACCGTGCCCACTGAGCCTCTGGCCTTGCTTGCCCTCATTCACGCCCTCCCAGACGTTCCCTGCACTCACCCGGATCTGTCCGTGCGTGCTTGCCATTTTGCTGAGCTTTTTTTTATGGGAAAAAGGAGGTCATTAAAATGTGCATATTTAAATATGCACAAATTCAGGCTGGAAAAGGCTGATCTATCCAGTATATGGCCCATTTATACCTCTAATGTTGCATATATCAAGCTTTCCCAACACATATTTGTGCACATTTAAATATGTGCAAATATGGGGTGGGAAAGGCTGATCTACACAATGCTACAGGGGTAAATTTGCCATTTTTTCCTCTAATATTGTGTAGATCAAGCCTGCCCCGCCCAGATTTGCACATATTTAAATATGCATGTTTGTAATGACCTCCTATTTTTCTGTAAAAATAAGCTCAGCAAAATGGTGGGCACTCGCAAATGGGATCCAGGGCGAGTGTGGGTGGCTCGGCAGGGTTGTGGGGGCTCAAATGCAGGTCTGGCGGGCTCAAGTGGGGGTACTGCTTCAGTGGGTGCCCACCAATACCAGACAGGGATGGTTTTGTCCATCCCTAGTAGCGGCAGAGTCCCTCAAAGGCTTCCTCAAGTTGACAGACAGCTGCTAATGAAGTGTCAGGCTAAGCAAAGGTTTATCTCTGAAGTTTTGTTGATAAGGCTGTAGGTGGAAGGACAGGAGAACCCCACCAGCATAAAGTCACAAAGGGATAATGCACTGAGCAAGCCCAGCACTTCTCTGAAAAGAACTGGCTGGGATGAGACCTTTGCCTCTTTGGAAAGAGCTGACAGTGCAGTAGAACTGAAGACTCCAGCCTCTGTTCGCAAATGTAGGTTTTGCATGCCCAATAATTCTGGAATATTTGTTCTGCACTTTTCAAAGAATAATCTGGGGTAAGACCTTTGCCTGGACAAAAAGAAACCCACTTTCAGTGGAACTGAATGACCCTGTTTTTGCTCACAAATGTCGAACTTGCATTTCATGTATGAACCAGACCCTCCAGAAAATGCTTCTATGCCCTTTGTCCCTACAAAAAGAACAGCCCGAGGTCAAATCTTTGCCTCTACAAAAAGAGCCCCCTTTGCAGTGGAATTGAGCAATGCAGCCTATGTTCTCAAGCCTAGACTCATCTGCCCACCATGAAGATTTGACAATGAACCTTTGGGATTTGGCCTGATCTGATGCACATCCATAATAGCTACCTTAATTATTTGACAAATAGTCAATGGGAGCCATGAAGGCATACTTTGAAGGTTTGAGCTAGGAAGGAGTATTTGAGCTGTTTGACCTATGAAGGTGGACTACATGGATTGTTTGAGTCACAAGGCAACTTGGATTTTGCTTGAGCAATAAGGTGTACTTGAATTTTGTTTGAGCCACATGGTATACTTGGATTGTTTGAGCCTAGGGATGGATGGACTCACCTCCATCTGTGCTGCCACCTGCTTCCCTTGCTCACTGTGCAACTGCTGTGTGGTCTGCTGGTGCCTGTAGACAGATCATTTATGATCCTTGATGGCTACCAGTTATGTAACATTGCACTTATGAAAAAAACCAAGCTGCCATTTTTCTTCACAAAATGGTGGCTGGCTGAGGGAACAGGTGGCCACCAGGTGCTCACTGAGGACATGGTGGCTCAGCCAGCAGGCCCGGTAAGCACAGTGGCTTGACAAGTGGGGTCCAGAAGACTGAGCGGGGGTGGGGGAGTCCACTGGACTCCATCCCCCTCTCAGACTTCCACAACATCCTTACTTGAGCCAAAACTCAGGTAGCAACTGAGCCACAAAGGCATACTTTGTCCTACCTAATTATATCATTCCTACTCTGAACCTGCTGTGATGGAGTCAGAAGTGGCTAGTTCATGAAGTCTGTGGCTATTGGCTGGCAATAATGATATCTTACAGTGGCTGAGGCAACAACTGACAGACCAGCTGGTGCATTTGGACAACCTTCCACCAACGACATGATGCAGGAAAATCACAGAAATCATTTAGGTGGTAATATGCTGAGGATGCCCAGTATTTCTCTGGAAAGAACAGGGTGAACTGTGGTTGCATAAAGGGCACCCAAGAAAAGGAAGCTGTCTTTGGCCTCCCACTACAAAAAAAGGGAATGAGCCATGCCGCCTATGAACCTAGTATGAATATCCCCCAGGTATACCTAAGCCTGGAACTACACAATGAAGTGGTGCCTCCATTTCTATAACCTCTACAAAAATAGGACTCTTTGCAGTGAACTCAGTGAGCCTATGCTCACAAATCCAGAAGGCTTGGAGCACCATGAAGAAGAAACACAGAACAGACTAAGAACTAACAGCAATTGCACATGAACTTAGGCTACACTGAATGATGAAGAATAACATTAAGAAGCACTGCAGAAAGAAAGACTGACATAAGGATTGCTTTGGGAAGCAAAAAAAAAGGAGCCATGGAGGCTACATACTTTGACTGTTTGACTACAGGATGACAGGAGCCACAAGGCATATTTTGACTGTTTAAGTCAGAAAGGCATAGTTGGAGTGTTTGAGCCATGAAGGCATCATGCTTTGACTGTTTACTAGAGAACAAGGTAGTGACATAAAATAACAGTAAAGGACTACTTGAGGCCCTGAATTGGTATGAGCTGTTTTCTAAGGGGTGCAGTGGAGGACAGCACAGGTAGCAGGGTGGAGATTGTGGCAATAATGATACTTCTTGAGTGGCAAAAAAGCTGCACAAAGAGAGCAGGTGTGGAGACAGGCAGGCAGGCAGCTGTGGCTGGAACACATGATGTGTTCCAGCCACAGCCACAGCCAGGGGTTGAAAGAGATAGTTGGCAGCCCCAGTAACACAGGAGGACTATGGAACAGTCCCAGCAGCTTCACCTCACCCCATGCTGCCTGACCATGCAGAATGGCACTGCAAAGAGAGCACTCTGTGTGGAGGAGGCAGCAGCCAGTGCCAGCAAATCATCCCCCTGCCCCGACAACTAATGCCAATTCCAGCTTCACTCCCCAGTGTTGCAACTGCTGCCTCCTTGCCTGCCAGTCACACTGCAAAATGGGTGCCTTGTGTTGAGGAGGCAGCAGCAGGGCCTCACAACTCTCCTAGCCTCATCCAGCAAAGAAACACAGGGCCATAAGCAGCTACACATGGCATGGGGCCATGAAAGAGCCATTACTAATGCCAGCACAGTTTACCTGTCAGGGTTGCTCCTGAGCGCAACGATTGGCAGAATAGCTCAGAGTCTGAAGAGGAACTGCAAAATGTGGGGGAGGAAATTTCCCAGGTCTGGACAGAGTTGGATAGGCCTACTCCTCAAGCTTCAAAGGCATGGTTGGCTGGAGAGGGCCCCTCTCCTCCCATCCCTGTGAGAGATAGCGAACAGGGAGAAGGGGGACTAGCAGAGCCTGAATTCTCAGATGCTAGATGCAGATGCAGAGACAAGAGAGAATTGGCAGGGGCAGAGCTTAAGCAATCTGCCCGATTGGCCCAAGGGAACAGCTGCACTTAGAGTCGTCACAAGATAGAGGCAGATACCCCCCACCCCTTAAGTTAGGACAGCAAGCTCTCCTGTTTCTCAGAAGGTGGGCAACTTCTGTAGTTTTCCTTTGAACTCCCTGAAGGTATTTCCTTTGTAGACCGTGGGTCACTGACAATTAGCATCTAAATGACCCATTGAATTAAGTGGATTAAAAAGCCTTGGAATTGAAGTCTCTTGTCTGTGTTTTGATTTGGCTTTTGAAGTTTTACAGCAGGGGCAAAGGGAAACGTGACATTACCAACTCCAACTGGGTGGGATGTTGGCATTGGATGACCAGCCATTCCACCTGTCTGGTGAAGTCTGTGGAGTTCAGCCACCTGATGGAGTGTGTGGACCAGTAGCCAGCACTGTATACTGTAAGGCAGGGTATGGGTGAGGCCTTTTGCTCTTGAATATGAGATCAGTGCAGGAGACTAGGCTTGTGAACATCGGCTGTATCGTTTACAAATGGCACCTCAACATGAGGGATGGTCTGGCCTTGGGAGAGAGCAAGAATGTTGCATCCCTATGTGCCAGCATCTACAGCCTAATTGAGAACAAGGTGAAGGTGGCCCAGGAGAAGAGACAGGTGAGACAGAACATGACCAACACATATAGTTCATTTAATAGAATTGTAAGGAGAGCAATGTGAAACAACAACAGAAAGATCAAACAAGAACTGGATTCCAAATAGTCACCTTTTCTAAGGGGAAGGGTGTGTTGGATTGAGCTGTCTGCTGCCCATAAGTACAAGAGAAAGCATTGTACAGAACACAAGCTGGCAATTACAGAGTGGTTGGGGTTGTGTATGCATGGGCACAACCACAAAAAGACAGAAGGAATTAAGCTTAAATAGACTGTTGTTAAGAGAATAATAACTTGAAATTATTACATTGGATTTTTTCAGAAGAAAAACTAATGAATAAAAAAGCAGCAACAACAACAATAACAAAAGTTGATATAATGGAAAATGTACTGAATGAAAACTGGAACAAAAGCAGACTGAAACTAAAATGGACCAGGATACATTTATGTTTCCGAATTTGCCACAGGGAGAGAAGCATGTTGGATTGAACTGTTCTGTTATACACTGACCTGAAGGAATTTCAGGAGAAAAACGAATGAATCATGAAGTAATATTATAAATTATAATTAATAAATAACAATGTATGGAATGAAGCCAGGAACAAAAGGAGAATGCAACCAAATGATGGAAATCCAACCAACCCCCCCTCCCTAAGCTTAATATGCAGGGAAATGAACTAAGGTGTGGTGAACTTAGGCTTATATGAGAAATTCATTTTGGTTCAAGTTTGATCAGGATTTACCAAGTTTACACCTTCTGGACTGAACATAGCCAAAGTCCATACACTTCTGAGCTTGAACTATGATTTGCGGACACCCCCCACCAAAAAAAAAAGTGTTTGACAGCATGCATACATTTGCAAAATGTGCATGAAAAATGAAAAATTTGCACAAACATACTTTATTCAATGGGATAAGAATTCATTTATTTCAAAGATGCATGCAACTGATGTGTGCATTTAGGAAAATATGCAAGAAAACACATGCACATTGTCATGTGAAAAGGATCACAATCTGATACGGACACAAGATGAAACACTCTTTAGAGTGAAATTTGGAGAACTTCAACAAGCTTGTGTTTTGTTTGCATGCATATCCCAGGGGGAGAGGGACAGACAAAAATAGGAGGGTAATATCACACACACACGCGTGCGCGTGTGCGAAAAACTGCAGGACAACAAGAACTACATTAAAATTATTTAGGGCACAATCCTATGGGGATAATCAGGTGCCTGAAACTTGGGGCAGCTGACTGTCCAATGCAGGGTGGGCGGACCGTGGAGGGGATCTTCTCCTCTGTGCTCCAGCTGCCCTGTATTTGTGGTGAGATGGCCAATTTTGGCTGTCTAACCAGGCTGCCTCAGAGTGGGGGCAGGGTGAGATGGCACATAGGAAGCATTGCACTGGTGCTTCTCCCTGCCCCCAGGAACACCCCCCTTTTGGCCTCTCTGCACTGCTCTTATGAGCATGGAGCTGGGGACAAACTGTGCATCCTATGAGGCGGCAGGGGAGGGGGCGGGGAGTCAGATTTCTGGGAACTGACTGATTTCTGCCAGCTCCAAGCTAAGTTCCTAAAAATTGAAAAAAAAAATCCTATGGCTGTCTAGACTCCATCTAGCAGCCATAGGATTGTGCCCATAATCTCTTTTGCCTAACAAGGGAGAGAAAATGTATTAACTACCATATTCTATACAAAGACACACAGAGAAAAGGACACAGAACAACTGATAAATCAAAAGGGTATTTCAAAGAGAAAGATTTTGAAAGAAAAACTTTGAGAGAGTTATTGAGTTAAAAGGAAAAAAAAGAAAAAAAGAATGAAATCATGAACAATCCAAAGTCGAAGCCAAGGTAACCCACTCCACAGCAACACAGTCGAGAGAATGTGTTATCACTTCACTTCCTACTCCCAAGCTGCTATACTGCATGACTGAGAGAAATAGAAGATGGTGAAAACTGTATTGAAACACTCAATAGAATTCAGTCCTTGCCCCCAAAGCACAGCGATTGGAGCTCCTAGTAAAACATGCCCTAGAATTAGAAGGCGGATCTGTCAGTCACTCAGCTGCACTCCCCCCTCCCCCGTCCCTCAGTGTTTAGAGAAATGAAACCAAAAGATATTATTTGGAAAGGAGATAGAATGTCTGCATCTCCATGTATGAATCCGTACCAAAGCCCTGTTCTGGCTTCACTTTGGTTCTGGTGGATTCTGCATGAAGCCTGCTTTGCTTTGGGAAGCACTAGAAATGGACTGAAGGGATCCAGTTCTCCTTGGGCTTTGGGCTTCATCTGAATCTGATGCATATCCCTAATATGGAGAACTATGAGACATAAAGAGGAGTGATTTCACCAAAGTCATCAGTGAATTGATTCAGAAAATGATGCTCCCCCTGCCAAAAAAAAAAAAAAACAGGCTCATTTCCCTGAGAGGTTTTTCTCCAGCACTGAAGATGATCAAGCCATTTGGAAGACACATGAACAAAAAGTACTTTAATGTGCCTTTTGCTCATGTACCTTCCAAATTCCCAAATGGAACTCCTGTTGAAAGATCTGCATGTTCTGCAAAACCATCTGCTTTGTAAAAACATGCACAACAATTTGTTGATGTTAACTCCAGGGTCTCGATGCAACACACACTGTTGCTGTAGGCAACTTCACCAGATCGTCCAAGGAGACTTTTGTTTGGCGAGCCTCTGTTTGACTCCATTCTCTCAATTGTTTCTCATGAACATTTCATTAGGTTGTTGTCATCCATCCAGATCTAAATCTTCTTTTGTTCTCAAGTGTTTTTGTTCTGAATGTCTGCCATGGCTCAGGCTGAGAACTGCTATTTGGATTATACAATACAGTAAGGTTTGTTCACAAGCCACTGTCAGCATGCATCTGCCCACTTTCATTAAGGATGCTGCAAGCATTCAAACAAAGTTCTTGAACAAAAAAAATCCCTGTTTCAATGCTTGAAAGCAAAATCAGTGGTAACAGGCCCTTGCTTACCTTGATCCTCCAAGTACCAGCAACAACCACCACCAACACTACTACTACTCCCCTTCACCTATGCAGTATGCAATTACTTACTTGTGCCCTAGGAATAGGGGTGTATGGATCACTCACCCCATTCTGGTCCGGGGCATCCACAGTGGGGGGAGGCAATCCCTCCTTCCCCCCAGAATCCTTCCTGGCCAGCTCTGCTCTGTGGCGAGTCTGTGTAGCTGCCGGCCAGGGCCACCTGCAGCCAGACCTCCATCCGCTGCCAGACTGCGGCCACAAATGGCGGCCGCCATAGCGGCTGCCATTTGTGTCCCTGCATTAGCTGTGATAGGCTACAAATATATTTATGTAGCCTATCATGGCAAAAGGCAGGGATGCAAATGGCATAGCAGCCACCATTTGCATCCCTGCTCTTTGCCTTGATAGGCTACATAAGTATTTACGTAGCCTATCACGGCTAAAGTAGGGAGGGAAATGGCAGCCACAGATCGGGGCAGCCATTCGCGTCTGTGGACGAGGGCAGCGGATGGCTGACAAAAGGTAGGGTCTGTCCCGGGGAAATTTTGTGGGGTGGCAGGGGGGATTGCTCCATTCCGCCATGGACTCCGGGGGGTTGGATTCTAAAGAATCAGGCCTCACTGGAATCCGTGGTGGAATTCTCTAACATCCCTACCGAGGAAGGGGTCAGTCAGCAGCCACAGGCCTCCCTGGCAGAAATGACGTAATGAATGAACATCACTTTCCCAGCTTCACTAGGGATTCTGGCATTGGTAGTCCCAGTATCATTCCCAGTAAGGAAAAACACTTGGCTGGAGCTCTGGGGATGCCAGCCACTTCTGCCTTCCCCAGCCCCAAGGTAAGTTCTTGGACCTTGGGCCATTGAAGGGAGAGGCAGAGGTAAGTGCACTGCAACCACCTTCAAGCTTTTAGGAAATGTCTTGAGCTAAAGCTTTTGCAAGTGCTTGGAGTGAGTGCTCAGACTGAGCACTGGCAAAAGCTCAACCCTTTCAGGGTTGAACAATAGTATGACTGTGCACCCTTACACACTCCAACCTGAGAAAGAACTCTTGAATAAATAGAAGCACTTTTCTTAAGAATTCTCAGAGCAAGGCTGCAAATGTCAAGCCAAGTCCAAACTGAGCTGAGAGGAGTTTCTCCGCTACTAATAAAGACAGACGTTGCCAGCTGCCAAGTCAATGTAACAGTTGCCTTAATAGGAAGCAAGACAACTTCTTTGCCACCTAGGAGTGAAGGCCAGAGATGTTACATCTTAACCATTCTTTAGCTTCTGATCAAAACGTAAGACTGCATTTAAAAAAACAAAACCCAAATACTTACCTGTTAACAGCACTCGTTTTTCCTCCATGCCTTGTGCATTTCTTTATTATGCTGATCAAAAGTACCAGGATGATATAGATCAAACGTGAAAGAATGCATTATCTCGACAGTTGCAGATAAACTTTGCTTCTTCCGCAGGGAAGGATTTACAAGGTGCAGCATTATGCCGAAATAACCCGATATGCACATTAAAGGATGCTAATGTATGGTGTGATAGAATTCCATTGGGAGCCAAGAGGGCTCCCCCCCCCCCCAAGATTGTGGAAGGGATTTAAAATGCCGTAAATTATGTATGGGCAAGCAGTATGCCCTGTGAATGCTTTATGTTTACACTTAATGGGAAACAAATAATACAATAAATCTTACCTGAGGCAAATAATAGCTCCTCTATGAAATAAATACACCAAGTCTCAGGGAAAACACATGGTTAACATTTTGATTTATTTGTTTCTTTTCAAATAGTGGACATAATCACTGTGGCATGGCTACAAGACGTGGTGGTGGAGTGGGAGTTTTTGGGGAGGGGAGGATTTCCCCGCAGTCTCTTTGGAACAAGTAGCAGGTGGTCTGTATTTAAATGCAACATGAATCCATTTGGTGTTATGTAAGTAGCAGAAATTGCATAGCTACCCCTCCTTGCTTAGGATTTAGTGGTGATATTTGCTCTCTGCGTACATCCCATTTCCTAGTTACATGGCCTTCGATATGCTCTACATGTCAGCTGCAAAAGGAAATCTGGCTGAAATGATTAGAATTATGAAATGGGAGCAGGGGAGTAGAGATGGGAAGGAGAAAAAAGCACATTGCAGCCACAAAACTTGGAAAATAAAAAGATGAAACATGTTTTGGGGGGTAAACCAAGGGCCACATTTATGTAACTTACAAGGAAGATATGCAGCAATATCTTAACAGCCATGTGGGTCTCACAGAGGCAGTGGCAGCATTGTCCCTGCCTCCTCCCTGCATAATGTATGGGTGAGCCAACCTTGGATTTCATTGCTTCTGGATGGCCAGCCCCCTCTTGGTTGAAGAGCCCACAAAGCCTCAAAGCTTTGGTTGTGAATTTGAAGGGAGCTCAAAATGGACCATGTGCCCATTCTCCAGGTCCCACAGTAGGGATGTCAGAGAATTCTGCGACGGATCTTGGTGAGGCTGAATGAGGGTGAATTCATTAGCCTGCAACCCCCCCCGCCCCCCGCGGATCTCCCCCGGGATGAGACTTACCTGGGGCAGATGTTTCGGACAGCAGCAGCTCCAGCGGCGGCTTCGGTGGTGGTGGCGGCGGCAGCTGGTCTTCCAACCGGCTGCCGCTGCCACCATTTGCAGTCTGTGTTGTTGTTGTTTTTTCCCCATAGGCGTGATAGGCTATGTAAAGACTTATGTAGCCTATCACGTCTGGGTAAAAAAAAAAAAAATGCATACGCAAATGGCGGCGGCTATGGCCGCCGCCATTTGCATTCCTTATTTTTCGCCGTCTTAGTCTACATCAATATTTATGTAGACTAAGACGAAGACAAGAAAGGGGAACGCAAATAGCGCCCAGTACGCTATTTGCGTTCCCCTTTCTTTTCTTCGTCTTAGTCTACATAAATATTGATGTAGACTAAGACGGTGAAAAATAAGGAATGCAAATGGCGGCGGCCATAGCCGCCGCCATTTGTGTACGCTTTGTTGTTGTGTTTTTTACCCAGATCCCTCCACAGCCGGAAATCTGGCTGTGGAAGGCTCTGGCCTGGGCCTGGCTGGCTTCTCCGCGGAGCCGCCGCGGAGCACAGCCGGCCGTCGAGGATTCTGGGGGGGAGGACCGGATCGCCTCCCCCCCATTGAGGATTCCAGGGGGAGGGACGGAACGCCTCCCCCCCCAACCATGAACAGAATCCATGGAAAGGTAAGTGACTTTCGTATATCCCTATCCCACAGACCTACAGGTGCTGCCCTGGGACTGGAGAGCAGGAGAGAAGCACACTCTGGCTTCTGCCATCAGCCAGGGGGCCTAGAGCCACTGAGAGGCTCCCCTCCACACTTCCCAGGGATAACATCAAGCCAAGTGGGAGACCCATCCATCGGCCAAAGAAAGAACAGTTGTAGGGAGCTTGCTTCTTTGTCCCTGCTGGAAAGAACACTCAACTTCAACTGAGAGTTTCCCTGGTGAGGTCTGCAGAAGTAAGTGAAAAGAACACTCAGCCCCCATCCATCAGCCTAAGGAACAACAGCCACTCCCAAGCAAGAACAGGAACAAGGGAAGCTCAGCTAGGCTGAAAAGTGCACTTAGGGAGCAACCCTATGGGGATAGTCGGCTGCCTCCAAACCTGCCTCCAACTATCCAGTGCAGGGTGGGTGGAGCTCACAGGGGATCCTCTCCTCCATAGTCCGGCCACCCTGTATTTGCAACTAGACAGCTGATTTTGGCTGTCTAGCTGGGGACGTTGGAACAGTTGGGAGGAGGCCGGACAGCACATAGGAAGCATTATAACGATGCTTCTGTGGTCTCCTCCCCTCTTCACCCCGGGAATGCTCCCTTTTCACCTGCTGCACATTGTGCTTATGAGAGTGGAGATGAGGACCAACCATGATGCCTATGAGGTGGTGGGGGAGGGAGAAGGGAGGGAGGTTTCTGGGAAACCCAGAAACTGAAAAACCCTATGGCCATCTAGACACTGTCTAGCAGCCATAGGATTGCTCCCTCCAATGACTGCTTTTAGTTCACCATCTAGTTCTGGCCTTGAAAAACTGATCTCCGGTCATCTCCCTCCTATTCCTTTTTCCATCCAAAGTCCCAGCCTCTTTCCTACTGTGTTTTGTTCCTTAGTTTGTAAACCTGCTGGCCGGGCCTGTCTCTCTGTTTTTACTGATGTGAGCCAGTTTGGGAGGGAATAGTTATCCGAAAAGCAGGATAAAATTGCAGTGCATAAAAATAGGAGAAGCTTATGGCAAACATTGTTCCCAAAGAGCCACGCCAAAGGCATGGCCAAGTTCCATGGCATGCAACATGGCCAAGTTCCATGGCACGCCAAAGGCATGGCCAATTATCACAGTAATTATATGACTACCCTTGGCCAACTACCCTACTCCGGTCAGAACAGGCAGGTGAAAAAATACTCCCAACAGCCAATCAGGAGAGCAAGCAAAAAACTCCGGCCTGCCCCCAAGGCTTGTTTATGAAGTAAAAGTCATACTAAATCCTGATAGGGAGGGATGGATGGGTGCCACCAAAGGGAAAGAAGGCTCAGCATAGGGATGTTGGAGAAAGTTGAGAGAGATTAAAATGAGCTCGGATTTCTGAGAATGGGACCTGCAGAATCCGCTGCGGGGTGATCCCCTCAGGCCCTGCGGCGTCCGTGGGCTTTCAGATGATTTTTTTACTTTCCCAAAGTTTATGCATATAAATCCATAGAAAAATGCATAAGTTTCTGCTGAGGAAACATAGAATGGAATAAGGTACAACACACTTAATGTTCTGTTGTGGGGTAAATTAAGTAAATACTTGCATAAATATTTAAATAATTATTTGTGTATTTTTCTGCATGTTGAAAAAACAATATTCGCATCCCTCTGTCGGCGGATGACAGAACGAAAGGCGCCTGACAATCGGCAAAACACAGACGGAGCGGATTTTACACAGTCTGTACATCCCTAGCCCAGCATGGGGATGGAGTGGCCTTATATATGCTGAAGCCCCACCACTCCTGAAGCACCCCCGCCACAATGTGCATCCAAATATTCTCCTATGTGCCCAGGTTCCTCTCGGAGTGGCTACTATGTGTTCCCACATGTCCATGCACCTGTTTCTGGCTCAGGGTAAGGATGGAAGTGACATGACAGAGCAATGGCTTTTGGAAAGGGGGGAAAAACCCACTGAAAATTGCATTTGGGCATCACCACCTGTCCAAGAGTCTGCCAGTTTTGCAGGTCAGTACCTGGTGTTGGGATCCCGAGAAAGGATTGGGATTCTGTTGCTGTACTGCCTAGGGATGGCAGAGAATTCCATCACGGATTCCAGTGAGGCCAGATTCTGAAGAATTAATGGCAGAACAGCCTTCTGCCCCCACCCCGCAGAATCCCCCAGGATGGAACTTACCTGGGGCGGCAGCAGCGGCGGCTGATCTCCTGGCCGGCCGCAGCCAGGCTGCTGCGGCCGCCATTGCTGCCCTTGCAGCTGTGATAGGCTACGTAAGAATTTACATAGCCTAGCACGGCTAACCCCCCCCCAAAACCCCAGCGTACGCAAATGGCGACAGCTACGGCGGCCACCATTTGCGTTCTCTATTTTTCGCCGTTCTAGCCTACGTAAATATTTACGGAGGCAATTACGGCGGGAAAAAAAAGGAAACCGCAAATAGCATAGGGGGCACTATTTGCATTCTTTTTTTTCCGCCCACTACTGCGGACGGCCCTGGCCGGCCGCTCTGTGGAGCCGCCGTGGAGCAGAGCCGGCCAGGCAGGATTCTGGGGGGGGGAGGACCAAATCACCTCCCCCCCATCGAGGATTCCGGGGGGAGGGATGGAGAGCCTCCCCCGCCCAGCGGATGCCCTGACCGGAACCAGGTCAGAGATTCGTACATCCCTAGTACTGCCCACCTGCTGCCTATCACTTTCCCTGCCGGAGCTGACAAAGGTGGTCTTGAGTGGTGTGTTGAGGTCCCTAAGGTTTGTGGTCCTGGGGTCTTAAATATCCACAGTGAGGCTAATGTATCAAATGCAGCTCAGGATTTCATGGCTGCCATGTCAATCATGGACCTATCTCAAATAGGGATGTTACATGTTAGAGAAATCTGCCACAGATTCAAATAAGGCTGGATTCTTTGGAATCTGGCCTCTTAATCCGTGGCTGATCGGCCCCACTTACCTCCGCTTCAGGAGGATTCCGCGCAGGACAGCACTCGGCTGCTTGTTCCACCGGAGCCATTCTCCTCTGCGCCTATCGCCATTTTTTTTTAAATGGCGATCGGCAGGGTGTGCCCATAGAGTTATACACAAAATAGAGCCATGAATCTTGGATATAAGCCTATGGACACATAGACTTACATGCAAGATTCACGGCTCTATTTTGCATGTAAGTCTATGGGTGCATCCTGCCGATCGCCATTTTATTAAATAGAGCCATGCACTTACCTTCACTCCAGGAGGATTCCCTGCAGAACGGCACTTGGCTGGAGGCTTAACCGGACCTGTTCGCCTCCACGCCAATCGCCATGTTGCTTAAAAAAATGGCAAACAGCAGGATGTGCCCATAGACTTATACGCAAAATAGGGCCATGAATCTTGCATATAAGTCTATGGGCACATCCTGCCAATTGCCATTTTTTTAAGCAACATGACAATCAGTGCTGAGGCAAACAGGTCCAGATAAGCAGCCCTCAAGCTGGGCGGCTCCACGGAATCCATGCAGAGTGGAGCCATTCCGGAGGATTCCGGGGGGGGGGGGAGAAACGGATCCCCCCCCCGGGCAGATTACCCACCGGAATGGATAGTGGGGAATCATACATCCCTAACCCAAATCATGTCTGGCCCACCCCATGTGGCAGGACACATGTTGCATCTGTTTTTCTGTATTGGTCTAGGATAAAATGATTGGTGGGTACAGACTGCAGACTCTGGCCTCATCCATCAGCCAGAGAACCAAGGGTCACTGGGAGGCTGAATCCCCTGCCTGCCAGAATAAACATCTCAGCAAGGAGGAGACCAACATAGCCCCATACATCAGAAAGAGAAGGAACAGCTGCAGGCAGCTTGTTTTGCTCTTCCCTGCCCGAAAGAACAGCCATAAACACTTTGAAACTAAGAACTGGTGCCTTTGTTTTGTTTTGTTTTTCTTCTCCCTCCCAATCCCTTTTCATTTGTGTCATGTCCTTTAGATTGTAAGCCTGAGGGCAAGGACTGTATTATTATTAATCTTTGTAAGCCGCTCTAGGAACCTTTTGGGGGTGGGAAACAGGGTAAAATGTTGTAAATAAATAAATAAAATCTTCCTATCATGCTTTCCCATCTAGGCAATTAAAATATGCCAGGGCTGGACTGGAGACATGGACCTCAGAGATGGTCATTGCCTCTTTGAGGGATGGCACTGTCCCTGCTGCCTTGAAGGAGGCAGTCCAGTTCTGTGGCTTCCTGAAGTGAAGTGGGCTTCCCTGTGAAGCTAACAGAACCAAAATCTGAGTTGAACAAGGCTTCATTACTGACTTGTGTTTCAGGCATGCAATAGATGTTGAGACTTTATGTCTCCTGCAAATAGCGGTTTTTAGTTACGTTTTTCTAAATGCTGATTATGAGCACCATGAGGGGTGAGGGAGGGAGTGTGGTTGAGTGACTGACATGTCCATCTTCTAATCCTAGGGCACATTTTGCCAGAGGATCCAATCACTGTGCTTTCAGAAAAGGCAAGGGTGGGTCTGTGAGATGGCCATTCTTCCCATGCCAGCAGGGTTCACTATGAAAAAAGCCTCAAACTGTTTTTCAAGTATCACAACTCCTTGGCTCCTCCTGCACCTATCCATTTGCAAACTTTGCAGGTACCTTGACTGGGAACAGCTCTATAACATACGTCATTTTCATACCATGTGTCCAAAAAAGCAGAGGAGGGGAGAAGGGGAAAGGAATCACCCCCTTCTTTAAAATATTGAGGATGCCCCTTCCACATGCTGAACCTATCTGCTGAACCTATCCTTCTAAAACTTCCCAGGCATGTTTTTTTGGGGGGTTGTGTTTGTTTTATTTAATTTGGGGGCACCTCCTCAGTCATTTTCAGAATAATAGTCCACAAAGGACATAGGGGAATAACTGTGTCCTTGTTTGGAGATCTTAGAAAATGTCTGGGCTGGTCTTGAGCATGCACACGCACACGCACACACACCCTGGTACTGCCCCTGGTAGCTATCATTATGAAATTTGATAAGATTGACCCCTTCAAAAGGGACAACTATCCCTGCATGTCTTATCCAATTATGCAATGATTTTTAAATGTTATCAGCAGTTCCCTTAAAAAAGATAATAATGAAGGCACACCTACTTTTTGAGATTTGGCAGATGTCATCTTTCCAAAGGGGCTGCTAGGCCTACAACTATCATTCAATTGCCTGCCAATACTAGACCAGATAGACATTGAACCTGACATAAGGATGTTTTCTTCTATGTTCCTAAGATAGCTTGGGGAAGATTTACAACAGACATGGGCACACAAAATACCATCACTGTTCTGGTCCCTCTTGAAGCTTTCTCCCCTAAAGGAAGTCATGATCAAGGTTTCAATAAATATACATGAGTGAGCTTAAGATTGCAGCCTTAACGTTAGATATGGTTATCAGACTATTATGGCATTCGATGGAGAAAGGGAGATACCATGAAGTGAACACTGAACTAGCATCCATTGCCTGTTTGGTAATAATTGCAACGGTTGCAACGCTGACCAACACATCACTTTAAGCAGCATTTGGTCCCAGCCCAAAGTTCTATGCTGTATTGCATTTCAAACCTATTAAGAGCAATTTGCTATAGTCCAATTTAGGGTTCACTTAAGCATGAAAACCATGTACAAGGAAAAGGAAAATGAAACAGTACCAGCCAAGGCATATTTGAATGAACAATATTAGTAATAAGATAGTTTAAATGTTCCATTAAGTCTGAATTGTTATATTGTG
Organism: Heloderma suspectum; assembly: GCF_057233095.1. Taxonomy (NCBI): domain Eukaryota; kingdom Metazoa; phylum Chordata; class Lepidosauria; order Squamata; family Helodermatidae; genus Heloderma; species Heloderma suspectum. Next base: position 32,411,967 of record NC_139465.1, read on the forward strand.
GTACTGCTGTTTAATAGCTTCTGATTTTAGTAATAAGATTTTGTTTTTATGTTAGCAGCTCTCCACCTTTGGATGAAAACTGGAGATCGATCTATCTATCTATCTATCTATCTATCTATCTATCTATCTATCTATCTATCTATCTATCATCTATCTATCTACTGTATATCTACCTAGATATCGATTTCGATAGATGTGTGTGTGTGTGTGTGTGTGTATGCTGTGTCAGAATAATTGGCATCCAATATGAAATGGAACCTAAATTGATACATTGATTTAAATTTAGTTTTCTTAGGTGCCATCCAGTCCCCCAGTAACCCATTCAACAGGGTCTCCTGAATCTCTGTGTAGGGGCTTCAGTGGGTAGGAGGGAACATGTAATTCTTCCATCAGTGCAATTGATCCAATTGACCACTGATTCATCCAACCCGGCATTTCTCATGATGTACTCTGCATATAAGTTAAATAAGCAGGGTGACAATATGCAGCCTTGTCGTACTCCTATCCCAATTTTGAACCAATCGGTTGTTCCATGTCTGGTTCTTACTGTTGCTTCTTGACCCTCGTACAGGTTTCTCAGGAGACAGGTAAGGTGGTCTGGTACCCCCATCTCTTTCAGAATTTGCCACAGTTTGTTGTGATCCACACAATCAAAGGCTTTAGCATAGTCAATGAAGCGGAAATAGACATTTTTCTGGAATTCTCTTGCTTTCTCCATGACCCAGCGAAAGTTGGCGATTTGATCTCTGTTCCTCTGCCTCTTCGAAACCCAACTTGTACTTCCAGTAGTTCTCGGTTCGCATACTGCTGAAGCCTAGCTTGTAGGATTTTGAGCATAACCTTGCTGGCATGTGAAATGAGCGCAATTTGTACAGTAGTTTGAACACTCTTTGGCATTGCCCGTCTTTGGAATTGGAATGTAAACTGACCTTTTCCAGTCTTGTGGCCACTGTTGAGTGCTCCAAATTTGTTGGCATATTGCTTGCAGCACTTTAACAACATCATCTTTTAGGATTTTAAATAGCTCAGCTGGAAGACTATCATCTCCACTAGCTTTGTTGTTAGTAATGCTTCCTAAGGCCCACTTGACTTCACTCTCACGGATGTCCGGCTCAAGTTCAGTGACCACACTATCATGGCTATCAGGGACACTCCGATCTTTCCTGTATAGTTCTTCTGTGTATTCTTGCCACCTCTTCTTAATATCATCTGCTTCTGTTAGGTCCCTGCCTTCTTGGTCCTTTATCATGCCCGGCTTTGCACAAAATGTTCCCTTGAAATCTCCAATTTTCTTGAAGAGATCTCTAGTCTTTCTCATTCTGTTGTTTTCCTCGATATCTTTGCATTGTTCATTTAAGAAGGCCTTCTTGTCTCTCCTTGCTATTCTCTGGAAATCTGCATTCAGTTGGATATGTCTTCCCCTTTCTCCCTTGCTTTTCACTTCCCTTCTTTCCTCAGCTACTTGTAAAGCCTCATCAGACAGCCACTTGGCTTCTTGCATTTCTTTTTCTTTGGGATGGATTGAGTTGTGGCCTCCTGAACAATGTTACGGACCTCCATCCATAGTTCCTCAGGTACTCTGTCTATCAGGTCTAATCCCTGAAATCTATTTCGCACCTCCACTGTATATTCATCAGGGATATGATTGAGGTCATACCTGAATGGTTTAGTGGTTTTCCCTACGTTCTTCAATTTCAGCCGAAATTTTGCAAGAAGCAGCTCATGATCTGAGACACAGTGAGCTCCAGGTCTCGTTTTTACTGACTGTATAGAGCTTCTCCATCTTTGGCTGCAAAGTACATAATCAATCTGATTTCGATATTGACCATCTGGTGATGTCCATGTGTAGAGTTGCCTCTTGTGCGGTTGGAAAAGAGTGTTTGCTATGATCAGTGTGTTCTCTTGGCAAAACTCTATTAGCCTTTGTCCTGCTTCATTTTGTACACCAAGGCCATGCTTGCCTGTTATCCTGGTGATTTCTTGACTTCCTACTTTAGCATTCCAATCCCCTATGACGAAGAGGACATCTTTTTTTTGTGTTAGTTCTAGAAGGTGTTGTAGGTCTTCATAAAATCAATCAACCTCAGCTTCTTCGGCCTCAGTGTTTGGGGCATAGACTTGAATTACTGTGATGTAGGGATGTATGAAAGGTACTTACCTTTCAGCGGATTATGCTGATGCTGGGGGGGATGCATTCCATCCCTCCCCCCGGAATCCTGGCTGGAGGGGGAGGCACTCCGTTTCTCCCCCCCAGAATCCTGGCCAGCCGGCTCCGCTCCGCAGGGATTCTGCGGAGCTGCCGGCTGGCTCCGCCAGCAGCTGGACATCCGACCGCTGGCTAGCAGGGACACAAATGGCGGCGGCTGTAGCCACCGCCGTTTGCTTCCCTGCAGTCAGCTGTGATAGGCTACGTAAATGTTTACATAGTCTATCAAGACTGATTAAAAAAAAAAAAAAGCGCGTATGCAAATGGCGGCGCCCATGGGCACCACCATTTGCATTCCTTATTTTGTTTAATGTTTAATCTACGTAAACATTTACGTAGACTAAGACAGCGAAAATAAGGGGAATGCAAATAGCGTAGATGCTATGCTATTTGCGTTCCCCTTATTTTTGCCGTCTTAGTCTACGTAAATGTTTATGTAGACTAAGATGTGCCAAAATAAGGAACACAAATGGCGGTGTCCATGGATGCCGCCATTTGCGTACGTGCGTTTGTTGGGGTTTTTTTTAATCAGCCGTGATAGGCTACGTAAACATTTACGTAGCCTATCACGGTGTTTTTTTTAAATATCTAGCCTTGATAGGCTACGTAAATCTTTATGTAGCCTATCACTTTTTTTTTTTTTTTTAACCTGGAAATGGCGGCGGCAGCCGGTCGGACGACCAGCCGTCGCAGCCGCTGCCGAACCGCCGCCGAACCACCGCCGCCAGGGAGATCTGCCTAAGGTAAGTCCCGTCCCAGGGGGGTGGGGGGCCATTCCACCACCTATTTTGGGGGGCCGAATGCACTGGCTTTCGGCCTCCCTGAGATCCGTTGCAGAACTTTCGTACATTCCTACTGTGAAGTTGCATGGTTTGCCTTGGATTCGTACTGAGATCATTCTATCGTTTTTAAGATTGTACCCCAGTACTGCTTTTCCCACCCTTTTGTTGACTATGAGTGCTACTCCATTTCTTCTCAGGGATTCTTGCCCACAGTAGTAGATATGATGGTCACCTGAATTAAATTCGCCCATGCTTGTCCATTTTAGTTCGCTGATTCCCAAGATGTCGATGTTCAATCTTTCCATCTCATGTTTGACCACCTCCAGCTTACCTTGATTCATTGATCTTACATTCCAGGTTCCTAAACAATATTGTTCTTTACAGCATCAGATTTTCTTTTCACCACCAGACATATCCACAGCTGAGTGTCCTTTCGGCTTTGGCCCAGCCGCTTCACTCTTTCTGGCGCTATTTGGAAATTCCCTCTGCTCTTCCCCAGTAGTATATTGGACACCTTCCGACCTGAGGGGCTCATCTTCCGGCGTCATCTCTTTTAGCCTTGTGATACGTTCCATGGGGTTTTCTTGGCAAGAATACTGGAGTGGGTTGCCATTTCCTTCTCCAGTGGACCACATTTTGTCAGAACTCTCTGCCATGACCTGTCCGTCTTGGGTGGCCCTGCATGGCATAGCTTATGGCTTCACTGAGTTACGCAAGCCCCTTCGCCACAACAAGGCAGTGATCCATGAAGGGGTAGACAAGATAGAGGTGTACAAAATTATGCATGGTGTGGAGAAAATGGATAGGGAGACATTTTTGTCCCTCTCTCATAATACTAGAACTTGGGGTCATCCCATGAAGTTGATTGGAGGAAGGTTCAGGACAGATGAAATGAAGTCTTTCTTCACACAGCACATAGTTAAACTATGGGATTTGCTACCACAAGATGTAGTGATGGCCACCAATTTGGATGGCTTTAAAAAGGGGTTAGACACGTTCATGGAGGAGAAAGCTATAAATGGCTACGAGCCCTGATGCCTTTATCCTACCTCTAGTACCAGAGGCAGTACAAAGTAGGCCTATGTACACCAGTTGCTGAGGAACATGGGCAAGAGGGTGCTGTTGCAGTCATGTCTTGCTTATGGGTTTCCCATGGGCAGCCAGTTGACCATTGTGTGAACAGAATGCTGGACTAGATGGACCCTTGCTCTGACCCAGCATGGCTCTTCTTATGTTCTTCAGTTCTTAAAATGCTGACTGACTGACTGACTGACTGACTGACTCTCTCTCTCTCCCTCCCTCCCTCTCTCTCTCTCTCTCTCTGTGTGTGTGTGTGCACATGTGTGTGTGTAGCAGGTGGTGGAAAACCAGAGGAGAGGAAATGGAATGGAATATTCAGAAAAAGTCATGACTGGCTGGTATCCTAAAGAGGACTCCTCCACTGCCACATTTTATTGAAGGTACCATTTGTTCAGCTGGCTGTCACCTCCATCTTTCCCCACTCTGTGCTCATAGGGACACAGAACTTCTTGCTGATACCCTTCAGTACAACAATATATTTGTATATCTTGGTGACAGAATGAATAATAGAAAACATAGTTTTTAAGGAGCATTGCTATGGGGATAAACTATGATCTGCAAATGTGAAACTCCTCATGCATATTCTTGTCTTGTTCAATACTGATTTGCTAGTAATCTGAATAGTGTTCTTGTATAATGTTAACATATGTTGTAAGCAAATAATGCTATTCATATGAAGCTACCTTACAGTGTGTTAGGGATGTACAAATCAGTCTATGTCTGATCTGTTTCAGTTTCACATGTGTAAGTCTATTCCATCCAATTTCCATGTAATTTTGCATTTTTTTGTAAAACCACAAAATACATATTTATTTTCATAAACAACCTTCCCTAACATATGCATTCTGTAGGTACCTTTCCCTAATATATACCAAAAGCTATGTATCTTTCCCTAATATACACAGATTTGTTGCAACTTCTCCTAATATATGGCCTTTTGTATGCAATTTTTGAGCTGGGAACTGCATTCCAAACTTCGGAGGGAATTTCAGGAGGTGCAGCTTGCATGACAAGCATTTAGAGAAGAGCAGAATCTGAAGGATAACCGTGCTTTGAAATGAATAGAAGTCCAGCATTCCGACTGTTAATCTATCTATATCAGTTAGGGCTGGATGAATCAGTTTCCTTTTGCTGTGATTCATTTTTGCATTTGTTAATACATGATTTCATCCTATTGTCTTCCAAAGTTAATCAGCATTTTTTTTTAAAAAAGTATCCTTCAAAATACAATTTTTTGGTATGATTTGTCATGATTTATAGTTGCATTTCTGTATATATTGCATACATGCTTATATATAAAATATATAGGGGTGGGTGAACAAGCAATCTTCGAGCTTGCCAAAATTCTCCAAACAGCAGCTCATTGCTTGTCTCACACTTGATTTACATTTGTGCTTGCAAATGCTGCTCATTTTGTATGAACACAGAAATTGCACAAAGTGAACACCTATTGAATGTGAAAGTTTTGCAAACATCCCAACATTTGTGCAAATTTTCAAAGTTGCATACATTTCTCCCATAGACTGAAGTGGGGCTGTTTTTAAAATCTGCACAAATTTGGAAATTTGTGCAAATGAAATGGGCAAAGTGGTGCAAATCAAACACGAGCACATGCTCAGTAATTTGTGAGCATTTTCAGCAGACACAGTCTCATACTTGCATTCAGGGTTGCAAACAGGGCATGTCTGCATATTTTGCAAGCAGAAATTAAATTCTCATACATCCCTAGATGACAACACTAGTATAGTATACAAGAAGAAGAAGAAGAAGAAGAAGAAGAAGAAGAAGAAGAAAACACCCACCATACAAAATATAGTTTTGTATATTTGCTAGACTGAAGCATGGTTTTGTTTTGTTTTAAAGTTTGCCCGGGCATGTGTAAGGAGCCAAGAACTGTGTTACTGCTATCAGAGAACTCGAAAGGCTACTGGACTATATAATTCTGATTCACAAATAAACTGGTGGTGATTGGATCAAGATTAAATGAAATTGTAAGGCAGGGATGGAAACCTTTGTCCCTGGATATATTTTTGGCCTACAACTCCTATCCTGCCTAAACATTGCTCCTGCTAGCTGGAGCTGATAAGATCTGAATGAGCACAGGTTTTCCACCTCTGTTCTAAAGCCTAATGTTGTCCACTCTTTGACCAGCAGGTGCAGTCCTTACCAGTATTTTGACTGAAGATCTTTCCTAGCCTGGTACCTAAAACCTGGTAAACTGGAGATTCCAGTCAGACAGAATTCAGGAAAGTCATGTTCTTACACTTTGGAGGAGAGGGTATAAGCCTCAAGCAGAGAGGAATGAGCCTGAGGCTTATGTAGCTTTCCACACCAAGTGTCAGACCATTAATGTCAGTCAGAGCTTAGGTATGTAAATTCTGTCATGAGTTCATAAGATCCATTCATCATGAAAAAAAAGGCAGGGAAAGAGAACAGGGAATGGCTTAGGGAATAGGACAGGTGAGTGGGCTTTCATTAACTATTCTCAAGGTTGATATAAAAGTTATGGAGAAAAAAGTGCTCTGTTCTTCTGACTACCTGATTAAGCCATGTCTGTCACACAGACACAAAGTGTTTGATGTTAATTATCCAATGTGGGCAGGAAAATGGCAGTCCCAGAATTGCTATATGAGAAGTACCCCATGCAGCCTCCTTTCTGCACTCTGCAGGGTGCAGGAAGCAATGGGGAAGAATTGAAGAAACCTGTCTAACATGAACATATTGGTTCAGGTAGTATGTTGTGAGAAATGTGAAACAAAAGTAATTGCATGGCTACCTCAAATGGGGAAAAAAATCTTTATTGCATTGTGCTTGTGGCAGGGAAACCTCTGATTGGTTGAGCTACTGTGGTAGCACGAAATGTTCTGTTGCTCAAAGAACTGAATAGTTTGCAGTCCAGCTTCTGTGAGCAATGGGAAAGTTGTCAGTTCAGCGGTGATCAACTCTCACATAGGCGCTGGCTGAATGAGGGCTAAAAAGTCCTGTGATACAGGGAAAAATGGAAAAGGAAGTTGACAAAGGGTGTGAAGCAAGTAATGGATTGAGCAAGAGCAACATGCAAGAAGGAATGAGGCTTGAATATACAGACAGAAGAGGCAAGGCAGGAAGGGGCTTGTTAAAGAGGAGGTTCTGAAACAAATTCATCGTGCTTAAGATCATGAAAAGCAATCTGTATTCATGGTTAAAAGGGAGGGATGTGCTGATGACAATGCTCAAGGGCAGAATGGCCAAAGAAAGTAGGACAAAGTAGGCAGTGGCCTGAAATGGAGTAACTCAGTGAGAAAATGGATGGTGAGGATCTGATTTGGAAAGGAGGAACCAAGGACAATGTAGGACGCCAACCAAAAGCTGGAAAGTAAGAAAAAGAATGTGTACTATTGGTATACAAGTAAGATTTGGAGGTCTGGGGACATAAGGTTGCTGTTTCTAGAGTCTGGATCCTGACAGAGGAATATTGCCCATTATAGCTAGGAATATCAGAGGAATCCATCCCTGGACTCCTTGCCCCCCTGGACTTCAGCTCACTTCCCCACAAGCTGGTCTGACTCAATATGCATCAAGGCAGACCACCTCTCAGATTTTTCCAGTTTTATTTAATTTATATAAATAGAAATGTGCACAAATTGTGGGGCACAATTTTGTGCAGTTTATGCAAATTTTTGGCTGTAATTTGCATATTCTGTGCAAATTGCAGCCTCAATTTGCATAATTTACATGATTAGTGCCCCACAGTTTGTGCACATTTCTATTTATGTAAATTAAAACAACAACAAGAGTTCCCACATTTCAGAAAAAACCCTATGGCTCAGCTCAGCCCGCAAATGCAAGCTGAGCTGGGTGCTCATCAGGAGTCTGTCAAGCCCCCAAAGAGCCCAAATCCACAGTAACAGACATCCCTGGTTGTACAGAGATTAGCAATGTGAAAACAGGTGAAGTATGTTGTGAATATACTCCTTACAGGAATCCTTGGGGCCTGATTTCCTTCCTTCCTCCCTGCTCCCAGCAGGCTGCAGAGTGAGGAAAGGGCTTATTGCCTTCAATCTGGCTTTTTGATGATTCTGTGTCATTATATAGCATGAACAAGTTCTCAGTCAGTGAGAGCAAAGCATTCTGCCCTCACACTACAGCCAGCTGGGAGACAAAAATGGTGTCTGTGCAATCTACTGGAACTTTTTGGGATATGATTACCAACCTAACTAGGCCTGTGGAATGAGGAAGGAAGGTTCTTGTATAATCCACTCCATGCGTGTTTTGTAGATGGGCTGCAATCTTCCACTCCATCATCCACTCATTGATGGATGCAGATTTCCCCCCTCCCTCCGGAAAAGTACACACACACACACGCACACACATCTCCATCTGAATTCATAGAAATTTTGCTGGTATGTAACATCTTGCATACTTTTCTTAGCTCAGTGTAAAAGCAATGAGTATACCCCCCCCCCCACACACACACAGATTACTACATTGAAGAGGCTGAAGAGAGATCAGAGAGGTGCAAAATGTTGGTGGAAGGGGTTAATGGTGTATACATTGTCATCTTTGTATGCAGCTTCCTTCATTTCTGTTTGTTTGTTTGTTTGTTTTTTAATGACCAAAGTTGCATACAATCCTGGAAAGATTTTCAAAAATGGTCTGCACGTGTGTGGAATTTGCATCACTCTGAAAAGATTCTGTGTATCTGTGAAGATTCTGTGGGGCGGATTCATAGAAATCTGGTGTCATGATACATTATGGATTTCTCTGACATCCCTACTATGAAACAGGGGGCAGGAGTGAAAAGGGTGAGATGGGGGTACATTCTTGAAACCTCTCCCCCTCTGGAGCACCCCAATTTTGAGCCAGAAAAGCTGTGAGAAGGTTTAGCTCAGCAATACTTCTAGTGCAGATTTTCTGTGTTACTATTGCTGTTTATTGTGGGATGATTGGGGTGCGGGGCTGGAGATGTTGCCTGCAAGCCACTTTATGCATTTAATATATGAATTTAAATATGGGATATAAATACCCTGAATAAAATAAAGGATTTTCAGCAAGACGCAAAATTCGTGAAGTTCATATGTCCTTATGGTGTCACAGCATTTCAGCTAAATTTTGTTTTTAATCAAATGTGGATGCTTTTGATTGAGCAAACTATGTGAAAAGAGGGAGGGGGAGTTAAAGTTGTGTGTACCATCCTGGGATCCCTCATGGATGAAGAGCAAGTTATATATATATATATATATATATATATATATATATATATTTAAAAAAAGGGGGGGGAAGAGTTTTGATATATCTAGACATTTTTCTTAGAAGAATCTCTCACATCGCTAAGCTCTCATTTTCAAGAAGAGTTTATATTCTTGAAAGGAAAATCTTCTGCCCCATTTGCATGAAAGAGATTGCTGTTTTAGCTACAGCAGATTAATCTACTCCCTCTGCCATTCAGAACTGTGCAAATTTGTAAGACTGGGTGGTAGGAAATGAAGCTATTAACAACTAACATCTGTATAGCAAAAACAGCCAGAATGAATTATTGAATATTCATCAATCACATATTTGTAAGAAGCTGAATTAATTGTTATGTGTAAGCATTCCTTTGAAATTAGATCAATTAGGAAACTACCAACATAGGGGGTTTATAGTTGTTTTAACTGGCTCTTGTGTGGTACAGATTTTAGTGTAGGCATTTAACGTTGCAGGGCTAGTAGGGATGTATGAGAAATTTGTTTCAGTTCAGTTTTTATCAAGTCCATATATTTCTGAGCTTGCACTGTGATTTGAACACAAAGAAAATGTGTTCAATAGCATGTGTACATTTGAAAAATGTGCATGAAAAATGTGCACTTTTGAAAAATGTGCACAAGCATGGTTTAATTAATGGGATAAGAATGTGCACATTTCAGAGATGTGCTCAAATGATGCATACATTAGGAAAAATACAAATGAAAATGCACACAGATTTTCACAGGGGGAAAAAACACACACACATGTCATATCTCATAAACTGGTAGGGACTCGAATCAGAACAAACTTCAAGGTGGGATTTGGAGAACTTTGGTGAGCTTGAGTTTTGGCAATTCATACATCCGTAGCTGCAGAATATTTTTGCGAGCCCTTTACCAGTCAGCCCTGAGCCCCATTAACACAGACAGGTGGGACATGCAAGAACTCTTTTGCATGCTGCTGGCTGTCTTGCTGCTTGAGGCAAAGTGAACATGGTAGCATTGTTGGGGTGCACCCTGATGGGCCAACTCTGCCATCTTATGAAAATGGCCATGTACAGTAGGTTGGAATCAGGTTATTAGGTAGCACAGCAGATGTATGACTTAGAAGGGGTGAGCAACCTCCAGGCCTAGGACTGCATGGAGCCGAATTTCAAAAGGCCAGTGCACTGATCATACTGAACCTCTGAGAAGAGCATTCTGCAACTCCACCTGCAGCCTGCTGAGTGGGAAAGAAGAGGAAGCAGAAGAAAGAGAAACAGAAGAGAAAGTCAGAAAGAGAAAGGTCGAAATGGGTTTCAGGGGGTGGCAGAAAGAAAGATCGGGTTTGGATGACCGTGGGGGTGAAAGAACCTATTGTGGGTTCTTGCCTCATCTAAATGCACTGTGTGCAACCGCAAATTGCATAATTATCCATGAAGCAGTGCAGGCTGCCTTGTTGTCTGAACCCGGCATGCGGTGTAGCAGGGGTGGCGTCTTACCCATGGCTTGCAGTAAGGGTTGTGGGGTGGGTGAGAAGACGCCCCTGCTGTGCCACGCACCACGTTTGGAAGACACAGCCACCTGTGCTGCATTGTGCGTAATTATGCAAATCATGGTTGCAATGTCAACACGTGTGAGGGAAGACCCCATCATGGGTTCTTCCGCACCTGCAATTCTCCAAATTTTCAAAGAGAAAAGGGGGAGGGAGGGAAGGAGGTGGACATGCCCACTTTTGGCTCTGACCCTGAAAAACATTGTGACTCACTGAAATTTTGTTTGTTTCACTTGGTGTTTCACACAATCATGCTCTTTCAAAGTCAGGACCAGATTTTGCTTTAGGCTCTATTAAAAATACTGTCATTGAAGAAGCAGCTGTTTAGAAAAATAGGTAGAAAGAGCAATAAAACACTGTGGATCTTCCATTGTCACTCTTGGTCAGATAATAATGCGTATCATTTATTTTACATGGTGTCTTAGGGTAGTCAAAGTGCTTCATATTAATTGTTTTAGGAATCCTACCAACTGACCTGTGAAGTCGTCTGCTGCTGCTGCTGCTTCTTCTTCTTCTTCTTCTTCTTCTTCTTCTTCTTCTTCTTCTTCTTCTTCTTCTTCTTCTTCTTCTCACCATAATGCAGATGGGGAGGGGATAAGGCTGAAACAGGATGGCTTCCCTAAGACTCCTACTAAGTTCATGAAGTATCACCTCTATATAGAGCTGAGCCAAGATTTCTCAAAATACATTGCGGGGCGGGGGGTATTCTGAGCTGCTTCTGCTTCTGCTTCGGCTTCTGCTTCTTCTCATCCCCACCCCACCCCCATCCCTGGAAAAGAAGGCCAGTTTACAGAATTTTCTCAGAATATTCTCCACCATTTTTGTGGCAGCTACCATTTCCCTCACCATTTTCCCCATTCCATCCCCACAATGCCCTTGAACAATGCTAGATATGGAGCATTGTGGAGGATGCAAAGTGGTAGCCACACACAGGCACACACAAACACACCCACAGGAAAGATAAAGATGTGCATGTTTCTGTTATGTAAATAGGAGCCGTGGGAAAACATGGCAGCCTCTGAACTGGGGGGGGGGAGAGAGAGAGAGATCAACTCTTTTTCTCCTTGCCATGGTCTGACAGAAAATTGCTTGTCTGACTCTGCTATTTGTATTTCAATGGAAAGCCTCCGTTGATGCCAAGGGACGAAGGAGATACTAGTTGGATTTCCCCCGCTGACTGCAGCCAGGGAGAGAACTGTAGCTCATCAGATCAACTAAAGTGATCTCAGGGAGCTGGCTGACTCTCAGAACTTGGCATGGACAGCCCCTCCATTCAGCAGAGTGAAGCTATTGCATCTGGTGGTAGATGCGGGGAGGTGGCAGCATGATGCTGGAAGAGGGATCTGTGGGCTTTGCAGCCTGCCAGGTGTCTCCTAAGGTAGCCTGCTGCCTTCATGTGTGGTGGAGGATGAAGTCCCATTGCTAGTGTCAAAGAAAGATTCAACTGCCAGTTGACCTGGCATTTGTACATGGAATGGGAGGTGCATCATCTTTGCCTCAGGCAGAAAAATGCCTTGGCCCAGCCCTGCCACTTGCATGAAATAGCAGTGCAGACTATCTCACTTTGCTTGCCCAGCCATGACCTCATCTCCTGCCTCTGGGCTTTTGTCCATGTTTTCTTGATCTAGAAATGGGTTTCCATGTTTTTCTTGACCTTGTCAGTTGTCTCTGGCTCTTTGGACTTCAGTATGCTTGTGTCTGAACTTGATTTCCATCAGTGGTCTTTCTCTAAGGCTGGGCCAAGTCCCGACATAGATAGATAGATTAGATAGATTAGATAGATAGATAGATAGATAGATAGATAGATAGATAGATAGATGCTATGGAGTACCAGCTCACAGTTTTGACATGCATCTGGTTACAGCAAAGTGTATAACATGTAAATGGAGCCTGGAGTGCTGTAAACTATTTTTTTCCCAACTAACTAACTTTCTTTCTTCTTTACCCATCCCTCTGGAGCAAAAAAGAATATATATATGTATGTATGTATGCATACATGCATGCATGCATGCATGGTAGAGATGGTGAAAAGAGGATATAATGTGATTTGCTATCTCAGAGGTACAATGCCTGCCAGGAGGATTCATGCTGTTGAAATTCCGACACAGCCTGCCTTGCTGAGGGCTGTGCTGGAAGGCACAATCCAGCCGTATTGGAATGAACTGCAGGCGTTTTCAGCTGCTACTTGATATGCGACACTGACAACCCTTTCATCCCCATTTTAATGTTCTCTCCTCCACCCCCAGTCCAGAACCTGGATAATGTAATGGCTGCATAATCCAGTTGCCGATTTTGTTTCAAATTTCCCTTCATCCCGTGTGTGACATGAGCCTTCAGTTCTCCTCTTAAGATTATCTGGCTGGTACAGCAGTTCTGTTTGTTGGGATAAGAAATGGGTAAGGTGGGTTCTTTCATTTTTTTCTTTTGCAGGGGGATTGTGTTCTTTTGTTGCACTTGTCTGCTGCTCCTGCCATGATAATGACAGATGCACTATGTGTATTTCTGTGTTAAACCCCACCATAAAGGGAGGATGGTAGGAAGGAAGCTTCATTTCAGTGATGATTAATTTTAAATTTTAAAACAGCTCATTTTGAGTGGCAGGCAGATCCCCCCCCCCCGCCCTGCTGGATTACCAGTCCTCTCTTCCAAATCATCTGCTTTGATTCTTTCCTTGTTTCTCTATATAGGTGGTGGGCAGACTAAATTTGAGAAATCTACTTCATTTTTTACAAGAATCCCACCTCCATGAGATCCACTGCCAAGAGCCAGACATACACTAAGTGTTAAAATATATGCACATAGAATGAAAGAACAGGATGCCTCTGAGCATATTATGAGCCTAGGAATTTGTTTTAAACACCAGAACTAAATGAAGTTCACATTCCCTTTACACAACAGTCCACTCCTGGTTACTCCACACTGTCTTCCTTTCACTAGCCTAATTTAGAGCACAGTTCTATTCATTTAGGTAGAAACAAAGTCCTACAACTCCCAGCATTCCATAGCCAGCATGGCTGGCTGGGGAATGCTGGGAGTTTTGTGGCTTTTTTTCTGTCTAAATAGGCATAGGATTGCTCCCTTAAATGAGAAAAGTCATATCCTTGTTGTGACTGTTTAACAACCGGGAATCAGAAACACTCTCCTATCTAGCGCCTATCAGCTAGAGCTGTGCACAAATGGCCTCTCAAAATTCTCCAGTCTATTGGTGGGCAGTAAACTTAGGGGGACAACTTCACCAAATTTCTCCAAGGGGAGGAGAAATTGTCGAATGGTTTCTCATAGATAGGCCTCACGTCACTATTGGCAGGGGTTGTAGCACAGTTTCTTCTTTTTTTCCCTAAGGGTTCCTGGGTTGTTGCACTGCTCCTGCAAGTGGCAACAGCATCAACTGTGTTGAGGCTTCCGCTTTTCTGAGGCAGAATTCTGAATTTCTTTTGGTTTTTGAGCATGCCTAATCACCGTGAGGTGGCCAAAGGTGCTGCGTGTGTTTTCTCTCTCTATTACACATCTTTCCATTGCTCTGCAGCCTCCCAGGCCACCTGCACTTCCTGAACTGAAAAAGCGCCAAGGGAAGAATTATCTCATGATGTCTTCCTCATGGTGGCATTAACTGAAGTGTGGGAAGCTGAGGAGGCTACAGGCTGCCACAGAGATTATCATACAGTGACAGACAGGACAAGCACACACACACTCTTCAGCCATCTCATAAGTAAAGGAAGCAGAATAACCCCAAACCCAACCTATGAGAATTTCTCCAAAATTTCTTCTCCTTTGAATTTCTCTTTGAAAGCAATGGCTTTTCTATCAAATTGAATGAGAATGGTTGAAAAAAAATGCGGGAGAAATTTTCAGCACAGCACTAAGATCAACCAGTAGATGTCAATCTACCTTCTCCCCACCCCTTCTCTGTACCACTGACATCACATCAATGAAACTGGTCCAGGTGCAGCAGCACTAGGGATGGGGGAGGGGGATCATTCAGTTTGTATTTTAATTCAAGCATACCTAATTTTGCACTTTTGAATCAATACGCAAACTGAAATTAGGTTGTCCTTCAACACGCTGCATTTCTCTGAATTTTGCAATGGGGTTCTCCATTTATTTTTTAAAAGCATATCAAATATGACTATTAGGGGGAATTGCACACAAAAATGTAGATACTAATGAAAATTATGTTAAAATGTGTTGCAGTAGGAAGACTGCTGGCAAAAATGGGTATATTATATTGGGCAAAATTGCATACAAAAAAAGTGTGTATGAGGAGAAATGTGCACGGACGTGTATGGATTTTTATGCAGATGTTAAAAAAGTATATCTCTAAGTCTGAGATGAATCAAACTTAAGATTGGAAAAATGAGAGACTGAAATTGAAAGATGCTTCACTAGGTAGCACCAACCATGTTTGGTTTCCTTTGGATGAGAGCACTGGGAATTAATGTGTATTTGTAATATTATCTATTTATTTATTTATTTCATTTATATCCCACCTTTTTTCCTCCTTAAGGAACCCGAGGCAGTGTACATAGTCCCCCTCCTCTCCATTTTATCCTCACAACAACAACCCTGTGAGGTAGGTTGGGCTGAGAGTCTGTGACTGGCCCAAAGCCACCCAGTGAGCTTCCATGGCCTAGTGGGGACTAGAACCCAGATCTCCCGACTCCCAGTCCAACACTCTCGCCACTGCACCACACATATTGCTTTATTCATAAATATTAGGGATGGATGGACTAACCCATGCCTAGCTTGTCAGGCATTCACCAAGCCGCCACCGCCGCCCGCCCCTCCTTGCGGTGCTGCACAAGCTCCTGAACAGCCCGGTGAGGGCCCGACGAAGCTGCAGGGCTGTCCGCCGTCAATTATGCCATCATTACCCTCAATAATGGCAGCTCAGGTCGGCTTTTCTGGGAAGGTAATGCACACTCTCCCCTGTCAAGCCTTCACAGGTTCCTTCCTTGAAAGAAGGCCATGAAGGCTTGAGTCAGGTGGCAGAAGAAGGAGTCACCCTTCAACCGCACATTCTCCCCTCTGTGTAAGGAGGACAGAGTGCACAGTTGGAGGGTGACTCCTGCCTTTGCTGCCTGCCAAGCCTTCAAAGGTTCCTTTCTTGCAAGAGCCTGTTAAGCCTTGAGTCAGGGGGCGGAAGCAGGAGTTGCCTGCCAACTGCACACTCTCCCCTCTTTGCAAGGAGGGGAGAGTGCACGGTTGGAAGTAGGGGTGTACGAAACCCTGCTTACTTGGTTCTGCTGGGTTCTGCAGGTTGGGGGAGGTGATCCATTCCTCCCCCCGGAATCCTCGATGGGGGGAAGGCGATCCGTCCCTCCACCCCGGAATCCTGCCTGGCTGGCTCCGCTCTGCAGCCAGGCTGTGGAGCCGCCGGCCGGGCCAACCCACAGCCGGGCCTCCAGCCACTGCCGGGCTGCTGCGGACGCAAATGGCATCATGCGTAGGGGTCGCCATTTGCATCCCTACGCAAGCCCATGATAGGCTACATAAATATTTATGTAGCCACAGCTAAAGCAGGGATGCAAATGGCATCCCCTATGCCATTTGCATTCCCACTTTAGCCGTGATAGGCTACATAAATATATAAATAGGCTATCACAGGCCGGCGTAGGGACGCAAATGGCGGCCACTATGACAGCCGCCATTTGCGGCCAGAGCCGCCACTACTGCTGCCACTGCCGGAGCCGCAGCCAGGTAGGCTCTGTTTCGCGGGGCTTTCGCAGGGTGGTGGGGCGGGGGGCTCCATTCCGCCACAGATTCCAAGGGGCTGAATTCACTGGAATTCGCCCCCCTGGGATCTGTGGTGGAATCCTCTAACATCCCTAGTTGGAAGTGTCCCCGCTGCAGCACTCCAAATGGTCACTGTCTCCTCCTTACAGGGAGGAGACGGCGAGTGGTTGGCGTGTGGTGATGGGGATTCCAGCAATCACCATTGTGCACACAATTGTGGCTCAACCTCTTCCTGGAAGAGGCCAAGTGGCCAATTTGGGCATGATGTTACTGGCTCGCAATGAGGGCGGGCTGCTCCCAGCAAGCAGGGTCTGAAGGGACAGACATGGGGGAATCTGCCAGATAGGGATGTCAGAGAATTCCGCCATGGTTCTCAGCAAGGCTGAATGCCAGTGCATTCGGCGCCCTGAAATCCATGGCGGAATGAAGCCCCCACCCCAGCACCCCACAAAAGGCGTGTGAAACGGAGCACTTACCTGGTGCTGTTCGCTCTGCTTTGCGAATGGCAGCCGTGTCTGTGGCCGCCATTCGCTTCCCCATTTTTGCTGTGATAGGCTACGTAAATACTTACATAGCCTATCACAGCTAATGCAGGGACACCATTTGTGTCCCTGCGGAGGCCGTGATAGTCTGTAGCCGCAGCCATTTGCATTCCTGTTTTTTTGCCGTGATAGGCTATGTAAATATTTACATAGCCTATCACGGAAAAAAAAGCACAGGGGCGCAAATGGCGTAGCGGCCTCCATTTGTGCCCCTGTCTTTTGCCGTGATAGGCTACATAAATATTTACGTAGCCTATCACTACCAAAAACAGGAATGGAAATGGCGGCTGCCATAGCCGCCACCATTTGCGTCCGCAGGCTCCACATGTCTGCAAATGCTTCCGGACGGCAGCTCCGCGGAGTTGCTGCGGAGCGCAGCCAGACAGGTTAGGATTTCGGGGGGAGGTGTGGAGCGCCTCCCGCCCACTGCGAATCAACCCTGCGAAAAGGTAAGTGACTTTCGTACATCCCTACTGCTGGACTCCCAGACCCTGCTGGGCACTCACAATATCCATAATAAATATACAAGAAGAGCATGAGTGGAGGGGAAAAGCAGGCAGTTCTACAAGGCACCCTACGTCAGACCTCAGCTTGACCACTTATCAGGCAGCAGTCACTATTTATCATTTGCTCTCATAAGATTGGCATGAAAACAGGAAACACCTGATAGCATGGAGGAAGAATTTATATTACTTCTGATCAAGATGTTTGAAATGGGCTATGCACATTACCCGATACCTGTTGCCCATCATGCATTCTTTGAATGGTTCTCTGTTGTGTTTCGTGAAACTTCAATGGTGTTTTATTGTATTCTTTCCTTGCTTTTGTATATAGGCCTGTTAGTGCTGCTTCTATACATTTTCACCTTTTGTATAATACTTTGCACCTTGGTTATTGTTGCATTAGAATAGTTGGGTGCTTCTTAGTATTTATATGTAATACTATAGTAGCCATAGCAGCGAATTCCATAATTAAATTACATGTTGTAAATTGCATGTTGTAAATTGCAGATTGTAAATCTGTCCTGTGTCCTGTCATCTGTCCTAACAGTGAATCTGCTTAATTTCACCCAGATGATTCTGGGTTATTGTGATAAAGGAAAAGTAGCTTCTCTCTGTTCACTTTGTTTCCACATTATGCATCATTTGACCAAGTATGTGCTCCACCCACCATGGAGCTATATCCCCTAGCGATTCAAAGCAAAAGTAAAGAAGGTAGAGTTACTGGCTTGCTCTTGGCATAGGAGAGGTGGGATACACAAAAACACATTCAGCCTACCATCTACGTATTTTGGCCTACCAGTAGGGATGTATGAGAAATTTATTTCAGTTCATTTTTTATCAGGATTTTATCTAGTTTTCACTTTCTGGACTGAACACGGACTTGGATGCAATCTGCAGTTGATGTCCATACATTTTGGAGCTTGCTATATGATTTACAGACCAAAAAAGAAATGTGTTCAACAGCAAGCATATATTTCAAAGATGCATATACATTTCAAAATGAGTACATTTCAAAAATGTGCACAAATACACTTTAAACATGGGAGAAGAATGTGTACACTATTGATTTGTACATTTGGAAAAATACACATAGAAATACACATGGATTTTCATGCAAAAACAAAAGAAAAAAAAAGCTTGCAACCTGATACAGAATTAAGTTGGGAACAAGCTTTGAGGTGGAATTCAGAGAACTTTGCCAAACTCAACTTTTATTATTTATGGCTATTATATTTATATCCTGCCTTTTTTCCTCTTGCAAGAAACCCAAGGCAGCTTACATGGTCATTTTTATCCACACAACAACCCTGTGAGTTCGCTTAGGCTGAGTGTCAGTGGCTGGCCCAAAGTCATCCAGAAAATTTCATGGTCAAGTGGGGACTAGAACCCAGATCTCCAGAGTCCCAGTCCTACACTCTAACCACTACACAACACTGTCTTTGGTGATTTGCACATCCCTACCTGCCTGGCGCTTGATACCTCAGTCCCTCTTTGGCACCCCAGACAGGGAAACAGCTTAGAGAGCCCCCGGTGGGCCACCATAGGAACATAGAAATCTCCCTTTTACTAGAGCAGACTATCTGCCCATCACACTAGTATTATCTTCTATGACAGGCAGATGTTCTCCAGGTTCACAGGGACTGGTCTTTCACATAACCTGTTACCAGATTGTGTGTGTGCGCACGTGTGTGTGTGTGTGTGTGTGTGCGTGCACGCACGTGCTCAGCATGCAGAATGTACCAGGTTCAAGATATATATTAGGGATGTGTGAAACAGCAAAACTCAAGCTTATCGAAGTTCTCCGAATTCCATCTCGAAGCCTATTCTGACTCAAGTCCATATCAGATTGCAGGCTTTGCTTTGTTCTTTCTGGATGAAAATCCATCTGTATTTCTGTGCATATTTTCCCAACTGTACACATCAATTGTGTGCATCTTTGAAATATACACATTCTTCTCCCATTGATAAAAGTGTATTTGTGCACATTTTCCAAGAGCATGCATTTTTCATGTGCATTTTTCAAATGTGTGCATGCTGTGAAATTTATTTTGTTTTGGTCCATGAACCACATTGCAAGCTCAGACTTCAACCGCAGATTGCATCCAAGTCTGTTTTTCAGTCCAAAAAGTGTGAACTGGGTAAATTCTTCCCACATGGTAGAGGATAGCTGCATTTGTGCATTTGGCTTGCTGAGTTACAAGTTGTGAAAGAAGCTGGGATTGTTTAGCTTGGAAAAAAAGGAGGGTAAGGGAAGATATGATAGATGTGTACAAAATTATGCATGGTGTGGAGAATGTGGATAGGGAGACATTTTTCTCCCTCTCTCAAAAATACTAGAACCTGGGGTCATCCCATAAAGCTGATTGGTGGGAGATTCAGGACAGATAAAAGGAAATACTTCTTCACACAGTGCAGTTAAACTACAGAATTGAGAATTCACTACCACAGGATGTACTGATGACCACCAATTTGGATGGCTTTAAAAGGGGGGTTGGACAAATTCCTGGAGGAAACAGCTATCAATGGCTACTAGTCTTGATGTCTATGTATTACCTCCTGTACCAGGGGCAGTGAGCCTATTCCCCAGTTGCTGGGGAACATGGGTGGGAAGGTGCTGTTGCACTCATGTCCTGCTTGTGGGTTCCTGGTTGGCAGCTGGTTGGCCACTGTTTCAGCAGAATGCTGGACTACCCTTGGTCTGATGCAGCATAGCTCTTCTTATGTTCTTATATTCTTATGTTCTAAATGCTTTCATTCCTCCTTGAGTTTCAAATTCTTGGCTGGCTTGAAAACTCTAATAAGAGAGTGACTCTGATTGCCTTTCTTTTCTTTTTTTATCCACATGAGCAATTCAGGAACATTAAAATGGTTTTATTCAATCTGCCTTCCCCTAGGGTACAAATGGAAGTGTGATTTTAGCTACACTTGACAAGGAGATATCATTATGATACTGCTGTCATTCTCTAGATGCTTGGTGAGGATTTAGTAGGAGTGAAGTGTACTCTGGAGGAAAGACATATTCTGTTTTTACCTGAGGAGAAATTTATTTGTAAAGCTAACCAGCTGTTGTTGCGAAACGCAGCTTCTTTCTATTTTTATTTATTTATTTTTAAATAGCAGCAACACTGTAAATTATGGGCAAAAAAGTGATCTGCTTGGCTTTGGTAGCTGAACACGTGAAGAAATATAGCAGCTGCAATATAAGGTATGTTTGCCATTTGCCATACTGCAGTGTAATGAATTTATCACAGAGATTTTTCTGTTGGATTTTTTTTAAAAAAGAAGACATCTAATAAAACGCATCCCTGCAAACCAGGTTAAAGGATTACAGCCTAGTGAGATATTCACTTCTAGGTAAGTCATCCCATAATGTTAAAAATATTAAAAATGGCTCAAATTAATTAGGATTGTTCTACAGTTACATCAATATATCAGCACAAGGGTTATTCGACTGAGGACCAAGCTACACACAATATTAAACACATGGTTTGACATTCCAGGTGTCTTTTCTAAAACTTTAAGTAGTTTTTAAACTATCTGAAGCATCAAGATCACAGTATGTAGGGACCCAGGTCTATGGTCCCAATGAAAATAGCTCCCCTAAAGCTCCAGTTGGTGTCAAAGGGAGCTTTAATGACATGCAAAATAAAGCTAGGGATTTTTATCAGGATGAAACACAGGAGAAATGGATTAATCCCTACATCTCTGCATGCAGTGGTCCCATTTCTGATCAGCACCCACAGTAGCTTCTATTCATAATTTAAAAAGATACACACACAACACCACATGTTTGGTGTCTCATGTAAGTCTTATTCAGCCTTGAATAGGGAAAAGAAATGGGGGCGCACATATCAGCTCCACCCCCAACATCCCTGACCTCCCCAACTGAATGTGAGTAGAACCCTTTGTGCAATTAGGAATCCCGATAAAGCAAGGTTTCTGCTTGAATGGAAACTTCTACATAGGGATGAGACAACCAGACACGCTCGAGCTTGCAGAACTTCTCCAAACCTTGTTTCAACATTCAGATAGGCTCACTCCCATTCTCATCTGTAACCTTTGGGGAGGGGGGGGTAATGGGGGTACACATTTCAAACAGGAAAAGTGTGTGTTTTTCACAAGTGTGCATTTTTCCTCAACTGAGTAAAGCATTCACATTTTTTTCAAATATGAACAAAAGTTTGGGAATTGGTAAACATTTTTGGAAACCAGGCACTCCCATGTGCATCTGCATTTGGGATGGAAATGAAGCATTTTTTAGTCCTTTGCAAACCGAAACAAAATTATTGTACATCCCTACTTCTACTCATGTTCAAGCACATGAGTATAAGCCCCCTGCAGAGTTGCCTGCTCGAAATGATGAGGTTGGGAATGGAGAGGTTATGCACAATGGCACTGGGGGATGAGAGAAGCGCATGCAGCCCTGTGCCTGTTGCACATGCTCAGGCATAGTACCCTAACAGGGCAATAGCTTGGCCCTGAAAGGAGAGCCCTTTGAAGATCGTTGGTGTCCAGTGAAGAGGTTTGTTGGAGGAGGGTGCCCTGCAGTAATCAAGTGGGGAAAGGAGAGTGTGACCTTACTGGTAATCATTGGGTTCAGTGGTGGAGGCAGGGAACAGTAATTCAGTATTGGCTATCATCCCCCACTAACTTCATGAACTTCCACCCATAACCAGAGCCTGCTAGTCAGCCGACTAAATGCTGACTGAGCTGTCCACAGCACTGCTACTGCTTCAGAACCAGTGGAGGCTGGTGGCTCTGATTTTGGGGTGGGGCGCTGAATCCATTCTGGGCTTTAGTTAGGGATGAATGGACTGTGTAAAATCTGCTCCATCTGTATTTTGTGGATTGTCAGGCATTATCTGTTCACAGATGGATGCGAATATTTTTTTCCCATCATGTGGAAAAATGTGCAAATAATTACAAAAGGGGCTTTTGTAACTATTTACATAATTTACCTTAGCACAGAACGTTTAACGTGTTGTCCCCCATTCTATTCAACTTTTCCTCAGCAGAAACTTGCATATTTTCCTACAAATGTGTGTAAATTTCAGGAAAGTAAAAAAAAAAAAAATCCAAAAGTCCATGGACTCTGGGTGGCCTGGAGGGGTCACTCACTCCACAGCGGGTTCAAGCTTATTTTAATCTATCTCAGATTTCTCCAGCATCCCTGGCTTTAGTCAGAGCTTACCAAAACAGGAGATATCTCCCAACCCTTAGAAATATAGGAGCAAAATAAATGGGCTGGGCTTACTGGTGATAATATATAAATAGAACAAAATCTAATTATATATATATATATATATATATATATATATAATATATACACACACATACATATAGTATATAATACACACACACACATACATACATATATATATATATAGTAGGTATATAAATACATCTATCTATCTATCTGTGTGTGTGTGTGTGTATATATATATATATATATATATATATTATAATCTACATGCACACACACACATAAAACCAATAGGAAAGAATACACTATTATTGCACAAGAACAGTGTATCCTTTCTTATTGTTTTCATGTTTTTAACTACATTGTTGTTGTTTTTTTAAAAAAGATTTTATTCTATTTATATTTATTATCACCAGTAAGCCCAGCCCAGCTGTTTCACTGCTTTTAGTCAGGACTTGCCAGAGCTCTAACAGAGCTATCCAAGGTGCTGAACCCATTTCAGGGATAGGGCTTGGCACTTTGGATGGCTCTTTTGGGATTCTGACTGGTTCTGACTAAAACCCACTGAAGGAGCCACCAGCCTCCACTGTCACCCAAAGTTGCCTCTAATGGTGTGTTTCCCTTATCCTGCCTGATTGTCTAGGAGAGCCAGCTAGATATACCTGCTCAGAGGCCAGGTCACCAACCAACCACTGCTGCTGAAACTACCAGAGAAATGGGGAAGGATGAGTGAGGCCTGGTTGCACATTTA
Organism: Heloderma suspectum; assembly: GCF_057233095.1. Classification (NCBI taxonomy): domain Eukaryota; kingdom Metazoa; phylum Chordata; class Lepidosauria; order Squamata; family Helodermatidae; genus Heloderma; species Heloderma suspectum. The sequence continues at coordinate 32,435,505 of NC_139465.1, forward strand.
TCCAGCACTTCCAGGAGCTGAGCAGCTTTGCCCCTTCTCCAGTGATAGAAGTCCTGCATGTAACAAAGCCAGTTCCCAGCAGTTATGCTGGGTGGAATATCTATACAGCGCACCCAACAGGGACCAAATGTCTTCAGGGGGTGTGAACCCATCCCTTTGATATCAGAGGGTGTGGCCCTGCCCCTTTGACATCATTCAGCCCTCAGAGGGCTGGGTGGGGTTCATCCCTCTCTTAGGGCTACACCTTAATTTGCACTGCACTGTCAGGAATAGAGAAAGGGCAGGGTTCATCCGAGGATGACAGAATGGCCTAATCCTGCTCCAGTTTTGACCTAAAGTAAGTGAAATCAAGTGATTATTTCTCCAACAGAGAATACAGCCAGATAGCTGTGCTGCAGTCAGACAGGGATTTGATAATAAACATAGTTGTCACAAAAGACCATTCACAGAAGTGGATACCAATTGTGGTGGTCTCTGAAGATTTAAAGCAGGGGTGCACAACCTGTGGCCCATGAGTTGTGTGGCCCCCTTCTTCCCCTCCACCAAAACCCTTTCCTGTGGCTGAGATGTAGCTGGTGTTGCTATTCCTCCACTGCTATTGGTGACACGGAAGTACCCGTCCTTGTGAAGGGCACCAGTAGAAGGAGGAGGACCCAGTGACCCTGCAGTGGACAGTATCACTGCATCAGCATCACTAAAGGTGCTGAGGAAGCAGTGATGCCTGTTGGAGTCACCAGGAGGATCAACCTCAGCTTATGTGCCACCATTAATTATACTGTCTATATTATAAGCTTCCTCCTCTCCCCGTCAATCCTGAAGCAGCCAGAATTGCTGCTTCTGCAATCCTAATGGTGGCATGAGACCAGAATGCCCATTGGGGACACCTGGGTTGGGGGGAGGAATTTTAGACTCCACCTCTCTGAGCAACTCCTGAAGCAGCCAACTCACTGCAGCAATCATGCATGTCTGTCTGTGTGTGTGTGTGTGCACATGCCTGTGTATGTATGTTTGGACATGTGCGTGTATGCACAGCCGCAGTCTCCCTGCCAAAGCCCAGTACAAAGCCCTTTCAGGATCCAAAAAGGATAGGTTTACATTCAAGAAGTGCATGCTTAGTAAACTGTTCCACGCCAAAAGGGCTACACTTCTGGAATTCTTACTGGCTCACAAAATGAACACATGAAATGAACTTTTGATAGAACCAAAGATGGGATCATAAAACCATTCTGAAATTGAAAAGGTCACCCCATCAAACATCCTAAGTGAGTGATTCTGTAGGTCCACAGGCAAGTTGCCCAGAGACACCCACACTGCCTCTAGAGTCTGCCAGTAAGGCAGATGGTACGTCTTGGTGTAATATTTTCTGACATTTCTTGTACTTTACAGTCTACATTTTATGGCAAAATAAATGGGAGAGTCATTCTTTTTAAATTCCTTTTATTTTATTGGCTACAAGTGTTAGATTATGTCTTTAAAAAAATCTTCCAGGAAGAGAGGTGTTTAATTAAACTCATTGTATATAATTGCTAGATATTAGCTTTTACTGTAGAAAGCTGATCCACACGCTTGCTGGATCTCAATTTGCTTTAAAAATCTTATTTCAAAACTGTGCCCTATTACAAATTCTCTTCATCCTGTTCAGTACTTGCAATAATATCTGAAATGTTTAAAGGTCAAACTCCTCAACTAGTGGCAGGTGGGAGGTGGCTTGGAATGTAGAAACTTGGAATGCCAAGGCCTGCTGAGAACTGGGTTTCAGCCCTAGCTTAGATATATCTCTGTTGTTTTCTAGTGATGTAGTGGTGGTGTAGTGGTGAGAGTGTTGGACTGGGAGCCGGGAGATCCAGGTTCTAGTCCCCACACAGCCATGGAAGTTCACTGGGTGACCTTGGGCCAGTCACAGATTCTCAGCCCAGCCCATCTCACAGGGTTGTTGTTGTGAGGATAAAATGTTTCTTAAAGAGGAAAAAGGGCGGGCTATAAATGTAATAAATAAATAAATAAATAAATAAATAAATAAATATTGATGGGTGAATCTATCCATTTCACTTTCTCCTGCGTTCAATGATGATGATGATAAATTAATAATAATAATAACAACAACAACAACTTTCCATCCCATTTATGAAGAAATTTGTGCATTTTGGGATGTTCTCGTTAAAAAAAAAATGGAACAAAACTACACTGGTGAAATTCAGTAGGTATAGCTATTCCCAGCATGGAGTGGAACATGTTGTACCTGCCTGCCATGTAGCTGTAAAATATCAGGAACTTGTCAAACAAAAAGAGACAGCAATTTAATTCAGTACAAAGGAGATGGTTGAACACTCAGAGATTCACACAGATATTTCAAGAGCTAAGCACTCAAGACCTTCTGCCTGGATAGCAGGAGGTCAATTTCTGTCCATTTTGCTTTTTCCCACAGTAATTAAAATGAATGTGGGAGGAATCTCAATTTCTTTCTGTCCTGTTTATAATGAAATTTGCAAATGTTGCTAAGTTCTTATCAAAGAAGGAGGCAAACAACATTTTCATCCATCCTGGTTGAGATGGGTGTTCTCACCCAATTCCCACCTCACTCTTCTCTGTGTTTTCCTCATCATCAATGTCCTTTCATGTCTCTGTGCTTTCCATCTCATTCTCCCTTGATAAAAGTCATAGTTCATAAACTAGTGTAATTTGACATTTCATTTAACCTTAGAATAAGAAACATCTAATGGATATTACAGCAAACTGGACATCTCCTCCCTCCCCGCTTCATCACTCCCAGAGAAAGATCAGTGATTAACTGAGACCTCTATTTCATAAGGAAATAAACTGGGTTCAAAACTAGGGATGTCCATTGTGGATAAATCCGGCCCTTTGGGGGCCCAACAGATTCCTGTGGAGCCCCTGACTTGGCTTGCACTTACAAGCTGAGCCAGAGGTTTGTTCCTGAAATCTGGGAACTCTTTTTTTGCGGGGGGGGGGGAGTCCCCCATAAAAAGCAATTTGCTTCAATTACAGTTGTAATTGAAGCAAATTATGAAATTCCGGCCATAATTTGTGCAAATTGTTATCTATGGAAAAAAAAACTTGTAAAGTTCCTGGATTTGGGGAAAAGCCTCTGCCACATCTGCCCATGCCCAATTGCTGCCCTCACCATGTCTATTCTCCCCTCGCTGTATCTCTCCTACCCCATGCCCCATCATGTCTTTCAGCAACCTGGGGTGTTTCCCCCATCACAACTCCCTCCCACCCCCCACTTCTCCCTCCCACAACTGAGTCTGCCCCAGCCGCGTCTCCCAACCGTCCATCACATCTCCCCCCACCAGCAACACACCACATCTTCCAGCAGCCCGATCCCCCACTGGGTCCCCCAGCTTCCACCATGTCTCTCCCCATCTCCCAACTCTATTTATGCAAAAGAAAGAAAGAAAGGAAGAAAGAAAGAAAGAAAGAAAGAAAGAAAGAAAGAACTGAAAATCTGCAAGCTGGGCCAACTCAATGCGATTGAGTCGGGCCAACTCACAGGGAGGTGAGCTGAGGGCCAGGGAAAGCCCGGAGAATCCCTGTTCAAAACCTGAGAAAAGAATGGTACAGAATCTTCAAGGTTTCCCAGTAACAGGGGAAGAAGAGAGTAAACAAGAGCACACAACTCTCATTAGGTATGAGATGTGTGTACAAGCAAAACCTGAGCTCATCAAAGTTCTCCAAATTCCACTTTGAAGCTCATTCCATCTCATGTATATTTCTAGGCCTATTTTTCCAAATGTATGCATCAACTGTGTGCATATATGAAATGTACACTTTCTGCTCCCATTGATTAAAGCATATTTATGTGCATTTTTTCAACTGTATGCATGCTGTCAAACAAATTGGTCCACAAATCACATTGCAAGCTCAGAAAAGTATGGACTTCGACTGCAGATTGTATCTGAGTCCGTGTTTGAACCCTGAAGGTGCAAACCGGATAAATCCAGATTTTTAAAAATGAACTGAAACAAATTTATATGTATTTGTGAGTAAATTACATGCTATGGTCCTGGAGAGGAGAAAGGCTGATGGACACCTTTTAAGTGAGGAAAGGAAGTGTTTGATATTAATAGCACACCACACATGGTCAGCTGTGGGTTGGTGAGGTGGAGAGTTCAATGGACTGCCAATGGGAATGCTGTCTTCTGAACACAATCCTGGGCCAGGGAAGGTGATCATATTCTTAGATTTGTATCCTTACATGGAGAGGACAGAACATGCATGCATGCTCACACAGATATGCACACAATGACGTTTCTGTCCCAACACAGAGTTTATTCAAACAGCATTGCCACTGCTAACTTATTACTTGGATTATGAAAACATTTTAAGAAATAAGCTAAGGGTTAGGCTTTTTGATCTGCTGAGAAAGAATGAAATCAATAACCCATTTAAAATGTATTACAGGGTGTGTGAGAGAGAAAGAAATAATTTATATAGCATTTTCTGGGAGTTACATGATGGCTAAACTAATGGTCATTGCTGTAAATGATCATGGGGAAAACAATCCATACAAAATTAAATAAAGACTTGCAATGTATGATTTTGCTGCTGGCAGTCTAAAAAGGATTTTCTTGTTCCTTACCCATGAGAGTTGGGGTTCTATCAAGGAAGCTTCCCTACATGTCATACATCATTTCAAAGAGACATATATAGCCTGGGAACTGCTCTAAGGCAGCTGCAAGCAAGTGTCACTTTGAGTTAAATGCATTATTAAACTGTTGGGGAATTTCACATCATGGGTCATTTATCTATGCTAAATTGGGTCAAAAGCCTGTGCACGTGGGCAGATAAATGAGAGAGGGTAGCAAAATTCTCCCTTGGGAACTATTTCATTGACAATCTCACTGAGTTCATGTTATTATTTTTCTTTGGTAAAATAGGAAGGGTGGGTAGGAAGAGAGTTGGGAGAAACTGTTTATTTGGAAAGAAAGAAAGAGTATGTAACCATAAATATTACCATACACAAGAAGATTTACATTCAGATTAAATTTCTGCACACAGTTCCTTTGTCTTCCTTTAATATTACTCATTTACCATTATTATTGTTGATGTTGTTGTTGTTACATTAATATCCCACCTTTCTTCCATCATGGAGCTCAAGGTGGCTACATGTGGTTCCCAGGTGATCTCCCCTCCAAGCACTGACCAGACCCAAACCTGCTTAGCTTCAGCAAGGTGGCTGCCTCATGACTATGCCCTAGACTATGCCCTAGTACCATGTAATGATATTTATTACTAAATAATAATGCTTAGAAGTTACAAAGCACATTTCAGACCTGAAGGTCTGATGGTATAGGACAGGGATGGGCAATTTGTGGCCTTCTGATGTGTTGGCCTAAAACTCTGATCATCCCTATTGGCTATGCTGGCTAGGGATGAGGGAAGTTGTAAGCCAAAACACTGAAAGGGCCACAAGTTACTGACCCCAGGTATATGGTGTAGCTTGCTCTGTCGGGGTGGGGTGAGGCAAGAAAACTGTCTAACCCAGCGTCTCCTCCTTGGTCCTCACTGCTGCCACCAAGTGGTCACCTTTATTCCATGGCTACATCCACTAAACAGCCTTTTAAGGTGCAACCCTATGCATATTTAGATAGAAAACAGCCCTACAACTCCCAGCATGGCTGGCTGAGGAAAGCTGGGAGTTGTAGAACTTAATATGCACAGGATTGCAGCCTTAACCTCTGGAGTTACTGACCCAGCCAATTCTCTGTACTGGGTAGTCTGGTATGGTATGTAGTTGTTGAATAACAAGGCCTCAGACAAACGAGATAATGAGATAAATGCATCCAGCTAAACCTTTTCTAGATTTCCAACAAGCAAAGGAATAGGAGCCAGGGGTGGGGGGAAGCCTTACCTGATGAAATTAAGATGTTTGCATAGTCAAAGTCATAAGATGATATGGAGGTGGAGGGTTTACAGACATTCAAGTTGGGCTGTACCAGATGATGTGATGATTTCAGGTTTCAGTGTCCCAAGGACCATTGGGAACATGGAAGTAACAGACAATTGTGGATCCTCCATTATTTGAAAATATAAAATCCAGCTGTTAACTCAGAAATGTCCGCATGCTGGATGAGCCAAACATCCTTGGTTGGTAGAAAACAGAAATGGAGAAATGTAGGCAGTATTTCCATTAACAAAGCTGGAAATGATTTTAAATGCTATACTAGGTAAAAAGAAAATCAACAGAACCCAAATTAGATATCCCCACTTCTGCCCCTGCCAACCTGCTTTTTGTAATGTCTTGCCTGATGAAGAGATCTGGAAATCTCAAAAATTTGTACATTTTCGTGACATTTGAGTTGGCCTAATAAAGGCATTGCACTAATATGGATTTTGGAACTATTCTAGGCTGTTTCTCTAACAGATAATACTAGTCAATAAAGTAGCTTCTGGCTTTTTCAGTTCAGCTTCTGTAGTCTGGATCTACTGCAGACCTCCATCCTCCTGATCTGTTACTGCAACAGTGCTCTAACTGTACCTGGCATCCTCAAATCATCTTTTTTTTCCCATGCTATTTCCCAGCTTTACTTAAATCCATCATTTTCACTCCCCCTCCCAGCCTTTCAGAAGGGGAACAGAGTCAGGGTTAAATACCTATTTTTCCTTAATTGCCAGATTCCTGAGGTGAACTCTTGATTCATGTGTAAGCTCATTTTCCCTGTTAAATACCACATTCCTGGTCTTAACTATTAGATTTGTCACTGTGTTCTTTTGACCCTTCTGGTCACAACAGCCTCTAAAACAAGGCTGGGGAACCTATTTCAGAATTGGGGCTGTATTCATTCTTGGGGGTCACATTACAAGGAGAGGTGGGGCTGAAGGAAAAGGGGAGAGGACCAAAATACAGAAAATACTAGTATTTTGTACAGAAAATACCAGCATATTCCTTCTGAATGCAAGTTGCTTACTTAGGGACACCTCTGGTCTGTCTGTCATTGTCAAAACAATGGTCCACAAGGAACATAGGGGGATAAGAACTAGGGATGTCAGAGAATTTTGCCACAGATCTCGGGGAGGCCGAATTATGGTTGGCGGAGAATTTCTCCCCGAAACTTCGGGGGGCCGAGTGCCAACGTGTTCGGCCCCCCGAACAAGTGTCAGGGAGAAATTCTCTGCACCCCCCCGCCCCCTCACCCCTCCCAGGACGGGACTTACCTTTCCCAAATGTCCCTCCTGGCGGTGGGTCCCGGCGGCAGTTCGTCGGGTCTTCGTCAGGGGTGGGGGCAGCAGCCAATCTTTCGACCGGCTGCCGCCGCCGCCATTCCAATAAAACTAAAAAAAAAAAAAAACGCCCCCGTGATAGGCTACGTGACGATTAACATAGCCTATCATGGCTAGATTTGCAAAGTCAGCCGTGATAGGCTACGTAAATCGTCACGTAGCCTATCACGGGTGACTTTTTTAAAAAAAAGAAAAAAAGCACGTACGTAAAGATTACGTAGACTACGGCGAAAATAAGGGCAACGCTATTTGCGTTGCCCTTATTTTCGCCGTAGTCTACGTAAAGATTTACGTAGACTACAGCGACCAAATAAGGAACGCGAATGGCGGCTCCCTATGGGGGCTGCCATTTGCGTACGTGCTTTTTTTTCTTCTTTTTTTTAAAGTCACCCGTGATAGGCTACGTGACGATTTACGTAGCCTATCATGGCTGACTTTGCAGATCTAGCCGTGATAGGCTACGTTAATCGTCACGTAGCCTATCACGGGGGCATTTTTTTTTTTAACTTTTAATTTCGCAGCTGGGCGAGGCGAGGCGCCTCCTCCCCGGCCTGAATTTTGGCTGGGCGAGGCGGGAAGCCTCCCCCCCAGCCTGAATTTCGGCCGGGCGAGGCGGGAAGCCTCCCCCCCAGCCTAAACTTCGGGGGGAGAGCAGCGAAGCGCCTCCCCCCCACCGCGAAAAGCTGCGAGACCAGGTAAGTGGGTTTCGTGCACCCCTAGGCCGAATGCCGAAATCGGTGGTGAAACGGTCTGCCACCCCCTGCCCCCCCCGGATGGGACTTACCTTGTACGAATGTCCCTGGCGGCGGCAGCGGTGGTTCGACAGTGGTTCGGCGGCGGCGGTGGCGGCAGAGGCCAGTCTTCCGACCGGCTGCCGCCGCCGCCATTTCCAGTAAAAAAACCCAAAAAAGCAAAAAAACAAAAAAACATGACAGGCTACGTAAATGTTTATGTAGCCTATCATGGCTGAGTAAAAAAAAAAACCCGCGCGTACGCCATGGGCGCCGCCAGTTGCATTCCTTATTTTGGCATGTCTAGTCTACGTAAACATTTACGTAGACTACGGAGAAAATAAGGGGAACGCAAATAGCGTAGATGCGTAGAGTACATTTGTGTACTCACAGGTTTTTGTTGGTTTTTTTACTCAGCCATGATAGGCTACGTAAACATTTACGTAGCCTATCATGGCTGATTGCAGGGATGCAAATGGCGGCTACGGCCACCGCCATTTGCGTTCCCAGACAGCCAGGATTCGCGGCGGGAGGGACGGGGCGCCTCCCCCCCAGCCAGAATTTCAGGGGGGAGGGACAGGGCACCTCCCCCCGGCCAGAATTTTGGGAGGGAGGGACGGGGCGCCTCCCCCCCAGCCAGAATTTTGGGGGGGAGGGACAGGGCGCCTCCCCCCTGGCCAGAATTTCAGGGGGAGGGACGGAGCGTCTCCCCCCCCCCCGAATCAGATTTTGGGCAAGGTAAGTGACTTTCGTACATCCCTAGAACATCCTCTTTTGCAGACCCTCAAAATGTCAAGGCTGCTCTTGCACAAAAAAACCCTGCAGCTATGAAATTTGGATGGTTCCCTCAGATGGATCCCTACAATGTCCATCCAATTCTGCTAAGGGTTCAATCCTATCCAGATAGGTGGCCGCCTCCGAACACAGAGGCGGCCACCTATCCAATGCAGGGCAGGAGAAACATGGAGGGGATCATTCCCTCCACACTTCTCCTGCCCTGCATTTTTGGCTAGACAGACGATTTTGGCTGTCTAGCAGTGGGAGGGCTGAGCGGGGGATGAGGCTGCTGTATGACGCATTGGATCTGTCATACAGGCATTTCCACCCTCCCTGTCACGGGACTCCCCCAGACATGCCCCTTTTCAGCCGCTCTACATTCCTCTTGTGAGTGCAGAGGGTGGGACTGCTCTGTGCTGCCTCCGAGGCAGCATGGAAGTAGGGGGAGGTCGGTTCTCCAGGAACCAACCTCGGAGCACAGGCTCCAAGGTCAGTTCCCAGGAAACAAGATATCCTATGGCTGTCTAGCCACTGTCTAGCGGCCATACGATTGCTCCCTATAAGAAAAAAATGATATTGGCAGTTCCCCTTAAAAAAAAATCAAAATCAAACTATCAAGGCAATTAGCACAAAGACCTGTGCACCTATTTTTTTCTGACCTTTGGAGACATTATGTAGTTGTTTTTCTATTTCCCATGATAGTAAATGGAGACAATGAAGCATCAGATTTCTAAACGTCAACTCATGTTTGGCATCAAGTCTGAATTTTTCTGAACTGAATTGAGCCAATGTGCAAAGCACCAACTCAGGGTCTGAGTCAAAGCTCAGGGTTAGGGCACACTCCTACAGTTTAGGGCTTTGAGAGTCAACAGGGTAAAAGGGAAGAAGAAATCTCCAGGTGCCAAGTTAAAAAAAAAAAAGTATTAAACCCAACATCCTTTAGACAAAATTCAGGGACACTCTTAAAGAGTATTTGTCAATCCAGTATGAAAGGATTGCTACAACTTAAAAATGTAAAATTATCTTTGTAATGCTCATAACAGCCCTGCAAAACAGGCCAGTATTAATGTCCTATATTGCAGCTGCAGGGTGGAAATATGATTAAAGAAAGAGCAGCTGCCTTGCTATTGAAAGCACATGGAGATGAAATGAGACCTATTCCCAAGTGAATGTAGAACAGGAAGCAATGACTTCTTGCCTGGTGTGAGACTTTGCATATGTAGCTTTTTATGCTTTTTAGAGCTTTTTGCTCTAAATATCTGCTAGACACATGTAACAGCAATTGAAATGAATGTTCTAGAATATGCTGTGTACATTAAAAGTTTCCAGTTTAATAAGCTAGATTTACTTCATATGTACAGTAATATTATGAAATTATTTTAACCTAGATGTCTTCCTGAATACGAAATAAGAGGAAAGCAGTAATTAGAGTAGGTTAAAATATATCCTCAAAGGATATTAAATATGCAAGAGCTCATCCATGGAAATTAGACTGCAAGAGGTTATACCATGTATTGGCTTATTTTGTAACATATCAAATTAGCTTTCATGAATAAATATATCTAATAATGTTTAGCCCTATAATTTAACAGCACCCTATTAAAAATACTTTCTGAATCAGCCAAGCTGTGTATTTGATCTCTTATGATTATCAGCCTCTGAGTACACAATAATTAAATGTGCAGTTTGTACTGATTTTGGCAAACACCCTTCAGGGGACTATGCACTTTAATCCCCTTTAACAGATCCTTTCAATAAATACTTATAAATGAACATTCAAATTGACTAGGAGAAATAAGGAGATATGGCAGCAAGCTGTAAAACACAACCACCTAGAGTTTCCACAACCAGGACTTGCCCCGCTTAGAAGAATAAATCCAGTTCTCTGAGAAGATTAGGAGCATTATCAAACATAAGGCTTAAAATTGCCTGCGAGCAACTCTTGCACTATTTACATTAACACCTGATTGTTAATGTATATGCTCCAACTGAGAGCCGGCGTGGTCACGTGGTGTAGTGGTTAGAGCATTGGATCGGGACTTGGGAAACCTGGGTTCTAGTTCCCACTTGGCCATTGAGCTCACACGTTCACAACCTTTTCAGACTCCTCAGGCCACGTTAGGTGTCTGATTGGGTGGCGGGAGCTGCCTATATGCGCACACACAAGCACATGCACACACATACAACTCTCTCTCACACACACACCCTTCTCACACTCGCTCTCTCACACTCGCTCTCTCACACACACTTCTCACACTTGTTCACACACACACACACACACACACACACCCTTCTTACATTTAGTCACCCCCACAGCAACAGCATCAAGGTCCTGAAACCTCCCCCCCCCCCGTGATGTATAGTCTGTGATGTGAATGGTTAAAAAGAGATTGTCTGTAACCACTCTTCCTCACATCACTCACTGGGTGGGAGTTATATTCATAGAATCATAGAACAGTAGGCTTGGAAGGGGCCTACAAGGCCATCGAGTCCAACCCCCTGCTCAATGCAGGAATCCAAGTCAGAGCATCCCCGACAAATGGCTGTCCAGCCTCGTCTTGAATGCCTCCAGTGTGGCAGAGCCCACCACCTCCCTAGGGAATTGGTTCCATTGTTGTATTGCTCTAACAGTCAGGAAGTTTTTCCTGATGTTCAGCCAGAAGCTGGCTTCCTGTAACTTGGGCCCATTATTCCATGTCCTGCACTCTGGGATGATCAAGAAGAGATCCTGGCCTTCCTCTCTGTGACAACCTTTCAAGTCCTTGAAGAGCGCTATCATATCTCCCCTCAGTCTTCTCTTCTCAAAGCTAAACATGCCCATACTCTGTGTTCTTCTCCCTTCTGTCAGTCCTGTGTTTGTGAGCCTCAAAGGCCAGTTATATTTGATACCCTTATAATGCTGTTTCACTGTTCTCCAGAAGTCTGCTGTGGTGAGTAGTTAACAGAGGGGTGTATAATAACATGAGTAATTACAGAGAACCCATACAAGAATATTACATGGTGTCTGTCAAGGATAAAGGCCTGCTTTCTGCCATAAGATTGGGTCAGGCTGTCATGTTGGATGTAACCACCAGGAATTGTTTGTAATCTAGAGGCCCTTCCACCCATTGCCCAAGGCCAGATGCTGTCCCTGCTAATTAGAAAGTGCCAACAGCTGGAGTTGGTAGGGAGTTCCAGCCTCTTGGAGGCAAGGGTGGTCCACCAGGGACTGAGCCAGCAATTGGCTGAAGCCCTGGGTTGCCAGTGCTGGGCTTTAAAAGTGGCCTGAGGTCAAGCCATGCATCTCCCTTCATCCTGCTGGTCCTGGACCTGCAGACAGACAGCTGGTTGCTATCCAGGGAGATCCATACTTAGGTAAGCAAGGATAGGCCAGGTAGATTTATTATTTTGCTTGGATGTACATTCATGAAGCTCTCTGGATATAGTTAAGTGATTTAGCTTTGTACACTCTGTGTAACTTGCTACTTTCATTCTTCCCTTTCCCTCTACCCCTTTATGTTGATCTTAATAAACCTTTATCCAGCCTTTAGTTGGTGTGATCTCTCTGAATAACCTCAGTGCTTATTTCAGTGCCTCTTGGCTTATGAGGGCGGCTACTGGGTATTTTGGGGGACTGAAAGGCTCGGTTTGGCCAGTCCTGTCTTTAGGAACAGGATCCCAGGACCTCTCAGGGAGGTCGTGGCCGGTCCCAGCAGGGGGATCACCTTCCTTGACAGTGTCAGAAGTGGATCTGTTCTCCATTAATATCCCAGCCGTGTGGTAATGGTGCAACTAGACCCCCCAGGAAAGCTAGCACTTCAGGGCAATGTGGCCAACAACTGGAGAAAGTGGAAGCAGGGCTTCCAAGAAGACTGCATTGTTTGTGGTGCAGATACAAAGGACAAAAGACTTTGGACTGCTCTGTTTCTACATGTGGCTGGAGAAGAGGCCAGGGAAGTTTTCAATAGGAATGTTGTGAGAGTATGCAGGGGGTGGGAGTGGGGGTGGAGTCTGATGGACTCCCCTTCACTGATCCTCCTTGACCTCAGTTGCTGAACTGTGAGGTGCTCATAGACCCACTTGGCAAGTGCCCCATGACTCGGCGAGCACCCAACAGCTTCCCCATCCTCCTAGTAAGCCGCCATTGTGTGCGACAATGGCAACTCCGGTGCTTCTTGGCAGATCATGTTACGTAATTTGCAGTCATAAAGGGACCATTTGTATACAGCACTGCAGGTGTGAATGCTCCATTCATGTCTGCAGTGTTTCATAAATGGGACATTTAAAGCCGCCAACATTACCTATCTAGCAACATTACCTATCCAGAAGTAGGGATGTACGGATTCCCCACTGTCTGTTCCGGTGGAGAATCCACCTGGGGGGGAGGTGATCCGTTCCTCCCTCCCCCCCCCGGGAATCCTTCGGAGTGGCTCCACTGCATGAGGATTCCGTGGAGCCGCCTGGCTTGAGGGCCGCTTACCTGGACCTGCTTACCTGGACCCGGGACCCATTCACCTCCGCACCGATCGCCATGTTGCTTTAAAAAATGACAATTGGCACAATGTGCCCATAGACTTATACACAAGATTCATGGCTCTATTTTGCATACAAGTCTATGGGCACATCCTGCCAGACGCCTGTTTTTAAGCAACATGGTGATCGGCGCCGACGCAAATGGGTCTGGTTAAGCCTCCAGCCCAGTATAGGGATGTACGAAAGTCACTTACCTTTTCAAAGGGAGAGATTCATGGGGGGGAGGCTCTCCATCCCTCCCCCCGAAATTCTGGCCAGGGGGGAGGCGCTCTGCCCCTCCCCCTGAAATTCTGGCCGGGGAGGGAGGCGCTCCGTCCCTCCCCCCCGAATCCTGGCCGGCCGGCTCCACTCCGCAGGGATTCTGCTGAGCTGCCGGCCGGCTCTGCCAGCGGTCGGAAATCCAGCCGCTGGCTAGCAGGGACGCAAATGGCAGCAGCCATAGCCACTGCCGTTTGCGTCCCTGCAGTCAGCCGTGATAGGCTACATAAATGTTTACATAGCCTATCATGGCTGGTTTAAAAGAAAAAAAAAAGGTGCGTACGCAAATGGCAGCGCCCATAGGCACCGCCATTTGTGTTCCTTATTTTGACATGTTTTAGTCTACGTAAACATTTACGTAGACTAAGACGGTGAAAATAAGGGGAACGCAAATAGCGTAGCATCTACGCTATTTGCATTCCCCTTATTATTGCCGTCTTAGTCTACGTAAATGTTTATGTAGACTAAGACGTGCCAAAATAAGGAATGCAAATGGCGGTGCCCATGGGTGCCGCCATTTTCATACACACTTTTTTTTTCTTTTACATCAGCCGTGATAGGCTATGTAAACATTTACGTAGCCTATCATGGTGTTTTTTTTAAATCTAGCCGTGATAGGCTATGTAAATCTTTACATAGGCTATCACGTTTTTTTTTTTTAAACTGGAAATGGCAGCGGCGGCAGCTGGTTGGAAGACTGGCAGCCGCAGCCGCCGCCACCGAGCCGCCGCCACCGAACCGCTGCTGGAGCTGCCTATGCCAGGAAGATCCACCCAAGGTAAGTCCCATCGCGGGGGGGGGCAGGGGCGGGGGGCAGACCATTCTGCCACCGATTTCGGGGTCCGAATGCACTGGCATTCGGTCTCCCCGAGATCCATGGCAGAATTCTCTGACATCCCTACCGTTCCATGGGGAATCCTCCTGGAGCGGAGGTAAGTGCAGCGGTTCCACTGTAGATTCCGGAGGCTGGATTCTTTGCAATCCAGCCTCATTTGAATCCATGGCAGATTTCCCTGACATCCCTACCAGAAGTGCCTGAGCTGCCATTGTTGTATATAATGGCAGCTTGCTAGGAGGACGGGTGGCCCCGTAGCTTTGTCAGGCACTTGGTAGGCTGTGACAAAGCTTGTGCAGCACCTTGAGCAGGGGAAGACAGCAGGAGTGGCTTGGCAAGCACCCGACAAAGCCGGGTGTGGAGAAGTCCATCCATCCCTAGGTTTCAATACCTTTCAGTTTACTGAAGAAGCTGATAAGCAAAAGATCACAGATGTTATGAGGAAATTTGAGGCCTACTGTGCTCTAAAACAGCATGTGACTTATGAAAGACATAAGTCACAAGAGGTGACGGCTGCCGGAAAGCTCATTTCTTTCAAACTGGACATTGGTGCAGATTAAACACTATTCCAGAAAACATATCCAAGCCATTGCAAAGCAAGGTGCAATCCCCCCCCCCACCACCAGGTGTCATTCTGATTGTATTTGGTGGTGCAAGAATTACATCCAGAAGGGCATTTTGTCAGGAGGTCGCCCCTGCTGCCTTCTGAAATCCTCAGGTAGCCAGAATCAACACGCAGATGATAGGGCTCTTTTCCAAGGCTTTATTTCCATTCAACCTAATGATGCTTACAGATGCTAATTGCCTGAGCCTAATGAGGGAAACTTAAGAGAGCTGCCTACTTGGGGTTCTAGCCTTAGTGAATCAGTCGATCTCCTTTTGGAGGGTAAAGGCAGGAAGCCTCTGAACTTAAGGGCTAGGAGGTGAAAGTCCACCCCTTTCCCATGGGGCATCAGGACGCAGCTGTTGACATCACGCCAAGCGGGCTGAGCACCTCCTCTTGGCACCCTCCATCTCCTGCTTGTTCCTACGCTGGCGCCTAGCATCCCAAGGCTCCAGTTGTCCCTCCCCCTGCCTACCAGGGTCACTACCACTCTCAGGAATGTGAGCAGGGAGGGGATCTCCCTCCGGCTGCACCTCTGAACAGCACGCAGGTTCCTCTCCCACGGTTTCTATCTCTTCCTCAGAATCAGAACTGTTTTGGGGCTCTATGGGCTCTGATCCAACCCTGACACATATATAGCTCTTTGCAAAAAAAATGAAAGGAAAAAAAAGTACGTTTGAGGCAGATCTTATATTCTATATTACTGCCAAAAGAGATCCACCTTTAGTAGGCCATGCAGCACATATGGTGCTTGAACCTGGTCAGACATATACGTGAAGTCTCATGTCAGCTGGGGATGTGTGAATCCCACTTACCAGTCCGCTGCTGGGGTCCGCTGAAGGGGGAGGCAATCCGTCCCTCCCACCAGAATCCTCCCCAGCCGGCTCCGCTCCGCAGCAAGGCCGCAGAGCCGCCAGACTTCCGGCCACTGCTGGGCCGCTGCAGTCGCAAATGGTGGCCGTCATAGTGGCCATTTGTGTGCCTGCATTAGGCCATGATAGGCTACGTAAGTATTTACGTAGCCTATCACGGCAAAAGGCAGGGATGCAAAGGCGGCCACTAGGCCATTTGTGTCGCTGCCTTTTGCCGTGATAGGCTACATAAATACTTACGTAGCCTATGACGGTCTAATGCAGGCATGCAAATGGCGGCCGTTATGATGGCCGCCATTTGTGGCCACAGCGGCTGGAAGATGACCTGGAGCCGCTGCTGCAGCCGCCGTCCAGTAGGTCCGCCCCAGGGGTATTTCATGGGTGGTGGTGGGGGTAGTACGTTCTGCCACGGACTTCGGGGGAATCTTTAGAATCCGGCCTCACTGGAGTCAGTGGTGGATTTCTCCAACATCCCTAATGTCAGCTGCCCACCACTGAAGATGATCTCTTTGCTGATCTCTGATGTTTTTGAAGGCCTGGGATGCTTTCCAGGTGTGCATCACATACTTTAATGGAATGAAATGCTTTCATGTAGAGAAGGACAAATCTGCAAAGTTTGGTCCCATTCAATTTCTCATTTTTCCCCGCATTAAGTTCTTCATTCTGTTATATTTCCCAATAAGTCTGCAATTTTTTTACAAGCCCATGTGAAAATTTGCATATTTGTGTGTGTTTTAGTGTATACATTTTTGTTTGCACTTTCCCAAAATGCATGCATTTATACACACTTTTCCAAATGTATGCATCTTTTTATTATCCCTGAAGTGTTGTGCCCACTTTCCCCTAATATTTATGCATTTCCCTATTGTATGCATCTTTATGCATATTTTCCCCTCTTTCTTTCTTTTTTGCAAACTGCATCACACAATTTGGGCAAGTGTGAATATTGAATTCTAGTTCATGCGTACATTTAGGAAATGCAAATTTGGTAAGTTCACATTAGAATGCAAACCCAATACATTTCTTACAACTGTAATGGACATAGACTCTAAAGTTCTTGACAACCTATGTCTGTTTTACCAAATTATGGTTTCTGTCTTGACCTACGATATACCTATGCAAAAATAAATATGGATAAAATATGCCCATGATAAGCTTTAAACTTCTTACGCACTGAGCTCCTGTACTATGAAAAGTCCATAACAATTACAGGCAGGTGGTCACACTAGGGGCAATGTGGAATAACATCAATCTTGCTTTTAGTCTTTAAAATATCTGCATGAAAGACAGGTTGGAGAAACAAATGCCTTCTTCATTATGTCCCATAAATGCTTCATTGCAGTGTGACTTTGCAATTGCTTTGTTCTCCTCTTCTCAAGCCCTTTCATGGCCTATCAGAATCAGGACTATGGACAATGACCCTCAACCACATGCACTTTCAACCTGCTAATTGCAGTATTGTAATTAACTGCAGACGGAGGCAATTGCCTTCATATATCAGTGTCTTTGACAGGCAAAGTACAGCCTCCAGCTGGTAAAAACTTAGGGGGGTTTTTATGTTGCCATCTGAGAGACATGGAAACTTTTTCCTATTAAAGAGGCATCCCATGAATGGCCTTGAGCACCATTTTTGGCAGAAAGATGGGATGCAGTGGTTTCAAATGCACACTCACACTCACTCACTCACTCACTCACATGTTTGTGGGGCATTTTACTACCCCAAGCTATTTTCCAATATAGCCTGGGGTGGTAAATGCTCCCAACAAATAAACATGCACCAGAAAAAGTATGTTGTAAACTCAAAATATTAGAAAAGTATAACAAACTGTCAAAGTACAACTTTAGCTAAAACTCGTATTACTGAGAACTCTCTTATGGTGTCATGGGGGTATTTTTCTACCCTCATAACTAATCTGTCTCTGGTGAAGTAAATGTGAATTAGGAATATGCAAACTTTTTTTTTAGAGAACGTATGCCCCCATTTGCATTCAGAGTTGCAAATGGGGCATTTTTGAATGATCTGTGAATGAAATTCTCATACATCCCTATGTTCAAGGTTTTGTTGCTGACATTCAAAGCCCTAAACAACTCAGGATGAGGATACCAAGCTGGCCGATTTCTTCCATATACACCAAATCAACCCCTGAGATCAATACACAGTGTGCCATCAGTTAATGGCACATGAGCAGGCCATCTCAGTGGTGGCACCCTTCCTCTGGAATGCTTTCCCATCTGTGGTCCAAGAGGCATCTCGAGCAAACTTTAGATGCCTCTTGAAGACATATCTGTTTGCTCAGGCTTTCCCTGACTTGAAGTCATACTGTTCTGTTCTGCTGTACTTGCAATATTTTTAATGCATTTATTATTTTACATAGTTTTTGCACTGGTTTTTAGACTGCATTTTATGTGTTGTTTATGCAAACTGCATAGAGATCTTGGTATATCAACTGATATACAAGTAGCATGCATGCATGCATTAATTAATAACTATGATTTTTAATAGATGTTTTATTGCTGTGAGCTGCCTTAGGAGGGCTTCTGCCCTGAAAGGTAGCCAAGATTTTTTAAAATACATACATACAGACATACATATGCCTGGTTTTGGCTGGGGACCAGTGCATGAGCACCTTGCTCAGGAAAGGGAAGTTGGCAATGGGACTATAGTTGGTTACATTTTCCAGGTCCAGCTTTGATTTCTTCAGGATTACCACCTCCTTTAAAGAAGCTGGTACCTCCTTCTCTCAAGGATGAATTTACAGCCTCCTGAATCCACTCAGCCATTCCCTCCCTACTAGATGCAATAAGCCCTGAAGGGCAAGGGTCAAGTACACAGGTGGTTGACTGGGATTGCCTAAGCACTTTGTCCACATCCTTGGGTCTCAATAACTCTAAATCATCCAATAAAACTAGACCAGTCAGTGCTGTGGACGCCTTTACTAATGGAAATGCATTAACTGCGAGGTCCAAGTCATGATGGATGTGAGCAATTTTATCTTCCAAATGTCTTGCAAAGCTGTCACAGCATGCTACTAAGGCTAAGACCTTTCTGGTTTGGCAGGTATTTAGCCTGCTCAATTGTTAAGAAGAGTTATACTGCAATTCTATAGTTGCCTACACAGAAGAAAGCCCTGTTGAGTTCAGTGGGGCTAACTCCCAGGAAAGTATAGAAAAGCAACCTGGGTCAACTAAATGATGCGCCACAAATGGGAAATGGCTCCCATTGGTCTTTTTTCCTTTTCAGTCACACAACTGGCTGGGTGTCATTTAATGCAGTATTATGCTTGGCAAATTTCAATGAGAGACTCACAGTTCTATCCTATACATGCCTACTCAGAAGTAACTCCCATTTAGTTAAATTGGGTTTACTCTCAGGTCGGGGTGTAGAGACTTTGTAAAATCTATGTCGTCTATATTTCACAGATGGTTACATTAATTTCTTTCCATAGTCCACTTACAGGTGGAATCGGATTTTTTCAAATTTCCCAAATTTGGCCAAATTCAAATTTGTGCAAATTCACTCTGGAAAAAATGTGCAAATCCCCCAAATGTGCACAACCCCCTCAAAATGTGCAAATCCCTCTCCCCAAAACACATATTTTTGTGCCTTAACCTATGGGGGAAATGTGTGTTTTCAGCTGATTTTTTTAATGTATTTTTCTATGACTAAATCTGCATAAAATTATGGAAAGTTAAAAAACAAAATGGTCCAGATGTTCATGGAATCCATGTCACTCAGGAAAAGCTGGTCCGCTGAGTCGCTGACGAATCTGTGGGTTGGATTCATAGAAATCTGAACTCATTTGATTCCATTGTGGATTTCTCCAACTTCCTTACTCCCAGGGAAGTGTGTATAGGATCACAGCCTTAGGGAGCAATCCTATGGCTGCTAGTCAATGGCTAGACAGCCATAGGATACATTGCTTTCCAGGAACCGACCTCGGAGCCCAAGCCCCGGGGTCAGTTCCCTGAGAACCATCCTTCCCCCCCCGGCACACTGCCTCACATGCAGCTCAGAACGGCTCCACGCTTGGAAGAGGCGCACAGAGTGGCCAAAACAGGACATCCCTGGGAGTGTTCCAGGGAAGGGAAGACAGAAATGCCAGTACGACACATCCTATGTGTCGTCCAGCAGCTGCTTCCCCTGCTCCGCCTTCCCATGGCTAGACAGCTGAAATCAGCTGTGTAGCCCCAAATGCGGGGCAGCAGAAGCATGGAGAGGATGATCCCCTCTGCACTTCTCCTGCCCTGCATTGGATAGGTGGTTGCCTCTGAGTTTGGAGGCAGCCGCCTATCCCGGTAGGACTGCTCCCTCTGTTAGCTATTTTTTGCTGTTCTTGGCATTTTATCTGTGAATTGTTATCAGCCATCTCTTATCCTTTTAGTGTGGTGTAGTGGCTAGAATGTTGGATCAAGACTTGGAATTCCTAGGTTCCCACTTGGCCATGAAGCTCACTGGGTGACTTTGGGCCTGTCACTGACTCTCACCCTAACCTATCTCACCGAGTTATTGTGAAGATAAAATGGAAAGGAAAAGAATCAGGTACACTTCCTCAGGCTCCTTGGAGGACAGATGGGATGTAAATATAACAAATACATAAAATACAATTAGTGGTGATTGTTCAGTGTTTTATTTGTTTTTTTTATACTAGCTGCCTTTGGCATTTTTTTTTTTAATGAAAAAGTGGGGTAGAAATACTTGTAATAAATAAAAACGAAACTCAAGAAATGCCCCCTTGCATCTGATCCTTTGCCTATCCTTCAAAGAGATGTGTTGTGCCATGCTGAATTGTCCTTTTCCAGGGAGCCTGGCTTCGGTACTAGAATCCTCATTCTGAAGCTATGTGCTCCCAGTTTTTCAGTGTTATATGCCACAGCCTCAAATCAATAACTGTGGAACAGGGTTTCGGCCGGGCTGGATCAAGGCCATGATTGGTCCTGAGGCTACCTGTCTGTAGTGTGTCTTGTATTCTACCTCCAGTACTGAATTTAGACAACATGACACTTGTGCATGTACACACACACACAGAGAGAGAGAGAGAGAGAGAGAGAGAGAGAGAATGTTGGAGAAAGTGAAACTGACAGATTTGTCCATCCGGGCTCAGGGCTTTAAGTGCATAACTCTTAGAAGTCTGGGTATAAATCCCCCTGTATTCAGTCAAGTTACTTAAATTGGGGTTGCCAATTTAGGAAAAAAAATGGGGGGGGGTTCTGATAGGCTTCTGAGTTTTAACAGGTTTATGGGCCCTTCCCTGTGAGAATACCTTAAGCTTTGAATTCTGCCAGAGCAGATGGGTGAGAATTTCATTTTAGTTCACTTTTGATAAGATAAGAACTTATCAAAATTTGCAAATCTCTCATATTTAGAATGGAAAGAACTTGAGATTTAAAAACTTGAGATTTAAAAAGTTCAAATGTGGGAGAAATAAAAACCAATTTCCATCCATACTGAAAACACAAACATAAGAACCAGGATTCACTCACATGCATTGGCTTGCTGTCACTAGGAAATGGAAGACAATGTTCATCAGACTTTGAGACTGGGCCTAGTGTTAGTAGGAATGAATGAGTTGCAGAATGCATGAAGAATGAAGCAGCTCAGTGTGTGACCATTTTTGAAGCATAATTGCAGCCGTGATGAACCAAGAATAGACCTTAACATATTTGGAAGTGCTGTAATCAGTGTAATCACTGTGCCATTTCATTTACTTTTGCACATTCTGTTAAGACATTATGGATGCTGTACAGGCTGCTGGAATGATATGATTAACACAGCCCATTTATTCAGCTTACACTGTTCAATTTTGTTGTTATTCTCCCATATCCTTACCACCGTGCTGTGCTTTTAAAATTAAGCTTTGTCCAATGGGACACACTTTCCTTTAATAACAGAATAAGCACAATGCCCAGCTTAGAGTAAGGATGTCTAGTTGGAAACATCTGGGTTTTTATTTTATTGTTCTCACCTGTTATATAAGGTATGAAGTGGTATGATAGGAATCAATATGATAGCTTATAACCTAATTAAAACACTGGAACCAAGTGACAACAGCAACCATGTCCTTCTAGTAAATCACGGGCGCATAATGTTTTGGCCCTGAGGGCTGCATCGGCTGTTTGCTGGGATGCCAGGGGCTGCACATATTGTGCACAGGCATGCATGATGGGTGCCATGGGACCAACTGTGCCCTCATCTGCATGTGGAATGGAGACTAGGCCAAATAAAGGGCTCCACTCCTGTTTGCCTTTCTCTTCCTGTGACCTTTCTGCTGCCACCAGGAATTCTTTTTTCCCCCCTGTCTGTCTCTATCACAGCTTTATTTTCCTTTGCTGCCTTCACCAAACACCTCTGGGGCACTTATACATACTTTTAGGTAGTGTGAGGTTTGGCTTCTAGGTGTGGGGTGGATAACCCCACTAGAAATCTCATAGGTGCCTGATACATGGGTAGAGTCAGATGAACTCCCTGTCTGGTCCCCTGGACATCCATTTGCAGACAGTGCTGCATTCACTGGACATGTCCATGAGTGCCTCATGGTCCACAAGCATCTGGCATCTGGCTCACCTCTTCCCCGAGCTGCCATTTTGAACAACAATGGCAGCTCGGTCATCCCTGGGAAGGAAATATTGTGTGGATTATGGCTGTAAAGGGTGATCTATACAACATTACAGGTGTGAATGGCCCATTCACCCCTGTAATGTTACGTAGATCTCCCTTTATGGCTGCAATTTACACAACATTTCCTTCCTGGAAATGCCCAATCCCCCATTCTTGCACAAAATGGCTGCTCAGTGAAGGAGTGGGCTGGTCTGTGGTGCTTGTTGGTTGCTCACTGAGCCATCGAGGGGTTCATGTGGCACAGAACAGTGTAGCAAGCAGGCACAGCTCAATGAGCCACTGATGATCCTGGACGGATGTGAGTCTGCCCATCCCTAAACCCAACAAGGAAAGAGACAAAAATGTTTAAATAATCAACTTAAAAAAATAACTATAAAGAAGTATTGGGGGGGGGGTTAACATCTGAATGGTAACAACACACACAAAACAAAACCATAAGAGCAAAGGGATAATACAGTAACAAAGGTTAAATGTAAGCAGCTAATCCTAACTAAATAATCCCTATCTTATCCAAGTTCCTCCTAGCATTATTTTACAGTCAGTGTTCTCAGCTTTCCCAAGGAGCTTTCTTTCTTGATAGGGATATACAAAATTTAGGGATGACGGAGAATTTCTCTACGAATCTCCGAGAGGCCAAATGCCAACACATTCGGCCCCCCGAAATTGGTGGGGAAATTCTCCAACACCCCCTGCCCCCCCCCCCAGGATGGGACTTACCTCGCACGAATGTCCCTTGCGGCAGCGGGTCCGGGCGGTGGTGCGGTGGCGGTGCAGCGGCAGCGGCGGCCTGTCTTCCAACTGGATGCCGCCGCCGCCATTTCCAAGTAAGGTGTAAAAGAAAAAAAAAGTGATAGGCTACGTAAAGATTTACATAGCCTATCATGGCTAGATTTTCAAAGTCAGCCGTGATAGGCTACGTAAATCTTTATGTAGCCTATCACGGCTGACTTTGGGGGAAAAAAAAAAGCACGTACACAAACGGTGGCACCCATGGGCGCCGCCATTTGTGTTCCTTATTTGGGCACGGGTAGTCTACGTAAAGATTTACGTAGACTACAGCGAAAATAAGGGGAACGCAAATAGTGTAGATGCTACACTATTTGCGTTCCCCTTATTTTCGCCGTCTTAGTCTATGTAAACATTTACATAGACTAAGATGGTGAAAATAAGGAATGCAAATAGCGTAGACACTACGCTATTTGTGTTTCTCTTATTTTTGCCGTCTTAGTCTATGTAAACATTTACGTAGACTAAGACGGCGAAAATAAGGGGAACGCAAATAGCGTAGACGCTACGCTATCTGCTTTCACCTTATTTTCGCCGTCTTAGTCTACGTAAATCTTTACGTAGACTAAGACGTGCCAAAATAAGGAATGCAAAAGGCGGCGCACATGGGCACTGCCATTTGCGTACGCGCTTTTTTTTTTTCAAAGTCAGCCATGATAGGCTACGTAAAGATTTATGTAGCCTATCACGGCTGACTTTGAAAATCTAGCCATGATAGGCTACGTAAATGTTTACGTAGCCTATCACTTTTTTTTTTTTTACACTTTACTTTTTTCTTTCATGGCCAGGGAGACAGGGCACTCCCCCCCAGCCAGAATTTCAGCGGGGAGGGACAGGGCGCCTCCCCACCTGCCAAGAATTTCAGGGGGAGAAATGGAGCTCCTCCCCCCCCGAAAACAGCTGCGGGACCAGGTAAGGGACTTTCGTCCATCCCTAGTACGAATCCCGTTACCTCGCGTCCACGGGGGGGGGTCCGCTGGAGGGGGAGGCAATCCATTCTCCCCCCAGAATCCTCAATGGCTGGCTCCATCCCAGCTCCTATCTGCATGGAATAGTGCTCTTCGGACTCAAATGGCATCCGCTACACCATTTGCATCCCTGTTTCTTCTGATGATAAGCTACACATCTGTATTTACATAGGTACTTACATAGCCTATTGCATAAAAAAACAGGGATGCAAATGGCGTCCACTATGCCATTTGCATCCCTGTTTTTTCATGCGATAGGCTGAAAACACTTAAGTATCTACATAAATAGAGGTGCATAGCTTATCACGATGAAAAACAGGGACGCAAACAGTGTAGCCGAAGCCATTTGCATCCGACCACTTACTTCCGGGGTCCGCACAGACGGCGGAACAGAACTGGCTGGGGGGGATATTCAGTCCGGAGAGGCACAGGTAAGTGTGTTCATTCCGTCACAGACTTCGGGGGGGGGGAATTCTAGGGATGTACGAAAGTCACTTACCTTTTCGAAGGGTGACATTCATGGTAGGGGGGAGGCGCTCCGTCCCTCCCCCCGAGATTCTGGCCGGGGGGGAAGCGCTCCGTCCCTCCCCCCCAAATCCTGGCCAGCGGGCTCTGCTCCGCAGGGATTCTGCGGAGCCGCCGGCCGGCTCTGCCAGCGGCCGGACATCCGGCCACTGGCTAGCAGGGATGAAAATGGCGCCAGCCATAGCCGCCGCTGTTTGCGTCCCTGCAGTCAGCCGTGATAGTCAGCCGTAAACATTTACGTAGCCTATCATGGCTGATTTAAAAGAAAGAAAAAAAACGTGCATATGCAAATGGTGGCGCCCATGGGCGCCGCCATTTGCATTCCTTATTTTGGCACGTCTTAGTCTACGTAAACATTTACGTAGACTAAGACGGTGAAAATAAGGGGAACGCAAATAGAGTAGCATCTACGCTATTTGCGTTCCCTTTATTTTCGCTGTATTAGTCTATGTAAATGTTTACGTAGACTAAGATGTGCCAAAATGAGGAACACAAATGGAGGCGCCCATGGGCGCCGCCATTTGCATACGTGTGTGTTTTTTTCCTTTTAAATCAGCCGTGATAGGCTACGTAAACATTTACATAGCCTATCATGGTGTTTTTTAAAAATCTAGCCGTGATAGGCTACATAAATCTTTACGTAGCCTATCACATTTTTTTTTTTTAACTGGAAATGGCAGCGGCGGCAGCCAGTCGGAAGACCGGCCGCCGCAGCCGCTGCCGCTGATCCGCCGCTGCAGACGCCGCTGCAGCTGCCGCCACCAGGAAGATCCGCCCAAGGTAAGTCCCGTCCTGGGGGGGGTGAGGGGGCAGACCGTTCCGCAACCAATTTCGGAGGGCTGAATACGCTGGCATTCAGCCTCCCCGAGATCTGTGGTGGAATTCTCTGACATCCCAAGCGAATTCACTGGAATTCGGCCTCATTGGAGTCTGCAGCAGATTCCACAGACATCCCTATTTCTTGATATTATTTCTTCCTTCCTTCCAGCCTACCAACCTTCTCTCTTCTTTTGCTTTGGCCTCCAGTTTTTATATACTAAAGCTAGTGTGTGCTCTTTTAACTGTGACCAATCAGGGTGGCTCATTTTTGCCCTGAATTCCTCCTGATGACCTCTTTGCGCAAAACTGAAATTACTTGGAAAATTGAAACCATTTTTTTTTTTTACTTCAGAGCTCCTGACCTTTAGCTGAACCTCCTATTCTCTTCCTTGCTCTGTAGACCTACTGGCACATGCCATCCTTTGGCTTCCTGGACCTTTGTCCTTTTATCCTTTTGATTTTAGGACACCCAAAAAGGCAAGTAACACCATAATATCCAAAAATCTATATACAAAAGAATAAAACAGATCTATTCCTTCACGATAGGCATGCACATCCACTCCACATACACACACATGCATACACTCTTCCCTCCCACAGGTATACCCTTAAACTCAGACAGGAGGAGAGAGATAAGGATCAGGAGGCAAGGGAAATCCCAGGCTTCCCATAGCTAGCACTAGGAAGAAAGGGACTCCTTTGCTAGTCCTATGGCAAGGGAAACCTTTCCCTTACCTCTGATCACTCCAGAGAGACTGGGGTTTCCCTTGATAGCACTAGCAACAGCACTGGCAAGGGAGATCCCAGGCTTTCTCTAGCTAGTGCTAGTGCTGACACTAGCAAAGGAAACTCTTGGCAGGATCCCCACTGCACTGCAAACCACATTGGCCAATGGCTGTGGGTTGTGCACCCTGGTAGTAAACAAAACATTGTGAAGCCAATGTGGCTTCACAAAAAGCTTAGGGATGACCTGAAAACAAAAAAGGACACATATAGGAAGTGGAAAGGCCAAGTAACAAAGGAAGAGTACAGGCAGATAGCACAGAATTGCAGGGATGGCATCAGGAAGGCTAAAGCTGAGAATGAGCTGAGGTTAGCAAGGGATGTTAAAAACAACAAAAAGGCTTTCTTCAGCTACGTGCATAGTAAAAGGCAGAGGAAAGAAATGGTGGTTCAGCTATTAAATAAGGATGGCAAAATGATAACAGATGACAAAGAAAAGGCAGAGGTGCTCAATTCCTACTTTGACTCAGTCTTCTCCCAAAAGAGGGTCTATGACCCCGCTGGCAAAGGCGAAGTACAGGCTGAAGGGGCAGAATTGCAGCTTGAGATCAACAGGCATATAGTCAAGGAACACCTCGTTACTTTGAATGAGTTCAAATCTCCAGGGCCAGATGAACTGCATCATAAAGTCATAAAGGAACTGGCAGAAGAACTCTCAGAACCGCTGTCTATTCTCATTGAGAAATCATGGAGGACGGGGGAAGTGCCAGATGACTGGAGGAGGGCTAATGTTGTCCCTATCTTCAAAAAGGGTAAAAAGGAGGAACCTGGGAACTACAGACCAGTCAGTCTGACATCAATCCCTGGGAAAATTCTGGAGCAGTTCATAAAGCAATCCATCTGGAAGCACCTTGACAACAATGCCGTGATTACTCAAAGCCAACATGGATTTGTCAAAAACAAGTCCTGCCAGACAAATCTGATCTCATTTTTTGATCAAGTAACCTCCCTTGTAGACCATGGGAATGCTGTAGACATCATATACTTCGACTTCAGCAAAGCTTTCGACAAAGTGCCCCATGATATCCTGATGAGCAAACTAGCTCAAAGTGGGCTAGATGAAACAACGATCCGGTGGATCCACAGTTGGCTACAGAATCGGACTCAAAGAGTGCTTATCAATGGGACATTCTCAAACTGGGGAGAGGTAACGAGTGGGGTACCGCAGGGCTCAGTCCTGGGCCCAGTGCTCTTCAACATTTTTATTAATGACTTGGAGGAGGAGGTGCAGGGAATGCTGATCAAATTTGCAGATGACACAAAATGGGGCGGGATAGCTAATACTTTGGAAGACAGAAACAAAATTCACAGTGATCTGGATAGACTGGAGCGCTGGGTAGAAAACAACAGAATGACATTTAATAGGGACAAATGCCAAGTTCTGCACCTAGGAAAAAGAAACCAAATGCACAGTTACAAGATGGGGGATACGTGGCTCAACCACACTACAAGCGAGAAGGATCTTGGAATTGTTGTCGATCACAAGCTGAATATGAGCCAACAATGTGATGTGGCTGCAAAAAAGGCAAATGCTATTTTGCGCTGCATTCATAGAAGCATCGCTTCCGAATCCCGGGAAGTACTAGTTCCCCTCTACTCAGCACTGGTTAGGCCTCATCTGGACTACTGTGTCCAGTTCTGGGCACCACACTTGAAGAAGGATGCAGACAAACTGGAGAGGGTTCAGAGGAGGGCAACAAAGATGATCAGGGGACTGGAAACAAAGCCCTATGAAGAGAGACTCAAAGAACTGGGCATGTTTAGCCTTGAGAAGAGAAGACTGAGGGGAGATATGATAGCACTCTTCAAGTATCTAAAAGGTTGTCACAGAGAATAAGGCCAGGATCTCTTCTTGATCATCCCAGAGTGCAGGACACGGAATAATGGGCTCAAGTTACAGGAAGCCAGATTCCGGCTGAACATCAGGAAAAACTTCCTGACTGTAAGAGCAATACGACAATGGAACCAATTACCTGGGGAGGTGGTGGGCTCTCCCATACTGGAGGCCTTCAAGACGAGGCTGGACAGCCATTTGTCAGGGATGCTCTGACTTGGATTCCTGCATTGAGCAGGGCGTTGGACTCGATGGCCTTGTAGGCCCCTTCCAACCCTACTATTCTGTGATTCTATGATTCTATGAAAAGGCTTCGAATATTTGTTATTTCACTGTTGGTTTAAATGGGTAATGAAATGTTTTCCAACTGGCATTTCAATCTTATTCAATAGTCAAATTTACTGCACAGCACCTTAGAAGAGCATGTGCTAGAGAAGATGATATGCATTACCTTTAAGATGCTGCAGGTATTTATTACAAATAGAGCTGTGCACAAATGGCCTCTCAAAATTATCTACCCTATTTGTGGGCAGAGAAGGGCAGCGGGGGGTGGCGGTGTATGGGGGGATTTCACTGCATTTCTCCAGGAGGAGGATACATTCTCAATAGTTTCTCACAGGTTTGGCTCACCATTGGCAGAGATTGTAGCATTCTTTCTTTTTTCCAAGGATTTGGAGGGAGGGGTCTGTTGCTCCAGCATCGTAGGGGTGGGGGAGAATTTCTCCCCGAAACTTCGGGGGGCCAAGTGCCAACGCATTCGGTCCAAAATAGCATTGCCCTTATTTTCGCCGTAGTCTACGTAAATCTTTACATAGACTACAGGGACCAAATAAGGAACGCGAATGGCGGCTCCCTATGGGGGCTGCCATTTGCGTACGCGCTTTTTTTTTTTTTTTAAGCCACCCGTGATAGGCTACGTGATGATTAATGTAGCTTATCCCGGCTGACTTTGCAGATCTAGCCGTGATAGGCTACGTAAATCGTTACGTAGCCTATCACGGGGCTTTTTCTTTCTTTTTTTTACTTTTCTTTTGAAGTTCGCGGCCGGGGAGACGGGGCGCTTCTCCCCGGCCTGAATTTCGGCCGGGCGAGGTGGGAAGCCTCCCCCCCGGCCTGAACTTCGGGGGGAGAAGTGAAGCGCCTCCCCCCCACCGCGAAGCAAACTGCGAGACCAGGTAAGTGACTTTCGTACATCCCTAGTTGGCAGCCTGGCTCCCATTTTGCACATTTTGTATCCACCACAGTGCAGGTGTGAGGGTAAACAGAAAGGAAATAGAAGTGGAATCCAGTATGACGCTATCTAAATTCTTCCTGATATCTTTGTCCTTGTCCTGTTTAGAGGGGCTTCGGCTTGGGGAGTTTCTACACAAGACAAATATCATGCAGTTGTCATTTCCTACTTACAGTTGTTTACTGGTTATTTCGATGACTTTGTAATCCTTTGGTTTCTCTTTTGTGTCTAACCAGAAGGGAAGATGCAGCATTTAACTGTAAAAGCAAATGAAAGCATGATTTCCTTTGTGTATTTTTGTTGTTCCACTATACCACAGTGCCACCTAGAGGCTATGTAGTGGGAAAGTAGGAAAGGAAACGCTCCTTGCGTAGTGCTTGGCTCTCAATTCTACAACATAAGTGAAAGTAGATACAGCAGATTTAACAGCCAATTAACTGTTTCATGTAGAAAAAGCTCTTGGAGAAGAGTAATGACCCTTGGTCTGGAGTTGAAACCCCTACAGTCCTTAAAGTCCAGAACAGTTAAGGAGCTGGCAAGTACTTTAAGGTCAAGGCCAGCAACATTCTCAGAGCAATCTGGCAGATAAATATTCAGTGAGACGTATAGTCTAATGTTACTTACAGGAGCTCCATCAGAGGGACCACTAGAGAGGCAAAGGTGAGGTACACCAGGGCCAGAGCTGGTGAAGAGATGTTGAAGGAGCTCTGACCTCTGGTAAAGTTGCAAATGAGGGTGTGGGGGTAGGGAGGTGAACTGGTGATGGTCCACAGGATCAGATCACTTCTTTGAGAGTTCTGAACTGATAACTTGAAGAGGGTACACATAAAATTACACAGAAGCCCCTGTGGCTGTGGATTATGCATACCTGATTTATGGTCTTGACCATTTCATAGAAGTGTCTCACTCATAAAAATACAACTTATTGCACCTGAGAGAAAAAGAAGTTGGGATTTGAATTAAAATCTAATACTTTGATGTCTCTTTATAAATGTTAATGATTATTATATAAGCAGACTCAAAAGACTGCAATCTATACAACTATTAAAGTAAAAGAAAATGTGCCTCTAATCATGTTAAGCACCTAGACAGAATGTGTGTATCGAGAGATAATAATCACATCCATTGTAAAATTAGATTGCAGGCATAGCCTTGGAAGTATTTTAAGGGAAATTGTTGCAGGATAACACAGGTGCCTGAATTAATAAACAATTGGGGGAAATCAGCAAGAGTTCTAACTGCACTACTTATTGTTTTATGATTAAATAATTAGTTTGAACATCTTTGTACACCTGATGCATCAAGGATTTCAATTACCTTGAATGACTTTTGGCTTATATTTCATCACCACTTACTGAATTAGCAATATTGTGGGCATTAAGAAAACTATTTGGAGGTAGGAATGTAAGATTTCTCAGAAATTCTGTAGCAAAGTTTTGTAACCACAGTTATGAGCTTTGTTGAGCTCTTCCTCCAACAGAATAATGAAATGCTTCCTTAAAATATTAATTGGTGCTCAATTTCTAATGGATGGTGCACATTTTCTTCCTTTTCCTGGGATGGAGAGGATTACATCAATGTTTGCACGCCATAAAACCATTTAAGTGTGATGTACGTGTAACTCATGGGATCCTATATGCCTGGACCCTGATAAATGTGATTCTTCTGGAACAGAAAGGTGGACAATTCATACAATTACACTCTCTGCAGGTATGAGCTTTTGTGTGGAGCTTCTGTGTGACACATTACATTATGTCCATCACGGATAGAAATAAAGCTTACCAGATATGCTTTATTTTATTCCTAGAACCCAGAGATCCACAAACTACAGACTCAGTAATGGGGGTTGTCAAATGCCAAGCCCTCCTCTTGGCATGTTTGTAGTCAAATACAGGAGTTGATCTCCAAGTAAATAGGCTTTATTATGCAAATCAATCAGTCCCACAGCAGTTCAGGTTACAGACTTTTACATCCTATGGCAACTCAGCACTAATATCCCTCATTAAGCTGGGAAAATACTAAATAGACTATCTAAAGATGCCTTTGAGGGTTGCACTAATGTAAGGAGAGATGTTGCTGAAAATCTGGCACCAGCTTGCGGAATAGAACCTGAAAGGCTTTCTCAGTCCTGCCCTCAGGGACATTTCTTCCCCTAAGCCTCTTGTGATGGGTCAAACTTTTAGAACGCTTTACTTTCCAAAGCTGTGCCTGCCTCCCTCTTGACCCAACATCTGCCTCCCTCTTGACCCAACATCTGTCACAGCTACCTCCTCCCCTCTTCTGAATAGCTGTGTTCTCAAAGAGGAAGAGGTTATGGTTGGGCTTTGACCCAACTGATTCAAATCTGCACTTGGACAGATTCTTCTCTGCCTCTGTCTCCCCAATGCTCTGGTCCCATCTCTACCACTTTGCACTATCCCTCCTCTGACTCTGAATCCATTCCCATGGCCTCTAAAGAGGGCTCTGCCAAGATGCTAGGGCCAATCCTGACAAGGGTGGATGTAGACTTATAATTAAGGAACAGAGGGCATCTTTGTGTACATGTCAGACCAGGGATTTGTTTTCAGCACCAGAACTGATCTCACCATCATTTCACACAAAAATTAATTCCTGGTTTCTCCCCCTACCCACCACCATCGCCCCTGCTTCATTTCAGCAGCCTAATTGAAGGGAAGGGAATTGTTGCTATTGTTAAACAAATCACTTGGAGAATGAGATTCATTGACCAGCAAATCCCAATCTACTTTGTTTCCACCCTGATGTACATAGTGGGAGAGGCACATACAACCTGCCATCCATCATGGGCAGAGGATTGTGGGGGCAAGTAGGGATGTGAACTGGCCCCCACCCCCAAGAGGATATGGGTAGGAACAAAGGCCTACATACTACATACACTGACTTAGAGATCCTACCCCCTAATCTCAGGTATGTGGGAATTGGCTGTTGTTACTAAGAAGAGAGGGAACAAAAATCACTTTGCTCAGACAGAGGCACTTTTGGTGGTAGTGGAGTTGGTAATAATTATGGCAGTATTTAGTACAGTAGAAACATACTATGTTGCAGGACTTTCTTTCTGATATAAAAACTTATTTTGGACCAGTCATTTTAAAACATAGTTCATATATTGTGCGGAAATGCATCTATTTGTTTACAGTGATTACATTATAGGAAAAGAGATAGAAGGTCCTTAATGAAATCCACAAACTCCATTCTTGGACCCCCCCCCCAATTTTAGCCAATTCATGCCCCCCCTCACCTTCAGTATCCAGGAGGGGCACCCTCCCGCACTCTAATTTGAACACTGTCTATTTAGCACCATTAATGTGCATGGCTATTTATAAAGTAGAAGAAGATTGGTCCCTACCCTGAGGAATTTACAGTCTGACATATGAGAGACTACGGAGGAAGGGAAGGAATATGGAGCCAGAGAAAAATAGGAGGAGAATATGCATGTAGTTCATCTATGTATACTTAGGTTTCGTTATTGCAGAAACATCACAGAATGAGTTTTGAGAAGAGATTTAAAGAAAATAAGAGAGATCACATCTCACAGATGTTCTGGGAACATCTTGCCCTAATGAACTGTGAAAATCATATGGTATTGCTTCTTACAATGGGATGTCCCAGGATGAGTGTACCTATGAATACCTTCCCATTCAGTCTCTAAGATCATATAAGTGCTTTCAATGATGAATGGACTTAAGGATTTTGAAAAATCAATTCTTTTTGCTTTGCTACACAGTGTGCGTCAATGATGATGACAGTTATAATGGCAAGTTAGAGTTGAAAGGCATTTATCAAACTCCCTATTAGCTGTAAATTAATGGGCTGCTTGAAAGTTCCAAGCAGAATCTCAAGACCATGTTAACAAGGTGGCCTTTAACATCAAAGAAATTTGGGACCACACTCATTCGTAGATACCACCAGATTTGATTAGGTATTTACCATTTGAACTGCTGTAGGAGAACCAAGAGCAAATATCATTTCTATTAAGAATGTTGACCTCTTTCCCCTAAATAAAGCACTGATGGGGAAGTAATGCATGGCTAATATGGGAGGGAGAAGCATGGGCAAAAGCAGAAAGGATACAAATGCTGGTGTAATTTATGTGAAAATGGGATTATTTTTATCATTATTCTTAACATTTTTATGCTGCTCAATAGTAAAACCTGTCTGGAGAGTTTACAAAATATTACAACCTTAAAATTACAATATAAAACTTAATATACAATTAAAAAAACCAGTTTAAAACAATCGACAATAAAAAATCTCAGGACTGGTTAAAACTTTATCACATTCTGCTGTATAACCTGCTTCCAAAAGGATGGGAGAATTGGCACCAGGCAGACTTCATCAAGGAGAATGGTTCATAATCAGGTTATACTATTTGTGTGTCTGCAAGGAAAAAAAGCGTGTGTGAGAGCACACACACACACACACACACACACACTCCATGTTTGTCATTAGGAACTGAACAATTAGTTCAGGAAATCAGAAAATACAGCTTCTTTAGTGCCATTTTGGTCTGTGTTCAGCATACACTCAGGGCTAGTATCACCATATGGGATCTTTGGGCAATTGCTGGGACATGACGCCCCCTGAATGGCCAGCCACTGATCCCTGCCCTGGGCTCCCCTTCAACTGGCATTCTGATTTGATGAGTGGTGGGAAGCTGAGTCAGGGAGTTGCTATCTTAATTTCAAACAAGGCTTGACATACTTTTAGATGATATACTAGGTTAAAGTCAACGGAACCCAAACAGGGTAGATTTTCCTAGAATTTGGAGAGGGTATACCTTAAGGAATAAAGTCTCAGCTTCAGATGATATACAATCATCTTCCTCCAGGAGGAAATAGGATCCCACTGTTGAATGGCTAAATTTGGTATTCACTAGATCACAAAAAGAAAACTCTCTGGAAAAGACCCTGATGCTGAGAAAGACTGAAGGCAAAAGGAGAAGGGGACGGCAGAGGATGAGATGGCTAGATAGCATCACCGATGCAATGAATATGGACTTGAGCACGCTCCGGGAGAGAGCGCAGGACAGGAAGGCCTGGCGTGCTATGGTCCATGGGGTCACGAAGAGTCGGACACGACTGAATGACTGAACAATGCGAAGAGAAAAGTCACTGATAAAGACCTTGATGCTGGGAAAGACTGAAGGCAAAAGGAGAAGGGGACGGCAGAGGATGAGATGGCTAGATAGCATCACCGATGCAATGAATATGGACTTGAGCATGCTCCGGGAGAGAGCGGAGGACAGGAAGGCCTGGCGTGCTGTGGTCCATGGGGTCACGAAGAGTCGGACACGACTGAACGACTGAGCAACAACAAGATCACAAAAAACATGAAAATAGCCATGTTGGCCAAAAGGCAAGTTCCAAAAGAAAATATCCAAAACCCGTACCACTACAATACCTTTATTAGGCCAACTCAAGGTCTTTGTATACCTAATACAAGATGTAAAATTATCTCCAGCATTGCTGGGGATGGGGCAGGAGCCTGACTTAGTCTGGGAGCCCAACAGTCCCCCCCCCCCGCCACTCATGCCTCTTGGCTGCTCCCACCAAGCTGCTGCCCCCACTCATGCCCCCCCACTTGCCGAGCTGCCCTCACCTACCCTGAGCCATTCTCAAGCTGCTGCTGTTCCTACAGTCACCATTTTGGCAAGAAAAAGGGGCACCTTCTGTAAATCTAATATTACAGACTTAGTGGCTGTAAAGGATCCATCTATGCAATATTATATGCGTGAATGGGCCATTTCACCCATCTAGCAGAGGCTTCAGGGAGAGGGAGGGAAGAAGGCTAGGGCGGCAATAGGAAAAGGTGTAAGCCAGCTGCCCTGGTGTCCTCCCCTTCCCACCCCCAGGAATACCCCTTTCCCCCATCTCTGGTGGGAAAAAAAGCCCTGTCTCTGACCTTGTATTCAGGAAACTGAAGAATCCTATGTCCCGCAGTTGCTGTCTAGGGGACACAGGATTGCTCCCTCTGTGAATCGTTTTTAGATCAATTAACTGATCAATCAATTAAACATTGCAGCCTTGCTTTTAAGACTTACTTTCTTTACCACAGCAAAAAAAGGAAAAAAACATACTGCATAAATTATTTGAGTATTTATTGATTTATAATACTTGTATATCACTTGATACAACAGAATCTTTAAGCAGTTAACATACCATTTTTAAATCACTATTAAAATATTCAGTTAATAAAAAAATACACCTGCAAAAAATAGATATGTCTCAGAAACAATAAAAATTTAATAACAAGAATAGAAGACAACCAAATGGAGCAGCATCATGATTTCAATTACAAACAAGGATAAAACAAAAAGGTATGTTTTCAGGAAGCATTTAAAACACCCACTACATTTTCTGCCTCCTGGACTTTCTGTGGGAGGGAGTTCCAGAGGGTAGGAGCTACATGGTGACTGACACCACTTTTGAGGTTTCACATGGTGACACCCTGTTGGTTGAGAAATGACCAGCAGAGCCTCATCTGAAGATCTTAAAGGCCTACTGGGTGTTTACAGGAGAAGGCAGGTTGCTAGGTACCCTGGTCCTGAGATGTTTAGGACTTTGTACGTTAACAACACTGAACTGGATATGTGCAACATTTGTGAATAATAATCATACCATGATAGTGTCAGATGGATACTAGGATGGGGAAATAATAGAGCTTAAAACTACTGAATTTTACAGAGGTCTAGTTAAATGAATCTAACTAGGTGGTAAATTAGCTGGAACTCATCTAAGCCCCAGCCATGTAATGCAATCAAGAAAACTGTCAAGTAAAGCTTAAACACAAATGTGATTAGTGAGGATTGCAGACATATTTGGGAAGCTATCTTTATTCCTGGATTTTCAATACAACCCACTCCCAAATTAATCAATTTGCTTTCATTGGAAGCTATGATAGTTAACTCTATGGTGGTATTTCATGTCTGTAAAATAGATAACATATTAGTTTATAAAAAGTACAGAAAAAAACAGTCAATGATAATCTTCTGCTCTCAGTTTAACACTAGCTACCTTATGGCAACCCATTTTGTTTCTTTGTATAAAATAGCACTCCACTTCTGAAACTTTGCTTCAAATTTTGGTGAATTTCAGTGGAAGGAACTAATGAGCCATCCATTCTAAAAGCCATTGAAAATACTTCTCTATATGCCATATTTGTTCGAAGGACTTGTGTGGATGCCATTGTGAAGACAGTTGATCTGTTCTCTCTGTATACTTTCTGTAATATATGTTTATGTCATTGACACCTAGCAGCTACCTATGCTATACTTTCCTTATCCATTGACAATACTAATGAATGTTGTGCCAAAAATTTCTTCCACATTTTTTTTCCTGACCATTCTCATCCTGATAGAAAAGAAATTGCTTTCAAAAAGAAATTCATATGAGAGGAGAAGAAAAATTCAGAGAAATCCTCATGGGTTGTGCTTACCTGATTTATGAGGTGGCTGAGCAGTGTGAATGAGTGTCCTGTCCATCATCATACAATAATCTCTGTGGCAGCCCATAGCCTCCTTGACTACTCACACTTCAGTTAAAGCCCAGGGAAGGACATCATGTGGCAATTCCTCCCATAGGGCTTTTCCAAATCAGAATGCACAGGCTGTCTGGGAGTCTGCATAGCAATGGAGAGCTTAAAAAAAAAGGGGGGCACAATCCTGCCTCCCTGCCCCCACCCCTGCTGCCTCGTAAAAGGTGTGGTTCATCCCCAGCTCCGTGCTCAGAAGAGCAGTGCAGAAAGGGGAAAAGGGGCATTCCGTGGGACAGGGAGGGGCAGGGATGGCAGAAGCATCATTACAACACTTCCTATGTGCCAGCCAGCTGCCCCCCCCACTCTGAAGCTCTGCATCTAGACAGCCAAAATTGGCTGTCTAGCCTCTAGGGCAGTTGGAGTTCAGAGGAGAAAATCCCTTCTGCACTCCACCTGCCCTGCATTGGATAGGTGGTCCCTCCAAGTTTGGAGGCAGCTACCTATCCCCATAGGATTGCAACCTAAAACACACAACACCCTTAGCCACCTCACAGTGATTAGATAAGTTCAAAACCCCCACCAATATAAATTCAAAATAAAATATGAAATGCCCTGAGAATGAGGAAGAAATGAGGAAGAAAAGTTACTTTCATGGGGCTATATAGAACACTCAGAAAACGTTCAGGCAATTGGAGGAGAGATTTTGGCACAGCAGTATCTCCTCCTCTTCCCTGGAGTGAGTAGGGATGTACGAATCCCTTACTTTGTTCTGGTGGTGGCATCTGCTGGAGGGGGGGAGGCGCTCCATCCCTCCCCCCAGAATCCTCCCTGGCCAGCTCTGCTCCGCAGTGACTCCGCGGAGCCGCCGTCCGGGGCCACCTGCAGCCGGACATATATATGTAGCCTACCACGGCTAAAGACACGGATGCAAATGGTGATGGCTACGCCATTTGCATCCCTGCCTTGAGCCGTGATAGGCTATGTAGATACTTACGTAGCCTATCACAGCTTGCCAGGGATGCAAATGGTGGCCGCAGCCCAGTAGCAGCTGGAGCCACCAGAGCCGCAGCTGCCGGAGCCACCGCTGAGGCTGCCGCTGGAGCCACCACTGCTGCTGGAGCCGCTGCCAGAGCTCCCACCGCAGCCAGGTAGGCTCTGTTTTGTGGGGCTTTTGCAGGGTGGTGGGGCGGGTTGCTCCGTTCTGCCACGGATTCCAGGGGGCCAAATTCACTGGAATTCAGCCTCCCTGAGATCCATGGTGGAATTCTCTAACATCCCTAGGAGGGAGACACAAGTCTGCCATTCCTCACACCTGCATTGTGAAGGGTGCATAATGGGGACCAGGCTACCCACACAGTTGCCTCTTACACTGGCAGTGCAAACAACTAACAACAACAAAAAGAAAACCTTTAGGAAAAAAGAAAGAAGCTGTGCTTCAACCTCTGCCGATGGTGAGCCCTATATGTGAGAAGCTGTTGGATAATTTTTCCTCCCCATGGAGAAATTCAGTGAAATTGTCCCCACCCAATTTCTCTGCCCACAAATAGGGTGGAGAATTTTCAGGTGCTGCTCTTGCAAGCTCTGATATTAACATTTCCCTAGTTAACAGGGACATATCTTCAGCTTTATTGACCCCTCTTTCTCCTTTGTTCACAGATACAGCACCAGATCCTCATCCTTACCTTTAAAATTCACCATGGCCACCCCCACATTATTTTTCTGCTCATAATCTGATTCATCCCTGGCCATTATCTTCTCTCCTCCACTT
The DNA here is from genome assembly GCF_057233095.1 of Heloderma suspectum. Classification (NCBI taxonomy): domain Eukaryota; kingdom Metazoa; phylum Chordata; class Lepidosauria; order Squamata; family Helodermatidae; genus Heloderma; species Heloderma suspectum. The sequence continues at coordinate 32,474,157 of NC_139465.1, forward strand.
GACTAACCTCCATTCTCCTGCTCCCTTCTACCTTTAAACCCTAGCTTCCCCTTATGCCAGGAACTGCATCCCATGATGCCACCTCTCCTATTTCTTCCAAATCCTCCATCATAGCCCACCCTTTTTATGCAGCCTTTGGCACAACCCCCCAGTTTCCACGTCCTGTTGTAATTGAGCTTGTAAATAAATCTAAACCATGAAACTGAAACAGCCTCATATTGCTTCCCTGTTTACCCTTTCCTCCCCTTCTTCTGTTATTTCCCCTATGTTGAATGTTAGAGTATAATGTCCTAGATACAGTGATCTACTCCCCTTTGTTCTCCTCCACAATATATTTTTATTGTTTTCTTGATAGAGATAAAAAAAGTACAAAGAACAATCATCTCCAGGCATTGGTACAATTTGTAGAAGTAGAGGACAAACAAATCAGGAAACGACCAACAGAATACCTCCATATTCACTACATTGTGTTACTTGTTAATGTTACTAAATCTGTGTCGAGGGCTAAGTAGTTCCATTTCTGATTCCATTAAGACATTTGTCCATAGGGATGCCTGAGACATCAGCAGCTGATGATCACTACTCCCCTTGAGCTTTTCTACATGAAACATTTATTGTGCACTCATGATTCCTTACTCATGGTTATTTACAGGTTCTTTAGATTACATTGTGACCCTCCAGTTTTTCTTCTGTTTTGTAAGAGCAGTTTCCTGGTGGTGGTGGGGGGGGGGGTTAGAGTGGGGAAAATGGGATATTATTTCTGATGGAGAAAAAAAGGTATTTTCCTACTTGTGTATTTGCACTATTCAACTGTAGCACAATGCCACCTGGAGGCTATGGAACAGGAAAGCAGGAAATAAAAAAATCTCATAGAATAGTAGGGTTGGAAGGGGCCTATAAGACCATCAAGTCCAACCCCCTGCTCAGTGCAGGGATCCAAGTCAAAGCATCCCTGATAGATGGCTGTCCAGCTTCATTTTGAATGCCTCCCGTGTGGGAGAGCCCACTACCTCCCTAGATAATGGGTTCCATTGTCTTTGTGCAGAGCTCAGATCTCAATTCTGTGATGAAACTGAAAGAAGATAGAACAATTTACAGCCTTGTGTAGAAAAGCTCTTTATTCACATATGTGATAAATGGAAACTAAACTTTCAAGAACTCATTTGGCTTAGAAACACCCCTAACCAGTGATGTGTCAGTAATTTGCCAAGTACAGTTTTCCAAATTCTCTCATGCCAGCCTTTGATTATACAGCAGCTATATAGCTGGACTCTTCCAATTCTTGGCAATTGCCATTCTTGCCACTGCAAGCAAGAATGTACAATCTTCTTGTGACAGTACAACCTCCTTGTGAAAGATGTTGTCCTAGTTATCCAAACATAAAGATAATAATGCTAAAGATGGGTCTGGTCTGATGGTTCGTTAGGTTACACATTATATCTGTTAATTCTACAAAGACATGAGCCCCTATCCCGCCCCCAGACATTGCCACAACATAAAGAGCCTCCATCCTTACATCCCCTCAGCATGATGGTGTTCAGTTTTGTTTTAGGTGGTGTAGTCCCACAGGGATACGATATCAACTTTAGAGATAGTTATTTAATAGGTGCTAAGGCAGACCATAACAGTTGCTTACACCACCACACCACTCCTAGAGACAGTCACAGACTGAGGTTCCCAGATTTGTTTCTGTGAAGAGCCATGCACACTGAAGGTGCCATATTAAACATAGCTACCATCATCTTCTCAAGACCCTGATGCTGGGAAAGATTGAAGGCAAAAGGAGAAGGGGACAGCAGAGGATGAGATGGCTAGATAGCATCACTGATGCAATGAATATGGACTTGAGCACACTCCGGGAGACAGCGCAGGACAGGAAGGCCTGATGTGCTATGGTCCATGGGGTCACGAAGAGTTGGACACGACTGAACGACTGAACAACAAAACCATCATCATCTCAAGCCTTATTCTCACATTACTCTTTCCTTGCAGCAGAATCACCACAGAGTCACCATGTCTTATTGCTGTTTTTTCAGATCAGGCCTTTTATTTGGTTGCCCTTCCCTGCCCAATTCCAAAATGAAATCTGGTATTTACTTTGTCAGAGTAAGGCTAAGATGAAATGGTGTACCATATTTGCACTCCCTTGTTAAGAGGCATGTTTGGTGTGACATTTCAGTTATGCTCTGAAGGGGAGCTTGAATCAGTTAACCCAGTTTTGGCTGAGGTAGTGCTGCTTGCTGTTCTGGGGCTAATTTTACTTTTAAAAGCATTTTAAAAGGTGACACCTGTGAAGGCAGCATGGCAGGCTCCCTCTTCCCACCCCTGCCTCAAGCATTTAATGTTACAGCTGCGGTGGTTAGAGCAAGAGGATTTCAAGAGCATGCTGGAGTGGAGGGAGAGAATATGGTGGCAACGGGAGCTCCAGCTGCCACAGTTTTAGTTTTAGATGCCAGGAGCTGGGAAAGAAAGACTTCCATCATGGCTACCTCCCTCACAGTTATCACCTCTTAAAATGTTAAATGAAGGAAAAGGAAGCCTTGTGATGGTAAAGAAAGGAAATGTGCTTTAAAATGCTTTACCTGTGGCAAGGGGTTGGACTAGAAGACCTTCAAAGTCCCTTCTGACTCCATTATTCTATGTAGATGGTTGCCACTTGGGTATTTATTTATGTATTTATTACATCTCTATACTGCTCAATAGCCAAAGCTCACTGGGAGGTTCACAACAATTAAAACTGCATGGTAGTAGTAACATGGAATTATAGCTTCATAGAGTCAGACAATACCACCCTAATGGCAGAAAGCGAAGAGGATCTCAAGAGCCTCTTGTTGAGGGTGAAAGAGGAGAGTGCAAAAGCTGGTTTGAAACTCAACATTAAAAAAACGAAGATCATGGCATCTGGCCCTATCACTTCCTGGCGTATAGAAGGGGAAGAAATGGAAGCAGTGACAGATTTTACTTTCTTGGGCTCCAAGATCACCGCGGACGGTGACTGTAGCCATGAAATTAAAAGACGCTTGCTCCTTGGGAGGAAAGCTATGGCAAACCTAGACAGCATAGTAAGAAGCAGAGACATCACCTTGCCGACAAATGTCCGTCTAATCAAAGCTATGGTTTTCCCAGTAGTAATGTATGGCTGTGAGAGCTGGACTATAACGAAGGCTGAGCGCCGAAGAATTGATGCTTTCAAACTGTGGTGCTGGAGAAGACTCTTACGAGTCCCCTGGACTGCAAGGAGGTCAAATCAGTCAATCCTAAAGGAAATCAAGCCTGAGTGCTCATTGGAAGGACAGATACTGAAGCTGAAGCTGAAATATTTTGGCCACCTAATGCGAAGAGAAAACTCTCTGGAAAAGACCCTGATGCTGGGAAAGACTGAAGGCAAAAGGAGAAGAGGACGGCAGAGGATGAGATGGCTAGATAGCATCACCGATGCAATGAATATGAACTTGAGCACACTCCGGGAGAGAGTGCAGGACAGGAAGGCCTGGCGTGCTATGGTCCATGGGGTCACGAAGAGTCGGACACGACTGAACAACAACAACAGAGTCAGGGTGCAATCCTATGCATGTTGGGACAAAGAAAAGGCCTATAACTCCCAGCATGCCCCAGCCAGCATGCTAGGAGTTGTAGGTCTTTCATTTGTCTAAACATTGATAGGATTGCACCCTCAGTCTGTCTATTCTAGTGAATGGACCATTTCACCGCTCTGCCACTGACAGCTATCCAGCTTTGGTATGGCACGGGTGCCCGGTTGGGTCTGTGAATCTGATGAACTCCTCCCCCCACACCGGGAAGCCACACTGAGTCCCTGCCTCCACTCACACACACACCCCGGAGCTCGCTGAGCTTGCCCCTACTCACCCGGAAGCCATCAGCAAGCGCCACGAGTGCCATTTTACGACAAAAATGGTGCTCGCAAAACATACATCTAGTTGTGTGCAAATGGGGGGCATGAATGGCCCATACGTGCAAGCATCTGAGGTGTTTCCGCACCACTCCATGTGTGCATGGCTCTCAGATGAGTACGGGAAGCTTGGCGAATATGGGGGGGGTGCATGGCTCCCACAGCGCACTGGCAGGGGCAGGGGGGGTGACCGTCCATCCCTAATCCAGTGCCGAAGTAGTGGTGAAACTGGAACTAACCACAACATAGGATACCATATGCATATTGCTTGAATAAAACACCTGTTAAGGGCAAGGACCTTAACTGCTGTAGTTTCCCAATATTTTAAGCTTGAATGACTATGGAAAGTCCTTAGCACAACATCTTAAACTGAAAGGTCTTTTATTTATTGAATTTCATTACATTCTGAGACTGCTACATGTACAGTTGCTCTGATCAAGAAAATGTGAACCCTTCCATGTCTGCCATTCGATGGGCTTCTCTACATGAGCAATTTATTGCACACTCGTGACTGATCACTCCCAGAAGTTTGCATATCCTTTACACAGTGTCATCACCCTCCAGGATGTCTTCCACGCTTTCCCCCATTTATCCTGCTTTCAAAAAGATCGGAGATAAGCTGGAATTAAAACCAAAAAAACCAAAACCAAACACAGGATATTGCCAGTGGGTAACGCCAGCATAGTGCTATAATTCACCTACTAGATGGCATGGTTTCATGAACATATAGAACACTGCCGAGAAAGGAAGTTTTCAATTCCACATCACGTGCTCACCATCTAAAAGAGCCTGGCATAATCCTGCAAAGAAAACGGAAACAGAAAGCCCCGGTAAAGTTACAGGATTTTAGCCTGGTGTAGAAATGCTCATTGAGTCCATCCAAGATAGCATTTTAAACCCAGTGGAGGTGGGTGGCTTTGATGTCAGTGGGGTGTTGAATCTGCTCCAGGTTTTAGTCAGAACCAGTCAGAACTCTAAAGGAGCTAACCAAGGTGCAAAGCACCTTGGATAGCTCTTTTAGAGTTCTGACTGAAACATGAAGCAGATTCACTGCCCTGCTGACATCAGAGCCACCAGCCTCCACTGTTTAAACCCCCAAATTTGAAAGCCTGAAAGGAGCAACTAAATACCACTTTAATCAACATTAAAGAAACTATAATGTAAGCTTTGCTTTAGGGTTTTCCATGTGATATATTCAAACCAGACCAACAGGGTTGGTGGTTTGTTTGTTTTTTAATTCTTTCATTTGGCGGAATTCAAATTATTTTGTAATTTCTTGGGGGGGGCATATTATGTTCAATTTCTTCTCACCTTCATTCTTAGTCACTGGGACTGAAACATGTTGTCACTGGGGCTCCTCATACTCAGTGAGCTGTTAATAAAATTGTGGCCCTTTCTTAAACCCATAACTTCATGTGTGTCTCTTTCTGAGTCTAGTTGCAATCAAGCATACAAACCCTATTCAGGCATTATGCCTGCACAGGGTAAACTAACATGCAGAAGAAGAATAGGTGTCTACTCACTTTAACTTGCTTTATCAGTGTTCCCGATCACACAAAAGGGCTTACTCACATTCAAGTGAACACAAGTTAGAAGCCCTCTGCAGGACTTCCCATTCTACATGGGGAAGTTGGGAACAGAGGGACTGGGGCTGGAACACATGAGGACATCCAGAGCAGGGCATCCCTTTTATTGCATTAGTCTACCCTCCCTGTTCAGGCTCAATGCTGGCCTGAATAGAGCAATAGGGATGGGTGAATATCTCTATTTCTCATCTGTGTCATTTTCACACATTCTAACCAAAATTGCATTCTGCTCCATTTCTTTACTAATCTGATTTTTTAAGAAAGCCACTCAAGCAGGTATTTAATGAGTATTTTAATATGTATCTAAATGTGTGTTTTCTCTCAAATGCACATTTAAAAGCATATGTTGTTGTTGTTCAGTCGTTCAGTCGTGTCCGACTCTTCGTGACCCCATGGACCATAGCACGACAGGCCTTCCTGTCCTCTGCTCTCTCCCGGAGCGTGCTCAAGTTCATATTCATTGCATCGGTGATGCTATCTAGCCATCTCATCCTCTGCCGTCCCCTTCTCCTTTTGGTTTCAATCTTTCCCATCATCAGGCTCTTTCCCAGGGAGTTTTCTCTTTGCATTTGGTGGCCAAAATATTTGAGCTTCAGCTTCAGTATCTGTCCTTCCAATGAGCAGTCAGGGTTGATTTCCTTTAGGATGGACTGATTTGACCTCCTTGCAGTCCAGGGGACTTGTAAGAGTCTTCTCCAGCACCACAGTTTGAAAGCATCAATTCTTCAGTGCTCAGCCTTCCTTATAGTCCAGCTCTCACAGCCATACAGGATGCCAAGAACCACAGTCTTGGTGGTATGATTGTTTGCATGTAGGGCTACTTGAGGAACTTGATCTTTGGACATATTATATCCAACTGAATGCAGAGTACCAGAGAATAGCAAGGAGAGACAAGAAGGCCTTCTTAAATGAACAATGCAAAGAAATCAAGGAAAACAACAGAATGGGAAAGACTAGAGATCTCTTCAAGAAAATCAGAGATATCAAGGGAACGTTTTGTGCAAAGACGGGCATGATAAAGGACAAAGAAGGCAGGGACCTAACAGAAGCAGATGAGATTAAGATGAGGTGGAAAGAATACACAGAAGAACTATAAAGGAAAGATCTGAATGTCCCTGATAGTCATGATATTGTGGTCACTGAACTTGAGCCAGACATCCTAGAGAGTGAAGTCAAGTGGGCCTTCGGAAGCATTACTAACAACAAAGCTAGTGGAGATGATAGTCTTCCAGCTGAGCTATTTAAAATCCTAAAAGGTGATGCTGTTAAAGTGCTGCACTCAATATGCCAACAAATTTGGAACACTCAACAGTGGCCACAAGACTGGAAAAGGTCAGTTTACATTCCAATTCCAAAGAAGGGCAATGCCAAAGAGTGTTCAAACTACCGTACAATTGTGCTCATTTCACATGCCAACAAGGTGATGCTCAAAATCCTACAAGCTAGGCTTCAGCAGTATGTGAACCGAGAACTACCAGAAGTACAAGCTGGGTTTCGAAGAGGCAGAGGAACTAGAGATCAAATCGCCAACTTTCGCTGGATCATGGAGAAAGCAAGAGAATTCCAGAAAAGCGTCTATTTCCGCTTCATTGACTATGCTAAAGCCTTTGATTGTGTGGATCAAAACAAACTGTGGCAAATTCTGAAAGAGATGGGGGTACCAGACCACCTTACCTGTCTCCTGAGAAACCTGTACGAGGGTCAAGAAGCAACAGTAAGAACCAGACATGGAACAACCGATTGGTTCCAAATTGGGAAAGGAGTATGACAAGGCTGCATATTGTCACCCTGCTTATTTAACTTATATGCAGAGTACATCAGGGAGAGGGCCTTTTCTGTCAGCTGTGAGCCGAACAGCACTGTATCAACTCCATCTGATACAGCGGCTGCGCCCCTTCCTTCCCGACCATCTGCTCCCATCAGTAGTACATGCCCTGGTCTCCTCTCGTTTAGACTACTCTAATGCACTCTACGTGGGGTTACCCTTGGAGACGGTTCGGAAGCTGCAGCTGGTACAGAACGCGGCGGCTCGCCTGATTAAAGGCAGCCGCTGGCGAGATCACATCACTCCAGTGCAGAAGGAGTTGCACTGGTTACCAGTTGTTTTCCAGACTAAATACAAGGTGTTGGTTTTGACCTTTAAAACCCTATATGGTTCCGGCCCAGCCTATCTTAAGGAGCGCCTCCAGCAGCACCAGACAGGCCACTTAACAAGATCAGCCTTGGATGGCCTTCTCTCTGTCCCATCAGCCAGGACAGCTAGACTGGTGGGGACGAGAGAGAGGGCCTTTTCTGTGGTGGCCCCCACTCTGTGGAACTCCTTCCCTAGGGAACTCTGTCATGCCCCCTCTTTAATGAGCTTCCATCGTGCATTAAAAACGTGGTTGTTCACGCAGGCATTTGGGGTGGGTTAGGGTATTTTAGAAAATGTTTTTACTGTAGAATTTTATTGTTTTAAACTGTTTTATTGTATCTTGTACATCGCCCAGAGTGGCTGGGTGACCAGCCAGATGGGTGATTAATAAATTTAATAAAAATGAATAATAATAAAAAAAATCATGAGAAACGCCGGGTTGGAAGAATCACAGGTCAGAATTAAGATTGCTGGGAGAATTATCAACAACCTCAGATATGCAGATGATACCACCCTAATGGCAGAAAGTGAAGAGGATCTAAAGAGCCTCTTGTTGAGGGTGAAAGAGGAGAATGCAAAAGCTGGTTTGAAACTCAACATTAAAAAAATGAAGATCATTGCATCTAGCCCCATCACTTCCTAGCATATGGAAGGGGAAGAAATGGAAGCAGTGACAGATTTTATTTTCTTGGGCTCCAAGATCACTGCAGACGGTGACTGTAGCCATGAAATTAAAGACGTTTGCTCCTTGGGAGGAAAGCTATGGCAAACCTAGATAGCATAGTAAGAAGCAGAGACATCACCTTGCCGACAAAGGTCCATCTAATCAAAGCTATGGATTTCCCAGTAGTAACATATGGCTGTGAGAGCTGGACTATAAGGAAGGCTGAGCGCCGAAGAATTGATGCTTTGGAACTGTGGTACTGGAGAAGACTCTTACGAGTCCCCTGGACTGCAAGGAGGTCAAACCAGTCAATCCTAAAGGAAATCAACCCTGACTGCTCATTGGAAGGACAGATACTGAAGCTGAAGCTCAACTATTTTGGCCACCTAATGCGAAGAGAAAACTCTCTGGAAAAGACCCTGATGCTGGGAAAGACTGAAGGCAAAAGGAGAAGGGGACAGCAGAGGATGAGATGGCTAGATAGCATCACTGATGCAATGAATATGGACTTGAGCATGCTCCGGGAGAGAGCGCAGGACAGGAAGGCCTGTTGTGCTATGGTCCATGGGGTCACGAAGAGTCGGACACGACTGAACAACTGAACAACATATACAAAATGAACCGATTTCAGTCTAATGTGCAGATCACAATTTAGCTATCCTACAACTTCTCTGAGGGCCTGTTCAGAGACGTGTGGGGAAGGAGGGTTTTCAAGAAATTGGATGGGAGGTGGGTTAGCAGAACCACTGCAAATGGTCCTACCACATGATTGTGGAACTGTGCAGATCTGCTAACCATCCTCCTCTGTGGTTACCTGCTGGGTTTTCCAGCATTGTTTCCCTGCATCTCAGCATCCCTGTGGCCAGATTGGTCTGCTGGCGGCTGCTCCAGAGGAAAAGACAGGTACATGACCATAGAAGATGTCCATGGCGGCTAAAGCATCAGCCCCATGGGGTGGCCGCTCTAGCCTGTGGACTCCTTGGTTCCCACCTGGCAGTTCTCCAAGGCCTATTCTTTCCGTCCACAGAGCCCACCACATGACATGATAAGCCACACTGGGGCCCCTTAACCCTATTGCAGCAAATGGTTAGCGAGAATGGTTAGTGCAGTGTTAACTACCTCTCTTGACCTAGGAAAACACCTTCCAGATGCAACACCAACCCACTGCGGGTAGAATTTTTACCCCACCCACAGAGGATCAGTGCTGTGTTAGAACAGGTGCTGAGTGTTGTAACACAGTTCTCCCCAGAATTATGAGTAATCCAGTGGACAGCTAAATTTCAACCCACACATAAGTTTGAGAGGTGAGGATCAGATCATTCTGTACATGAATTTGCAAGAATTGAATTATTTGAGCATCCTTACATACATACAATCATACCACTGCTTTTTGCAGTGTTTGTCAATGTAAATGGACACGTTGGTAATACAGAGAACATAAGAAGAGCCATGCTGGATCAGATCAAGGGTCCATCTAGTCCAGCATTCTGTTCACACAGTGGCAAACCAGCTGTCGACCAGGAACCCACAAGCAGGGCATGAGCGCAACAGCACCCTCCCATCCATGTTCCCCAGCAACTGGTGTACATAGGCTCACTGCCTCTGGTACTGGAGGTAGCACATAGCCATTAAGACTAATAGCCATTGATAGCCTTTTCTTCCGGGCATTTGTCTAACCCCCCTTAAAGCCATCCAAACTGGTGGCCATCACTACTTCCTGTGGATGGTATGAGTAGGGTTTTGGATAGGGGTGAATGCTTCTTCCTTATTCTCCTCGACCTCTCAGTGGCTTTTGATACCATTGACCACGGTATCCTCTTGGACCACCTGGAGGGGTTGGGCATTGGAGACACTACAGTGGTTCTGGTCCTTTGTCTCCGGCAGGTACCAGAGGGTAGCACTGGAAGAGGACGTGTCGGGTCCGTCTCTTGTGGGGTGCCACAGGGTTCCATCCTCTCCCTGATGCTATTTAACATCTATGTGAAGCCGCTGGGGCTATCATCAGGAGGTTTGGGGTGCGGTGTCATCAATATGCGGATGACACGCAGCTCTACCTCTTGTTCAAATCTTCACCAAGGTTGGCCATAGAATCCCTGTCCAAATGTCTGGAGACAGTGAGTGGCTGGATGGGGAGGAATAAGCTGAAGCTGACAAGACCGAGGTACTTTTGGTGGGAGACACGAGGAGGTTGGGGGATGTTTACCTGGTCTTGAATGGGGTACAGCTACCCTTGAAAGACCAGGTCCGCAGCCTGGGGGCCATTTTGGACTCCCAGCTGTCCATGGAGGCTCAGGTGTCAGCCAACTCCATCTAATACAATGGCTGCTCCCCTACCTTCCCAACCATCTGCTCCCATTGGTAGTACTTGCCCTGTTCTCCTCTCATCTGCACTACTGTAATGCACTCTACCTGGGGTTACCCTTGAAGACGGTTCAGAAGCTGCAGCTGGTACAGAACACAGTGGCTCTCCTGATTAAAGGCAGCCGCTGGCGTGATCACATCACTCTGGTGCTGAAGGAGTTGCACTGGTTACGAGTTGTTTTCCGGGCCAAAGTCAAGGTGTTGGTTTTGACCTTTAAAACCCAGCCTATCCTAAGGAGTGCTTCCAGCAACACCAGACAGGCAGCTCAACAAGATCAGTCTTGGATGGCCTTCTCTCTGTCCCATCAGCCAGAACAGCTAGGCTGGTGAGGACGAGTGAGAGGGTCTTCTCTGTGGTGGCCCCCACTCTGTGGAGCTCCCCCCCAGGGAACTCTGCCATGCCCCCTCTTTAATGAGCTCCCGCCACGCATTAAAAACGTCTTTGTTCAGGCAGGCATTTGGGGTGGGTTAGGGTATTTTTAGAAATGTGATGTTTTAATGTAGAATTTTATTGTTTTAAAACCGTTTATTGTTGTACATTGCCCAGAGTGGCAGGGTGACCAGCCAGATGGGTGATTAAGAAATTTAATAAAGAAAGAAAGAAAGAAAGAAAGAAAGAAAGGCGAATTCCATAGTTTTAACTATGCACTGTGTGAAGAAGCACTTCCTTTTATCTGTCCTGAATCTCCCACCAACCAGCTTCATAGAATGACACCAGGTTCTAGTGTTTTGAGGGAGGGAGAAAAATGTCTCCTTATCCACATTCTCCACACCATGCATAATTTTGTCTCCCCTCACTCTCCTTTTTTTTTTTTTTTCTTCCAAGCTAAACAAGCCCAGTTGTTGTAACCCTCTCTCATAGGGGAGATGCTCCAGCCCCTTGACCATTTTAGTTGCCCTATTCTGCACCTTTTCCAGTTCTACAATATCTTTTTTTAGGTGTGGTGAGTGACTAGAACCGCACACAGTATTCCAAGTGTGGTTGCACCATATATATATATATATGTATAAGGGCAGTATGGTGTTGGCGGTTTTATTCTCGCATTTCTAATTACACCTAACATGGAGTTTGCATTTTTTACAGCAGCTCCACACTCGGTTGACATCTTCATTGAGCTGTCCACCACAACCCCAAGATCTTTTTCCTGGTAAGTCACCACTAGCTCAGATCCCATCAGAATATACTTGAAGCTGGGATTTTTTGCCCCAACATGCATCACTTTGCATTTACTTACATTGAACTGCATTTGCCATTTAGATGCCCATTCTCCCAGTTTGGGGAGACCCTTTTGGACCTCTTCACAATCCCTTTTTGTTTTAACCACCCTAAATAAGTTGGTGTCATTCGCAAACTTGGCCACTTCACTGCTCACTCCTCACTCCTAATTCCAGATAATTTATGAACAGGTTGAAAAGCACTGGTCCTAATACAGATCCCTGTGGGACCCCACTATTTACTTCCCTCCATTGGGAGAATGTACCATTTATTCCTACTCTCTGCTTTCTGGTCTTTAACCAGTTACTGACCCATAAGATGACCTGTCGTCTTATTCCATGACTGCTAAGCTTTTTCAGAGGAGTGAATACAGACATGAACTGAAACCTGCAATAAAATGCACACCTCAAAAAGTTGTTTATAAAATGTGGAAATAAAACAGACCAAGGGAGGATTCTTTTACTCGGGGGTGGGGGGTGGGGAAGACCAGGTAATTTGGAATTCCTAATCCAGGGAGAGATTCAGATGAAGAGAATTTCAGAAGCATTGTTATTTAAAAGTAGCTCACCTCACAGAAAAAGAGCACAAGTCTTGTCAACCAACAAAACTCAAGCTTGCACTGTGGTGGCCTGCATTCCAGATGGGCCCATAATCTCTGAAGTAAATCCTTTAATAGTTTTCACAAAGCATGAATGTGTGTCATGTGGGTTTGTTTTTTTAAGAGAGTCTCACACTCCAGAAATACTTTCTGTCTCTTTCACGTTGGCTGCTTTCTTGTCTGCTGTGATCTTCTCTTCCCCGCTCACCTCTGTTCTTTTTTGCTGTTGTCATCACATCTAAATTAACACAGCTGCTGCCAGCTGCCCTCTCCTCACCTGACAGCAGGAGAAAATAAAAGCATCTTGGAGATGACATATCAGCTTGGTTTCATGCCATAACCACAGCCACTTGATGGTTAAGTGGGATATTTGCAAGCATCCCTTCACGTCCGGCTTCTTCTTTTTGCCCTAGTTCTCCAAGATAGCTTAAATTGTTTCATGAAAAGCCATGGGCCAAATGTTTGCCTTTGTGGATGTGTAAAATAGAGAGAAAAACTGCCAGTCTTGTCAAAAGAATGCATGGAAACAGTCACTTATCGAGCTGAGGAGCTGTATCACAACAGAGCAAGCTGAAAATCACATCTTAGTTGCCCTCTCTTGGATGCAGGCACCCCTCTTGGGTTGAGATGTCTCCAGAACTGACAGTATTTCTCACATTAAATCTGCTTTAAAAGAAGTAGGTTGACTCCTGTGAAGCTGACTTTTGGATAGATGCAGGAGCATTTGTAGGGGGTGGGGGAATCACATATGAAATACTGACATAAAAGGCCAACTCTTCCTACAAGATCTTTGAGCCCTGCTTGTGTTAGCAAATACACTGTCTATGTTGCTGTATTACTCTATTACTATATTTTTATGCTTAAGATAAATTGGCCCATCTCAATACTGGGGATTACACCAGTGTGTATGAGTGGGAACAGATAAATGCTGGTGAATTCCCTTATAATATAAAAAAGACAAGTGACTTTTATGTTTGTACACCATGCTGAAATCGGATGATGAAGGGTGGTATAGAAAGACACATTTCAAATAAATAAATTGTACTTAACATTAATTATTCTGAGGGTTGGAGAGATCCCCCAACACACAAAGTAACACACTTATTATGGGTAACAACTGAACTTTATATTTTCAAAAATGGGAGATCAAGCACAGTTTATTTCTTCATCCCAGGGGCTCTTGGGACAGTCTTCCTGGGTACAACCAGAAATCATCATGTCAACTATTACAGCCTAATTTGAATGTCTGCAACCTCCTCCCACTGTCTATCTTAATTAGGGGTGGACGAAAGTCACTTACCTGTCCTCGAAGATTTCCCGCGGTGGGGGGGAGGCGCTTCGTTGCTCCCCCCGCGAAGTTCAGGCCGGGGGGGGAGGCTTCCCGCCTCGCCCAGCTGAAATTCAGGCCAGGGGGGAGGCTTTCCACCTCGCCCGGCCGAAATTCAGGCTGGGGAGGAGGCGCCTCGCCTCGCCCGGCCGCGAACTAAACAGTTAAAAAAAAAACCACACCCCCGTGATAGGCTACGTGACGATTAACATAGACTATCACGGCTAGATCTGCAAAGTCAGCCGTGATAGGCTACGTAAATCACCACATAGCCTATCACGGGTGACTTAAAAAAAAAAAGCGCGTACACAAATGGCGGCCCCCATAGGGAGCCGCCATTCGCGTTCCTTATTTGGTCGCTGTAGTCTACATAAATCTTTACGTAGACTACGGCGAAAATAAGGGCAACACTATTTGCGTTGCCCTTATTTTCGCCGTAGTCTACGTAAACATTTACGTAGACTACAGCGACCAAATAAGGAATGGGAATGGCGGCTCCCTATGGGGGCCGCCATTATCCGTACGGGCTTTCTTTTTTTTTAAGTCACCCGTGATAGGCTACGTGACGATTTACATAGCCTATCATGGCTGACTTTGCAAAGCTAGCCGTGATAGGCTACATTAATCGTTAAGTAGCCTATCACGGGGGCATTTTTTTTTCTTTTATTGCAATGGCGGTGGCGGCAGCCGGTCGAAAGATTGGCGGCCGCCCCCGCCCCTGACGAAGACCCGAGGAACCGCCAGCCGGACCCGCCGCCAGGAGGGACATTCAGCAAAGGTAAGTCCCGTCCCGGGGGGGGGTGCGGGGGGCGGGGGGGGCGGAGAATTTCTCCCCGAAACTTGTTCGGGGGGCCGAACACGTTGGCGCTCGGCCCCCCGAAGTTTCGGGGAGAAATTCTCCACCATCCCTAATCTTAATATTATGATGGATTGACTTTCTCTTTCTTTCCTCCTAGTCCACTCCAGAAATATTTGGGGAACCCAACTTAATTTGGCAAGTGTTTACCTAATAACGTGGCCACCAAGTTGGGTCAAAAGCAGATTGCTTGGTGTGAGTCTTCCTTACTGCTCCCTTTGCCCAAGCTTACTGTGGTATTGTTGAAGGGAAAGTTCACATCAGATGTTGCAGTGGGCATTTATTAGATATACGCAAAACCTTCTGATTGCTCATACACAGACTCTTATACTTGTGGGAGGGTCCAGATGGAATAAATCCATAGGCTGTGACCTAGTGTTTGGCATCCTCCATGGAAGTTAATTTAACAGAACCAGTGAATGTGCCTCTGTAACCAATCTTTGCATTTATAGTTAGAAAGGTTTAATAGGCAATTGACCTTAGTCATGAATATTCATCAAATGGTGATAATTATTTATTCTATGGAGAAATGAGAAGCCAAAAACTAATGGTATTTAGAAGCAAGTTGAAAGAAAAAGAAAAAAAAAAGGGTGGATCTTCCGTAGACTTAACAAGGAGTCAAGGACCTTAAAATGTTGCAGCATCTGCATTTTCTACAACCAGTCCATTGGCTCATCCTACAGTCCTGTAACTTGGACCCCGAGGGAGAAATAAGGTATGAGATAATATGTTTTTCAATTATCTTTGCTTTAGGCTAAATTTATTTTAGGCTCAACGATACTACAAGTAGGGGTGCACGAAACCCACTTACCTGGTCTTGCAGCTTTTCGCGGTGGGGGGGAGGCGCTTCGCTGCTCTCCCCCCGAAGTTCAGGCCGGGGGGGGGGAGGCTTCCTGCCTCACCCGGCCAAAATTCAGGCCGGGGAGGAGGCGCCTCGCCTCGCCCGGCCGCGAAATTAAAAGTAAAAAAAAAAAAACGCCCCCGTGATAGGCTACGTGACGATTAACGTAGCCTATCACGGCTAGATCTGCAAAGTCAGCCATGATAGGCTATGTAAATCATCACGTAGCCTATCACGGGTGACTTTAAATTAAAAAAAAAAAGCGCGTACGCAAATGGCGGCCCCCATAGGGAGCCGCCATTGGCGTTCCTTATTTGGTCGCTGTAGTCTACATAAATCTTTACGTAGACTATGGCGAAAATAAGGGCAACGCAAATAGCCTATCACGTAGACTTTGCAAATCCAGCCGCGATAGGATACGTTAATTGTCACGTAGCCTATCACGGGGGCGTTTGTTTTTGTTTTTTTTAGTTTTATTGGAATGGCGGCAGTGGCAGCCGGTCAAAAGATCAGCTGCCACCCCCGCCCCTGACGAAGACCCGATGAACCGCCGCCGGGACCCACTGCCGGGAGGGACATTCAGCAAAGGTAAGTCCCGTCCCGGGGGGGGGGTGCGGGGGTGGGGGGGTGCGGAGAATTTCTCCCCGAAACTTGTTCTGGGGGCCGAACACATTGGCGCTCGTCTCCCCGAAGTTTCGGGGAGAAATTCTCCGCCAACCCTAACTACAAGTGAGAAAGATCTTGGAATTGTTGTTGATCACAAGCTGAATATGAGCCAATAATGTGATGTGGCTGCAAAAAAGGCAAATGCTATTTTGGGATACATTCATAGAAGCATCGCTTCCAAATCCCGGGAAGTACTAGTTCCCCTCTACTCAGCACTGGTTAGGCCTCAACTGGAGTACTGTGTCCAGTTCTGGGCACCACATTTTAAGAAGGATGCAGACAAACTGGAGAGGGTTCAGAGGAGGGCAACAAAGATGATCAGAGGACTGGAAACAAAGCCCTATGAAGAGAGTAAAAGAACTGGGCATGTTTAGCATTGAGAAGAGAAGACTGAGGGGAGATATGATAGCACTCTTCAAGTACTTGAAAGGTTGTCACAGAGAAGAAGGCCAGGATCTCTTCTTGGTCATCCCCGAGTGCAGGACACGGAATAATGGGCTCAAGTTACAGGAAGCCAGATTCCGGCTGAACATCAGGAAAAACTTCCTGACTGTAAGAGCAATACGACAATGGAACCAATTACCTAGAGAGGTGGTGGGCTCTCCCACACTGGAGGCATTAAGAGGAGGCTGGAAAGCCATCTGTCAGGGATGCTCAGACTTGGATTTCTGCATTTTGCAGGGCGTTGGACTCAATGGCCTTGTAGGCCCCTTCCACCCTACTATTCTATGATTCTATGATTCTATAAATACACATAGAAGTTCCCAAATATTATTTGAAGTGCATTAGCAACAGACAAGGATGCTACTAATGATCAACTAACTAGATTTATTGAAGAATAGTGATCGTCTCTTTTACCAATCTCTTCCCAGTCTGCATCCTTCTGGTATGCTCTCACAAGGTTCCCTATTAAGAAATCACTATGATTTCTTAAATTCAGTCAGTTACCTATTGCAGGTATATTTCAGGGCTCCGCCCTTTGGCGGATCAGTACCCAATGTGGTTATAAATCCACATGGACATATAATGGGCCTATTCAGTCACATTTTTACTTGTTGAATTCACTGGGGCTTCTGCACATTCTTGCTACATTCAAAGACCTGGTTTCGCACACAAATATCCTCAGGAAAAAATAATGTAACCATCATGTGTGAGCAAGCTCATTCAGGGATAGCAATATGCATCATTGCTAAATAGGAAAGAAAATTTAGGGAAACAGTCAAAACCATAGGAAATCTGTGTATATTCTGGAATCTTTGCCAACGTATGTTCTGACTAAAATGGAATATGAGTTGAGGTGAAACTCTGAGAAATGCCATGGGAAGCCTACCACATGGCACATCCCCTCCATCCAGGGTAACATTTCATTATATCATGTATTTTAAGGGTTTTATAAAAAATTGAGAACTACCTGGAGAGCTCCAGCTATGGGGTAGTACAGAAATATAATAAATGGAATGAATTTCCCACTCCTACCATCTAAATATAACGATTTGTTCACAGAAATATAGCCACTATAGACTTTATTGATCCTTGTTACCTCATTGGGTCATTATTATCCATTGTTGCAGAATTAGGAACTCTTCTCAGCTTACTATGTAAGTATTCACCAGGTAAGGTGGTATGTCCTGGAGCAATATTGTTATGTAGTTAGAAATGTCAGTTGGTGACATTGATAAGTACCTGGAGGACCAGCATGGAGGTTCACTGAGTAAGGTAAGTGACTGCATGCAGGACCAGGTTAAACATCTGCAGTTGATATAGGTAAGTATTTGCAGGACCAGGGTGAAGATTCACTGGGTGAGATCAGTGGATACAGGACCTGGCTAAATACCCATGGGTAATATGGGCAAGTGCTTCTATGATCAGAATGATTTCCTACACTGTGGAGTAAGTCATTAGTGAGTAGCTGTAGGATCAGGATGACCGATAACTGAGTTTCGTAGGAAAGCGGCTAAGTCTTTCAATGTTCTCTAGGGATATACGGAAGTCACTTACCTGGTCCCGCAGCTTGCTTCACGGTGTGGGGGAGGCGCTTCGGTTCTCCCCCTGAAGTTCAGGCTGGGGGGGAGGCGCCCCGCCTCACCCAGCCAAAATTCAGGCTGGGGGGGGAGGCGCCCCGTCTCCCCGGCTGCGAAATAAAAAAGTGAATTAAAAAAAAACAACACAGACACCTGTGATAGGCTACGTAACGATTCACGTAGCCTATCACGGCTAGATTTCCAAAGTTGGCCGTGATAGGCTACGTAAATCATTATGTAGCCTATCATGGGTGACTTTGGGGGGGAAAAAAAAAGCGTGTACGCAAATGGTGGCGCCCATGGGCACCGCCATTTGCGTTCCTTATTTGGGCCCGGGTAGACTACGTAAAGATTTACGTAGACTACGGCGAAAATAAGGGCAACACCCTTATTAAAATAAGGGCAATCTTTACGTAGACTGCCCGGGCCCAAATAAGGAACGCAAATGGCGGCGCCCATGGGCGCCGCCATTTGCATACATGCTTTTTTTTTCCCAAAGTCACCCGTGCTAGGCTACGTAATGATTTACGTAGCCTATCACGGCCGACTTTGGAAATCTAGCCGTCATTGGAAATCTAGCCGACTTTGGAAATCTAGACTACAGACATTTTTTAGTATGTGTTTTCGTTTATATGCATGTGTGTGCCTGCCAGACACCCTTTCCTGGATTTCGGTTACACCATAATTTGCAACCAAGTTTCAGGTTCCTCCTTGGATGAAACATTGAAAGAATGTTAAAAGGGAGCCCAAAGTGTTTTGATAAGACAAGCAAAATGTCTCAGGGGGTTCAGTTCATCCTGACTTTTATCACATTGAAATTTCATTCCAAGCGATGAGCCTGAAAAATTGTGACCAGTAGTACAGATATAACATGGACTGTGCTAAGCAATGGACAGATCTGACTGAGTCATCTGAAAAAAACAAAAAAAGAAAAAGAAAAGAAAAAAAGTGGTGTAGTATATAGGACCATTGTTTTATGCAGATTCCTGGAATCTGCTCTGGATCCTAGGAACTCAGTCCCATTGGCAAACGTACAAGGATCTGCTGGTTTGCACTGGCTTCAGAGATGCTGGGGGCATGCAAAAATGCTACGTGCCCTGACCTCATACAGGAGGCCTTTGCATATGAACAGCATGTCCTACTAAGTGGAAGGATGGACAAATCTTTCAGTTTTGCTTTCTCCCACATCTGTATTTCCCAAATCTCAACTTCTTTCTCTCCTGAATATGAAGAATATGAATAAGTAATCATTGTAGTTGATGAATTATTCCCAATTAATCACAGATTAATTATGGTCTTTTATGTACTGATTAAAATGCCTGATTAACTGCAGGAGCACACAAGGGTGCAATCTGATTTGTGCGTGGAGGGAGTGCCAACTGAGCCGTGGGTGAGCCCGGAGGCTCGGCGAGTGGGTCAAGGGGGAGTGAATGGTGGTGGCAGCTTGGCAAGCACCCAGCGAAACCTGACAGCAGTGAGTCCATCCATCCCTAGTTATGCTTGGATTTAGAATTAGAGGAAGGGTGTATATATCATGTATATCTCGGTGAAAATACAAATTCCATATTTGTTTCCTTCTCTGCCATAAAACCAAGGGTATCCTTAATAATAATGATAATAATCTTTCATGTCCCCACCATTTTTAAAGATTTGATTGAAATCAGCTCTTTGTTTTTCCTGCAGATCCTTTAGCCATGCAATATGCCCCTGAACCAATGCTGCATTGTATAAGTGATGCTGATGACCCTGAAGCATAACATAAAAATTTCATTGATTTTGTCCCCAAAGACAGGTGTAAAGAATGAATAACTAGGGAAGCAATCGAGCATAGAATATCAGTGCATGCAACATTAGTTGTGCAGTTCTGTTTTTAATCCATCTGTTCACCTCTGACCCATAGCCTTCACTTGCTGTCAGTGCTGAAGAAGCAGATAGATGCTGTTAATAGTGGATCACTGGCAAACTAATCTGTCTCTGTCTGTCCTATGAGAGATTCTTTGATGGAACTGTGTGCCTGCCACTGTTTATTTTTTTTCCGCCCTGAGTGTAAGATAATATCTAGAATTTCCTCACACATGGTCACAGTGTGATATAGTGGCTAAAGCTCTGAACCAGGTACTCCTTAGTTCAAAGCCATGGAGTCAAGTGGGTGGCCTTGAAGTCATTACTCTGCCAGCATCACCATCTCATCTGCTACATGCAAATAATAATATTGTGCTACCTTACAAGGCTATTGTAAGGATAACTGTGATATGCTTTGAACACTTCAAAGGTTTACTGTAGATACCATTGCAGTTTTCCTCCCTCAACATGATGTCACTTAGGGAGGGGGCAATCCTATGCCCCCCAGACAGCATCTGAGGGTGGGGGAAGAATAGGATAGTTGTTTCCTAGCTCCAAAGTCAGAGACAGGACTCTGACCATGGAGCCAGGAAACTGCAGCCCCCGCCCCCTCCCCCTCATAGGCAGTGTGGAGAGAACTGTGCCAGCTACCTCTCTGCACTCAGAAAATGGAACATGGAAATGGGGGAAAGGATGTGTTCCTGGGCACAGGGAGGAGAGGAGACTCAGGCGGCTATGCTATGACCTATCCTAGGGCTTCCCCAACCTCCTTTCTTTCCCCTCCAAGGTGCCACTGATGCAGGGGTGAAATTGCCCATCTAGCAGAAATGCAGAGCAGCTGGAGCACAGGGGAAAATATTACCTCCACTATCCTGGACGTGTATTCCTTACAGAGAAAAGGAAGTGCTTCTTCACACAGCACATAGTTAAACTATGGAATTCGCTACCACAGGAAGTAGTGATGGCCACCAGTTTGGATGGCTTTAAAAGGGGGTTAGACAAATTCCTGGAAGAAAGGCTACCAATGGCTATTAGTCTTAATGGCTATGTGCTACCTACAGTACCAGAAGCAGTGAGTCTATGTACACCACTTGCTGGGGAACATGGGCAGGAGGGTGCTGTTGCACTCATGCCCTGCTTGTGGGTTCCTGGTTGACAGCTGACTGGCCAATGTTTAAGCAGAATGTTGGATTAGATGGACACTTGTCTGAACCAGCATAGCTCTTCTGATGTTCTTATGTCCTCCCATCCTGCATTGGTTACTCGGCAGCCTCTGACTTCAGAGGCTGCTGGGCATCTGCATAGAATTGTGCCCTTAATATTGTGTTCTATCAAGTATAAACAAACGTCCACATACAATGTTTCCTGTTAGCCAGGTGTTAGAACAAACAATTCTAGCTAATGCATAGAGAAGTGGTGTTCTGTAGTGGTTAGAGTTCTAGAGATAGACCACAGTTGGGCAGTGTCACAGATAGGGATGTCAGAGAATTCTGCCACGGATCCCAGGGAGGCCAAATTCCAGTGAATTCGGCCCCCCGGAATCCATGGCAGAATGGAGCAACCCGCCCCACCCCCCAGCGAAAGCCCCGCAACAAGGAGCCTACCTGGCTGCAGCTCTGGCGGCAGCAGCTCCGGCGGCAGCTGCTCTGGCGGCGGCAGCAGCTCTGGCTGCTGCCGGGCTGTGGCTGCAAATGGCAGCCACTACACCGGCTGCCATTTGCGTCCCTTCGCTGAGCCATGATAGGCTACATAAATATTTATGTAGAGTACCACGGAAAAAGCAGGGACGCAAATAGTGCAGCAGACGCCATTTGCGTCCCCGCTCTTCGTCATGATAGGCTATGTAAATATTTACATAGCCTATCACAACTCAGCAAAGGAACGCAAATGGCGGCCGCAGACATGCTGCAGCCGGATGTCCAGCTGCGGATGCACCTGGCCGGCGGCTCCGCAGAGTCGCTGCAGAGTGGAGCCAGCCAGGAGGATTCCGGGGGGAGGGACAGAGCGCCTCCCCCCACCACCACGGATGCCACTTACAAAACAGGTAAATGATTTCATACATCCCTAGTCACAGAGGGCCCTCACAGGCTTTGGCTGTAGCCTACCACAGGTGCCCAGACCCCAGAATTCCCCTGTCCAGAAGCAGGTCACTCTGCTATTTGGTAGGGATGGGGGAGAATTTCTCCCTGAAACTTCAGGGGGCCGAGCGCCAACGCATTTGGCCCCCTGAAATCGGCAGTGAAATTCTCTGCCACCCCCCTGCCACCCCCCCCGAGATGGGACTTACCTTTCACGAATGTCCCTCCCGGTGGCGGATCCCGGTGGCAGTTCGTCAGGTCTTCGTCAGAATTCGGCCCCCCTGGGATCCATGGCAGAATTTTCTAACATCTCTAGATAAAATAATAAAAACCCCTAATTAAAACAAAACATTTTACAAGAACAGATTCCAAACTTAAACCACAGTTGGTCACTCAGGGAAGGCTTCTCAAAATAACAATGTCTTCAGGATGCACTGAAAGCAACACGAAGTTGGCACCTGCCTGACCTCCAAAGCAGGGAATTCCACAGGGAAGGGGCCACCACATTGAAGGCTCTTTTCCTGGAGGACTCCAACTAGGCCATAGGTCCATGTGGAACTGCCAGGAGCAAACCCTCTGATAACCTCAGTAGGGATGGGCAGATCACTCACCATCCTTTCCGCAATGGTGTCCATGGGCGGGGGGAGGCAATCCGTTCCTCCCCCTGGAATCCATCGAGGCCGGCTCCACTCCATCTTGATCCTGCGGAGCGGGCCACCAGCTAATCTACCAGCTTTATGGCCGCAATTGGTGCGCACTATGCCATTTGCATCCAGAGGCTTACTTACAGCGATACGGCACGGCATGCATGCATGTGTGTGTGTGGTGTGCACTCGTGTGAGCAGTTCCCTGAGCAAAGGTGTTACATGCTGAAAAGGGGCAGCTCCCAACAACAATGAAGCTGCTGCATTCTGCACTAGGTCCAGCTTCCAGAGCAGCCTCAAGGGCAGCCCCACACAGACCGCATTGCAGTAATCCAGTCTTGAGGTTACTAATGCCTTTACCACTGTGGCCAAGTTATCCCTGTCCAGGAGAGGCCATAGCTACTGAACCGGCTGAAGCTGGCAAAAGGCACTCCAAGCCGCAGTGGCCATTTGGGCTTCCAGTGACAAGATGAACGAATAAAACCCCATAATTAAAACAATGACAACGTTTTAAAAGAACAGACTCTGAATGAAATACAGCTGGTCACCCAGGAAAGGCCTCTCGAAATAACAGTGCCTTCAGGAGGTGCCAAAAGCAACACAACGTTGGTACCTGCCAATTTATGAAGACGTGTGAATTTGGTAAATTCATATATATCTCAAAGTTTTTCCCATCCCTAAGTAGCTCCCTAAGTTCTCACCCATCCTCACACACTGAGATGGATGTGTAGGGGAGTGTGTGTGTGTGTGTGTGTGTGTGTGAGAGAGAGAGAGAGAGAGAGAGAGAGAGTAGGGAGAAGGTACTGCGTGTGTGCATTCATGTATGTGTGTGGTGTGCCCTCGTGTGTGGAGGTGGGGTCTAGGAGACACCAGGCCTAGCCACGTCACCACAACCACCACTGACACGTGGCTCCCAACCATTGCCACATGCAGTCTGTGGTAGGGGTGCACGAAAGCCACTTATCTGGTCTCGCAGCTTTTCGCGGTGGGGGGGAGGCGCTTCGCTGCTCTCCCCCTGAAGTTCAAGCTGAAATTCAGTTCAAGCCGAAATTCAGGCCGGGGGGGAGGCTTCCCGCCTCGCCCGGCCGAAACTCAGGCCGGGGAGGAGGCGCCTCGCCTCGCCCGGCTGCGAAATAAAAAGTTTTTTTTTTTAAAAAAAAGCCCCCATGATAGGCTACGTGACGATTAATGTAGCCTATCATGGCTAGATCTGCAAAGTCAGCCGTGATAGGCTACGTAAATTGTCACGTAGCCTATCACAGGTGACTTTAAAAAAAAAAAAGCCCGTACGCCAATGGCGGCCCCCATAGAGAGCCGCCATTCGCGTTCCTTATTTGGTTGCTGTAGTCTACATAAATCTTTACGTAGACTACGGCGAAAATAAGGGCAACGTAAATAGCGTTGCCCTTATTTTCGCCGTAGTCTACGTAATCTTTACGTAGACTACAGCGACCAAATAAGGAATGGGAATGGTGGCTCCCTATGGGGACCGCCATTATCCGTACGCGCTTTTTTTTTTTAAGTCACCCGTGATAGGCTACGTGACGATTTACGTAGCCTATCACGGCTGACTTTGCAAATCTAGCCATGATAGGCTACGTTAATCGTCACGTAGCCTATCGGGGGGGGCGTTGTTTTTTTAACTTTTATTGGAATGGCGGCGGTGGCAGCCAGTCGAAAGATCGGCTGCCGCCCCCGCCCCTGACGAAGACCCGACGAACCGCCGCCGGGAGGGACATTTGGGAAAGGTAAGTCCCATCTTGGGGGGGGGGGTGCGGGGGGCAGGGGTGTGTGGAGAATTTCTCCCCGAAACTTCTTCGGGGGGCCGAACACGTTGGCGCTCGGCCCCCCGAAGTTTCGGGGAGAAATTCTCCGCCAACCCTAGTCTGTGAGAGCAAAAGTTAGCCCACCAAGGAAAACTTGGCTCAAATTTCCACTCAGCCATGTGAATCTCATTGGCTGACTTTCAGCCATTACACAGTCTTTCAGCCTAACATCACATGGTTGTTGTGAGAATAAAATGCTGGTAGATAAGCTATATGTAGCCTTATCTCCTTGAAAAAAGATCAGGGTATAGTTGAAATCATTTGTAATGACAAACTACTGGGTTTGTCATGGTGCAAATCCCGAGGTTGGTCTTAATGGTGTACGAACCCCACTCACCCATCCGGTCCGGGGTGTCCGCTGGGGGGGGGGAGGCGATCTGTCCCTCACCCCAGAATCCTTCCCAGCCGACTTCCGTCTGCTGCCACGCAAATGGCATCCGGCATAGTGGACGCCATTTGCATCCCTGCCCTTCGCTGTGATAGGCTACGTAAATATTTATGTAGCCTATCATTGCCAAAGACAGAGACGCAAATGGCATCCGCTATGCCGGATGCCATTTGCATCCGCAGTCTGGCAGCGGATGGCTGCAGATGGCAGCGGATGGACCCGGTCTGGCCGGCGCCAGATATGGTCCATCCCTACCAGACTTTGCAGGGTGGCCAGGGTGATCAGTCTGTTCTGCCATGGACTCCGGGGGGCCAGATTCTAAAGAATCCAGCCTCATTAGAGTCCATGGCAGATTTCTTCGCCATCCCTAGTTGGTCTCTCCTGCAGTGCCTAATCTCTCTCTCTCTCTCTCTCTCTCTCTCTCTCTCATTTCAGTTGAATCTTACATTATCCCACACTTGTTCTGGCAATGTCTGCAAATGTGGGGGGTGGGGAGAAACCAAGTGCCTCACCATAGAGGCACATATTTTGAGTGGGTGGGTTGAAATCCTGGAGCCTGTTTAAATCCATTCAGAGTTGCCAGTTCCCAAGTTGCAATTTGTACCTGCGATTCTGCACTGGAATTTGGCAGAAACAGACCTAGATGAGTTTGTTCTCCAAAAGTGACTTCTCACTGCTGCTAGAAATAAGCAAAAAGCTCCCCAGAGGTGGGTACAATTTACTTCCCAAAACAGACTATGGTGCCCATGCAGCGGTCCTTTATAGCTCCATGTCTCCTACTTAGGCTTCTGTTTGCTCTTCCTGTTACACATTAGTATTTATGTTCTTCCAACCAAACACATGGTGTCAAATTACCACAACCCGAGCTGAAGTGAAAAGTCACATTTCCACTCCCCCGCCCCTCTCTTTTACCACAGAGCATAACATAATGTTATACCACTAGATTTTTGACAGCAAAAGCCAAGTGTGAGTTCTCTCAATTGCAGGATTAATATAAGGAAGAATGTGTAATGTGTATGCTGTTAAAGCTCCAAATAATCCAGATTATACTGTTGATTTAAAGCTGTCACATGTTTCACCTCACACCAAAAAAAAAAAAAAAAAGGAAAGGAAAGGGGAAAATTCCTGCTCAGGTTTAACCATCTGAGAGGGAATTTTGAGAAGAGCCGCTGAGGAGGGGGGGAAGCCAGAGAAAGACACACAGAGGGCAGGCACAGACAGACAGGGGAACAAGACACGGAAAAGTCAGGGAAAGAGAAGGGATAGAGAAAATTGCAGAGGACGCAGAGTTTCTGAAAGAGGGCAGGCACAGACAAATACAGGCATAGAATAGAAAGACCACAACTCATTCACGTTCTTGCTCTCTGTCTCTCTCTGTCTCTGAGCTTTTCTACATAAGGCATAAGTGCTCATCATTCCCTACTCATGGTTATTTGTGGATTCTTTAGATGACATCATGACCCTCCAGTTTCACTTCCAGTTTCAAATAACATATTCAGCCAAGATTTTTTTTTTTTTTAGAGCAAGGAAAGTGTGGTATTATTTGTGAAAGTGAAAGAAAATATTTGTTGATGTTTGTAATTGTGCTATTCCACTATAACACAGCATCACCTAGCGGTTATGTAGCAGAAAAGCAGGAAAGGCAATGTTCTTTGTGTAGTGCTCAGATTTCAGTTCTGGGATGAATCCAAAAGTAAACACAGAGAATTAACAGCCTTATGTACAAAAGCTCTCTCACAGAGAGACATGGACCCATACAGGCATATCAAGGGAAGAACATGCTATCACTGAGGTATATCACTGCCACTGATCCCAGCCACTCTCATGAGATGTGTGGCAGCTGCAAGTGCCCTGTCCCCTGGCACTACCAGCTCTTCTGAGCCACTACTGTGGCACTGCACTAATCAGTTTGTAGCAGAGGGGGCTGAGCTAGCCCAGAGGAGGCTAGGGATGTACAGATTCCCCACTGTCCATTCCGGTGGGGAATCTGTGTGTGGGGGAGGCGATCCGTTCCTCCCCCAGGAATCCTCTTGTAGCAGCTTCGCTCTGCAAGGATTCCGCAGAGCCGAGGGCTGCCCCATTCTGCTGTCTGCATGCCCCAGATTCCCCTGGGTTTTTTCCGGGTCCCTGAACTTACGTAAGTAATTGCGTAAGTATAAGTACTGCCAAAAAATCCTTTTCGTGCACCCACCGTCGGTCTCTGTAACCCTTGGGTCATAGGGAAAATGCCTATTTATTTTTGTAAAAAGGGTAAAGCCCTTCGCAGGGATTCCCCACATAACTTCTGGTCACCTGACCTCATCTGACCTGACCTCACTGGACCTGTCCTGACCTCACCAAACCTGACCTCACCAGACCTGACCTCACCTGATCTCACCTCCACAGACAATAAACAGAAAAGATGGAGGATTTCTGTGGACTTTGTGACTCAGCCCCAGCGAAAGAAAGCCTCGACTCACAGGGAAAATGCCTTTTATTATTGTAAAAAGGGTAAAGCTGTTCGCGTTCTTCTTCCATTTCAGATTTACGGATTTCTTTTCATGATTATTTTTGTAAAATCCACCGTTCGGTGGACAAAAAAAGGAGAAGGGTCTGTGTGAGCTCTGGTCCAGGTCGACCGGGCTGCCCCATTCCGAGGAGGATTCCACGGACTGGATTTGTCAGAATTTGATCCCATTTAAAATTTGTGCGGAATTCTCTGAATTCCCTAGAGGAGGCTGAAAAAGGACATGGCAGGAAGCTGGAAGGTGACAGGTTCTCAGTCAGTCAGCCAAATAGATTGACTTAACCCAGGAGTTAAAAGTGTGGGTGCGTGGAGAGCAAGTTGTAGGCAAGTACAATTTGTGACATTGCACAACAGCTTCACAGATCATGGGACATGTCAGTTAAGACATCAGCCTTAGATTCCAATTTTCTGGCTTTTGGAGCTTGAGCCAACATGAGATAGCCTTAACTCTGGTCTTAAATAAGCAGGTTTTAAAAAAAACCAAAACACTACCACCCAACCGATTGAGTTATAGTGTATGTGTGCGTGCATGTGTGTGTACGTGTGTGTGCGCGCATGTCTGTGCATAGAGAATCTCCTATGGCAATGAGATGGTAAGAGTCCTGAAGTGGTAGAATTGACTGCACCACTTCAGATTAAAAGTAGGGGATACAACTTTCTGAAAGTAGAAGAACTAGGGGTGCACGGAACCCACTTACCTGGTCTCGCAGCTTTTTGCGGTGGGGGGAGGTGCTTCGCTGCTCTCCCCCCAAAGTTCAGGCCGGGGGGGAGGCTTCCCGCCTCACCCGGCCGAAATTCAGGCCAGGGAGGAGGCACCTCGCCTCGCCCGGCTGCGAAATAAAAAGTTTTAAAAAAACGCCCCCGTGATAGGCTACGTGACGATTAACGTAGCCTATCATGGC
Source organism: Heloderma suspectum (assembly GCF_057233095.1). Lineage (NCBI taxonomy): Eukaryota > Metazoa > Chordata > Lepidosauria > Squamata > Helodermatidae > Heloderma > Heloderma suspectum. Next base: position 32,502,523 of record NC_139465.1, read on the forward strand.
TAGATCTGCAAAGTCAGCCGTGATAGGCTACGTAAATCATCACGTAGCCTATCACGGATGACTTAAAAAAAAAAAAGCGTGTACGCAAATGGCGGCCCCCATAGGGAGCCGCCATTCGCGTTCCTTATTTGGTCGCTGTAGTCTACGTAAATCTTTACGTAGACTACGGCGAAAATAAGGGCAACGCAAATAGCGTTGCCCTTATTTTCGCCGTAGTCTACGTAATCTTTACGTAGCATTATTTTCGCCGTAGTCTACGTAATCTTTACGTAGACTACAGCGACCAAATAAGGAACGGGAATGGCGGCTCCCTATGGGGGCCGCCATTATCCGTACGCGCTTTTTTTTTTTAAGTCACCCGTGATAGGCTACGTGATGATTTACGTAGCCTATCACGGCTGACTTTGCAAATCTAGCCATGATAGGCTACGTTAATCGTCATGTAGCCTATCACGGGGGCGGGGTTTTTTTTTTAGTTTTATTGGAATGGCGGTGGTGGAAGCCGGTCGAAAGATTGGCTGCCGCCCCTGCCCCTGACGAAGACCCAACGAACCGCCGCCGGGACCCGCTGCCGGGAGGGACATTCGGGAAAGGTAAGTCCCATCCCGGGGGGGTGCAGGGGGCAGGGGGTGCGGAGAATTTCTCCCCGAAACTTGTTCGGGGGGCTGAACATGTTGGCGCTCGGCCCCCCGAAGTTTTGGGGAGAAATTCTCCGCCAACCCTAAGAAGAACACACAGAAAAAACAGTCCTTGAAAAGCTAGACTAGCACTGCCTTGAGAGCACTGGGCTAGAACTTTTCTCCTGATGTTCTACCTTTCTTCTTTCAAAGATATATTTTCACATGGAGGAGCTTTCAGGAAGGGGAGAGGCAAGTGAAGTAGTGCCGTCTATCCTACCACAGCATATTTTTCCATCTCACAAGATGGCTCGTCTACTGTTGACCCACCCCCCCAATCACTGGTATTCAGTGGCAGAGTGGGATCTGCAACAAATTGCTCACCACCCCCAACACTCATTCTGAGGCCACTGACAATAGTCAATGCTCATTTGGATGTTTTCCCCCCATCCTTTTTTCCCCCCTCCTGTTTATTGGGGTGGGGGCGCAGTACTTTTACAAACCTTGGGGTTCTGCTAAGCCTACTGATCTCTTGTTCATGGGTGATGCAATTTTGCTTCATAAGCAATTATACTTGCAGCCTGAACATCAGAAATAGAAAGAATCATTCTGTTGCATGAATACACCTGACTTGAATTGTTTCACTAAGTCCCTACAGTAGCCGTAGCTGGGAAGAATCTTTATGAAGGAAACAATCCATGCACCTTGCATAAAGTTCATTGGTTCCAGAATCTATACAGAAGGATGTGCAGAGGCAGGGTGGCATATCCACTCCGCCTGGGACCTTTCGCATTCAGACATGGTCTCTATGAAGAAGTTACAGAAGGTGACAAATCCAACATATTATTTTTCTTTTGCAGAACATAAAGCAGCACACAGCCACCTGACAAAAACGGGGGAGACGACATGCACCTCAAATGCCTTGCTGAGTGCAAAATGTATTTATAAAACATCTCTCGGAAGGTGGAGATGTAATATCCTGCTTTACATAGAACCTCATATTTAAATCTGATGACTAATTTGCTAACATGCATTCTTTTATAGTCTCGTCACCTGCAGGATTCTGAGAAGTGCTGTGAGTGATAACACTGTAAGTATTATATAAATAAATGGGAAAATGAAATTAAACTCAAAGTGCATCCCATACTGATAGCAGTTCTCTTCTAATAGAGAAATATCTACTTCCCAAGGCAGATGTTTGCCTAATTCCTAGATGAAAGGAGTGGGGAGTAAGATGGAGCTAATCCCCTAAGTAACAACTGTCACTGTGATGTGGTTTCTGTGACCCATTCTCGTGTCTCTGAAAAGAGACAAAAAGCTACTCAGCTTGGGAAAAATCAAAATGAGTTGACAAAGAAACAAACAAGCAAAAAACCATTATAAGCCTCATAATTCTATTTCTGATTTTTGAAAAATGCACCTACTGAGCCAATAACTTGAAAGTTGACATCCATGATCTACCCAGACATCTACTATGACACAAAATTTTAATTTTATCCAATTGGATAAAAGTTGCCACAGAAAGTTTAAAATAGGGATGTACGAAAGTCACTTACCTGTGACGAAATTTCATTTGTGGGGGGGGGGAGGCACTCCGTCCCTCTCCCCGAAATCCTGGCCGAGGGAGAGGCGCCCCGTCCCTCCCCCCTGAAATTCTGGCCGGGGGGGAGGTGCCCCGTCCCTCCCGCTATGAATCCTTGCCGGCTGGGACGCAAATGGTGGCGGTCGTAGCCGCCGCTGTTTGCGTCCCTGCAGTCAGCCGTGGTAGACTACGTAAACATTTATGTGGCCTATCACGGCTGTGTGAAAAAAAAAACACCATGCGTACGCAAATGGTGGCGCCCATGGGCGCCGCCATTTGCGTTCCTTATTTTGGCACGTGTAGTCTACGTAAACATTTACGTAGACTACGGCGAAAATAAGAGGAACGCAAATAGTGTAGCGTCTACGCTATTTGCGTTCCCCTTATTTTTGCTGTAGTCTACATAAATGTTTATGTAGACTACACGTGCCAAAATAAGGAACGCAAATGGCGGTGCCCATGGGCGCCGCCATTTGCGTATGCATGGTTTTTTTTTTACTCAGCCGTGATAGGCTATGTAAACATTTACGTAGCCTATCACGGCTGACTTCAGGGACGCAAACGGCGGCGGCTACGGCCGCCGCCATTTGCAGACCCGGCCAGCCAGGATTCGCGGCGGGAGGGACGGGGAACCTCCCCCCTGGCCAGAATTTCAGGGGGGAGGGACGGGGTGCCTCCCCCCACCTCGAATCACATTTCATCGAAAGGTAAGTGACTTTCGTACATCCCTATGTGCATGCATGCCTTTGCATGGAGGGGGTAGGGAGACTTTCATCCCTCCCCCCCCTCACTGTGGTCCCAGTCTGGATCAGCCCCCCATGCCTCCAATTTACATTGCATCCAAAAAGGCATCCAGTTGTAATGAAAACTGCAAGGAAAGTGTTAAAGCCCTGCAGCTCCCACTCTATGCCCTGTGCTTACTTTTGCCTAAAACAAACAAACAAAACCTAGCCATGTCTCTGAAGTAACATATACATAGCTTGACCCTTGGGGAGTCTGGGAAGGGTGGGGAGGGAATGCACAGGTGGGGGAAGCAGAAGGATTGGGGCCTCACACCATCTTTCTGTGGCTCTTACATTGCCTTCCTGAAGACAGTGTTAGGGCTGCAATTGGTGCTACACCAGGATTTTGAGAGGCCTTTGGCCAGGAACCCTCAATGGGCCCCCTTCCTCAGTGAATCTACCTTCTCACAAGCATTGCCATCAGCTACTTTTGCTGCTCGTACTATTTCTTATCATTACTTCCACCTGGTTGCTTGATATGCAGAGACCCGGGAGTAGGGATGTGCGAACTCACACCCATCCAAGTTCTCCAGTCTCCTGCCTAGCCCCTGCCCCCACTCACTGGTCCCCAAACTGCGCTTGAGCCCCTCCCACTCTTGGCAAGCAGCCCACACTCACCCCAGCAGACTTGTCGAGCTCCACAGTTCCCATTTCTAAAAGAAATAAAATGGTGATTGCAAAAATGCACACGTTATTGTATGTGCAAAAATGCGTATTTTGCAAATGCGCATAATCTTATGTGCAAAATGCACATTTTTGGGAAGGCACACATTAGTGTGTGCATGAAAATGTGCATTTTTTGTAAAATATGAATTTTTGCATGCACACAAATATGCGCATTCACAAAATGTGCATTTCGTGCATGCAAATATGTGCATTTGCAAAATGCACATTTTCACATGTGCGCAAATTTGTGCATTATTGCAATTGCCATTTTATTTCTCAGAAAATGGTGACTGCAAAGCTCGACAAAGGCTGCCGGGGTGAGTGCAGGCCATTTGCCAAGCACGGGCAGGGGGCGAGCAGGGGCAGGGGCTTGGCTAGTGGGGCTTGGGGGTGCGGTCAGGAGAAGGTCCGCCAGATTCCAGGACTGAATCGGGTGCCCATGCCATCCCTATCTGGGAGCAAGCAGGCCATCTACTGCTTCTCCTCACCACCACTGTTATCTGGGGCAGAACGAGAGGCAGGTGAACAAACAGGCTGCAACGGTGAAGATGAGGAACAACTCCAGGGGGCTGTTGTCAGAGAGGCCTTCTGTTGTCAGGGAGAGCCTTCAGAGACAGAGGAGGCTCTCTTCTGCATCAAGTCACCGTCCCCATGTAGAGGGCAATGAGAATGATGGGGTGGGCAGAGCTAGCACTGTCAACCCCAGTCCCACTCCTCATGCGTTGAGCTTATATGAGAGGAGAATGACTGAATAGGGCTAGATTCTTACAATGCTCTGAATGAGCATACACAAAATATGATTGCATGTTTAGTGTCATGTGTGAATATCCCTTGTTTGAAATCCAATCCCTGCATGTTCTGTCCAGAAACTGGATCATGTAGAGCACTGCAACTCTTCTGGCAAATAGGGTTACAGTTTTTCTTCAGAACCTCCCAGACAACACGGGGAGCTTGTGGGTAGAGGATGAAAGGCCAGGCTCAAGATTTTTGAATGTCTGGATAAGGCTATCATCTAGGGATGTCTGAGGAATCCACAACAGAATCAAATTAGTTTGGATTTCTATGAACCTGGCTTTCAGATTCTGCAGCGGACCAGCTTTTCCCAAGTCGTACAGATTCCGTGGACATGCAGACCATTAAAAAAAAAAAAAAACTTTCTGGAATTTTATGCAAATTTGGTTGCAGAATTTTTTTTTTTTTTTAAAGAAACACTGTCCAGAAAGTGCATTTACCCCATAGGCTAAAGCATGAAAATGCACATTTTGAGGGGATTTGTGCGGGGGGGGGGGGATTGGACATTTTCACAAATGCATATTTGCACACATTCAAATTTGTGCAAATTCAGGAAATTGGAGCGGGGGGAAGATTCCACTAATGAGTGGACAATGGAACAAAAGGCACCTGACAATCAATGAAAAGCGTACAGAACTGATATTACTAAATCTGTATATACTAAATGTTGTCTACATGCATCCACACCTGATTGGTACTACTTAATTTCATACAGCCCCAGTGGGTGCAATGTATTCTCTCTCTCTCTCTCTCTCTCTCTCTCACACACACACACACACACACACACACACGCACACACACCCCTCCCACTGTGCTTCTTAATTTTACCCTTCCTGGGTAAATCCTTGAGGTCTTTCCTACTTTTTCTTCCTCTACCTCCATTTCTTCAAATTGCAATTCTCTCTCTCTCTCTCTCTCTCTCTCTCACACACACACACATTTGCCAAGTCTTTTTGATGAAAATTTCTGGGAAGAAAGACTGTTCTGAGCATGGGAAGAGTGCCCTTCCATCCCATCCAGGCAGAGGGTCCTGCAAACTTATGATCCCATGCACCTCTTGTATTACAAAACATTTATTTTGATCCCATGCACCTCTTGTATTACAAAACATTTCAGTGCCCCACTCAGAAAGGTAAACCACCACCCCTCCATCCACTCTAAAAAGAAAGGCCCTATCTGCACACGCGCACACACACACACACACATACACATGCTGTAGAGAGTAGAGAGGATATAAGCTCCCAGCACCCTGCAAACACTCCCCTTCTCCCTTTGATTCGTATTTGGATTCTAAGGGCGCAATCCTAGGGAAGTACGAAAGGCACTTACGTTTCACGGATTATGTTTATGGTTGGGGGGGGAGACATTCTGTCCCCCGGAATCCTCGCCGGGGGGGAGGCGCTCCGTTCCTCCCCCCCCCCGGAATCCTGGCTGGCCGGCTGTGCTCCGCAGCGATTCTGTGGAGCCGTTGGCTGGCTCCGCCAGCAGCCAGACGTCCAGCCGCTGGCTAGCAGGGACGCAAATGGCAGTGGCCGTAGCCTCCACCGTTTGCGTCCCTGCAGTCAGCCATGATAGGCTATGTAAATGTTTACGTAGCCTATCATGGCTGAGTTAAAAAAAAAAAAACATTCGTGTATGCAAATGGCGGCGGCCATGGCTACGCTAGACGCTACGCTATTTGCGTTCCCCTTATTTTCGCTGTCTTAGTCTACGTAAACGTTTATGTAGACTAAGACGTGCCAAAATAAGGAACACAAATGGCAGCGGCCATGGCTGCTGCCATTTGCATATGCACGTTGTTGTTGTTGTTTTTTAAAGTCAGCCGTGATAGGCTTAGGGATGCACGAAAGTCACTTACCTGGTCTCGCAGCTTGCTTCGCAGTGGGGGGGAGGCGCTTCACTGCTCCCCCCGAAGTTCAGGCTGGGGGGGGAGGCTTCCCGCCTTGCCCAGCCAAAATTCAGGCCGGGGAGAAGCGCCCAGTCTACCCGGCCGCGAACTTCAAAAGAAAAAAAAAAGAAAAAAAACGCCCCTGTGATAGGCTATGTAATGATTAACGTAGCCTATCACGGCTAGATCTGCAAAGTCAGCCATGATAGGCTACGTTAATCGTCACTTAGCCTATCACGGGTGACTTTGAAAAAAAAAAAAGCTTGTACGCAAATGGCGGCCCCCATAGGGAGCCGCATTCGCATTCCTTATTTGGTCCCTGTAGTCTACGTAAAGATTTACGTAGACTACGGCGAGAATAAGGGCAACGCAAATAGCGTTGTCCTTATTTTCGTCGTTGTCTACGTAAATCTTTATGTAGACTGCAGGGACCAAATAAGGAACATGAATGGCGGCTCCCTATGGGGGCCGCCATTAGCCGTACGTGCTTTTTTTAAAAAAAAGTCACCCGTGATAGGCTACGTGACGATTAACGTAGCCTATCACAGCTGACTTTGCAAATCTAGCCGTGATAGGCTACATTAATCGTTACATAGCCTATGCGGATGACACCCAGCTCTACCTCTCTTTCTCAACAAAACCAGGTGAGGCAGTGGCTGTTCTGAACCAGTGCCTGGGCACGGTAATGGACTGGATGAGGGCCAATAAACTGAAACTCAATCCAGACAAGACGGAGGTACTGTTAGTGGGTGGTTCGTCTGCCCGGCTAGGTGATAATCAACCTGTTCTGGAGGGGGTTGCACTCCCCCTAAAGGATCAGGTTCGTAGTTTCGGGGTGCTCTTGGATCCAGAACTGTCACTTGAGGCACAGGTGAACTCAGTGGCACGGAGCACTTTTTATCAGCTTAGGCTGGTATACCAACTACGCCCTTATCTGGACAGAGATAGCCTAGCTACAGTTATCCATGCTCTGATAACTTCTCGTCTGGATTACTGCAATGCGTTATACGTGGGGCTGCCTTTGAAAACGGTCCGGAAACTTCAGCTGGTCCAAAATAGGGCAGCAAGATTGTTAACAGGGACTGGCCTGCGAGCTCGTATTACGCCAGTACTTTTCCAGCTGCACTGGCTGCCGGTCCATTTCCGGGCCCGATTCAAAGTGCTGGTGTTAACATTCAAAGCCTTTAACGGCTTGGGGCCAGGTTACCTGAAGGATCGCCTCCTCCCATATGTGCCTGCCCGGACCTTAAGATCATCATCAGCAGCCCTTCTCCGTGAGCCCCTGCCAAAGGAAGTGAGGCGGGTGGCTACTAGGAGGAGGGCTTTTTCTGTTGTGGCACCCCAGCTCTGGAATGAGCTCCCTAGTGAGGTTCGCCTGGCGCCTACATTGTACTCCTTTCGGCGACAGGTGAAGACCTTTTTATTTTCCCAGGCATTTTAGCTTTCTAAATTTTTATCTTTGCTGTTTTAAATCTGTATTTTAAACTCCTGTACTGCTGCTAGGTTTTATTGTGGTTGTATTGTTATATTGTGGTTTTAATGTTCTATATATTTTGAATTGTTTTCTTGTGTGTTGTTTGGTGTTTTTTTTTGTGAACCGCCCAGAGAGCTTCGGCTATTGGGCGGTATAGAAATAAATAAATAAATAAATAAATCACAGGGGCGTGTTTTTTTTTTTTACTTTTCTTGTAAAGGCGGCGGCGGCAGCCGGTCGAAAGACCGGCTGCCGCCCCCACCCCTGACGAAGACCTGCTGAACCGCCGCCGGGACCCGCCGCTGGGAGGGACATTCGTGAAAGGTAAGTCCCATCCTGGGGGGGGGAGCGAGACGTTCTTCCCGAACAACCTTCGGAGGACCGAATGCGTTGGCACTCAGCCCCCCGAAGTTTCGGAGAGAAATTCTCCCCCATCCCTAGATAGGCTACGTAAACATTTACATAGCCTATCACGTTTTTTTTTTTTAACCTAGCCGTGATAGGCTACGTAAATCTTTACGTAGCGTATCATGTTTTTTTTTTTTAACTGGTAATGGAGGTGGTGGCGGCAGCTAGTTGGAAGACCGGCGGCCGCAGCCGCCGCCGCTGCACCGCCACCGCCAGGAAGATCCGCCCAAGGTAAGTCTTGTCCTGGGGGGGCGGGGGGGCAGGCCGTTCTGCCACTGATTTTGGGGGGCTGAATGCGCTGGCATTCGGCCTCCCCGAGATCCATGGCAGAATTTTCGTACATCTCTACGCAATCCTATGGCTGCTAGTCAGCAGCTAGACAGCCATAGGATAGGTCAGTTCCTGGAAACCAACATTCACCCCCTCCTATGCTGCCTCGAAGGCAGCACGGTTTGGCCCCGTGCTCGGTGCTCATAAGAGCAGTGTGGAGCAGTGAAAATGGGGTGTACCTGGGGGTGGGCCAGGGCGGAGAGGACGGAAGTGTGTCGTCCAGTGTCCACCCCCCCGCTCTGACTTCTCATGGCTAGACAGCCAGAATCGGCTGTGTAGCCGCTAGGGGTGTATGAAACCCCGTTTACCTGGCTCTGCCGGGTTCCGCAGGTGGGGGTAGAGCTCCGTTCCTCCCCCCGGAATCCTCGCCAGGGGGGAGGCACTCCATGCCTCCCCCCGGTATCCTGGCCAGCCAGCTCTGGCCTCCCACAACCAGACATCTAGCCACTGGGCAGCCCTGCAAGGACGCAAATGGCAGCTGTCATAGCCACCATCATTTGCATCCCTGTAGTGAGCCATGATAGGCTGTGTAAATATTTACGTAGCCTATCGCGGCAGGGGGAAAACCCCAGTGTACGCAAATGGCGGTAGCCGCCGCAGTTTGTGTAGGCTGGGGTTTTTTTTCCCCTTGCCGTGTTAGGCTACGTAAATATTTACGTAGCCTATCACGGTAGGGGGGAAAAAACCTCAGTGTACGCAAATGGCGGCAGCTACCACCATTTGCGTATGCTGGGTTCCCCCCCCCCCGCCATGATAGGCTATGTAAATACTTATGTAGCCTATCACAGCTGAAGAGGAGCAAGGGAATGGTGGCCGCAGGACAGCTGCCATTCGCACAGCAGCACGGACGGGAGCAGGTAAGTGCTCCGTTTCGTGTGCCTTTTGTGGGGTGGGGGCAGTGGGCACTTCGGCCCGGTCACCTTTCTTGGCTTGGGGGGGTGAGGGCTTCGTTCCGCGATGGTTTTGGGGGGGCCGAATGCACTGGCATTTGGCCTCACCGAGATCCGTCGCGGAATTCTCTGACATCCCTACTGGCCGCGAATGCAGGGTGGCTGAAGGTGGAGGGGAAGGTCCCCTCCGCATGGCTCCTGCCCTGCATTGGATAGGCAGTTGCCTCCAAGTTTAGAGGAGGTCGCCTATCCCAATAGGATTGTGCCCTAAGTGTAGTTGTGGAACAAGATATCTGCTTGGATTGGAGGGGAGATGGGTGAGAAGATGGCTTCCATTCCACCACCCATCACTTAGCCAAATTTAGGAATTAGTGAAAAATGCATTGGGTTCACATTTTTATGTCAAAATAACAGTTTGCACCACCCAAAACTAAACATGGAATAGAACATGCTAATGAAATGTGTACATTTTTGGGGCTTGTGATCAATTTTGGGAAGTTAGTGCATATCAAAAAATGTAAACATTTAAAATGTGCATACACAGAAACTCTTTTGCCACTAGAAAAAACTACCAACATTTAAGATGTGTGTACAAATAATATATGCATTTAGGAAAACGTGTATGGAAATGTGTTATAGGGATGTCAGAGAATTCCACGATGGATCTCGGTGAGGCTGAATGCAAGTGCATTCAAGCCCCCGGAATCCATCGCAGAACGAAGCCCCCGCCTCCCCAATCCATGAAAGTTGAACGGGGCAAAGCCCCCGCCCCCCCAACCCACAAAAGTCACACAAAACGCAGCACTTACCTGCTCCCGTCGGTGCTGACTTGCGAATGGCGGCCGCCCTGCGGCCGCCATTCGCTTGTTCTTTACGGCCGTGATAGGCTACGTAAATACATACGTAGCCTATCATGGCAGGCTTAAAAAGAAAAAAGCATACGCAAATGGCAGCGGCTATGGTGGCCGCCATTTGCGTTCTGTATTTTTCGCCGTTTTAGCCTACGTAAATATTTACGTAGGCTATTAGAGCCAAAAAAAGGGGAACGCAAATGGCACCCACTACGTCATCTGTGTTCCCTTTTATTTTGCCGTAATAGCCTACATAAATCTTTACATAGGCTAAAACGGCGAAAAATACAGAACACAAATGGCGGCGGCCATAGCCGCCGCCATTTGTGTACGTGGTTTTTTTTTTAAGCCTGCCATGATAGGCTACGTAAATACTTATGTAGCCTATCATGGCTCACTACAGGGACGCAAGTGGCGACGGCTACGGCCACCGCTATTTGCATACCTGATGCCCAGCGGCCGGATGTCCGGCTGAGGGCGGAGCCGTCCGGCGGCTCTGCGGAATCGCCGCAGAGCGGAGCTGGCTGGGCAGGATTCCGGGGGGGTGACCGGAGAGCCGGAGGATTCTGGGGGGAGGGACACAGCACCTCCCCCCGCCGCGAATGAATCCATGAAACGGTAAGTGACTTTTGTACATCCCTAAATGTGTATGGATTTCTATAAGGAAGGCTCGCAATCCGACGCAGACCAGAATTGGAGCAAAAGTAACATGGAGAAACAAGGGCCATTATGAAATCTAGCTTGACTAGGGATGGCGGAGAATTTCTCCCCGAATCTTCGGGAGGCTGAATGCCAACGCATTCGGCCCCCTGAAATTGGTGGGGAAATTCTCCACCGCCCCCCCGCCCACCCCCCGGGATGGGACTTACCTCCTTCGAATGTCCCTCCCAGCGGCGGGTCCCGGCGGCGGTTCGGCGGCAGTTCGGCGGGGGCTGCGGCCGGTCTCCCGACAGGCTGCCGCCACCACCATTACAAAATAAAAAAGTAAAAAAAAACAAAAACCCACTCCCGTGATAGGAACGTGCTGATTTTAAGTAGCCTAAATCTATGTATTACGTATCTCCCCGGCCCTGCCTCGCCCGGCTGAAATTCAGGACAGGGAGAAGCGCCCCATCTCCCCGGCTGCGAAAGAAAAAGTAAAAAAACAAAAACAAACCCCTGATAGGCTACGTAACGATTAACGTAGCCTATCACGGCTAGATTTCCAAAGTCAACCATGATAGGCTACGCTAATTGTCACATAGCCTATCACGGGTGACTTTGGGGGGGAAAAAGCGCGTATGCAAATGGCGGCAGCCCATGGGCACAGCCATTTGCATTCCTTATTTTGGCACGTCTAGTCTACGTAAAGATTTACGTAGACTACGGTGAAAATAGCGTTGACTTTGGAAATCTAGCCGTGATAGGCTACGTTAATTGTTACGTAGCTTATCACTTTTCTTTTTTTTTTTACTTTTTCTTTCGCAGCCAGGGAGACGGGGCGCTTCTCCCCGGCCTGAATTTTGGCCGGGCAAGGCGGGATGCCTCCCCCCCTTGCATGAATTTCGGGGGGAGAAGCGAAGCGCCTCCCCCCCACGGCAAAAAAAGCTGCGGGACAAGGTATGTCCCTTTCGTACATCCCTAAGCTTGACAGACCTGCCCGTCTGGGGTTCTATTAAATAGGTAAGTAACAATCACAATAGTGGGCAGTGCAGGCAGTGCAGGCAGGACACAGGATGCAATCCTATGCATGTTTAGACTGAAAATAAGTCCTACAACTCCCAGCATTTTACGCATACCTTCCAGTAATGTACACTTACCTTTACTCTTAATTTAGAGTTTTTTCTAGGGCTGATCCAAACGTTCTTTTTTGTTATGTTATGTTATGTTATGTGATTTTTTACACATTCTTTGTCTTGGAGAGACTGAGAGTGTTTGAAGTAAGTGGCCATCAAATCTCCTCCATTTGCTTCTGCAGCCTTTAACTGTCTCCAGCACAGAAGTCTGTTGTCTGCAGAAAGTGGATCCTAATGAAAGTATTTAATTTGCATGACCACTTTATCACTTGGCTATTGACACTTCCTTTTTGTCAAGAGTTGCCTCTGGGCAGGCAGCTGAAATTCACTCAGCTGGTGATAGAGACAAGTCTTTCCATCCATCATGGATGGATTTTGGCAAGGGCTCTATACAGTCAGTAAAAATAAGACCTGGAGCTCACTGTGGCTCAGATCATGAGCTGCTTCTTGCAAAATTTCGGCTTAAATTGAAGAATATAGGGAAAACCACTAAACCATACAGGTATGACCTAAATCATATCCCTTATGAATACACAGTGAGGTGATGAATAGATTTAAGGGATTAGACCTGATAGACAGAGTGCCTGAGGAACTATGGATGGAGGTCCGTAACATTGTTCAGGGGGCAGCAACTCAATCCATCCCAAAGAAAAAGAAATGCAAAAAAGCCAAGTGGCTGTCTGATGAGGCTTTCCGAGTAGCTGAGGAAAGAAGGGAAGTGAAAAGCAAGGGAGAAAGGGGAAGATATATCCAACTGAATGCAGAGTTCCAGAGAATAGCAAGGAGAGACAAGAAGGCCTTCTTAAATGAACAATGCAAAGAAATCGAGGAAACCAACAGAATGGGATAGACTAGAGATCTATTCAAGAAAATAGGAGATATCAAGGGAACGTTTTGTGCAAAGATGGGCATGATAAAGGACAAAGAAGGCAGGGACCTAACAGAAGCAGATGAGATTAAGAAGAGGTGGCAAGAATACACAGAAGAACTATACAGGCAAGATCTGAATGTCCCTGATAGCCATGATAGTGCGGTCACTGAACTTGAGCCGGACATCCTCGAGAGCGAAGTCAAGAGGGCCTTAGGAAGCATTACTAACAACAAAGCTAGCAGAGATGACAATATTCCAGCTGAGCTATTTAAAATCCTAAAAGATGATGCTGTTAAAGTGCTGCACTCAGTATGCCAACAAATTTGGAACACTCAACAGTGGCCACAAGACTGGAAAAGGTCAGTTTACATTCCAGTTCTAGGGGTGGACGAAAGTCACTTACCTTTCGTCGAAGCTTGTTCGCGGTGGGGGGGAGGCGCTTCGCTGCTCCCCCCGCGAAGTTCAGGCCGTGGGGGGAGGCTTCCCGCCTCACCCCAGCCGAAATTCAGGCCGGGGAGGAGGCTTCCCAACTTGCCCGGCCGCGAACTCGAAAGTTTAAAAAAAAAAAACGCCCCCGTGATAGGGTACGTGACGATTAACGTAGCCTATCACAGCTAGATCTGCAAAGTCAGCCATGATAGGCTACGTTAATCGTCACGTAGCCTATCACGGGTGACTTAAAAAAAAAAAGAGCGCGTACGCTAATGGCAGCCCCCATAGGGAGCCGCCATTCGCGTTCCTTATTTGGTCGCTGTAGTCTACGTAAATCTTTACGTAGACTACAGCAACCAAATAAGGAACGGGAATGGCGGCTCCCTATTGGGGCCACCATTATCTGTACGCGCTTTTTTTTTTTTTTTAAGTCACCCGTGATAGGCTACGTGACGATTGACGTAGCCTATCACGGCTGACTTTGCAAATCTAGCCATGATAGGCTATGTTAATCGTCACGTAGCCTATCACGGGGGCGTGTTTTTTTTTCTTTTCTTGGAATGGCGGCGGCGGCAGCCGTTTGAAAGACCGGCTGCCGCTCCCACCCCGCACGAACACCCGCCGAACCGCCGGCCGGACCCGCCGCCGGGAGGGACATTTGGCGAAGGTAAGTCCCGTCCCGGGGGGGTGCGGGGGCAGGGGGGTTGCGGAGGATTTCTCCCCGAAACTTGTTCAGGGGGCCGAACACGTTGGCACTCGGCCCCCCGAAGTTTCGGGGAGAAATTCTGCGCCATCCGTATCCAATTCCAAAGAAGGGCAATGCCAAAGAGCGTTCAAACTACTGTACAATTGTGCTCATTTCACATGCCAGCAAGGTGATGCTCAAAATCCTACAAGCTAGGCTTCAGCAGTATGTGAACCGAGAACTACCGGAAGTACAAGCTGGGTTTCGAAGAGGCAGAGGAACTAGAGATCAAATTGCCAACATTCACTGGATCATGGAGAAAGCAAGAGAATTCCAGAAAAACGTCTATTTCTGCTTCATTGACTATGCTAAAGCCTTTGATTGTGTGGATCACAACCAACTGTGGCAAATTCTGAAAGAGATGGGAGTACCAGACCACCTTACCTGTGACTCTGAGACCCTGTATGAGGGTCAAGAAGCAACAGTAAGAACCGGACATGGAACAACCAAATGGTTCAAAATTGGGAAAGGAGTATGACAAGGATGCATATTGTCACCCTGCTTATTTAACTTATATGCAGAGTACATCATGAGAAACGCCAGGTTGGATGAATCACAGGTCCGAATTAAGATTGCTGAGAGAATTATCAACAACCTCAGTTACACAGACGATACCACCCTAATGGCAGAAAGCAAAGAGGATCTCAAGAGCCTCTTGTTGAGGGTGAAAGAGGAGAGTGCAAAAGCTGGTTTGAAACTCAACATTAAAAAAACGAAGATCATGGCATCTGGCCCCATCACTTCATGGCATATAGAAGGGGAAGAAATGGAAGCAGTGACAGTTCTTATTTTCTTGGGCTCCAAGATCACCGCAGATGGTGACTGTAGCCATGAAATTAAAAGATGCTTACTCCTTGGGAGGAAAGCTATGGCAAACCTAGACAGCATAGTAAGAAGCAGAGACATCACCTTGCCGACAAATGTCCATCTAATCCAAGCTATGGTTTTCCCAGTAGCAACATATGGCTGTGAGAGCTGTTCTATAAGGAAGACTGAGTGCCAAAGAATTGATGCTTTCAAACTGTGGTGCTGGAGAAGACTCTTACGAGTCCCCTGGACTGCAAGGAGGTCAAATCAGTCCATCCTAAAGGAAATCAACCCTGAGTTCTCATTGGAAGGACAGATACTGAAACCAAAGCTCAAATATTTTGACCACCTAATGCGAAGAGAAAAGTCACTGGAAAAGACCCTGATGTTGGGAAAGATTGAAGGCAAAAGGAGAAGGGGACGGCAAAGGATGAAATGGTTAGATAGCATCACTGATGCAATGAATATGGACTTGAGCACACTCCGGGAGAGAGCGGAGGACAGGAAGGCCTGGCGTGCTGTGGTCCATGGGTTCATGAAGAGTCAGACATGACTTAACGACTGAACAATCACGTGTGTGTGTGTGTGTGTGTGTGTGTGTGTATATATATATATATATATATATATATATGTACACATACATACATACATATACTTCTTATATATATATGAAGTTTGCAATCTGGTCAGGTGCTAGAAACCTTGCGGACCCATCCTTCCCCCACCTCATCTCCTCCATGGTGGCCTGCCTAAGCCTCTTGGGGTTGAGAGACGGAGAGCTTGCCAGCATTCCGGTGGCACCACCAGCTTTCTGCTTGCCCCTGCTGCCTGCCTGCTGGGACATGGAGGTCTCTTCCCCAAGCAAGACTGATTGGTGCAGCCTAGGGATATACAGATTCCCCACCATCCGTTCCGGTGGGGAATCCACCCAGGGGTGTAGGCGATCCATTCCTCCCCCCCCCCCGAATCCTCTGGATTGGCTCTGCCCCACGAGGATTCTGCAGAGCCACCTGGCTTGAGGGCTACTTACCTGGTCCGTCCTGGACCCATTCGCCTCCGCGCCGATCACCATGTTGCTTAAAAAAATGGCTATGTGTCCATAGACTTATACACAAGATTCATGGCTCTATTTTGCATATATGTCTATGGGCACATCCTGCTGATCGCCTTAAAAAAAAAAAAAAAGGCTATCGGCACAGAGCCGAATGGCTCCAGTTAAGCAAGCAGCCGAGAGCCATTCTGTGTGGAATCCTCCTGGAGTGGAGATAAGTGGGGCTGTCCTGCCATGGATTCTGGATGCCAGATTCCAAAGAATCTGGCCTCATTTGAATCTGCGGTGGATTTTTCTAACATCCTTAGTGCTGCCTCCTTAAGTTCAGGAGCAGGCTGCTGGTGCTGTAGTGCCCTGGCTGTTCCCGCTGCTCAGAGATGCCTTGCAGTGGTGGCAGACAGCAGTGATGGGATCCACTCCCACCTCAAATGGTCCCACATGATGCTGCCCTGACATTTCGGTGGAGGAGACACAGGCTGCCTGCCTTGAATCTCAGGGGTTACCACATGAGCAGGGGGAGCAATGGAAGAGGGGTTGGGTATGGCAGCCTCTGCCTGCTGCTCCTCCTCCCCCACAGCCTGGAAGATCTCCTCCTCTTTGCCCTCCACCATGCTGAGGACATCAAACACCTCTGACCTAACGTCCATCAACGGGCTCACCTCTTCCACTACAGAAGAAGAAACTGCTCCACTTTTGGCAAGAGTGCTACTGCTGCTGCCTCCACCAGCTTCCTTGAACAGTGACCTCTGGGCATTGCGACTGGCCTCCACACTCAGCTGCCCTACTGTATCAGGGTGCATTAGTATCCAGACTAGGGGAGAGCTGGCTTGCCTAACGGTGCTGCTAGTGACAGCAGCACCCTGCCCACCTCTGTCCCTGCCGAGACCCTGAAGATGCTTCCTCATGGGCTGGCTTGTTTTGCCACACAGTAGAGTATTATTGTAATAATAAGTAAATTAATATAAATAATGTGTGTCTAGTGTGTTGCCCACTGTATTGCAATATGGACGTATTGCTTTGCTTGACCACAACACAAGCATGCGCACATGCATGCACACGCACACACACACAAGCAAAAGAAAAGCAAATACAGAACTACCTAAGCAAATAAAAAGTATATATATATATATATATATATATATATATATATATATATATAATTTTAAGGAAGACATGTAAAGTTCAAGAAATACAGGAGGGTGGCAGAGGGGATAAGGTAAGAGCCAAGAGCAAGCAAACAATAGGGAAAAACTTTTTTTTATTATTCGTGTTTTTGGAGGATGAAGCCAGAAAAGAAACAAACAGTTCACTTCAGAATGGAGTGTGTGTGTGTGTGGGGGGGGGGAGATGATGCAAGGCATGAGTAGGCTGCTATAGTAATATTTCTTTGTTTTAGAATTTAGAAAGAAAGAAAGCTAAATGGTTGACTAATAATTAAAAGGTGTGATGGGGGGGAGGACAGAGAATGGAGGAACAAGCCCAGAAGTAAATGCTTGTTTTTAAAAATCTAGAAAAGGCAGACTTGGACAACAAGAAGGAATGGAATAAGCATCAGTGAGGGCCAAACTTTAAAAACAAACAGAGCCCTCTTCAGAGTCCCCAACGGACCACCGGATGCAATGAACAATGGAACAGCAGGGTTGGGGGTGAGGGTAGGAGGGAGGGAGAGAGGGAACGAGTGAATTACAAGCTAGCTAACTAGTAGTAAATGTTTGTTTTTTAAAAAATTGGAAAGGCAGAGTTGAACACAGAGTGAACAGCTAGGAGGAAGGTATAGAACAAGGCAGCAGCACTGAGTGCCAGACTTAAAAAGCAAACCATCCCAACTGACCACCTTGCACAAGAAACAATGCAATGATAGGGAGAGAACAAAGGAACAAGCCAAGAAGAAGCTAGTTAACTGTTTGTTTGTTTGTTTTTTACAGATCTAGGAAAGACAGAGTTGAATGGCTAAGGAAAAAGAAGCTACAATTACGGATGTACGGAACCCCCCTTACCTGGCTCCGCTGGGGTGGGAGGCGCTCCATCCCTCCCCCCAGAATCCTCGCCAGAGGGGAGGTGCTCCACAGCTCCCCCCCGGAATCCTGGCTGGCCAGCTCCGCTCTGTGGCGATTCCGCGGAGCCACCAGCCACCAGCAGCCGGACATCCGGCCTCTGGCTAGCAGGGAAGCAAATGGCAGCAGCCATAGCCACCGCTGTTTGCATCCCTGTATTCAGCCATGATGGGCTACATAAAGACTTAACGTAGCTTATCACGTCTGGGTTAAAAAAAAAAAAAGCGTACGCTAATGGCGGCAGCTACAGCCGCTGCCATTTGCGTTCCCTATTTTTGGTTGTCTTAGTCTACATAAATATTTATGTAGACTAAGACGGCAAAACTAAGGGGGAACACAAATAGCGTAGTGGATGCTATTTGCATTCCCCTTTAAAAACACCCCCCAAAAGCAGCTATTAAAGATCTTTTTTTACTGACCCTAGCAGTGGCGAGAATGGCTATAGCACAATATTTGTAAATGAAAATAGGATACACTGTGAATTGATGCTTTCTGAAAATCTGGGAGGTGGCTCTTCCTGGAAAAATGAACAAAACATAACTGAGCAATCAGAGGGATATTCAAGCATGACTCATTCTTAGAACTGTAGCTCTCTTTCCTTGCATACATTAATGCAGGGTCTGCAAACCAGCACCCACTGAGTCTGCATTCCTATTTTTGTAAGGGTGTAATAACTAGGGATGTTGGAGGATATCTGATTGGGGCTTGAGCTTGGCAATTTCTTGCCAGCTTGCCACACCCCCCCCCCCCGCCGGACACTAGTCTGCATATCCCTGTGCTTGCCCAACTCAGTGCGCACTGAGTCATGCAAGTGCAGGGATCTTCACTTACCTGCAAGTGCCATTTTGCGCAGGTAAGCTACTGAATTAAGTTGTGATGTGGTGGCCATAAATTAGACCATTTATGCCCATCATTTTGTGTAAATGGTGCTATTTATGGCCACCATTTTGCAGAAATCACAATTGATGTAAGTAATTTACCCATGATTTTTACGCAGAATGGTGGCTCGCGCAAAGAAGAGGAGCTATGTGCCACTGACCAGACATCCACAGACCATCTGGTGGCTTGCCCAGTGTACAGAACAGGGCCGGGTAAGTGGTAGAGGTCTGGCACAGGGGATTCCCCCATCGATAGTAATAACTAGCAAGACTAATAATTGAAAAGTAATCATTTTGTGACTGTAGTGGAGCTTAAGCTGTTTACAAGAAGCATATGTTCAGGGACAACGATCCAAACATATCTATAGAACCTGTGATTAATAATGTAAAACAGGGTGTGTGTGTGTGTGGGTGTGTGTGTGTTGATACTTTTGTTGTTATATCATTGCTACCTTGCATTTCTAAAATACAATACTCAGTTCTTAAAGAAAAGAAAAGAAAAGAAAAGAAAAGAAAAGAAAAGCTGAATAGCTTCAGGCGAGGTTCCCCAAAAAATTGCTTTTCTTGATATAGACCTGTGCAATCATTAAGATAATGGAAGAGGCCTTGCTGGCTATATTGCAGCCCATAATATGCCATCTGGTGGCAACCCAGAAGTGGGCCTTCCCCATGGTGGCACCCATCTTATGGAATGCCTCCCTCTCCAGTAACAGTGGCGTGCTAACTGTGGCATGTTTTAGGTGCCTGTTAAAGATAGGGATGTCAGAGAATTTCGCCACGAATCTCGGGGAGGCCGAATGCCAGCGCATTCGGCCCCCCGAAATTGGTGGCGAAATGGTCTGCCACCCCCCTCACCCCCCTGGGACGGGACTTACCTGCGAATTTCCCTGGCGGCGGCCACTCCAGTGGCGGTGCGGCGGTGGTGCGGCGGCCGGTCTTCCGACCGGCTGCCACCGCCGCCATTTCCAAGTTAAAAAAAAACACACGTGATAGGCTACATAAAGATTTACGTAGCCTATCATGGCTAGATTTTTAAAAAACACCATGATAGGCTACGTAAATGTTTATGTAGCCTATCACAGCTGAGTGGGAAAAAAAAAACTGTGTACGCAAATGGTGGCGCCCATGGGCACCGCCATTTGCGTACACGCAGTTTTTTGTGTTTTTTTTCACTCAGCCATGATAGGCTATGTAAACATTTACGTAGCCTATCACGGCTGACTGCAGGGACGCAAACGGCGGTGGCTACGGCCGCCGCCATTTGCAGTCCCGGCAGAACAGGATTCGTGGCGGGAGGGACGGGGTGCCTCCCCCTCGGCCAGAATTTTTTGGGGGGAGGGACAGGGCACCTCCTCCCCGGCCAGAATTTTGGGAGGAGGGACGGAGCGCCTCCCCCCCACTGCGAATCAAGTTTCGGTTCAGGTAAGGGACTTTCGTACATCCCTAGACCCATGTCTTTATTCAAGCCTTGCCTGAATTATTGTGCTACTCAGTTATTTTGTTTAGGACTCACTGTGTTTTTAGTTATAGTTTAAAACATTTTAACCATTTTAACTGATGAGCTTTTGAATTCATTATGATGTATTTTAATTTTTGATTTTGTAAACCTCTTACAGATACTTTTATATGGTATGCAGTATGTAAATTGATTAAATACCAAACAAAGCAACCACTGGTCCATCTAGCCCAGTAGTAGCTACTCTGATTGGCAGCAGCACGACAAGGTTTGATAGCCTGTTATCTAAGATCTTTTAAACTGGAGAGACCAGGAATTAAAGCTGGGACCTTTACATACAACGCATGTATGGGTGCTATAACTGAGCTATTGCCCCTCACCTTGCATACAGTGCACCCCGTAGAGAAGATCAGTCCTTCAGTAAGTTACTGAGGTTGCCTACTGCAGGCAACAAGAACTAGGGATGTATGAATTGTTTACCTTCCGTGTTGCTTGACTTCCACAGTTCGCAGGCAGTGCTCCATTCCACCGTTCACAAGCCCCTGGAATTCTGCTCTTTTTTTTTCCTCTACGAAAATTAGGAAGATAAATCCCTACCAACAACCGTAATTCCAGTGCCCAGCCATCTCCGTGAGTCTGCATAACTTCCGTAAGAATCACTAGTTTTCATTAACATTTATGTTTGTTGTTGTTTTTTAATTGAAATCCTCCGTCTCCATTTACTTTCAGCCAAAACACTTCCTCTTCCTAGGGGCTTCCCAACAGAAGGCTGTCTTAGGTGTGCCTGAGCGATAACCTCTTTGTTTAAAGCAACGCTGTTTCAAAGAAAGAAAAAACTTTTTAAAATGACCATGCCACTCCAGGACGAGCATGGTCATTTTAAAAGGTTTTATTTCTTTCTTTAAAACAGTGTTGCTTTAAACAAAGACTTTATCGCTCAGGCACACCTAAGAAAGCCTTCTTTTGGGAAGCCCCTAGGAAGAGGAAGTGTTTTGGCTGAAAGTAAACAGAGATGGAGGATTTCAATTTAAAAAGAGCACCCACAAACAAGGCAGTGAGCACAATTCATTTTTTTAAAAAAAAAAAACTTACGTATTTATTATCGGCTATACTACACTGCATTTTTATTTACGAAAATTTCAAAACTCTTTGCCAATGATGAAAAAAAGCTGCATGACTGCTGGCTCCGCAGAACCTCGTGGTGCCATTCCACAGAGGACTCCGTGGCATGGACTGAAGGGAATTCGATCCCATTTCAGTCCATGGTGGAATTCTCTGACATCCCTAACAAGAACTGATCAATGGCTTGATTTGAGTTCTACCAAATTAAAGTATTTCCCCTCAGAACTGGAAAACTTACCTGAAAACTGGACATTTTTGAAGAAGAACCATATTCTGGTTTACTGAGATTGCTCATAGCATTTAAAGAAATGTAATGCCATTTACTACATTGTCTCTGCTACATTGGTTGGAGTTGGTTTTACATCTGGAGAAATTTCTAGGTAAAGTAAAACAACAAACAAAAACAAATGAACATGACAACAGGGGAGATGCAAGAACAACAGCAGCAGAGTGAGGATGATGCTTGCTCACTCAGGGGTAATCCAAGTGGAGAAGGCCAGGAGAGGAGGTTGATACTCTAACCACTACACCACAATGGCTGTCAGTTTTTCCCTTCCTAAAGGCAATAATTCCTCAAATTTGTGGATTTAAATTTAATATCACTCTCTGCTACCAATTCAATCTGCAAAGGCTTATTTTTATCAGTTACCAGTGCCTTCAGCTGTGGATAAGTCTCAATTTGCCCTCAACAGTTCATGGCATTTGGACAAATCCCACCTAGAAACCTCAATAGAAGCACTGGACTATTAGCTTCACACAGGCTCTCTCCTCTTTGGCATTTCAAGATTTTCACTGAGGCGAAAAAGAAACAAAAAGCAAACAGTGTAAGTCTTGGTTTCTTATGTATTATTTCATCATCTTAATAATATGGTGCATGGATTCTAAATTCTAAATACCCTAAAAGTGGCTTGTTATTATTATTTTGCCAAGAAATAAAAAAAAGAATGGAAAAGAGAAAGAAAGACTATCAGCAGCACCATGAAATACATTTCATATATAGAAATGACCACACAGCTGCAGTTCACTTTTACAAAAGAAATGCATTGTGTTTCAGGTTCTGCATGTACACTGCAATTCCTGGTCTAATGTTTACCTTCAGATACTTGAGACACAATCCACTGGAATTTTTTCCTGTGCAACTCCCACTGCAGTAAATGGGTTCTGCATAAGAACACTATTGTTCTGCTGTTGTTCAGGTCTGATTCGTTTTATTTATTTCTTTATTAAAGGTATTTGTACACCACTCTTCCTACAAACATATCTCAGGACACTACTTTTTAATTATATTTCCGGCCCTTCAAAAAATTGCTGAAAAATGACAGATCATTTGGAAACTCTGCTAGTGCTCACCGATCAGGGACTGTGTCAGCAGTGATGCCCACATACCCTTCAGGCATGGAGGTAGACTGTGGTGTTCCTGCTGTCTCCTAGTGAGAATTCCCCTTTCTCACCCCCAGCAGAAACCACTTTCTCTCACACATAGCAGGTTTCATTGCCACTAGGACCTTTAAGGCTTTGGCCCAACCCTTTACTCAGTCCTCTATCTGTGAGGACACACAGACTTTACTTATAACCTTGTACTGTTCCCATTATACCTCCCTCTCACATAGCCAAGAGTAGAAGGCATAGGATTTGGTAAAAGAATAACCAAATTAATTACTGTAATAAGTTATTACAGTAATAATAATAATTATAGTAATAATAATTACAGTAATATCATTGCCCAGAGCGGCTGGGTGACTGGCCAGATGGGCGATTAATAAATTTAATAAATAAAATAAAAATAAAATAAAATAAGTTGTTGAATAGCAAACTCTTACTGGCTCTTATGAACATATGCTCTCTCATACACAATCCTCAAAATTACCACAGACCTCTCTCTCTCTCTCTCTCTCTCTCTCTCTCTCTCCCTGTTCTCAGTCATAAAAACCTGCCTTTCACAAATCCTAGCTCTGATCTAAGCCATCCCTCAAACCTACTTCATCACTATATCTGATCTTATCCCTCACTACCTCTGTCTGACTCTTTCAACATAGAATACAGTTTTATATAGCACATACACTTCACCCCCTTCAGTCTCTCAGCCAATCAGCTCACATATGCAAATCCACCATTCTTCCAGCCAGTCATCTCTCTCCCTCACCATAGAAATGCTCAACATAAAACACAAAGATGTAACAGGAATATATAACCATAACCATAGACTTCTTACAGGAACACATTACTATACTTATAGGTGATACATATAGAGACGTGTAACATCACAGAGGCAATGAACTCATGGCAGTTGGGGACACACTCAGAACACAAAACTGAATCACAAAACACACCATGTGCACAGCTTCACCAGTCAGCCTCCACTCCAGTGGTAATGACCCCTTACTACTGCCGTCTCAGACATTCCAGGAAAGGGGTCAAATCCCTTTATACTTCTCAGAGCACAACATATAAAGAGGAGGAAAGAGAAGACACTCAACACCCAACCACATAGCTCCCTGGACAGGGAGCCTTCAGAGAGCACACAATTCTCCTTGGGACAAGGGTTCAATACCCATCCAGGGAGGGAAAGACTATTTTGCCAAATATCCAAGGCCAGGGGCCAGGGCATGCAATGCAGCCAGCCACAACCACACACTAGAAAGCCAGTATCATCTGGTGGTTAGAGTATTGGACTGAGACTCAGGAGATCCACATTCTAGTCCCCACTCAGCCATGAAGATCACTGGGTGATTTTAGGCCAGTCACAGACTCTCAGCTTAACCTGTCCTCACAGGGTGAGTGTGTTTATTTATTTATTATATGTCTACTGCCCAATAGCCAAAGCTCTGTGGGCACTTCACAAAAATTAAAACCACAAAATTGGTTGTTGTGAGGATAAAATGGAAAGGAGGACCATGTAAGCTACCTCGGGTTCCTTGCGAGAGGGGGGAAAGGGTGGGATATAAATGTGATGGTATTAAATAAATCAACCTCTAGTGTCTGCATAGAAAACAAGACTGGGAAGCAGGATACAGGAAAAGCCCTGTGGGCACCCAATTAGGGAAAGGGGGCAAGATGACACAACTTACCTTTTGCATGTCTGGAGGCGAGGGGGGACTCCGTTAGGTCAGAAGCAACAGATAACATGTTCCAGAGATTTTAATCCATGCTGCAAAGGTGACAGTGCAGTTCCACAACAACACCACAGCAACTGTGTCAGCAATATCATGGGGCATTTGTCTTCCTTTTGCCCCCATCTCCTAGAACCAAACATGGACAAAGGACCACAGGGACTACAGGAGGAGACCTAACCCAGTGGAAGAGCTGGATTTCACATGCTGGAGCATCCTGCTTCTAATTCAAGTATAGCCCCACACTAGGAAAGGGGGAGAGCCCCCACCAAGGCATACCTGAGCCATTCGGAAGTGCTGCATAGACCAATAGCCCTTCTAACCAACCTTCCCTCCTAGCAACCAATCTATCTCCCTGCAATTTTGCCCAATGGGCCAGCCCTTTGGGGCAGCATCTAGGGATGTACAAAAGGCTTAACTTGGTCCGTTCCAGGGTATCCGCTGTGGGGGTGGAGGCGCTCCGTCCCTCCCCCTGGAATCCTCCCTGGCCTGCTCCCCTCTGTGGTGACTCCGTGGAGCTGCTGCCAGGGCTGGCCGCAGCTGGAATTCCGGCCGCTGCTGGGCTGCTGCGGCCGCAAATGGCGGCCGTCATAGCAGCGACCATTTGCATGGCTGCCAAGCCATGATACGCTACATAGGGATGGCAGAGAATTCCACCACAGATTCCAGTGAGGCTGGATTCTTTAGAATCCGGCCCCCTGGAATCCGTGGCGGAATGGCCTTTTGCCCGCCCCTGCGGAATCCCCCGGGAAAGCACTTACCTGGGGTGGATGCGGCCATTTGCAGCCACTGCAGCCCGGCAGCGGCTGGGAGACCAGCCAGAACCGCCGGCCCATCTGCTGACGCATCCTCTGCCAACACCGGAGCCACCAGAGCCGCCGCATCCACCTCCAGGTACGCTCCGTACTGGGGGGATTCCGTGGGATGGCGAGGGGGTGAGGCCATTCTGCCACAGATTCTGGGGGGATTCCTCACTGGAGTCCGTGGTGGAATTCTCTGACATCCCTAGCACATCCCAGAAGGCTTCACTGCCTCTTCCCATGTTCTCTCTCTCTTACCATCCACCTCCACTCTCATCTACCCCTCTCCCATACCCTCAGCTGTCTGCCTCATACATCCTGGCAACAGCTACCATCCCACTCATACACCCCAGGTAGGATGTGCAAATCAGCAAAACTCAAGCAAACTGATGTTCCCTGAATTCCACCTTGAAGCTTGTTCCGACTCATGTCCGTATCACATTGCAAGTAGTTTTTTCTTCTTTTCACATTAAAATCCGTGCTTATTTCCGCCCATAATTTTACAAATGTGCACATCAGTTGTGTGCCTCTTTGAAATGTATGCATTCTACTCCCATTGATTGAAGTGTATTTGTGTGCATTTTTCAGAAGTACACATTTTTCAAGCACCATTTTCAAATGTACACATGCCATCAAACACTTCTTTTTTTTTGTCTGTGAATCCCTCAAAGTCAGAAATGTACAGACATCAATCGTAGATTGCATCCAAGTCTATATCCAGTCTGGAAAGTGTGAACTGGGCAAATCCTGATAAAAAATAAACTGAAATGAATTTCTCATACATTCCTAACCCCAAGAGAGCTGCCCCCTCACAGTCCAAAGAACTTGAGTGAGCCAGGAGAGGGAGGAAGCCAGGAGAGGCCCTTCAACCCATCAAATTCCCTGCTGTCAGAATGTACCTTGGACAGTGGCTCAACAGACAGCAGGTGCAATGTCCGTGATGGCACAGGGTAGGGATGTACAAAAGTAACTTACTTGTTCATGGATTATGTTGATGGTGGGGGGGAGGCATTCCATCCCTCCCCCCAGAATCCTCAATGGGGGGGGAGGCACTCTGTGCCTCCCCCCCAGAATCCTCCATGGCTGGCTGTGCTCCGCAGCAGCTCCACAGAGCAGCTGGCCAGGCCCGGCCAGGCCAGAGCCATCCGCAGCTGGATTTCCGGCCGCGGAGGGCTCTGGGTAAAACAAAAAACAAAAACCGTGTATACAAATGGCGGCGGCTATGGCTGCCGCCATTTGCATTCCTTATTTTTGCCATCTTAATCTACGTAAATATTTACGTAGACTATGATGGTGAAAATAAAGGGGAACACAAATAGCGTAGCAGGCACTATTTGCGTCCCTTTTTCATCCCCCATTTTAGCCTATGTAAATATTTTCGTAGGCTAAAATGGGGAATCAAAAAGGGATGCAAATAGCACCTGCTACACTATTTGCGTTCCCCTTTATTTTCGCCATCATAGCCTATGTAAATGTTTACGTAGACTAAGATGGGCAAAAATAAGGAACGCAAATGGCAGCGGCCGTAGCCGCCACCATTTGCGTACGCAGGTTGTTGTTTTTTTAACCCACCCAGCCATGATAGGCTATGTAAAGATTTACGTAGCCTATCACCTCATGTGTTTTTTTAAAACCTAGCCATGATAGGCTACGTAAATCTTTACGTAGCCTATCACGTCTTTTTTTTTTTTACAAGAGCAAGAGTGGAAATGGCGGTGGCGGCAGCTGGTCAGAAGACCGGCTGTCACTGCCGCCACAGGCACCACCGGAGCCACTGCCGCCCGGAAGATCCGCCCCAGGTGAGTCTTGTCCTGGGGGGGATCTGCGGGGGGGTGGAGGTGGCAGGCCGTTCTGCCATGGAGTTTGGGGGCCAAATGCACTGGCATTCAGCCTCACCATGATCCGTGGCGGAATTCTCTGCCATCCCTAGCACAGGGTCCGTATCGGAAATGCCTTCACCTGTTGCATAACTATCTGTCACAGAGATTTCAAGAGTACAGGAGCCTGACTGGAGCAAATGGGAACAGCCAGGAACATCCTTGTGAGACTACTGCTAGTCTTGGGGTGGGCCTCTATCTGCTCTCAAAAGGTGTGAATCCATCTCTCAATATTCAGCATGTTCAAAACAGTCAAGTTATCCCAGAGGGGGACACAACACGATACCTTATCCCGAGTCAGCTCATTGGTGCATTGAGCTGAGTATGGTCCATACTAACTGGCAGCCATTTTTCAGGGTTTCAGGCAAGAGTTGTTTTTCAGAGCCAGCCCAAGTCATTTTGCTGCCTGAGGCAAAGGACAAGATGGCATCCCCTCTATTCCATGAAACCAACTGGACTGGCAGTTCTTCCTCCACACTGGTAATGGGGTAGCATTCACCACCACACCCAAGGTCAGTAGGCTAATTTAGAGGGTGCAGGACAGGCCATGTGGCACACACAGCTCAGTGCTCTAAGAGAAAGGAATGGCTGGAGAAGGGGCACTATCTTTTTTCCAGTTATCAATCAAACTGGTTGCCATAATCTAGGGGTGCACGAAAGTCACTTACCTGGTCTCGCAGCTTGCTTCGCGGTGGGGGGGGGAGGCACTTCGCTGCTCCCCCCGAAGTTCAGGCCATGGGAGGAGGCTTCCCTCCTTGCCCGGCTGAAATTCAGGCCGGGGGGGAGGCTTCCTGCCTCGCCCGGCCGAAATTCAGGCCGGGGAGAAGCGCCCCGTCTCCCCGGCCGCGAACTTCAAAAGAAAAAAAAAAAAACGCCCCTGTGATAGGCTACGTAACGATTAACGTAGCCTATCATGGCTAGATCTGCAAAGTCAGCCGTGATAGGCTACGTTAATTGTCACATAGCCTATCACGGGTGACTTTGAAAAAAAAAAGCGCATACGCAAATGGCGGCCCCCATAGGGAGCTGCCATTCGCGTTCCTTATTTGGTTCCTGTTGCGTTGTCCTTATTTTTGTCCTGTTGTACTGTTGCTATTTGTGTTGTCCTTATTTTCGCCGTAGTCTACGTAAATCTTTACGTAGACTACAGGGACCAAATAAGGAACACGAATGGCGGCTCCCTATGGGGGCCGCCATTAGCCATACGCGCTTTTTTTTTTTAAAAAAAAAGTCACCTGTGATAGGCTACGTGACGATTAATGTAGCCTATCATGGCTGACTTTGCAAATCTCGCCGTGATAGGCTACGTTAATCGTTACGTAGCCTATCACAGGGGCATGTTTTTTTTTTTTTTACTTTGCTTGTAATGGCGGCGGCGGCAGCCGGTCAAAAGACCGGCTGCCACCCCTGCCCCTGATGAAGACCTGCTGAACCGCCGCCAGGACCCGCCGCCGGGAGGGACATTCGTGAAAGGTAAGTCCCATCCCGGGGGGGGTGGGGGGGTGGAGAAGTTCTCCCCGAACAACCTTCAGAGGAACAAATGCATTGGCGCTCGCCCCCCCGAAGTTTCGGGGAGAAATTCTCTCCCATCCCTACCATAATCTTGGGGTTTTTTTAGGTTTAACTGCAACCCAGCTTTTGCACTTTCTTCTTTCACCTTCGTCATAAGGTTCCTCAGCTCCTCCTCACTTTCAGCCATCAAAGTGGTATCATCTGCATATCTGAGATTGTTAATGTTTCTTCCAGCGATTTTAACTCCAGCCTTGGATTCATCACGCCCAGCACGTCACATGATGTGTTCTGCATACAGGTTGAATAGGTAGGGTGAGAGTATACAACCTTGCCGTACTGTTCTCCCAATCTTAAACCAGTCTGTTGTTCTGTGGTCTGTTCTTACCATAATCAATTGATATTTGGATATTTAAAAAGTACCATTTTAATCAGTTGATACAATAGTACTTTTTAAATATCCAAATACAAGATCCAGACAGATTTATCCCCCCACCCTGAGGAAAGCAACTGTGGGATACACCTATCTAATGTGTGTGGCAGAGGGAGGGAGGAACATTCAATGCAGCTTGCTCAGAACGTTTGCATGGATTGTGCCCTTGGGGCTTTAATTAAAAGCACCTATTTACTAGAAAGTAAGTCCTATTGAACTCAGTGGGTCTTACTATCAAGAAAACATGTTTAGCAGAAGGATGAAAAGGTGTTATTTTTATTTTTTAAATGGTCTTATTACCCTTAAACTACATTTCTTTGAAGTTTCTGTTATATAAAAAAAATGAAAAATGTACATACTGCTTTAAAAAACAACAACATGCTGCATTCTACAATTCCATTGCTGACCTATCCAGTTTGGCAATCAGTGTGCAGTTCCAAACTTTATGGAAATCCTAACGTTTCACTTTCTCTTGCTGAAAAATTTCTGCCCTTTAGTGCTAAAACAACTTTCTATCTCCCTGTTGCCTTTTCTTTAACCTCCAAGATATTACAAGCCAGCCTCTAAGTGGCAGTGTCATTTCAGTGTAATCATTGGTATAATCCTTTTAAAACTTCCCCAATCGGTTCATTTCATAGATGCTGAGCATTCCTTCAAAGAGTCGAGATAGTTTAAAAATCCACTTTCATTTTCTAATCCAGGGCTGCAAAAAGGATTCACTGCATTGCTGGTAACTCTGCGACTTTCTGCTCAGCTTGGAAAGTTGACAAGAGGCATCGCTGTTTTGCTTTTACCTTTCTGAGCATTAACTTTCTCTGGCAGTTACAGTAGGCCCTGCAACCAACACATAACCCATCACTCCCCACACCACAGAGGAGGCCACTGCAAAAGGAAAGGATGTTCCCAGTGCCAAAGGCCACAGATTTTTAAGCCAGGGTAGATTTGAATATCTTCAGAAGGTTGGTTCTTGCATTTTCCTGGCCAAAATAATCATCATTTGCTGATGATGGGATAGGGATGGGAGATAACTGAGCTTGCCAAAGTTCTCTGAACTTAACTTCAAAGTTCAGGTCAGCTCCCTCCCAGTCTCATGTGCAGCCTGTGTTTGTTTGCTTGTTTGTTCAACTGGAAAAAGAGCTCATTTTTCAAAGGTGCACGCTATCCCCCCATTGACTAAAGGCTGAAAATGTGCATTTCTTAAAATGCACCTCCCCCGCAAAAAAAATGTGAAGGCAACTTTGGAAGTCTTTTTGGAGAATATATTAAATATATGACCATATGCATGTATGGGCCTGCATACAGAAAACATTCCTAGGGATGTGCAATCAGCAAAATTCAAACTCACGGAAGTTCTCTGAATTCTATCACGAAGCTTGCTTCAATTTGAGTCTGTGTCAGATTGTGAGCTTTGTGTTTTTCTTTTCGCATGAAAATCCATGAATATTTCCAAGTGTATTTTTCCAAATATATGCATCCATTGTTCACATCTTGGAAGTGTACACTTTCTTCTCTAGTGGATTAAAGCATATTTGTGTGTGCATTTTTCAAACAGTACACATTTTTTCATGTGCATTTTTCAAATGTACATATGCTGTCAAACACATCTCTTTTTGGTCAGCAAATCACATTGCAAGCTCAGAAATGTACAGATTTCAAACACAGATTAGGACCATGTTTGGTCCAGAAGCAGCAAACTGGATAAATCATAATAAAAATGAATGGAAATGAATTTCTCATACATCTCTATACATTACTTTATGGGTGTTTGTGTGTGGAAGTGGGTGTCTCCCCTTCATCATGTGAAGATAATCCTTTGGTGTGTGTGTTTGTAGATAAGTTGAAAGGACTAGCTGTTGACACCAGTTCACACAGTTCTCTGAATGGCACCTCCTATTTCCTACTGGGGGGAAAAGAACGATGAAAGTCCCACTATGCTTACAATGTAATTGTGATATGACCATATATGTGCATGATTTGTGCACTACTTCTCTCACACACACAGTGTGTCAAAGACAGGAATGTTTTTCATCTTTCATTGAGCTTGTGAAGGTTTGAGGCCTACAGAGGCAAAGGGAAAAAAGGTCAGGCTTGGAGGCCTGGAGTTTTCTGCTGGGAGGGGGTAACCCTGAGAGGAGTAGTTTCATTTCTCCAGTTAAGTGTCAGTTTAATTTCTCCACATAAGTTGCATTTCATCAGGTTTGAAGCAGTATTTTCAGTTTTGAGGGAAGAGGATATATAAAAGGAGTGAGAGAGCCAGTAAGAGTCAGAAAGACCAGGCTGCAGCCAGAGCCACATCAAGAGAGAGTCAGGCAGAGATAGCCAGAGCCTGAAATGAGAGCAGAGTCTGAAGAGTGAGCAGGAAGATGCAGCCCAGAAAAGTGTAAGGACAGCTAGGGTAAAGGAACTTGCATTTTGCAAATTTTATTTTCTTTCAATGCCTTTCAATGCCTCAGCTCTATTGTGTAAATACCTTTAGTCGTAATTTGTTTGCTTTAAATCTTCCAGTAAACTGTTGTTGTTAAACCTTGTGTCTGGGATGTCAGTCACTCCACATCTACAACCTAAACCCCATGTTACTGGGAAGGGGAAGTTTAAAAGAAGGAAGGTGGGACTCTTAAGGAGGCAAGAGATCCTTCAGGAGTTGCTGAGGCAGTCCAGGCCATAAGTGGAACCTTGATAGAGCTGCTTGGACAAACCTATTTCATATTTGGCAAACTCATCCATAGCAGGAAAGCAAAAACAAAACATTATTGTTGTTCTGGGACTGGACATTATTCATGGGCATTATTCACAACTACCTTAAAAATGACCCACAGTAACAGAACAACTCAGAATCACCCACTGAAATTTATTGTCCATTGATTGAGGATAGACAAAATAAAATATTTCATTACACAACTGTCAGGAACTGCCAGGGGCTGAAACCCGAATTCTGTGTGTGTTGCTTCCTGATATGATAAGCTGCTACAGCTAGAGGTTGCAGTACCATTCCTGAGAGAAAATCAAAGGTTTTGTAATGGAGAAGGAGATGGACAAAGGATAACCAGGATGATACAGGTTCTAGAAACCATGTCTTATGAGGAATGGTTGAAAGAGCTAGGTCTGTTTAGCTTGCAGCAGAGAAGGACAAGGGGGTACATGAAAGATGTCTTCAGATACTTTCTTCTCTGTTGCTCCAGAGTGCAGGACTAGAACCAAGGAATGGAAATTGCAAAGAAGCAGATTCTGTCTAAATATTAGGAGAAACTTCATAACAGTAATAGAGCTGTAGGACAATGAAACAGACTACCTCAGGAAGTGATGGGTTTTCCTTCTCCAGAGGTTTTTAAGCACAGGGTGGATGGTCATCTGGCAGGGATACTGTAGATGCAAATAGAAAACTAGATGATCACTAAGATTCCTTCCAACCCTGTGGTTCTAGGTTATCAAGGACTATAGCCATGCCAGAACAGAACCCTCATATTGGATGGAAATAGCAGGCTACTCTCATCTTACCCTGTGGGTGGACCTCCCAGTAGCATCTGGCTGTCCACAATGGAAGACTAAGAAATGAACACTTCAGTCTATTTCCAGTCCATGTCAGTTTCACATATGTTAATTCATAAATCCATTCTGTTCTGTTTTGTCATCAATCTTCAGTTTTTTTAATACAAAAGAATTTGCATAGTTTTAATGTTTTTGACACATGTGATCCTAAATATGCATTTTACATGCATTTTGGCACCACTTTTTGAGCTGAGAATTCTTTTGCAAAAATTGAGAAAACTGAAGGACAACTGCATTCCAATCTGCATATTAGTCCAGGAAGTGCAAATCAGGTCAGTTCATGTAAAAATACAGATTTATCAAAGTCTGTGAGAATCCAATTGAAGATGCTGGTCTGATCCATCAGGGTTCTTATGACCACTATATTGTTGATCAATACCTATTCATGGAATCTGTTTCTGATTAACTTTGTTTAAGAAAAGAAAGAAAAGAAAATCAATGGCTCTATCAAGAAAATCAAAAGAAAAAAAATCATTTGTTGGGGAGGGGACATTATTCCTAACTTATTTTTCAGCACCTCTTAAAACTGTTTTAATTTAATGATAGCATATCATCTGTGGCATTGCAAATACATTTCTGTGTGAAACTGTAAAATGCAGTAAAAACATTAAAAGGTTTCTATTGTTGAATTAAAGAGGTTTAGCATAAAACTTATGGAAAAGACATTAATGCTGAGATTTGATTCTAAACTACTTTTTGAAGTGTGTGAAACTACTTCAAACAAATATAGGTTCCATTTTGCAAACCCCCCACCCCAAAGCTTTACATAAACTCATCATATTCATAAACAATAACAGGTCTCTGTAATATAAATAAATAGTTGGCATTTGCTTTGTTTTCAGGACATGTCTGTGGATGAAATCTCATTTCAAGCATGAGCTAAATCCTATTCTGGAGGTCAATGGTAATGTTTTTGCATTGTGAACATTTCTTCAGAATATATCCTAACAAAAACTTAGATTTGCCATGCCCCAAATTAATGTAGCCTTTGGAAGATTCCTATGAAGAGATAAAATTGCTGTTATCTCTACATGAGAGTACAATCTAGGGATGTCAGAGAAATCTGCCCGAAAGTTAAATGGGATCGAATTCTGACACATCCAGTCCATGAAACCCTCCCCAGAACGGGGCACCCTGGTCTACTCGGACCGGAGCTCACGCGGACCCTTTTTTTCTTTCTCCACCAAAAATTTTATGAAAGTATTTACGAAGGAAACTTTGGAAATCGGGACAAAAGAAATAGACAGTGAGAGGGATTTTAAGAAAGTATTTAATAAATATGCAGTTTCCTGCGATGATGCAGCTTTCTTTCGCTGGGAGGGATGGGATCACAAAGTGCACGTAGCCTGCCTGAGTCATGAAATGCACATAGCCTCATCTTTTTTTATTGTCTGTGAAGGTGAGGTCAGGTGAGCGAGATCCCTCCAGGCCAGGCCCCCACCCCACCAGGAAGATAACGTCATTGAGGGGAGGGAAATCACCGACCATTTTTCCCGCCTTCACACATAGGACGGCAGTGTGTGAATATCCAGCAGCCTCAGTTGCTCCAGTCCAGACTAGAGACTAGAGGCTCCGCTGCTGCAGACAGAGTGTCCATGTCCAGCAGCTGCAAGGAGTGTGTTTCTGTGTGTCCTCATTCTACGGCACTGCAGTTCAACCTTTATTACAGTGAAGGTATATTCTTTGATATGTTTACTTTACCTGAATGTGCCCCTATGCTTAGTGATTTTTGTGTGGGTCAGGGCGGGGGAAACTGGGAAGGCATCCTCCAGCAGCCTGTGTTTAGGCCTGCTGAGAAGGACTCCATCCTCCATCCTCCTGGGCTTTCCAGGATTAATCAATGTGCTTTTCAACTCCAAGAGTCATGTGCTCCTATGTACTTAGTGTTTCTGAGTGATTCTGGGGAGGGCCTGCCTGGGCAGCCAGGCCAGGCTAGGCCAGCAGCCTGTGTTTAGGCCTGCTGAAAAGGACTCCATCTCCCAGCATCCTGTGTGTACTGTAGGTAGGGATGTACGAAAGTCACTTACTGTTTTGCAGATCTGCTTTGTGGTGGGGGGAGGTGCTCCATCCCTCCCCCCAGAATCCTTGATGGGGGGGAGGCACTCCATCCCTCCCCCTGGAGTCCTGCCCAGCCAGCTCCACTCCACGGGGATTATGCGGAGCCACCGGCCGGCTCCACCCACAGCCGGACATCAGGCCTCTGGGCAGCAGGGACCCAAATGGCAGTGACCGTAGCCCTGTACTTAAATATTTACATAGCCTATCATGGCAAAGTAAAAAGAAATGTGTACGCAAATGGCAGCAGCTACGGCGGCCGCCATTTGCGTGCGCTATTTTTCGCTGTTCTAGCCTACGTAAATATTTATCGCAATTGCAAGCTATGTTTCATAGATTTCTACAAGTACACAGTTTTATTCTCTTGGCTATTACTCATGGGTAAAAGGTGCATTTCTCATGAAACTCTGCTTCTATCTATTTTGAATCTTTACAGAGATGCCCACAACCGTCCTGCCTGCATCAGAGAGCGGAAGTGGGACAGATGAACCAGGTCCACAGCTGCCTGCTCTGCTGATAATCACTTCGTGGGTAGCGGCTCATGTGATTTGGAAAAAAAGGCTGGAGGACTTAGTTTCATCAGTGATCCGGACAGCAAAGATGATGAGGAGCTCTTCTATATCAATGTCCCTGCTGAGACTGGGTCTGACTCTGTGTTCCAGCCTGCTGGGTTCTTTGGGAGCAATCTAGGAATGGCTGTGAATTTCTCCACGAATCTCGGGGAGGCCGAATGCCAACGCATTTGGCCCCCCGAAATTGTTGGTGAAATTCTCCGCCACACCCCACCACACCCCCAGGATGGGACTTACCTCATGCGAATGTCCCTTTCGGCGGTGGGTCCCGGCGGCTTTTCGGCGGCGTTTCGTCGGGGGCAGGAGCAGTGGCCAGTCTTCCGACTGGCTGCCGCTGCCGCCATTACAAAATAAAGTAAAAAAAAAAAACCCGTGATAGGCTACGTAACGATTAATGTAGCCTATCACAGCTAGATTTCCAAAGTCAGCCGTGACAGGCTACGTTAATCATTACGTAGCCTATCGCGGGTGTTTTTTGTTTTGTTTTTCCATTCACTTTTTCTTTTGCGGCCGGGGAGATGGGGTGCTTCTCCCTGGCCTGAATTTCTGCCAGGCAAAGTGGGGCGCCTCCGCTCCGGCCTGAACGTTGGGGGGAGAACCGAAGCACCTCCCCCCCACCGCGAAGCAAGCTGCGGGACCAGGTAAGTGACTTTCGTACATCACTAGAGCAATCCCAAACCTAAGGAACAAACATCCCTTGCTAAGCACTGGTCATCACCATCAACAACACCAACAGCAACACCATCCACAGATGAGCAGAAATGTGCAGCTCCCGATGCCACCTCATCTGAAACCGATACCCCCATTCCCCAAAGAAGAAATGGTGGTGGCAGGGTGAGTTCCTATGTGTGGTGCTTCTTCAAATATGCAGAGAATGATCGCTATGTCGTGCTTTGCCATATTTGTAGAAGCCATGTGTGGCTAGGAAAAGAAGGGGGCTGTGGACGAGTGGGCATGTCCGCCATGAGGCGACACATGGAGGTGCATCATGTGCTTCTTGTGCCCAAAGACAGCAATGGCAAGTCCCTGCCACAACCATCCAAAAAGAACATTACTGCCTTCTTTGCCTCATCTTCCAAAGACCTAACGCAAAGTGGTCTGGGTGAGAAGGGCACTGAAGGCAACTTGGCTAAGAGGCAGGTGTCAATGGAGAAATGCCTCACACTGACACAGAAATTCCCCTCTGACAGCATCCAGGCACGAAGGCTGAATCAGGACCTGACAGAGCTCATTCCTCAATGTATGCTTCCCTTCTCCCTGGTGGAAGACGAGATATTCCTGCGCTTCATGAAGAGATTGTGCCCTCGGTGGGGTGTCCCCTCTTGTCACTACATTAGTGGCATTGCCATTCCAGCCCTGGCTTCTGAAATCAGAAGGGTACTCCAACAGGATTTGAAATGTGCAGTTGGAGGAAGTGTACATTTAATGAGTGACATATGGACAAGTAACCAAACAAAGTCTTATATGTGTGTCACCGTGCAATGGGTGTCCATCAGTGCGAGCAGCCAACTGACTCGGATAACAGCGACATTGGCCCTCACAATGCTCCCAGGGATACACACAGCAGAAAACATCAGCAGTAGCATCTGTGGTGTTGTTCAGTCCTGGTTGGCCCCCTTAAATTTAACAGTGGGCTGTGTAGCAACAGACAATGCCTCCAACTACCTAAAATCAGCCCGCATCACACAGCTAAACCACATTCAGTGCGTTGCACACTCTTTGAACCTTGTGGTGCGTTCCGGATTGAGCAACTCATCTCCAAAAATACGCAAGCTACTTAAGGTGGCCCGATCCATTTGCACCCGCTTCAGGCAGTCCTGCTCAGCAATGGAGGCAATCAGTGCCATCCAATGTACCATGGCCTTCCAGAACACAAATTCATTTTGAATGTGTGCACACGCTGGAACAGCACATTGCACATCCTTCAGAGACTCTGTGAGCAGAGAGCAGCTATAAATGACTACATTACTGAGAAATAACACCACTCCAAATTTTTTGTCACACCACATCAGTGGCTCTGGATGCAAGACCTGGTGGACATTTTAAACATATTTGATGAATGCACAACACTACTGAGTGCAGACTATGCTACAGTGGGCCAAGTTCTACCTGTGCTGAAGATTATAGAGGGGGTGCTGAGAAAACACCATGCTGAGCTTTGTGAGCACACCAGTGCTGTAGGCAGTCAAGTCCCCAATCCTGAAGTTAGGCTTGCTGAATTCCTTCTGCAGGAGCCGGGCACTAATGAACACATCACTTCAATGAGGGGGGACATGAAATACGTTGCTGCCGCATTCCTTGAACCATGGTTCCGGGATAGCACAACAAGGGCGGTGCTGCCAAACCAGAACCCTGACTTCCAAAGTCTAAAAAGCTATTTGACAGAGAAAGTCATGGAGTGCTGCCAGAGAGATGTTCTGGATGAGAAGGAGCTGGGGAAGAGTGAGGCTAGTAGTACTACTACCTCCAATGAAGATAATATCTGCAGCAGTAGCACCATCACCAGCAGGAGGGGCGATGATGACGCCACAGCAGCTGCACCACCAACACAACATACAGATACAGGGGCATCTTGTGAAAAGTTCTACCTGTACTCCTCAATGGCAGTGGAGCTCAGTGTAAGTGGGCAGGGGGAATGTGCCAAAGCAGCCAGGAAAGGATCAGCTTATGATGTGGCTATCCAGGAACTAGAAGCTTATGCCACAGAGAGTTTCTCGGGAATGCAGAGCAGCCCAGAGAGTGATCCTCTCCTATACTGGGAGACAAAATGTGGCATTTGTAGGGATGGCGGAGAATTTCTCCCCGAAACTTCGGGGGGCTGAGCGCCAACATGTTCGGCCCCCGAACAAGTTTCGGGGAGAAATCCTCTGCACCCCCCGCACCCCGCACCCCCCCTGGGATGGGACTTACCTTCGCCGAATATCCCTCCCGGTGGCGGGTCTGGCTGGCGGTTCGGCGGGTGTTTGTGCAGGGCAGGAGTGGCAGCTGGTCTTTCGACCGGCTGCCACCACCGCCATTCCAATAAAAGAAAAAAAAAAGCCCCCGTGATAGGCTACGTGACGATTAACGTAGCCTATCATGGCTAGATTTACAAAGTCAGCCGTGATAGGCTACGTAAATCGTCACGTAGCCTATCACGGGTGACTTTAAAAAAAAAAAAGCACGTACGGATAATGGCGGCCCCCATAGGGAGCCGCCATTCACGTTCCTTATTTGGTCGCTGTAGTCTACGTAAAGATTTACGTAGACTACAGCGACCAAATAAGGAACGCGAATGGCGGCTCCCTATGGGGGCCGCCATTAGCGTACACGCTTTTTTTTTTTTAAAGTCACCCGTGATAGGCTACGTGACGATTAACGTAGCCTATCATGGCTGACTTTGCAGATCTAGCCGTGATAGGCTACGTTAATCGTCACATAGCCTATCACGGGGGCGTTTGTTTGGTTTTTTTTAAACTTTCGAGTTCGCGGCCGGGCGAGGCAGGAAGCCTCCTCCCTGGCCTGAATTTCCGCCGGGGCGAGGCGGGAAGCCTCCCGCCCGGCCTGAATTTCAGCCAGGGCGAGGCGGGAAGCCTCCCCCCCCGGCCTGAACTTTGCGGGGGGAGCAGCGAAGTGCCTCCCCCCCACCGTGAACAAGCTTCGGCGAAAGGTAAGGGACTTTCGTCCACCCCTAGGCATTTGGCCAAATCAGACTAAAGTCGCCATTTGGCATCTATCTTGCCCTCCCTTGAGTGTGGCCTCTGAAAGGCTTTTCTCTACCACTGGCAACATTGTCACTACCTGCCGAAGTAGACTCACACCAGAACATATCTCCACCCTTGCCTTCATATGTTCCAATAGGGAATGGATTCCCGAGCAGCACCTCCCTCCACCACCACCAGCTGTCAGCAGAGTAGAGCAGTCTTCAAGGGACGAGGAGGAGGACCCCTTGGATGATGATACTGCTGCTAATGTGAGCCAAAGTTCAGAGGGACAATGAGGCAGAATCATGTAATTGTGAGTGTGGTCACACTGAGGTGTCCCTCAGAACTTTGTCCAAACAAGCAGTCCCTATCTGGCCTGGGCAGAGCCCAAAGCACTGGTGATATGTGGCGGAACTTTATAATAACTCACATGCAGAGTCCAGTTGCGCTGCCCGACTGTGTGTGGTGGACTATGCAACAGCGTACATCCCTACTACACACACACACAATTTTCTATGCATCCCAGTGTATTTCGCTATTGACTGTATATGTGTATCTTTAACCCTCTGAATGTTAGTATGATTCTGATTCCCCAAATGTATGTAGAGTTCTAATTCTCTTGATGTGTGCTTTTAATTCATTTTAAATTCTTCTTTCATAAATCAAGGAATTGCTTTCAAAGACCTTGTTGTGGTCTCTCTCTTGACTCCCTCAGCTTTTGGGTTTTCCTAAGCACCGAGAGTTCTATGTGAAAAGATCCCTCTGGTATGTGTTTAGTTTACATGTATGTGATATGCACCTCCATGTAAAATAAACATAACATCAGGGATGCTGACTGACCATCTCCCTATGAGGGAAGCTTACAGCAGCTGGGCTTGTTTGGCTGGGAAAACATTCTTGTTGCAGTTAACAGTAAGCAAACACAGAGATCATTGTGTAAAATGATCTAGATTTAAAGAGACTGGGTGAGGGGATCAGGGCGGTGGTGAATGCCTCCCTTGAGGAGGGAGTGATGTCATCAGCCTTCAAGGAGGCAGTGATAAGGCCGCTCTTAAAGAAGCCCTGCTTGGATCCTCAAGGTTTGAACAACTTTCGCCCAGTCTCAAATCTGCCATTTTTGGGCAAGGTGATTGAGCGGGTGGTGGCAGTGCAGTTGAAGGCACACTTGGAAGAAACTGATAATCTAGACCCATTTCAGTCGGGCTTCAGGCTTGGGCATGGGACAGAAATGGCCTTGATCGCCTTGGTAGATGATATGAGGAGGGCTCTGGATAGGGGTGAATGCTCCTTCCTTGTTCTCCTTGACCTCTCAGTGGCTTTTGATACCGTTGACCATGGTATCCTCCTGGACTGCCTGGAGGGGTTGGGCATTGGAGACACCGTATTGCAGTGGTTCTGGTCCTTCCTCTCTGGCAGGTACCAGAGGGTAGCACTGGGAGAGGAGGTTTTGGACCCGTGGCCACTTACTTGTGGGGTGCCACAGGGTTCCATCCTCTCCCTGGTGCTATTTAACATCTTTGTGAAGCTGCTGGGGGCTATCATCAGGAGGTTTGGGGTGCAGTGTCATCAATATGCAGATGACACGCAGCTCTACCTCTCGTTCAAATCTTCACCAAGGTTGGCCGTAGAATCCCTGTCCAAATGTCTGAAGATGGTGAGTGGCTGGATGGGGAGGAATAAGCTGAAGCTGAACCTTGACAAGACTGAGGTACCTTTGGTGGGAGACAAGAGGAGGTTGGGGGATGCTGACCTGGTATTGAATGGGGTATGGCTACCCTTGAAAGACCAGGTCCGCAGCCTGGGGGTCATTTTGGACTCCCAGCTGTCCATGGAGGCTCAGGTGTCAGCTGTGAGCTGGACAGCACTGTATCAACTCCATCTGATACGGCGGCTGCACCCCTTCCTTCCTGACCATCTGCTCCCATCGGTAGTACATGCCCTGGTCTCCTCTCTTTTAGACTACTGTAATGCGCTTTACGTGGGGTTACCCTTGAAGATGGTTCGGAAGCTGCAGCTGGTACAGAATGTGGCGGCTCGCCTGATTAAAGGCAGCCGCCACGAGATCACATCACTCCAGTGCTGAAGGAGTTGCACTGGTTACCAGTTGTTTTCCGGGCCAAATTCAAGGTGTTGGTTTTGACTTTTAAAACCCTATATGGTTCCAGCCCAGCCTATCTTAAGGAGAACCTCCAGCAGCACCAGACAGGCCGCTTAACAAGATCAGCCTTGGATGGCCTTCTCTCTGTCCCATCAGCCAGGACAGCTAGACTGGTGGGGATGAGGGAGAGGGCCTTTACTGTGGTGGCCCCCACTCTGTGGAACTCCCTCCCTAGGGAACTCCATCATGCCCCCTCTTTAATGAGCTTCTGTAGTGCATTAAAAACGTTGTTGTTCAGGCAGGCATTTGGGGTGTGTTAGGATATTTTAGAAAATGTTTTTATTGTAGGTTTTTATTGTTTTAAACTGTTTTATTGTATGTTGTACATTGCCCAGAGTGGCTGGGTGACCAGCCAGATGGGCGATTAATAAATTTAATAATAATAATAATAATAATAATAATAATAATAGATTTAAAAAATTATATCTGTTGACTTGAACCAAGGAATTGTTAACTTTTTTTTAGAAAGAACTTTATATACAAACAGAACAGATCAAAACAAAACACAGAAACAATTCTAACATTGGGCTGGGCACTGGCTGGCTGCAGGCCTCAGTGCGGAGGAGGATGCAGTTCCCACTCTATGGCCTCCACCCTTCTTTGAAGATCATCACCTGTGTGTAGAAAGAGAAGAATAAAGCACAATGGTAATATGCATCTTGCAGTAGGAATGTCAGAGAATTCTGCCACGGATCTCGGTGAGGCCGAATGCCAGTGCATTTGCCCCCCCGAAATCTGTGGTGGTACAGCCTGCCACCCCCATGCCCCCCAGGCAGATCCCCCCTGGGACAAGGCTTACCTGGGGCGGATATTCCGGGTGGTGGCGGGTCCGGCGGTGGCTCTGGCAAAAGCGGCGGCGGCGACCGATCTTCTGACCAGCTGCCGCCACCGCCATTTCCAGGCTTGTGAAAAGAAAAGACAAGACAAGAAAAGAAAAAGACGTGATAGGCTACATAAAGATTTACGTAGCCTATCATGGCTAGGTTTAAAAAAAAAAAAAAAGACGTGATAGGCTACGTAAATCTTTACATAGCCTATCATGGTTGGGGGTAGGTTTAAAAAAAAAAACATGTATGCAAATGGCAGCGGCTATGGCCACCGCCATTTGTGTTCCTTCTTTTTGGCCGTCTTAATCTACGTAGATATTTATGTAGACTATGACAGCGAAAATCAAGGGGAATGTAAATAGCGTAGCGGGCACTATTTGCGTCCCTTTTTCATTCCCCGTTTTAGCCGACGTAAATCTTTACATAGGCTAAAA
Organism: Heloderma suspectum; assembly: GCF_057233095.1. Classification (NCBI taxonomy): domain Eukaryota; kingdom Metazoa; phylum Chordata; class Lepidosauria; order Squamata; family Helodermatidae; genus Heloderma; species Heloderma suspectum. The sequence continues at coordinate 32,544,998 of NC_139465.1, forward strand.
CGGGGAATCAAAAGGGGACGCAAATGGCGCCCACTACGCTATTTGCGTTCCCCTTGATTTTCGCCATCATAGTCTACGTAAATATTTACGTAGATTAAGACAGTAAAAAGAAGGAACGCAAATGGGAAACAAACAAAAACAACATACACGTTGTTTTTGTTTGTTTGTTTGTTTGTTTGTTTTACCCAGAGCCCTCCGCGGCCGGAAATCAGGCTGCAGATGGCTCTGGCCTGGCCGGGCCGGGCCTGGCCGGCTGCTCCGCGGAGCTGCCACGGAGCACAGCCGGCTGTTCACGGATTCCGGGGGGGAGGAACAGAGCGCCTCCCCCCTGGCCAGGATTCCAGGGGGAGGGACAGAACACCTCCCCCCCACCATCAACATAATCCGTGAAAGGTAAGTCACTTTCGTACATCCCTATCTTGCAGGCAGAGTTGTTAGCTCAGGTGCCATTCTGTAGTACTCCTTACAGGTCCTGCTGAGCCTCTGGACATCTGTCAAGAGACACCTCAGGAGCACAAGAGGAGGGGCTTCATCTGTGGAAGAAGGGTGGCCTTCCTCCACAGATGCTGTTCCTCTTGCTCCTGGCTCTGGCTGCAATTGGGGCTCTTGGATCTCCTCTTCCTCCTCTTCCTCCTCCTCTTCTTCCTCTTCCTCCTCTCTGCGGCCCTCAGTGCCTCCTCTGCCAGCAAGGCACAATGAGCAGCTGTGGGATGTCACAGTAACAGAATGAATGCATTTATATATGCGGTGAGTGAACAAAACCACAGTCATTCATTGATCTGTCTATCACCATCCCTACTACCATAAGAACCACTGATTCTGTCCTCCCACCACAAGGTCTAGAGATGAGGTGATAATTAGGGAGGCAGATTATACAGTACTGACAGTTTTGGTTTGATGGGGACTGTTGGACTTCTGTAAACATGCACAGGATTGCACTTCTAGTCACCCCATTTCTACATTTGCAATGCCATGGTATCTGTTTATTCTATTGATGCATTGCATAAATACCACCTTTTTTCCTAGAGCAAGGAACCCAAGGCGGCTCACATTATCCTCTTCCTCTCCATTTAACGCTCACAACAACAACACTGAGGTAGGCTGGGGCTTTCTGACTGGGCCAAAGTCACCCAGCAAGCTTCCATGGCTGAGTGGATTTTACCCAGTTCTCCAAGCTCTCAGATGAACACTTGCTCATGAGTTGACTTGAGTGCCAATGTCTTGGTAGAAAGGTGGGTGGGTGGGGTGCAAAAATTCAGCAATCACTACATGAAGGATGATGTGCACACACCGAGAGGCTGGTCCTGTTGCTGCTGGGCTGGTGCCAGTCCCCCTCTGTGCACTGTGCAGAGACCGGCAGCAGCATTTCCCTGGAAATGTACAGCATGTCAGTGTGTAATATGAGTTGTAGCCAGGCCCGCATAATCCTATGCATGTGATTGTATAGGAAAAAGCAATGCAGTTCCCAGCATCCCTTCTTCAACCAGCCAAAGTGTCCAGAAGATGATGGGACCTTTTTCTGTCCAAGTTCAACAAGCATAGGATTGCAGGCTAAATGTCAGGATTTGTTTGTTTCCACATGATACCACAAAGAGATAGCTTCATTTTCGGTACATATCACTGTTTTCATATTTAGTTAAGCTTGATGATGGGATGGGATAGCTATAACTTACCAGGCATATGCCTCTGCAAAAATGCAGGCTGGCCTGCCTTGACCCACACTCTATGGATGTGCCAGTAGTAGGCGGGGGGGGGGTTCGACAGCGGTGCCCTCCTCTCAGCAGCAGCCATCGCCTCCCTGATGAAGGACTGCTTCAACGCCTTCCATTTGGACCGTAATTGTCCCGTCGTCCGATGGTGGCCCGCTCACTCCATCCTCCTCTTTATCCGGCCCCAATTAGGGATGTACAAAAGTCACTTACCTTTTCGCAGCTTGGATTCGCAGTGAGGGGGAGGCGATCCATCCCTCCCCCTGGAATCCTCCCTGGGCCGGCTCCGTGGAGGGCTCTGGGTAAAACAAACAAACAAACAAACAAACAAAAACAACGTGTATGTTGTTTTTGTTTGCCATTTGCGTTCCTTCTTTTTACTGTCTTAATCTATGTAAATATTTACGTAGACTATGATGGCGAAAATAAAGGGGAACGCAAATAGCATAGCGGGCGCCATTTGCGTCCTCTTTTGATTCCCCGTTTTAGCCTACGTAAAGATTTACGTAGGCTAAAATGGGGAATGAAAAAGGGACGCAAATAGCGCCCGCTATGCTATTTACGTTCCCCTTGTCCAAGAAAACAAGACAGCAGGGGAGTGCACAGAGGGCAGGAAACATTCCAGGCAGCAATGAAAAAAAAATACGTAAACAATTACGAAAATAGCGGGGAAGTTCCGGCCAAGGCAATCACAGTAATGGCGAGTGCGGCGGAAGTTACGGGGGGATTCCCCCCTAGGGAAAAAATACATAAGCAATCACAACAAACAATGGCGAGTGCGGCGGAAGTTACATAGGGTCAATTCCGGCCAACGGAAACTACGTAAATATTTGCGAAGAATAGTCTTTCGCAGGATGGTGGAACGGGACGGGCGGCTGTTGGGCGCGGAGGATTTTTCAATGGCTGTTGTGGATTTATTTACATAACTTCCAAGGCGGAAAAAAAACCAGAGGATTTCGGGGGCTTGCGGCCAGCAGAACGGGACACAGGACGGAAACTGCGCAAGTCAAGCGGAACGGTATGAGCACAATTCATACATCCCTAGTACAATTGGAAGGAATATTTGCCAAGTGAGAATATGTGGCTTTGTAAGTGCAAACTTTCTCAGCTGCATTTTCCCATCTGTAAAATGGAACACAAGTGATGTCCCCCACTGGGCTATTATTGTTCCTGATCCATTTGTATGAGTGTATGTATTTATTATTTTTAAAATGTATAAACTGCACCTTCATCCAAAAATATAGATTTCAGAGTGTTATACATAACAATTATATGCATGTGCACACACACACACACACACACACACACACACACATTAGGGCTGTGCAGGCACCCACCCCCAATCTGACTCAGACACTGCTTTGCAGCGTCCAAGACAGGCCCAATCCAACTCAGGCAGATTCAGGGGGGGGGGCGACCTGCCTCGGTCCTGAACCCGAAGCAGGGTTCAGATGGCAAAGCCCGCTTCAGGTCCCCCCCTGACGCCCCCATGCACCCCCTGCTCCATACCTGGCCCGCCTCCTCCTCTGCTACCGTCGCCGCCATCACCTTCTCCATTGCTGCGCCATCACCTTCACTGCAGCTGCTGCTGCTGCTGCTGCTTCTTTGCTGCCACCACCCGCTGTTGCTGTCTTTGCTCCCACCACCATCCCCTGAAGCCTAGGCGTGCAGCAACTGGTCTTCTTCCAAGGAGTCACCATTTTAAAAATGGCGACTCCCTGCAAGAAGAGTCGCCACATGTCGCTCAGGAGATGGCAGCGCCGGTGGCAGCAGTGGCAGCGAAAGTGGGAGCAATGCACTGCTGCTGCCTGCCACTGCCCGCTGCTGCCTGCCACCACCTGCCACCATCTCCTGAGGCCTGGACTCACAGCGATTCTTCTTGCAGGGAGTCAACATTTTTAAAATGGCAACTTCCTGGACCTTCCAGGAGCTTGCCATTTAAAAAATGGCGACTCCCTGGAAGAAGACAAGTTGCTGCATGTCCAGGCCTCAGGAGATGGCGGCAGCAGGTGGCGGCAGCAGATGCAGCGGCGGCGGAGCGGCAGAAGAGGAGGTGGCACGGCAGCGGAGAAGGCGGCTCAGGTAAGGACCTGGAAGCACCATGGGGTGGCTGGGCCAGGGGGGCTGAAGCTCCGAAGCACACCGAGCACTTCGGTGAGCCCTTGACCCATTCCGGGCCACTTCGTGCCCCCTCTGCTTCACCTTGGAAGTGGTACAGAGTGGCCCAAAGTGGCCCTCTTCAACTCGGGGTTCAGGCCTTGGGCTGAAGAGGTGCACAGCCTTAATACACACGTACACACACACGCACACACACACACATGCATGCACATGCACACACACCACGTGCTACAAACTATTAAATAAGATAAAACTGTAAACATTACAAGAACATTGAAAGGTATTAAACGATTCAACCAACTAAAAATATAATAAATGAAAATGTCTGGTGTTCTTGGTCCTGGAAGTAGCATAGAGCTAGGGGTGCACGAAAGTCACTTACCTGGTCTCGCAGCTTTTCACGGTGGGGCAGAGGTGCTTCGCTGCTCTCCCCGCGTAGTTCAGGCCGTGGGGGGGAGGCTTCCCGCCTCGCCCGGACGAAATTCAGGCCGGGGGGGAGGCTTTCCACCTCACCCGGCTGAAATTCAGGCCGGGGAGGAGGCACCTCGCCTTGCCCGGCCGGAAAATTAAAAGTTAAAAAAAAAAACGCCCCCGTGATAGGCTACGTGACGATTAACGTAGCCTATCATGGCTAGATCTGCAAAGTCAGCCATGATAGGCTATGTAAATCATCACGAAGCCTATCACGGGTGACTTAAAAAAAAAAAAAGCGCGTACGCAAATGGCAGCCCCCATAGGGAGCCGCCATTTGCATTCCTTATTTGGTCGCTGTAGTCTATGTAAATCTTTACGTAGACTACGGCGAAAATAAGGGCAACGCAAATAGCGTTGCCCTTATTTTCGCCGTAGTCTACGTAATCTTTACGTAGACTACAGCGACCAAATAAGGAACAGGAATGGCAGCTCCCTATGGGGGCCGCCATTATCCGTACGCGCTTTTTTTTTTTTTAAGTCACCCGTGATAGGCTACGTGACGATTTACGTAGCCTATCACGGCTGACTTTGCAAATCTAGCCATGATAGGCTACGTTAATCGTCATGTAGCCTATCACGGGGGCATTTTTTTTTCTTTTATTGGAATGGCGGCGGCAGCAACCGGTCGAAAGACCGGCTGCCGCTCCCGCCCCGGACGAAGACCCGGCGAACCGCCGGCCGGACCCGCCGCCGGGAGGGACATTCGGGAAAGGTAAGTCCCGTCCCGGGGGGGCTGTGGGGGGTGGGTGTGTGTGGAGAATTTCTCCCCGAAACTTGTTTGGGAGGCCGAACACGTTGGTGCTCGGCCCCCCGAAGTTTCGGGGAGAAATTCTCCACCATCCTTACATAGAGCTATCATGAGTAGTAGCCATTTATAGCCTTATCCTCCATAAATCTGTCAAATCCGCTTTTAATCCTGAGCTGGTGGCTGCTGTCGTATCTTGTAGCTGAAAATTCTCTAGTTTGTCTTCACGCAAATTAATATTTTAAAAAGCAAGTAGCATTTCCTTTGGTCTGTCTAACTTCTTTCTAACCACTTCCTCCACATCATGCAACATTTTATATATTCCTATCATGCCCTCTTTACTCACCATTTTATTTTTCTAAACTAAAAAGACCCAAAGTAGGCCCACCGTATGCTGTACCCCTGCTGTCTTCTGAGTTCTGACCCTGCTTGACATGTGCAGCAAGCCACTGGGCAGTCCGCAGCCTCCCACTCCCTCACTGAGCCGCCATTTTGCATACAAATGGTAGCTTGGCCTTTTTTGCAAATAACCATTTACACAAATGGTGGTCATAAGGTGACTTTTACGCAACATTACAGGCATAAATGGTCTATTTACGCCCACAATGTTGCGTCAATGCCCCCTTTATGGCTGCCATTTCCGTAAATGGTTATTTGTGGAAAAAAGGCTGAGCCACCATTTCTATACAAAATGGTGGCTTGGTAAGTGAGCATGCTCAGCTTGCCCATGGACTGGCATCTGGGTGGCTGAGCTGACAAGAAATTGCCAAGCTTCAAGCTCCAACCGGACACCTGCACCATCCCTAACCCAAAATGACCTTTCCTCATAGGAGAGTTGTTCCAGTCCTTTAGGCTGCCATTTTCTGTGCTTTCCCCAGCTCTACAATATCATTTTTGAGATGCAGCAACCAGAACTATACAGAGTATTTCAAGTGTGGCCACGCCATACATTTGTATATGGGCATTATGATATTGGCAATGGTATAGCAAAGCAACTAGAATTTCACTTGCTATTTGTGTTGCAGTTTTCACCATGGAAAAGCTTACCTAGAGGAAACAAGAATAACTCCTTGAGCTCTCAGAAGACTATTATTTCATTACTACTACAGTCACAGTTCCAGCCTCTGCCCTCTTAGCCCCCCTTTGTGCTTGCCCGATGGATGCTGCCTAAATTGGCCAAATCTGAGAACAGATATAAAGATGTTCATGACAGAGAAACTGCTAGGTCTCTTGGGCAATCCCCATGCTATTAAAATGGCACTGATATCTAGATGAGAAAGGCTCCGTGGAAATCCAGGTCACATAGGAGAGACTAGAGTGCTGAACAGTTGACTTTTCTGGGCATGCAAGGTGATTGGTAGTATATTACTTAAGAAAGCTCAGTATTTATGAGTGAACATGGCAATAACTTGGTTCTTAGCCTCTTTGGCTTATAAAGCTCCTTTATCTTTGGGGTCTGAAAACCAGTGTAAGATTGCTTTAGGCACAGTGGATTGATAAGAGAATTCTCATCATACAGTAAACTGCTGAGAGCCATACACTATCTCTGTGTGGGTAGCGGCATCGGTAGCTTAGGATACAAACATGTATTGCTCTTTCTAAGATCAGCTAATGCAAATATGACTTCTGCCCTTTTAATGTCTTATGTAGTTGCCCTGACAGTATACAGAAATAAAGACAAAATTGTTTGGAGACATATTTGTTGTTCAGATGTGTAAAGTCCATTCTGGTTTGTAGCAGCCTTTGCTTTCATCATCTCTACTAGCAGGAAAACAGAAACTTCACTTCCTTTAAGCATCCAAATAAATTCAGACAGATCTCAGCAAACTGGCTGTGTTTGAGGAAAACAATATTTGCTTGAATTGACTTGGGAAATCTATTTTTGTGTATGTGTGTTTGTTCAATGTGGGTTAAGGGCCTCTCATTTAAAGATTGCCCTTTAATTAGTGTTGTTCTTGAAATTTCACATAAATTAAAATGTGAAGCAAATTCAGGGATTCCACAGGAGTTGAAACATCTTAGGAATCAATATGAGGAATTCATTGCCACAAATGTGGTGATGGCTACTATCTTTGGTGACTCAAAAGAGATTAGACAAATTCATAGAGCATAAAGCTACCAGTGGCTATGAGCCATGATAGATAAATGTAACCCCCATGTTCAGAGTGAATATGACCTGGAATATCAGCTTTCAGGGGGTGAATAGAAGGAGGGAGGGTGCCTTCATGCCCCTCTGATAGACTTCCCATTATTTGGCTGGCCATTATTGGAAAGAGAATGCCAGATTAGATAGACCTTTGGAGTGATACAACAGGACTGAATTTATTTTCTTAATGACCCAAGGTCATAACTTAGGCAGAACTAGGGATGGACGGATTGTGCAAAATCTGTTCTGTCTGTATTTTGCTGATTGGAATGAAAGGTGCCTGACATTGTCCACCCATTAGTGGAATCAGATTTTTAAGTTCCCAAATTTGTGCCGATGCAAATTTGCACATGCAAAAATATGCAATTTCCCTCCCCAAATGCACAAACTTTCCCAAAATGCTCATTTTCATGCTACAGCATATAGGGAAAATACACAATTTTGGCTTTTTTTAAAAAAGAAAGAAAACGTTATGTGCTTTTCTATGATGAAATTTGTGCAAAATTCCCAAAGGATAGAAAAATGGTCTGTAAATCTATGGAATCCACCCAACAGGGGAAAAGCTGATCCACTGTGGAATCCATGGGTCAGATTTATACAAATCTGAACTCATTTGGTTCTGTTGCGGATTTCTCTGACATCCCTAGGCACAACCAGTGCAATCAGTTAATGGATTTCATTAGGAACTGACAGGACTCAAGCTGATAGTCTTTGGGTCTGTGCACAGCTTCCCAGTAGAACAAGCCACCAAACTACAGGTTGCAGCATCTACCTAGGCAGTGAAGTACTCTCAGGCTCTGGTCTCACTCTGTCCATCAGGGTGGCCATTACACAGGAAAGACTATAAGAGGGCTTCCTGTTCCAGTGAAACCTTGCCTAGCAACATAGTCATCCTGAGCTTATGTGTTTTTCTGTATCATTTTTGGTCCTGACTTGCTCTCTGGTCCCAACATCTGGCTTCATGTCTTAACTCCAGTCCCCTGCTAAAGCTCCTAATTCCCAGGAAACCATAGACCATGGGTTGGTTCATTAAAAAAAAAAAGTTCACAAAGTCCTTCATATTCAGGAGAGATAGAACTTGTGGCTTAAACAATCTGACTGCATGAGAAAACAAGACTGACCGATTATCGCATTCCTAGTTCCCTGTGAAAAATGTGTGCTCATTTAAAAGAAGAAGAAGAAGAAGAAGAAGAAGAAGAAGAAGAAGAAGAAGAAGAAGAAGAAGAAGAAGAAGCAGCAGCAGCAGCAAAAATTAGGGGAAAGATTGAAACCATTTGTTTTCCACATCAAAGACCGGTGAAATCTGAAGCTTATAAATGCTAATAAGTAGGTGCTACTAGCATTGCTGCTCAAGCAGAAGCATGACAAATTATGGTGTTGCATATGGTATATTGTGGCAATTAAAGCTAAAGTGGTACAGGGATAAAACTGCTGAAATATTGTTTCCTGGAACATGTCTTTTCACCCCACCTTGACAATTTTGTCAATTTTGGTTTCTCTTAGTATCTCTCCCCCCCCCCCAATCCTAGGTTCAATTTCTCTCCCATTTCTGCAACAGTTTGACTTTTTTTTTTTTTGGTTTAAGCTGTAGGAAATGTTATACATTTACATGCACATTTCTCCTAAGATACACATTTGTGTACACAATGTTGCACACATTTTGCAAGCAGTGTTCCCTAATATAGTGCACTTGGGCACTTTATTTCCTCTGATATATGCATTTTTGTCTGCACTTTTCCCTAATATGCACATTTCCTACATATTTTATGATTGTAGAACAGCATCACAAAATTCAGAAAAGTGTGAATACCGAAGGATAATACTGAAGGTTTGCGTATCAAGCTGGGGAGTGCAAATTGGGTAATTTCTCCCCCAACACTTCCCTCTAGCCCTTCATTAGTTGCTTTGCTGCTACAATCAACTTCTCAGCCCCAACAACAAGGGCACCCCCCCCCCAAATCCCAACAGACTGGATAACAACACTGCAGGGTCATTGTACACCATTGTAACTCCCCCGGCCAGCAACATGGATATAACTTTGGGCTACTTTGCAGGGTGGAATAATCTATGCTTTCTCAGTCACAGCTAGGGATGTCAGATAAATCCACCATGGATTCAAATGAGGCCGGATTCTTTGGAATCCAGCCTCAGGAATCTGCAGTTGATCAGCCTTACTTACCTCCTTTCCTGGAGGATTCTGCGGGGGACAGCATGCCTGCTTGTTGCACTGGGAGGCGTTCGCCTCCTCCGCGTCGATCGCCATTTCTTTTTTTAAAAAATGGCAATCGGCAGGATGTCCCCAAAGACTTATATGCAAAATAAAGCTGTGAATCTTGCGTATTCTTGTGTCCATAGGCTTATATGCAAGATTCACGGCTCTATTTCGCATATAAGTCTATGAGCACATCCTGCTGATCACCATTTTTTTTAAAAAAAAAATGGTGATAGGCACGGGGGCGAAGGGCTCCAGTTGATTCAAGTAAGTGGCCCTCGGCGCTGTGGAATCTTTGTGGAGCGGAGCTGCTCTGCAAGGATTCCGGGGGGGGGGAGGAACGGATCACCTCCCCGCCTGCAGATTCCCCACTGGAACGGATGGTGGGGAATCCGTACATCCCTAGTTACAGACCTTCCCCCTGCAATGACAGATTTTATTTGCACACACTGGGAGGTTAATTTTATGACATTACCCAGAAAACTCAGAAAAGCATGCTTTAGACCATGAGCTGCCTTTGCTACTATATTATATTCTTGGGTAGAAGACACACTGCTGCCCTTTTACAGCCTGATCAGAAGAAAGACCTAATTGAACCCTCGACTGTTTGTCATCAAGTTGCAGTACACTTTCAGGATAAAGTTGCTCAGATCTGCCACAACTTGGACTCCATAGATCAGATGTGGCCCACCTTTTTGGGCTAATGGGCACAGTAGGCAATTTGAGAAACTGTCCTGAGCACCACCACCAAATAGCTGCCATGGGCTGTGTGGTTAGTCCCAAGTAACTGGTCCATAAGACTGAGAACAAGGTTTTAACCCCAATACACTAAACAACTGTCTTGAGCCCACATTCTTCAGAGCTAAAGAAGCCTGTTTCACAAAAGGCAAACTCTTTTTTTTCCCCCTGCCCCGACAACTGCCAGCCAACTCATTACACCCATCCCTTTCTCTCACCCTGGATCACCATTCATAGACATTCTCTCTCTCTCTCTCTCTCTCTCTCTCTCTTACACACACACACACACACACACACACACACCACATGCACCAAGCCAGTTATCCTCCATCCATCCATTCATACACACACACACACCATTTATCATACATGCTTGCATAAGCATACATCGATCTCTCCCGTCTCCTTCTCAAGGCAAGCACTCACTCTTTTTCAGGATGCCTCTGACCTTTCTGTCTATCTCGGTCTCAGTCTCGGTCTCAGTCTTGGTCTCTCTCTCACACTCTCTCACACACACACTTATGTGCAGCCCCCATCCATTGAGATTCATAAGCACAAACTTTCCCAACTTCCATGTTGCTTCTAGCTGGCTTCCCCAGACTCCATTGTCTTCCTACGGGTCACTCAACTCACTTTGCTGGCTTCCTGAAGGCTTCTCTGATCTCTCTGACTGGCTAACCACTGCCCTTCACACACACAGCCCTCCCCTACACACACTTCCCTCTTCAGCACATCTCTGTCCCCTCCCCCCAAAAAACTAGACAAAAGTGACAGGCATCTTTTTCTTCTATCCTTTTTTGGTTGTTGTTGTTGGTGGTGGTGGTTGTGGGCAGGCTGGAGAGGAAAGCATCAGCCTACAACTGTCCATTACCTTTATTTCCCAAGAATTCCTCTGAGTCCCACCTGAGGCTCCAAGGTATTCATGGGGAATTAAGATGGCAGTGGCTGGATGCCTTCACTTTGCTTTGAAGCAATCCCAGATTCTGATAAGAACATTTGTTATTTAAAAGAAAAAGAAAAAAGGGAGGTCATCTTGGCAAGCACCAAGAAAGGTATTCAGGGCACCACACTGCCTACCCCAACTGTAGGGGATTGTAAAACAGATGGTGGTGTCCAGTGCACCAACTTATCCAGTTTTATGTGATGAGTTTCATCAGATGAGGCCTGATAACATGGGCAGAGTGCTTGGATCTGTCCATCTAACCATCTCTGTTCTTGAACCCTGCTCTTCTTGGCTGATTACAGCCAGTAGATCTGGCCTGTGAACCTGGATCCAGGAAGCGATCAATGCTTCCTAGAGGGATAGCTGTCTACCAATCTCCTTAAGAGAGACAGTGGTTTGGGTTCTCCTAAACAATCTGGAGTTAGAACTGAAGGATCATAATACTTTTAGACTAGTAGCTGATCTTCATTTGGGGGGTAAGTTGACTGATCAGGTGGTTGCTGGTTCACTTTAGGCACTTCTAGATGAAACTGATTATCTGGACCCATTTCAACTGGGTTTTAGTCCTGGAGACTGCCTTGGTCACCCTGTGGAATTACCTTTCTTGGGAAAAAGATGGAGAAGTGCATCTCTGTTGGAGTGCATCACTGTTGGAACTCCTAGACCTCTCAGTGGGTTTTGATACCATCAGCCATGGTACCCTTCTGTGGAGCTGTCTGATTTGGGAGCTTGAGGTATTGTTTTACAGTGGTTCCACTCCTATGAGGACATCCAGTTACAGGTGTGCTGGGAGACTATAGTTCTGCCTCATGGAGACTCCACTTTGGCATCCCTTAGTGCTCTAACCCCCCCCCCCCGTGCTTTTTACCATCTACATTTAAAGCACTGAGAGAGGTTGTCCAGAGGGATGGAGTGAAGTGTCATCAAATGCAGGCACTATCCTGAACTGGTGCTTGGACTCAGTAATAGGATTAATGAGGGCCAATAAATTGAAATTCAGTCCAGACAAGATGGAGGTTCTATTAGTAGGTAGTTCATTTGTCCAGTTAAGTGGTGTTCAACTGTTCAAAATAGGGTTGCACGCCCCTAGAAGGAGCAAGTTCATAGTCTGGGGAGTGCTCATAGATCCAGCTCTGTCACACTTGAGGCCCAAGTGGCCTCAGTGTCATGAAGTACCTTTTATCAACTTTGGCTAATATACCAGTTGCAACTCTACCTAGGTAGAGATAGCCTGGCTACAGTTATCCATGCACTGGTAACCTCTTGGTAGCCATGGGGTTACCTCTGAAGTTGGCCTGAAAATGTCAGTTAGTACACAGAATAGAGCAGTGATGCTGATTACTGGGACTGGCTATTTTGAACATATTACTCCCATGCTGTGTCAACTGCATTAGTTGGGAGTCAGTTTCCAAACACAACTCAAAAGTGTTGGTGCTGACATCTAAATGGATTAGGACCAGTCTACATGAGGGAGCAACTCCTTCCAAATGTTCCTGCCTGATGGCTAAGATCATCTTTGGAGGCTATTCTCTGGGTGCCACCACTCACAATGCTGTGACGGGTGGCTACCAGGGAAAAAGCCTTCTCAGTAGGACCACCACCACCTCATCTGTGGAATGCCCTTTCCCAGGACATCTGTCTGGCATCTTCACTGTAGATGTTTTGATGCTAGGTTAAGACCTTCCTTTCCCAGCAAGCATTTTAATTTCTAATCCCATGCTTTAATTATTAGGATGTTTCTACACAAGGCTGTTACTACACTGTATCTATTTTCAGTTTTGTCACAGAACTGAGATCGGAGTGCTACACAAACAGATTTTGCTTTTCTAGCGAGGGTGCTAGCTCAAGTTAGGGTTTAATATTTTATATGCTTTCTCTTAGATTCCATTTGCCACTTATGCCTTAATTAGCAAACATAATTTGTTCTATATTGTATTAATTCTTTCATCACTGCTTTTATGGAAGTTATACAACATATTGTTTATTTTATACCATGTCTACACTGTTTTTCATTTATTTCTATGGCTTTTCACCACCTCATTTGTCATTTCAATAAAGTTTGAATTGATTTTGGGGGGCGGTATGGTTCTGGCTTAATGATCACTCTCCATACACTTGCTGGAGCAAATTAAAATACAGGGAATGAAGAATCCATTTTTCACAGTATAACTCTCTAAATACCATATACTTGGGACAAGGGAGTGCTGTTACCATCACCCTCTGCTTGTGTGCTTTCTGGAAGCAACTGGCTGACCACTACTGGAAACAGGATGCTGGACTGCATGGATCCTTGAGCTGATCCTTCAGAACCATTCTTATATTCCCATTCATCACCATCATCACTATCATCATCATAATGGCTAATAGTGTCCATCAACATGTCACCTTCCCAAGTGTACATTCTTAATGTACTCTTTCAAAAGCCAAAGCTATGAACACCATAAATTGACTATAAACACAGAATAAGGCTATTGAAACCCATGAGTATCAGCATATTTAACTTTGTGATGAATTGTGACCACTGAATGCAAGATGAGCAATTTTCATCCTTCTGTATTTAATAGATCCCTATCATTTGGGTACTGATTTAATCAAGATATTTTTAAACGTGGACTCATCACCATCATTTAATTTTGCACCAATGTGAAAAATGGTTTACTTTTCAGCTACATCTGTTAAGTCACAAAAACACTTGTAAAGTTAATATAGAGCTGCTCATTATGTCATTTTCCCATGCCCATTTCCGTCCTCTGTTTGTCTCCACTTCAATGCTGAAGCAATTTGTTAAATTCTGTCACATATAGCAGCTGGGTTGTTGGGTTTTTGTGACTCCATTCATCATCACTTTATGTTTCACTGACCTTAGCCCAATGTCGATACTTTTGGGGATCAGCTATTTCTATCAATACAATAAGGAGTTCTATATCTATATGCCTACCCTTTTCTCTTACTATCCCCAAATATAGAAATATTCTGAGGAAAATGTGGCAAAGAAAAAAAGTTTGGTGGGTTTTTTTGGAGGGGGGGATGAAATATAAAAGGAAAGAACAATAGGAAGATTTTCTTAGCTTCCAGAGTATGTCTGAAGGCACATAATAGAGCAACCTTGCCAAAGCTAAGCATGCCTGGGTAGAGATGCTGGAGAAATTCGAGATGGACCTCAGATGTCTAAGAATCTGAGGAAAATATGCAAGTTTCTGCTGAAACATTGAATGGAATGGGAGACAATATGCTAAATGTTATGTACGGAAGTAAATTATGTAAATACTTATGTAAATACTTAACATAATTATTTGTGGACTGTTCTACATGATGAAAAAATATTAGTCACATCTGTCTGTGGGCAGACGATGGAACAAAAGGCACCTGCCAATCGGTGAATCACAGACAGAGTGATTTTACACAATCCATACATCCCTATGCCTGGGTCTGACCAGTGCATGAATGCAAGATGGACTCATAACCAGGAATGGATGAAAAAAAAAATGCTGAGAATTGTATTTTAATGCAAACTTATCAAATTCTCACTTCCTAACCCTATACATAATATTTGCACTTTTCCACATTTTGCAACAAAGCTCACAAATTTTTAAAAAGTGCACAAAAATAGATACAGTCAGGAAAATTGTGCACAAAAATGCATACAATCAGAAAGTGCCCATTAAAAAGGGATGTTGGGGAAAATACCCCCAAATTGCATTATAACAGGTGAAAATAATTTGCAAGGAAGTGTGCACAAAAAAGCAATTATTTGGGAAAGTTTGTACAAAGATGCATACATAGACAAATCCACATGAACATTTGTACAAGTTTCCATGTGGACTTAAACAAATTCATGATCTAATGCGCAAACAGGACAGAATGTAGAAAAGAAAAAGAGAGAGAGAGAAAAGAAGACAAATCGAACTTGGCAGATTTGTCAGTCCCTACGCAGAACCACCATGAGTTCTATGGAAGAAAGGCAGGATATAAATTTAATGAATACGTAAGAGGGGAGGTATTCAGATGGGTGTGTGTGATTGCCTTGACTGTGGGAGAAACGAGGGTTAAGTATAGTGTAAATCAACCATGAGTTAGATTTGTCACAGCACACCACTACAAGGTTATTAACTGCACTACAAATGTGTATCAGTTTTACACTCCTTTAACTGCCATGATTCCTCACAACAAATATCTTAATTCAATTGTAGTTTTGTGAGTGTACTGAGAATTCTGTGTTAAAGATCCCTGTGTAAGGATGGATGATTAAGGCTGTTTCTGGTCTGTGTTGGTTTCATAAGCACACAGTCTTAAGACTGTCCCATCCAATGTTTGCATCAGTCTGCATTTTTTTTTTTTTTTAAGAAGGAACACATGAAAATTCACACTTGTATTTGCCCTCTATATGCATTTTTGGGCAACTTCCCCCTAATATCTGCATTTCTGTACACAACATTTGAGCTGAGAACTGCATTGCAAAATTTGGAGAAGCTTGTAGTCTGAAGCGTAACTGTGTTCCAATTCTCATATTAGTCTGGAAATGGATGGACTCAACTGTCTGGTTTCTCCATGCAGGGCCGTGCCACTTTGCGAGCCCCCATTTTGCCTAAAATTTTTGGCTCAGAGTTTTCCAGATATGTAGTATTACAGAAATGGTGGCTGCTTTACAGCCACTATTTACATAGCATTATATATCCAGAAAACCCCAAGCTGCCCTTTTTACACAAAATGGTGGCTTGCTAAAGGGATGGGCGGCTGCTGGGCACTTGCAGAACATGCCAGTGCTCAGTGAGTGGGTCCAGTAAGTATTGCAGCTCAGCAAATAGCATCAAGGAGGCCAAGCGTGGGGGAGTCCATTGGACTCCACCCCTTTCTCAAACTCCTGCAACATCCCTAAGTGTGAGTTAGGTTGGGGCCCTTGAAAATGCTGAACAAATGTAGTTCTCCCACATCGCCATTCCTATGTTACACTAAATACATAGTGTGGATTTTTTTTGAACTTAAAAGTGCAAGATCACCCCACCCCTCCCCAAATTGCATGAGAACGACAGCTTGGCGGGATGGGAGGTTTACTTCTTCACACAGCACATAGTTAAACTATGGAATTCACTACCACAAGACATAGTGATGGCCACCAATTTGGATGGCTTTCACAGGGGGTTAGACAAATTCATGGAGAAAAATGCTATCAGTGGCTACTAGTCCTAACGGCTACATGCTACCTACAGTATCAGAGATAATATGCCTATGTACACCAATTGCTGGGGAACTTTGGAGGGAAGGTGCTATTGCATCTATGTCCTACTTGGAGGTTTCCCACATGCCACTGGCTGGCCACTGTGTGAACATAATACTGGATAAGATTAATCTTGGTCTGATCCAGCATGGCTCCTCTTACGTTCCCAATCCTGCCTTCCCTCATTGTTCTCCTGGAAGCCCTCCACTAGCTTCACAGGCCAAATTATAATAGTAAAAAGAGATCCCATTGGCATCAATGCAGACCACTTTACTACCATTTGGGGGTACATTTGGTGTATGATTATTTTGGGGCGAGAGGTGGGGGAGGCGAGGATTAAGCCTCCTCCCCTCTCCACATGCTGTGGTCCCAATCCAATCAAAACCATGCTCACCCTTCTTCTGGTTCTTTATCTTTAAATGGGACTTGAACAGAGGACACCTTCAAATAAAGGACTGTCTTCTGGCAGCTCTTTGAACAGAGGACTATTGTCTGTAATGCAGGCCTAGTGTTTGTTGGTTAGTCCAGTGGCTTTGCACTCATTGCCAAGGATAATGTAAGTTTACATTTGGATAGAATGCTCTTTGAATCTTTTTCTTTGTACTTACTCTTTTTATTGAAAGCTTGTGGGGGAGGGAGGCCACTACAACCCTTCTGGCTAGAGATGTATGATCCCCCCACTGTCTGGTCTGGGGGGATCCATGGAGGGGCAATTTGGGCCACTCAGGGCCTCGTGGAATCCTCCAGTGCTCATCCAAATCCACTAGAGCTGGCAGAACAGCCCTCCAGCTTCCTATAAGACGTGACACACTAATGGCGGCTGCCATTAGCCTATCGCGGGAAAAACTCAGCCATAAATGGCATACTGTATGCCATTTGAGGCTGTAAAGCAGTGACTTTGACCTAAATTGCAGCTGTATTTAGTTCAAAGTAAGTGCTTTACAGCCACAAATAGCATCCAATACGCCATTTATGGCTGTAACGTTCCTGCGATAAGCTAATAGTAGCTGCCATTAAACCTCAAAAAACCCAAGATTATGGCAACCAGCTTGATTGATAACTGGCAAATAGAGGGAGAAAACGTGGAGGCAGTGACAGACTTTGTCTTTCTAGGTGCAAAGATTACTGCAGACGCTGACTGCGACCAGGAAATCAGAAGACATTTACTTCTTGGGAGGACAGCAATGACAAATCTTGATAAAATAGTGAAGAGCAGAGACATCACACTGACAACAAAGGTCCACATAGTTCAAGCAATCGTATTCCCCGTAGTAAACTATGGGTGTGAGAGCTGGACCATAAGGAAGGCTGAGCGAAGGAAGATAGATGCTTTTGAACTGTGGTGCTGGAGGAAAATTCTGAGAGTGCCTTGGACTGCAAGAAGATCAAACCAGTCCATACTCCAGGAAATACAGCCAGACTGCTCACTTGAGGGAAGGATATTAAAGGCAAAGCTTAAGTACTTTGGCCACATAATGAGAAGACAGGATACCCTGGAGAAGATGCTGATGCTAGGGAAAGTGGAAGGCAAAAGGAAGAGGGGCCGACCAAGAGCAAGATGGATGGATGATATTCTGGAGGTGACAGACTCGACCTTGGGGGAGCTGGTGGTGGTGACAGCCGACAGAAAACTCTGGCATGGGCTCATCCATGAAGTCACAAAGAGTCAGAAGCGACTGAACGAATAAACAACAAAGCCAGCATTAGCGCATCTCATCTTATAGGGAGCTGGAGAGTCACCCTGTAGAAAGTCCTCTGGACCTGGAGGGAAGTGCAGCCACTCCATCATGGACTCCGGAGGTCAGATTCTTTGGAATCCATCGTCATTTGAGTCTGTGGTGGAATCCCCCAGCATCCCTACTTCTGGCTCTACCCATTGCTGTGTTGATCATCTCCTGAGGAAGGGCTGCAAAAATGTCCCACCAAAAAGGGCAGTGGGCCATGTGTTTTGGATCTATGGCAATCTCTTGAGTAATTATTTCACTGCTTCTGACCTTAGGAGACTGTAGCCTTTGTCCAAGGTAGGGATGTATGAAAGTCACTTACCTTTAACAAAATTTGATTCGTGGGGGGGGAGGTGCTCCATCCCTCCCCCCAAAATTCTGGCCAGGGGGAGGCACTCCGTCCCTCCCCCCCGAAATTCTGGCCAGGGGGGGAGGCGCTCCGTCCCTCCCCCCCGAATCCTGGCCGGCCGGGTGCACAAATGGTGGCGGCCATAGCCGCCGCCATTTACGTCCCTGCAGTCAGCCGTGATAGGCTACGTAAATGTTTATGTAGCCTATCACAGCTGAGTAAAAAACAACAACAACAATGTAGTAGATGCTACGCTATTTGCGTTCCCCTTATTTTCGCCGTAGTCTACGTAAATGTTTACATAGACTAGACGTGCCAAAATAAGGAATGCAAATGGCGGTGCCCATGGGCTCCGCCATTTGCATACGCGCGGTTTTTGGTTTTTTGTTCTACTCAGCCGTGATAGGCTACGTAAACATTTACGTAGCCTATCACGGTATTTTTTAAAAATCTAGCCGTGATAGGCTACGTAAATCTTTGCGTAGCCTATCACTTTTTTTGTTTTTTTTACTGGAAATGGCAGTGGCGGCAGCCAGTCGGAAGACCGGCCGCCGCCACTGCCGAACCACCGCTGAACCGTCGCCGGAGCCACCGCCGCCAGGAGGATTCGCCCAAGGTAAGTCCCATCCCGGGGGGTGGCAGACCGTTTTGCCACCAATTTCGGGGGGCGGAATGAACTGGCATTCGGCCTCCCTGAGATTCGTGGCAAAATTCTCTGACATCCCTAGTCCAAGGTAATATTGTATTCAATATTCATATACTTTATGGTGAAAGAGATGAGCCAAGACTCACTGATTTTGCCGTAGCTTGTTGCAGCCTCTGAGTCACTCTTTGAATCAGTAAAATGACAGTGGATGAAATGAAGTCAGATTTATTTCAAGATAAATGATAGTGTAAACAGGCTAAAGGGAGGCGGGGAATCCAACAGCGACCTTCAATATAGATGTACAGTATAGGCAGGTGTGGGTGGGTAATATTCTATGAGGTTTTACCTCGTTTTCCCCCCTAGTTAAATTTCAGTTTATCTGGGAGTATGTCAAGATGATGGAATCTCATTTAAAAGGTGCAAAGACAGCTGACAAAAAAGTGCATTAAAAATTAGATTTTGAATTCAAAGAATGAAAGCCTTAAATCACTACAGGCATGTCTGCAGGACAAGATTGATACCAGATGCTATTTAGTACATGTTATTAACAAACCATTCAAGCCTTGAAGGGACCTTGTCACTACATAACTTCTGTCTATGTAAATAAGATTGAAGCAGGGATTTATATTGCTAGCAATATCAAGCACCCAGTACATCAAAGATACAGGACAAAAAGCAGTGCTCACGTTAAGAAAGTAATCACGAGAAAAAAGAATCTGTGACTTTCCCCTGACTTTGCCATTATACATAAATCAGACAATAACAGCACAGGGATGGGGGAAAAAAACACCATAGCCTCTGAAAATATTCACATCAGAAAAAACATCTACTGATGTTTGTTTGCCAAAGACACAGCAGACAAGAATCCATCAGTGACTGTTGGATTATTACAAAATTTAAATGTATGAAAGCAGATAAAACTAAGAGGCTAACTGAAAATATTCATCTTTTAAATTCCTCCAGACATCTTATTTGCCTGTTACACTGCTTTGGAAAAACAGCACTGTTTAAAAATTCAGTCCATGCTAGAGCTCAAAGTTCTGGGCTCCTGCTGTCCAACCCCACTCCTCACTAGGGATGGAGGAGAAATCCGCCATGGACTCCAATGAGTCTGGAGTCCATGACGGAATGGACTACGCCCCCGCCACCCCATGGAATCCCCCCGGGATGGACCCTACCTGGTCGTCAGCAGGTCCGGTCCGTCCAGCTGCCCTCTGCTGTCTGCTGCTGCTTCTCTTCAGATGCAATTTGCGTCCCTGCCTTTTCCCGTGATAGGCTACGTAAAGATTTACGTAGCCTATCACGGCAAAAGGCAAGGACACAAATGGCGTAGTGGATGCCATTTGCGTCCCTGCCTTTTGCTGTGATAGGCTACGTAAAGATTTACGTAGCCTATCATGGCAAACGGCAGGGAACGCAAATGGTGTCTGCTACGCTGGACGCCATTTGCGTCTGAAGACCAGCTGCAGCCAGAAGTGAGGCAGCGACTGCCCCAGCCGGCAGCTCCATGGACTCACTGCAGAGTGGAGCCGGCCAGGGAGGATTCTGGGGGGAGGGAGGGATTGCCTCCCCCCCCACTGCGGATGCCCCCACCCGGAACAAGGTAAGGGATTCGTACATTCCTACTCCTCACAGACCCCATCATCAACAGCCATTATAATAGGTTTGCACTGATGGTAAGGTTCAGCTAGGACTGGGTATATATATTAGAATTTTGTTTCTGTTTGCAAATCATAGAAACATGCCCTGCTTGCAATCCTGAATGCAAACTAGGGATGGCGGAGAATTTCTCCCTGAAACTTCGGGGGGCCGAGCGCCAACGTGTTTGGCCCCCCGAACAAGTTTCGGGGAGAAATCCTCCGCACCCCCCCCGGGACGGGACTTACCTTCACCGAATGTCCCTCCCGGCGGCGGGTCCAGCCGGTGGTTCGGCGGGTGTTCATGCGGGGCGGGAGCGGCAGCTGGTCTTTTGACCGGCTGCCGCTGCCGCCATTCCAATAAAAGAAAAAAAAACGCCCCCGTGATAGGCTACGTGACGATTAACGTAGCCTATCACGGCTAGATTTGCAAAGTGAGCCGTGATAGGCTACGTAAATCGTCACGTAGCCTATCACGGGTGACTTTAAAAAAAAAAAAAGCGCGTACAGAAAATGGTGGCCCCCATAGGGAGCCGCCATTCCCGTTCCTTATTTGGTCACTGTAGTCTACGTAAAGATTTATCCGTACGCGCTTTTTTTTTTAAAGTCACCCGTGATAGGCTTCGTGACGATTTACGTAGCCTATCATGGCTGACTTTGCAAATCTAGCCGTGATAGGCTACGTTAATTGTCATGTAGCCTATCACGGGGGCGTTTTTGTTTTTTTTAACTTTCGAGTTTGCAGCTGGGTGAGGCGGGAAGCCTCCTCCCCGGCCTGAATTTCGGCCGGGCGAGGCGGGAAGCCTCCCCCCTGGCCTGAATTTCGGCCAAGGCAAGGCGAGAAGCCTCCCCCCCGGCCTGAACTTTGTGGGGGGAGCAGCGAAGTGCCTCCCCCCCACTGCGAACAAGCTTCGACGAAAGGTAAATGACTTTCGTCCACCCCTAATGCAAACATGAGCAGAAGTGCTTAAAAAAATGGCAAATTCCCAAATTTCTGATCACGTTTGAAAATGGTGTATTGTTTTCAAGATGCACACTTTGAAAAGTGTGGGTGTGTGTTTTAATGCATTTCACACTTTAGTCAGTGGGGGACCCCTAACCCCAATTCTTTTGAAAAATACACACAGACTTGCACACTTTTCCTTTTCAAAGCTGAAAAGTCAACAGGAGCTCACTGAAACGCGCTGAAATGAGCTTGAAGCCATTTTCAGAGAATGTAGGTGAGCTCGGAAATCCTTGGTTTTCCCATTCCCATCTTGGATTCTGCTCTTCAGAAAACAGCCAGTTTCAGCTCAGACCAATCTGGAGTATTTCCACTTCAACTCAAATACCACACCCAAGCAGAGATTCATATATCTAAGGATTAATGCCTCACATTGACTATCATGGGACATTAAAAACAAAAAACAAAAACTGGCTGAAATGTGTGTGTCCCATACTCAGAATTGGATGATATATGCAGGCATAGTGGGCCCTTAGGAGGAGACTACATCTGCCAAATTTCAGAAACATAGGCACAGAAAGACTTTATATTTTGGTCTTTTTAAAAAGTGAAATGCAATTCACGTTTCATTTCTTGGCAGAATTTGATGAAAATTGCAGGGATATTTTCCTCTCCTGGGGGAATCAAGCTTGCCAAATTTCAGAATGATAGCTGCAGGGGGGGTGTCTGCAAGAGGAGCCTTAACATTTTGAGGGTATCCCAAATAGGGATGTCAGAGAATTCCGTCACGGATCTCGGTGAGGCCGAATGCCAGTGCATTCAGCCCCCCAAACTCCGTGGCGGATGGCCTGCCACCCCACCCCACCCCCTGCAGATCCCCCTCGGAACGAGACTTAGCTGGGGTGGATGTTCCGGATGGAGGCGGCTCCAGCGGTGGCTTCAGCGGAGGCAGCGGCTGGTCTTCCAACCGGCTGCCGCCGCCGCCACCTCCATTTGCAGTCCATTTGCTTTAGCGCCGCCATTTGCGTTCCTTATTTTTGGCCATCTTAGTCTACGTAAATATTTACATAGACTAAGACAGCGAAAATAAGGGGGAACGCAAATAGCGTCCGCTACGCTATTTGCATTCCCCCTTAGTTTTGCCATCTTAGTCTACGTAAATATTTACGTAGACTAAGACGGCCAAAAATAAGGAACGCAAATGGCGGCAGCCATAGCCGCTGCCATTTGTGTACATGTTTGTTTGTTTGCTTGTTTTAACCCAGACGTGATAGGCTATGTAAGTCTTTACGTAGCCTATCACGGCTGAATACAGGGACGCAAACGGCGGCGGCTACAGCCGCTGCCATTTGCATCCCTGCTAGCCAGTGGCCGGATGTCTGGCTGCTGGTGGAGTCGGCCAGTGGTTCCACGGAATCCCCATGGAGTGGAGCCAGCCAGCCAGGATTCTGGGGGGGAGGCACAGAGCGCCTCCCCCCCAGCGAGGATTCCGGGGGGAGGGATGGAGCGCCTCCCCCCCCAGCGGAACCCAGTGGAGCCAGGTAAGCGGGGTTTTGTACACCCCTAATCCCAAAGAGGATGTGCTCATCCCATGTTTCTAATGAACCATTGTTTTAAAAATGACAGGCAGCCTAGAGATAGCTCTAAGTAAGAAACCTTGTACTAGGGGACTATTCAAATATTCAGGGGGAGTTGTGGTTCTCTTTCCTTTCCCTACAGCTTGTTCTTTGGACAGTTTGTATGAAAATACATACATTAGAGATGTGTCCCCAATAAAGAAACCTGAAGTGTTTCAGAAAGACAGGTCCAGGAACTACCGAGTTACAGTGCTTGAACATTACATTAAGGGTTTTGTTTTGTTTTTCATAGTGAAGCATTTAGGGATGGATGGACTCTCTGCCACCCAGTTTTGTGCAGTGCTTGCTGAGCTTCTGCTGCTGCTTGCTCTCCCCGGACCTGCTCACCGAGTTTCCGCACTCGCCCGGACCTGCTTGCTGAGCAACAGCATGCCCAGCAAAAGGGTCTGGCAGCCACCTGTCCTCTTAGCGAGCCACCATTTTGCCTAAAAATGGCTGCTCAGGGAATTCCAGTTATCTAATGTTGCTTAAATGGCAGCCATAAAGGTGCCATTTATGCAACATTACAAGCATGAATGGACCATTGCAAATGGCTGCTCAGTGAGTGGGTCCAGGTGAGTGTGGGGAGTATGGGGGCTCAGTGAGCAGGTCTGGGGGGAGGGAGCAGGGAGTAATCCACTAAACTCAACTTCCTTCCCGGGCTCTCGTGTCATCCTTAGAAGCATTGTGGTATTGGAAGAATGACTATCTCACAGTTAGGGATGTCAGAGAATTCCACCACGGACTCCAGTGATGCTGGATTCTTTAGAATCCACCCCCACCTGGAATCCATGGCAGAACGGCCTTCCCCCCCACCACCCTGTGGAATCCCCCCGGAATGGAGAATACCTGGCGGTGGATCCGGTGGATGTGGAGAATACCTGGTGGCGGATGTGGCAGCAATAGCTCCGGCTGGTCTCCCGGCCACTGCCGGGCTGCTGCAGCCACAAATGGCAGCCGTTGTAGCGGCTGCCATTTGTGTGGCTGCCTTTCTTCATGATAAGCTATGTAAATAGTTACGTAACCTATCACGGCTTGGCAGCCACGCAAATGGTGGCCAGCGGCTCTGTGGAGTCACTGCGGAGTGGAGCCAGCCAGGGAGGATTCCGGAGGGAGGGATGGAGCGCCTTCCCCCCACTGTGGATTCCCCAGAATGGGGCAAGGTAAGCCTTTCATACATCCCTACTCACAGTCCCATCCTTGTCCTATTCTATCTCATCTAGACCGGACAATTGGCTGCCCCACTTAACCGTACCACTCTGCCTGATTCTACAGTGTAGGGAAACCCCATACAGTCTTGTGAGGGGAAACTTCACAAGTTTTACTGCTCGGTTTTTCTGCTGATGGGTTGAAGATACAGCAAAGAAAATGTGGGGAGAACCCCAATGGTTTTGCAGAATTCCAAGCCAAGGAAAAGGCATGCAGATCCCCGACAGACATACTTTGGAATGGAAATTGAAAACCCCTTTTTGAACCAGCTGTGGCACATCTTACACCTTGATGGAATCAGAAATGGCTAGGGATGTTTGAGAATTCTGCTGCAGACTCAAATAAGCCCAGATTCTTTGGAATCTGGTCTGTGGAATCTGCAGTGGAACAGATCACTTACCTCCGCTCCAAGAGGATTGGAGGCGGAATGGCACACCAGCTCCAGAGCGCTGTCGATACGAAAATGGCAGCCACCATTACCATATCGCTGGGAGACACACAACTGCAAATGGCATAGTGGATGCCACTTGCAGCCATAAAGTGCTGAGTTTAACTTAAATGCAGCCATAAATGGCTAGCCTATCATGGGGAGAAAGAGCCGCAAATGTTTATGGCTGCATTTAGGTTAAACTCTGCACTTTACAGCCACAAGTGGCATTAAGAATGTACGAAACAGCCTTACCTTCAGTCTGCTGGGGGTCTGCAGGGCGGGGGAGGTGATCTGCCCCTCCCCCCCGGAATCCTCGCCAGCCGGCTTCGGTCGCTGGTGGACTTCCGGCCACTGGGACGCAAATGGCGTCCAGTGTAGCTGACGCCATTTGTGTCCCTGCCTTTGGCCATGATTTCCGGAGGGAGCGGGGGGTAATCCACTAAACTCCACCTCCTTCCCGGGCTCTCTATATTTATAGATATACTATACTATACTATACTATACTATATGTAGTATAGGCTACGTATACGTAGATAAAGTAAATCTACGTAAATCTTTAAGATTTACATAGCCTATCACGGCTAAGAGCAGGGATGCAAATGGCTTTGTTGTTGTTGTTGTTCAGTCGTTCAGTCTTGTCCGACTGTAGCCTATCACAGCCCAGCATAGGGACGCAAATGTCATCCCCTGTGCAGGATGCCATTTGCATCCGGAGCAGCCCAGTAGCGGATGTGGACCCTGCTGTGGATCAGCCCGGCCGGCGGCTCCGTGGACTGGCCATGGAGCGGAGCTGGCCAGGCAGGATTCTAAGTGGGAGGACCAGATCGCCTCCCCCCCCCCCCGTGGAACCCAATAGAGACAGGTAAGTGGGGTTTCATACACCCCTGGATTTTATTGTTGTTTTTAGTGTTGACTTGTATTGTTTTTATTGTTTTTATGTTTTTAACAGTTTTAATATTGTAATTGTTTTTATGTATTTTATTGTTGTAAGCCGCCTTGGGAGGGCTTCTGTTCTGAAAGGCGGCTAAGAAATATTAAAAATAAATAAATAAATAAATAAGCAAACAGAAAGAAAGACTGAACAAGAACTGGATTCCAAATAATCTCTCCCTCACCCCGCTAGGGGAACAGCATGTTGGACTGAACTGCCTGCATCCCAGAGCTAATCTACAAGAGATTAAAACCACAATATAAAAGCACAACGAGAATAGCAGCAACACAGAGATTTAAAATACAGATTTAAAACACCAGATCTAAAAGATTAGGAAGCTAAAATGGTAAAATACTGGGAGAATAAAAAGGTCTTCACCTGGTGCCAGAAGGAGTACAATGTAGGCACCTGGCAAACCTCACTATGGAGCACATTGTACAGCTGGGGTGCCACAGTGGAAAAGGCCCTCCTCCCGCTAGCCACTGACCACACTTCTGTTGGTAGGGGCTCCCAGAGAAGGACCCCTGAGGATGATCTTAGGGTCCAGGCAGATAAATATGGGAGGAAGCAATTCTTGAGATAACCTGGCCCCAAGCTGTTTAGGGCTTTGAATGTTAATACCATTTAACGTTCATAAATTTTAGTAAATTAAAATTCATTGATTTGGAATTAGAAAGAAAATATTTTTTTGAGAAAAGTTGGTGGGGATGATGATAATGATAAAGTCACAAAATGTACTCAGTGAAATGAGGAAACAAATGAGAATGGAACCAAAAAGCGTTTGGGAATCAACCAATTATTTCCCTCAAATTCTTAATGGAGAAAGAACTAGATTGAACTGACTTCCTCTGAAGAAGACATGCAAAACAGAAGGAATTTTAGAAAAAAAAAATTCAGTAAATAATTAATAATATAGATGATAATTAATTAATGATGATGTAATGCAAGACTTTTTGAATGAAAAGAGGAACAAAAGGAGAATGGAACCAAATTAATCCAACTCTGTTTTTTCTAGGTATGTACGAAAGTCACTTACCTTTTTGTGGATGTGATTCGCGTAGGGATGTACGAAAGGGACTTACCTTGTCCCTCAGCTTTTTTCGCGGTGGGGGGGAGGCGCTTCGCTTCTCCCTCCGAAGTTCATGCGAGGGGGGGAGACTTCCCGCCTCGCCCGGCCGAAATTCAGGTTGGGGAGAAGCGCCCCGTCTCCCCGGCCGTGAACTTCAAAAGAAAAGTGAAAAAAAAGAAAAAGCAACATTTTTTTTCAAAAAAAAAAAAAGCGCGTACGCAAATGCTATTTGCTATATGCTATGTACGCTATTTGCGTTGCCCTTATTTTTGCCGTAGTCTACGTAAATCTTTACGTAGACTACAGGGACCAAATAAGGAACGTGAATGGCGGCTCCCTATGGGGGCCGCCATTAGCGTACTTGCTTTTTTTTTTTTTTTTTTAAGTCACCTGTGATAGGCTACGTGACTATTAACGTAGCCTATCACGGCTGACTTTGCAAATCTAGCCGTGATAGGCTACGTTAATCGTTACGTAGCCTATCACAGGGACGGGTTTTTTTTTTTACTTTTCTTGTAATGGCGGTGGCAGCAGCCGGTCGAAAGACAGGCTGCCTCCCCCGCCCCTGACGAAGACCTGCCGAACCGCCGCCGGGACCCACCGCTGGGAGCAACATTCGTGAAAGGTAAGTCCCATCCCGGGGGGGGCGGGGGGTGGAGGGGGGTGGCGGAGAATTTCTCCCCGAACCTTTGGACTGCGTTGTCACTCGGCCCCCCGAAGTTTCGGGGAGAAATTCTCCCCCATCCCTAGATCCGCGTAGAGATGGCAGAGAATTCCGCCACAGATTCCAGTGAGCCAGATTCTTTAGAAACCGGCCCCCTGGAATCCGTGGTGGAATAGCCTCCTGCCCTCCCCCACGGAATCCCCCTGGGACGGAACTTACCTGGGGCGGATGCGGCGGATTCAGCGGCGGCGGTTCCGGCGGCTCTGGCGGCAGCTCTGGTGGCTAGTCTCCTGG
Organism: Heloderma suspectum; assembly: GCF_057233095.1. Classification (NCBI taxonomy): domain Eukaryota; kingdom Metazoa; phylum Chordata; class Lepidosauria; order Squamata; family Helodermatidae; genus Heloderma; species Heloderma suspectum. The sequence continues at coordinate 32,572,810 of NC_139465.1, forward strand.
CCATCCGCAGCTGGGCTGCTGCGGCCACCATTGGCGCCCTAGCAGCTGTGATAGGCTACAGCTACCCCCAAAAAAAACCAGCATATGAATATGGTGGCGGCTATGGCAGCCGCCATTTGTGTTCCCTATTTTTCACCGTTCTAGCCCACGTAACTATTGACGTAGACTATTACGGCAAAAAAGGGGACTGCAAATACCGTAGTGGGTGCTATTTGCGTTCCTTTTTTTCCCACCGTTCTAGCCTACGTAAATATTTACATAGGCTAGAACGGGAAAAAAAAGGGAATGCAAATAGCACCCACTACGCTATTTGAGATCCCCTTTTTTTCACCATAATAGCCTACGTAAATATTTACGTAGACTAAAACAGCAAAAAATAGGGAATGCAAATGGCGGCCGCCGTAGCCGCTAGGGATGGCAGAGAATTTCTCCCCGAATCTTCGGGGGGCCGAGGGCCAATGCATTTGGCCCCACGAAATTGGCGGTGAAATTCTCCCCCCTGCCCCCCTGGGATGGGACTTACCTTTGGCGAATGTCCCTCCCGGCGGTGGGTCCCGGTGGTGGTTCGTCGGCCTTTCGGCGGGGATGGGGGCAGCAGCCGGTCTTCCGACCGGCTGCCGCTGCCGCCATTACAAAGTGTAAAAAAAATAAACAAACCCGTGATAGGCTATGTAACGATTAACGTAGCCTATCACGGCTAGATTTCCAAAGTCAGCCATGATAGGCTACGTAAATCGTTATGTAGCCTATCACGGGTGACTTTGCAAAAAAAAAAAAAAAGCGTACGCAAATGGCGGCTCCCCCCCACCGCAAAGCACCCCTGCGAAAAGGTAAGTGACTTTTGTAGCCGCTGCCATTTGCGTAAGCTGTTTTTGTTTTTGTTTTTTTGGTTGCCATGATAGGCTACGTAAATACTTACGTAGGCTATCACGGCAGTCGGGCTGGACGCAAATGGCGGCTGCTACGGCAGCTGCCATTTGTGTCCACAGCAGCCCGTCCATGGCCGGAAGTCCGGCTGTGGACGGCCCTGGCCTGCTGCTCCATGGAGCTGCCATGGAGCGGAGCCAGCCAGGCAGGATTCCGGGGGGGGAGGACCGAATCACCTTCCCCCCTGTTGAGGATTCCGGGAAGAGAGACAGAGCGCCTCCCCCACACTGCAAAAAATTCTGTGAAAAGGTAAGTGAGTTTCGTACATCCCTAGATTCACAGTGAGGGGGAGGCGCTCTGTCCCTCCCCCCGGAATTCTCGATGGTGGGAAGGTGATCCAGTCCTCCCCCCTGGAATCCTGCCTGGCCAGCTCCGCTCCGCAGCAGCTCTGCAGAGCAACTGGCCAGGGCTGTCTGCAGCTGGAGTTCCAGCCACGGATGGGCTGCTGCGTACACATTTGCATCCAGCCAGGCTGCTGTGAAAGGCTACGTAAGCACTTACGTAGCCTATTATGGCAAAGGCAGCCATGCAAATGGCAGCCACCATGCCATTTGCGTAGCTGCCTTTGCCGTGATAGGCTACGTAAATACGTAGCCTATCAGGGCAAGCAAAAAAAAAAAAAAAAACCATACGCAAATGGTGGTGGCTATGGCGGCCGCCATTTGCATTCCCTATTTTTCACCGTTTTATCTTACGTAAATATTTACATAGGCTAAAGCAGCGAAAAAAAGGGAATGCAAATGGCAGCCATCATAGCCGCCGCCATTTGCGTAAGCTGATTTTTTTATGCTTGTTGTGATAGGCTACGTAAATACTTATGTAGCCCATCACAGCAAACAGCAGACACAAATGGCGGCTGCAGCAGCCGGTCAAAAGACCAGCTGCCACCGGAGCTGACGCCGGAGCCACCGCCGCCAGAACATCTGCTTCAGGTAAGCTTTGTCCCGGGGGGGAGAATCCGTGGGGGAGCAGGAGGTGGGAGTCCGGTCCACCACGGGTTTCGGGGTTTCAGTGCATTCGGCCTCACTGAAATCCACGGCAGAATTCCCTGCCATCCCTAGTTTTTTCCCAAAATTCCTAAGTGGAAAGAAGAACTAAGATGTGGTGAAATGTCTGGTGAAAAAGCAAAGCATTGAAAAGAAAGCACAGACAAAAAAAGAAGAAAAGCCACATAGGTTAATCCACATCTGCCACCAAATGTTACAAAGCCACTAGTGGGTTATCCCACCGCTAACATCAAATGTGGTAAAACCCCCGTAGATTTTCCACTGCTGTTCCCCTTCTTTATCCTTCATACTTGAGTCTATGGAACTCCCTGCCACAAAGCCATCTCAAGTATAAAAAACACTTACACATGAAGCATGCGTCAGCATTGTTATCTCTTTGGCAGCAGGTTAAAAAGTTCCTCTACTCCCCGGCACTTTATGTAGCTTCTTGATCTTGTCCTTCTACCAGCTCTTGGATATTTAATTGTTTTCAGCTGTTTTAAATTGTTTAAAATCTTTGCATGTCTTAGCCCTTGCTGTAAGATGCCTTGCATCTTTTTTAGTTCCCCGAAACAGAGAGGTTGTTTGACAAATCCTACTCCAGTTAGGGATGTATGAAAGTCACTTACCTTTTAACGAAATGTGATTCGAGGTGGGGGGGAGGCGCTCCATCCCTCCGCCCGAAATTCTTGCCAGGGGGGGCACTCCGTCCCTCCCCCCAGAAATTCTGGCAGAGGGGGAGGCGCTCCGTCCCTCCCCCCCAGAATCCTGGCCGGCTGGGTCTGCAAATGGCGGCGGCTGTAGCCGCCACCGTTTGTGTCCCTGCAGTCAGCCATGATAGGCTACGTAAATGTTTACGTAGCCTATCACAGCTGAGTAAAAAAAAGAAACTGCGCTTACGCAAATTTGCATTCCTTATTTTGGCACGTCTAGTCTACGTAAACATTTACGTAGACTACGGCAAAAATAAGGGGAACGCAAATAGCGTAGATGCTACGCTATTTGCGTTCCCCTTATTTTCGTAAGTGTTTATGTAGACTAGACGTGCCAAAATAAGGAACGCAAATGGTGGCGCCCATGGGCGCCGCCATTTGCGTACGCGCAGATTTGTTTTTGTTTTTTTACTCAGCCGTGATAGGCTACGTAAAGATTTACGTAGCCTATCATGGTATTTTTTTTAATATCTAGCCATGATAGGCTATGTAAATCTTTACGTAGCCTATCACGTGTTTTTTTTTTTTTTTTTACTGGAAATGGCAGCGGCAGCAGCTGGTCGGAAGACCGGCCGCCGCAGACGACGACGCCAAACCGCCGCCAGAGCCGCTGCTGCCAGGAAAATTCGCCCAAGGTAAGTCCTGTCCCGGGGGGGGCGGGGGGCAGACCGTTTCACCACCAATTTCGGGGGGGCGAATGCGCTGGCATTCGGCCTCCCCGAGATTTGTGGCGAAATTCTCTGACATCCCTAACTCCAATATCTCCCCCCACACCCAAAGTGAATGCCTTTCAAGAGTCTCTGTTGGCTAGGATGCCTTAATGCTCTTCTTCTATAGAAGAAAGAACTGTCAATTTGGAATTACAATGTTGTTGGATTTCCACATTTTATTGAAATACTAGAGACACATTAATTGATTTGTTATGAAAAATGTCAGGAGATAGTTTGATGTATATCTACAAAGCGCCTTAACAGTTTGTGTGTTGATATTAAACGTGTTCACTTTATAAGACTAATTAATACAAAAGCTCCCTGTTAACGTGGGCTATTGTAGTCTAGATACCAGCTTGACACAAACACCTGTCACTTTCAGGAAACTCCAGCAATTTTAATTTACTCTTTATTCCCCACTCAATATTTGCTTTGTCATTGTACTTAAATTGGTCTTCCTAACTTCAATATCTACCGTAACACCTTTATGGTTGCCCATAGGGATGTACGGACTGTGTAAAATCTGCTCCATCTGTGTTTCATGGATTGTCAGGTGCCTTTTGTTCCATTGTCCATTCACAGATAGATACAAATTATTATTTTTCCTCATGTGGAAAAATGCGCAAATAATTACATAAGAGGTTTCATAACAATTTACATAATTTACATTAGTACGTAACATGTAGCATATTGTCCCCCATTCCGTTCAACTTTTCCTCAGCAGAAACCTATGCATTTTCCTACAAATAAATATGTGTACACTTTGGGAAAGTAAAAAATAAAATAAAAAATTGAAAGTCCACGGATTCCATACACCCTAGAGGATTCCTCAGGGTGGATTCTTAGAAATCCAAGCTCATTTTAGTCCATCTCGAATTTCTCCAGGATCCCTAGTTGCTCAAGCATTATACTGAACTGGGGAATGGCCAGAATTAGAAAGGCAGAAAATAGCACCATTAGAAGAGTGGATACATTAAATTCTAACCATCTACATAAGCCTCACAGATATAGCCCTACCATTATGGCTACAAGGAAGGCATGGAGGAACTTGGGAAAATCTCTGGGCTTTGACCCTCATTCACATGGAGATCTCACACTCGGGGGCAATCCCAATATAAAAACTGAAGGTAAATCGTAGGGATGTACGAAAGTGACTTACCTTTTCGTGGATTCTGTTCATGGTGAGGGGAGAGGCGTTCCATCCCTCCCCCCGGAATCCTCGACCGCTAGCTGTGCTCCACGGCAGCTCTGCGGAGCAGCTGGCCAGGCCCAGGCCAGGGCTGTCCACAGCCGGATTTCCGGCCGCAGAGGGCTCTGGGTAACCAAAAAAAAAAAAACTGCATATGCAAATGGCGGCGGCTATGGCCGCTGCCATTTGCGTTCCTTATTTTTCGCCGTCTTAGTCTACGTCAATATTTATATAGACTAAGACAAATAAAAGAAAGGGGAACACAAATAGTGTAGTGGGCACTATTTTCATTCCCCTTTCTTTTCTTCATCTTAGTCTATGTAAATATTGACGTAGACTAAGACGGCGAAAAATAAGGAACGCAAATGGCGGCAGCTGTAGCTGCTGCCATTTGCGTACACGTTGTTTTTTTTAAAAAAAAACAGATGTGATAGGCTATGTAAGTCTTTACATAGCCTAGCACATCTATGAGGGGGAAAAAAAGACACAGACTGCAAATGGCAGCAGCGGCAGCTGTTCAGAAGACCAGCCGCTGCCGCCACCGCCGAAGCCGCCACTGGAGCCGCCGCCATCCGAAACATCCGCCCCAGGTAAGTCTCCTCCCAGGGGGGTCCGCGGGGCGTGGGTGGCAGGCCGTTCCGCAATGGATTTCAGGGGGCTGAATGCACTGGCATTTGGCCTCACCGAGATCCGTCACAGAATTCTCTGACATCCCTAGAAATCGGTACTATGGCACACATGAGTAGATCTAGGAGTCAACAGCTTGTTGCCAAGAGAGTTTGCTTCAAAACCTTTGAAGACCTTACGTTGGAATTCAAGCTCTCTAAAACTGCCTTCTGGCAATATTTACAACTTAGGCATTGTCTGAGGGCTATGTTTCATCCAGATGCCCTTGCAGCATCTGAGATTCCTGAGCACACAGATTTCTGTACTCCTGTGTTAGAACCAAACTGGGTCCAACATTAGATGAGTTGTGAATCAGATGGGCCTGTGACCTGGAGATGCCACTGGATACTTCTCAATGGAACTATATCCTCACAAACATCAAAAACTCTTCTCTAGATTTGTGGCTGCAGCAGAAAATCATCTTGCATGCACACTGGACACCTGACAGATTTTTCCAGATGAACATCCTGGAGTTGCTGGCAATGCTCTAAAAATGGAGGGACTCTAACCCACATGTTATGGTCCTGTCCAGTTATTGCCCCCTTCTGGCATGATGTAATGAAACGTAACAATTTTATACTAGATACAGCATTGGATTTCTCTGCTTATAATCTGTTGTTGGGACATTGAAAAGCGACACACACTCTGGATTCTATGGGCAGCCTTGGTGTCCAAGCGAATTGTATTGAAGAACTGGAAATCCCCCACTACACCACATATAGAACAATGGATAGAGGATCTCTTGGACTTGGCCATAAAAGCGAAAGTAGCATTTAGAAGGCAAGAAAAAAACATCTAAGTATTTGGTCCATGTTTTTGGAACTGTTTGATGATTAGCCTAGATCTCTGAAGGAATATGAAATGTATTATCCGGAAGTCACCTTCCCTGTTCCTTTCACTTCTGTCCCTCCCCCACTTCCCCCTTATCCTTTGTCTCTTGTGTATTTGTTTGTTTTTGCAGGTCTGTATGTGTAGCTGAATGTTTATTGGCTTTATTTTTTAAAAAAACTAATAAAAACTTTAAATTTAAAAAAATGTGAGTGTTATACTGGTGTTGATAGGGCTACATTGAGTTTCAAAATTATATACTACAGCTTGATTCTGGAACTTCAGTGTGTGCTTTAGATCTGGTGGTTTGGGACGAGGTGGTTATTAGAAGGACCATCTTATCCCCTACAAGTCTGCATACCCACTACGTTCATCATAACAGGTCTTGCTCCATGCGTCTTTGACTTAAGAAACTCAGCTGCCTGGAACATATGGCAGGGGCTTTTCAGTAGTGGCTCCAAGGTTACAGAATTCCCTTCCTCAGGAAACCCAACTGGTTCGCTCTCTTTTGGTTTCAAGGTAAGCAGTAAACACATTCCTGTTTGGCATGGCTTGCAGCACAGCCCTAAACACGTTTGTTCAGAAGTAAGTCCTACTGTGATTAAGTGGGGCTTATTTACATGTAAGTGGGCATAGGAAAGCAGCCTTAACCATTCTCCTGCTGTTGTCATTTGTTTTGTTGTTGTCCCTGTTTTGTTTTTGTTTTTTGCCCCAGCTCCATTATTTATTTATTCTACTGTTGTGATTTTATTGTGCATTTTCTTTAAAAAAAATGTGGTAAGCCTTGTCCATAAGTGGGGTCATTTTGTAATAAGAATGTTATGTTAATAAAATTAATATACATTATATAATATAATATTAATAAGAATTGTATTTCTATTAAATAACTAAGGGAGTTTGCCAACAGTCTTCATCTGATGAAACTCAGACATCCACCATCCTTACTCATCCAAACTACAGAACCGGCTTAATGCTGAACTCAACTGATATGGTGATAGGGGTGGTGTTTTTTGGTAGCATCTACATGATGAATATGTAGCCTGGTTCTCAGTCAATAGCAAACTCTCTTTGATCAGGTCTTCAGTGAAAGAAGGGTTAGGCCTTCAATGAAATGGAACTTTTCCTTCCTTAGGGCATGCTTTAGATGAGGTCATAATAGACCTGTCTATTTAAATTAGTGTTGCCAGTAAGAAATGTAGAGCATGAGTTTAGGTATTGTGAGCTACAGCCTTTACTTAGCAATGATTCATTCAAAAAAGGAGAAAGGAGCACAATGAAAATATATAAACCAAAGCTTTCCCTATTCAGTAACTGTTATTAAACTGAGATTTATAACAAAACCCCATCATGTTGAGGCTGACTGTGCTTTCCAGCTAACAAACACTGCAGCCATTAAGCAATATATTTTACCACATTCTTTCTGAATCATTGCTCTTCCATGCTGGTAGCATATATTCAAACAAGCAAAGATAAATTCACCTCAGACAGGGGAAACAAGCACAATTCATTCAGCCTTCTGGGATGCATGCTTGCTCTTTAAACACTATGGAACTGTATTTACTGTTGCACAGGAGGGGGAGAGGCTAGAATGGTATTTTATGGTTAATTTCCCTCTTGATATAAATAGGACATAAGAGCTTGTTCAAACTCTATAAGACTGGACAATATATGTATCTGAATCCACAACCTTGTGTGGTGGGAAAGGGAGTGAGACCATGCCTTTCTTCCCTGCCCACATGGCATTGCAGGAGTTTCTCCAAGCATCTACTGGTGGCCCTATCTACACAGGTAGAATTAATTACTTTGAAAATAGTCCAGAAACTTCAGTTAGTCCAAAAAAAGTGGATAGCGAGAGCAACATGAGCAATCTTCAGAAACAGAAGACAAAAGAAAAAGAATTTGTCCAAGATTTTGTACATGTCCTGAAATGTCTGGCTGCTAAGGCTTTCCCATACCATGATGGCAGCCAGTAACCAATGGGTTGTTGTTATATGCCAACCAGCCCCATGTATTCAGAGCAGCATTAAAGGTCCTTCTCTATGTGTAGCCCATCACCATCAGAGGTACATTGAGTGGTCATGAGAGTTAGAGTTTTCTCCATGATGGAGCCTTCACAGAGAAATGCCCTCTCTAGGGAGACCTACCAGGTTCCATGTCTGTACATACCTTGTTATGCAGCTAAGATCTTTTTGTTCCAGTAGGGTTTGTTATCATCAAATGACATTGGTTTTGTGCTTTGTTTTATTGTGATTGTATCGTTTTCACACTGTGGTCAAATGGTTTACAATCCTACACATGTTTACTTTGGAGTTCAATGGGGTTCATCTTATTCTCAGGTACATTGAATAGAATTGCAGCCTCTGTCTTGTTAGTCACTTTGAATATAACCTATAGAAAAGTGGTGTTAAATATTGTGAAACAAGTGAACAAACCACATAGTCCAAGTATGTGCAAATCAGGATTAAGGAGTCCTGCTCAGTTATAGCAATTTCATTCACAGCTTTGAACAACCTACTTACACTTTGGCCAGTCATAGTACCACTTTGCATGTATTAACCATGGCTAATGTAACACATCCCAACCATGCTCCAAGTCCAAATAAAGGCTTTTGTCTCCTCTAAGTTGTTGTCCATCAAGAGAAAGAATCTATTTAATGTTTTCCCCTTTCTTTTAACAAGGACAGATAGCTTCATGAGTGGCAGCTAAATTTGTTGAAGGTATTAAATTGCCAGTGCTAATGCATTCGGAAATCTTCTGAACTGATTTGCTATATTAGGCTGCCATTCAAAGTCTTAATGAACAATTCCATGCTCTTAGCTTAAAAATCATTCTGTCAGATTGGAAAGCGTTTGGCAGTTGGCTTGAACTGCTAATGTGGTAATAGCTTACAAACAAATGACTCCCCCTGCCCTCCTCCCTCCCCACCCTGGGTCATGGCACATGTCATCAACGTGACATTAATGGCCTTCTTTCTGAAGCATAACACAACTTCTCTGCTGCTACTCTCCCCTGAGTTATAGCTGAAAACATCTTTGTCCTGGACTGAACATCTTCACTTCCTCAAGAACAGGTAATAATGGCCACCAACTCAGGCAGCAATCCTATGCATGTATAGACAGAAAAAAGGCATACAATCCCAGCATCCCCCAGCCATCTTATCCTATATCGATATCGCTATATAGATATATAGATATATACACACACAGAAATGAATATTAGGAAAAACTGTGTACAAGAATGCATACAAAATGTTGTGTGGACTTAAAAAAAAATAAGTAACTGATGCTGAAATAGGATAGAATGAAATCTAGGATCCTGGGACAAAATAGCAATGGTTGACTCCCATTTGAAAATGAGAAGGCTGGTTGTTACCTAGATCTTCCTCTTGCCTTGTGCAAAACACATAGGTTTATGGGTGGGCAGAGAAAAAAATAAACATTTTCCGTTGACTAATATTTGTGGGAATGCCACATATGTTTATTTGATGTTGATCACAATGTGGGAAACCATCAACACAGGAACTTTTTCTCTGCATTTTAGCAAACACGGAGTTTAGGACTGAAGCTTTGGTTACTTTGAGGGAAATAGCATGGCTGGCTGGGTAATGGTAGTGGTTGTAGGTCTTTTTTCTGTCTAAATATACATAGGATTGTACCCTTATGGTGATAAAAACAGATCAGATAGATTCATGGGAAACAGGGCTATTGATGACTACTAGCCATGATGTCTATATAATACCTTCAGGGTCAGTGGCAGTGTGTCTCAGTGAATACTAGTCGTTGGGGAACATCAGTGGGAGAGGGCTATTATTGCCCCCAAGTAGGGATGAGTGCACAAGCGATGTTCAAGATCACTAGGATTTTCCAAACACTGTCTTCCCGCTCTTCTTGTGCCCAGTTCCCATTTGTGTTTGCAATCACTGCTTGCTTTGCGCGGATAGGAGATTTAAGCAAAACGAGCAGCAATCGAATGGGAGATTTGTGCAAATCTCCCCAAATGTGTGCAATTTTCCCAATTTGTGCAAATTTCCTCCATAGGCTAAAGCAAGGCTGATTTAGTCTACTGAAGATATTTATGCAAAGGAGGAAATTTGTGCAAATCCAACTGGGAAATGGGAACGAGACGAAGGTGAGCACTAGGGATGGTGGAGAAATCCACCACAGACTCCAATGAGGCTGGATTCTTTGGAATCCGCCCCCCCCCCCAGAGTCTGTGGTGGAACGGACTACCCCCCTGCCACCACCTGAAATCCCCCTGGGACGGAACCTACCTGGCAGCTGGTCCGGGTTGCTGTCTTCAGTCTGCAGCCATCCGCTGCCGGGCTGCGGAACAAAATGGTGTCCAGCATAGCAGACGCCATTTGCATCCCTGCCGTTGGCCGTGATTTGGCTACGTAAATATTTATGTCTCCTATGCCGGAAGCCATTTGCGTCCACAGACTGGCCATGGTCGGAAGTCCAGCTGCGGCCAGAGTTAGCCGGCAGCTCTGCGGACTCCCCGCGGAGTGGAGCTGGCTGGGAAGGATTCTGGGGGGAGGACCGGATCACCTCCCCCCACCCGCAGACCCCCCCCACGGACCCCAGGTAAGGGGATCCATACATCCCTAAGTGAGCACACATACACAATTTGCAAACATTTTTGGTGGACATATACTTGTGCTCGGAGCTTTGAATGGGGTATGCTCACATGTTTTTTGAGCAAAAATAAAATTCTCATACATCCCTACCTCCAGGTCCTGCTTGTAGACTTTCTATAGGCATCTGGTTGGCCATGATGGGAAACTGTACACTGGACTAGATAGGCCTTTGACTTGATCCAGCATGGCTCTTCTAATGTTCTTATTAGTGAAATACAGCTTCAGAAGCTTGATGATGTGAAGATGTTCAAACCAGTTGTACTCATTAGATCTGATACACATCTACAGGAAGCCATATGAATTTAAAGGTTTTTCTTCTTCTCAGTTTGATGAAGTGGCAAGATCAAGCAATTTCTCAAAAAGGAAAACACCATGCTACAAAGGAGTCACCATCTCTTTTGCCCATGATAGAATATGGTCTGCTTTAATGGTGAATAAGTTAGCATTAGACCACTGCTAACTATGCCAGGCACACACAGCAGGAGTCATGTCATATTTAGGCACATCCATTAGTCACTGCTCTGAGGAGGGGCTGTCGCCCAGAAGTAAGGCCTATGTAGCCCCAGGTTCAATAAACATACTCACTTTTTTTCCTGTATGGAAATAATGATGGATATCGGATTGTAAGTTCTCTACTCTTTAGTTCCAAGCCCAATAAAAGATTACACAGAGGTAGGAAATGCTGCAGATGCCAGTCTGTGATTCTGTGTTCCTAGAGGGAAAAAGGCATATTCACCATTGTACTTAAATGCCCCAAAGAGGCGGCAGTTTATATTATTATATCTGATTATATTATTGCTGACTCCATGCAAAAAACAAAACAAAACCTGCAAGTGGATGAAAGACCAAGAGTAGCACCAAACATCCTTAGGCAGCTATGAAGGCTCACTGCTGATGACTATCCTGAGTCTTCCTTTAAAAAAAAAATCTGGCCTAACATTTTCATTTTCCACAATGCCCCCAACATTTTATTGTATTTTAATCATTTTATTAACATATGCATAACCCACCTTTTGGGCTGAGAAACAGATCAAATGGCACAGTTCTATGGAGGGAGGGCTTTTGATTCATTTGAAAAATACTTAAAATGTTTATACTCCACCTGGTAAACGCCCCACCCAGTAAACACTTTTGCTTAGGAAGTTGACAATCTATTTTAAAACAGCACGATATAAAGCAATGAACAAGATGTATTTATTTAAAATGTTTCTTGGCCACCTTTCAGGGCAGAAGCCCTCCCAAGGCAGCTTACAGCAATAAAATTCATAAAAACAGTTAAAATATTAAAAGCAATACAAAAATAAATGCAATAAAATAGCAATAAAAGCCAACAATAAAACCACCCACAGCAGCAATGGCAATAACAGCAACAACAACAGTCATATCAAGAGAAGGCCAAGGTAAAATAATATGTTTTCAAGGCCTTCTTAAAAACCTGCAATGATGGAGTATGGTGGATCTCTTACGGCAATTTGTTCCAAAGGTGTGGGGCCACTGCAGAGAAGGCCCTCTCAGGTGTGATCACTCTCCTAGCTGCTTTCATGGTGTCAGGGTGGACACTGAGCCCATAGAATCCCAGAGTAGTTCTGATTCTGAGGAAGAGGAGTCGCTCCTGGGAGAGGAGTGCGCTCCTCTTTCCCAGGGCCAACAGCTGACGGAGATTCCTCCCACCAGTATTCCTAGCTTAGATAGCAGTCCTGGGAATGACAGAGCGCAGGAAGCAGACTTGATGGACGCATGTCGCCAACACAGAGAGCGGCGCCAAATGGAGGGCACGGAAAGGAGGCGTAGTGCCCGGTTGGCGCGCAAACAACGGTTGCGCCCAGAGGATCCAAGGGAAAAGGGGAGGGACTCTCCCTAGTCCTTAAGTTCAGGGTCTGCCAGTGATTCCCTTTCAAACGGGGACCACCTATTCCAACTTAGGGCATAGGTACTCTGCTGCTCATATCTAGTTGCTAACGGTAGAGTTGTTAAGTTGTAAAAGAGGAATAAAGCTTTGAAAGGAATCCCTTTGTCTGTGTCTGGACTTGGCTACTGGATTAGACTGAGAGAGGCCTCCAAGGAGCCCTTGACACATGGGTGGGCAAATAAGAAGGGCCAATCTTTCTGATCTTAAATTGCAGGCAGTCTGATATGGGTGAAAGCGGCCTTGTAACTTGGTCCCAAACCATTTAAGGCCTTAAAGGTCAAAACCAGCACTTTAAATCAGGCATTGGGAACACACCAGTAACTAGTGCAGCTGGTACAGTATAGGCATGTGATTGAATCGAAGATCAAGCCACCACTTATTAAGCAGCAGCAAATCAATCTCTTTAGATCCCTCCAATGACCCAGATAAACAACAACATTTTCACCTGGAACTCAAAGTTTATTTCCTAGTCCACTGGAATGAGTGTGTTGGGAGAAAGCTCCACAATGCACCACCACCAAGATGGCTCTGTTCCTGGTAGCCTCCCCCCCACACACACACACACAACCTGGGCCTCTCTGATGAAGATCATAACAGTCTTCTGGTGAGTTGCACTCAATGGATCTAGCATAAGAGTCCCATTAACACCTTTTGTGTGGCTGTAGCAGACTTCCTCATACTAAGACTGTGTCACAAAAGGAGCATTTCATTACTTCACAGGTTATATGGAAGGAGACCATTCACCCCCTCACCTTCAGTCCTACTGATCTTTTGCCCACAGGTAGGGATGATGGAAATTTTCTTTTGGTCCCCATTTTTAAGCTAACCAATCTAATTTGCACTTCCTGGACTAATATGGGGATTGGAACATGGATAGTTATCTTTTGGACTGGACACTTCTCCAAATTATGTAATGCAGTTCTTGGCTCAAAAATGTGTACAAATGTGCATATTTGTACATGTGTACCTTTGGGGGAAATACACACAAAAATACATATTTTAGGGGGTAATGCATCCAATTTAAATAAAATTTTGGTGCCATTTTAATTCACAGAAAATGGCTCAAAATAGATGTATAATTGAACACATGCAGAGCTGAAAAGAACCAGAAATAGACTGATTTGTCCACTCATGCTTTTATTACCTGGAAAGTTCTTAAAGTGATCACATTGCCTTTGAGCATAATCAGTTCTGAAGTTCTCCTGTACAAGTCTATTGAAAGTGAATGGAATCTGGACAAAAGCACAGCTCCCATTCACTTCAGTGAGAACTTGCACAGGAGAAGAACTTCCCTTTGCACTCCTATGGAAGACATACAAAATATTTCAGGCTGTCACACCAAGTTTGAGTTGTCACATCTGGTTGCATCAGTCACATCACTTTGTATTATATCTCTAAGCAAACCTCAGCATGACTGATTCTAGTAGACAAGACATTTTGCTAAAGAGGCAAGCTTAGATGTTGAATAGTCCTTAAAAAAAGAAAAGAAATAAAAGGCAGGAGGGACGTTTCATTGCTCCCAAAATCTCTGAGATAAAATGGATTCATTTTCAGGGTGAATGTTTAATATTTTCACGCAAACTGCGTTTCTGATCTTGAATTTTGCTCTAGCAAATCTCCACCTTACTTTACTAAGAGTTCTCTGCTTGCTATGGATGTTGGGCATTTATATATCCATATAAAAGATAAAGGCAACAATGCTAAATACATCTACTTGGAAGTAAAGTCCATTAAAATAAACAGAACCTACTTCTGAGTTAGGTATAGGCTTGGGGTTGTAGTTACAGGGAGGCCTATCCTCATCTCCTCCACTCAGCCCCATGGATATTCCTGACCCCTGCATATATATATATATATATATATATACACCATATTTTCCAGCATATAAGACGACTGGGCATATAAGATGACCCCCAACTTTTCCAGTTAAAATATCACGGCAAGCGATGTACCTTACTGGCGATTGGCTGGTTGTTGTATACAAAGCCTGCTTGGATTGGTCAGCTCTCCCTGCCTGCCCAGCCCTCCCTGTCTCCAAGACTATCAGAGCGGTAGTGCAAACACGCCTCTTTTTTCCATACCCCGGGCGTCCCGGATGCCTGCAGCTTGCTCCGCCCTTCACTTACACCTTCCCGGTGAGGCGCCCCCTCACCTCGTCATCGGGACCGCGTTAAGTCACTTCTTTCCACGAATCCTGGTGAGTGGATTTTCTTCTACCATACTTGTACAGCGCCACCCTTGCTGCTTTCATACGGTTACCGCATACGGCGGGGATGCGGCCACGGCCGTTTTTGAGCTCCCCCCACCATATGTGGTGACCGCAGATTCTCCAGTCCAGCTCGGAAGTTTCAGCACCCGCCCTATAAGACGACACCTGGCGTATAAGATGACCCCCGACTTTTGAGAAGATTTTCCTGGGTTAAAAAGTCGTCTTATACGCCGGAAAATACGGTATATAATTTTCTAAGCTGAAAATTAAATGTAAGTCTTCAGTCATATAACTTTGGAAGTTAGAAGGTAAAACATGCAGGCAGAATTCCACCCAATCATTCACAATGCAGTCAATTTGTTCCTAGTCTGCCTTCCAGTTAGGAGTGCACGAAAGCCACTTACCTGGTCTCGCAGCTTGCTTCGCGGTGGGGGGGAGGCGCTTCGCTGCTCCCCCCGAAGTTCAGGCCAGGGGGGGAGGCTTCCTGCTTCGCCCGGCCAAAATTCAGGCCGGGGAGGAGGTGCCTCGCCTCTCCCGGCTGTGAAATAAAAAGTAAAAAAAAAACACGCCCGTGATAGGCTACGTGATGATTAACGTAGCCTATCACGGCTAGATTTGCAAAGCCAGCCGTGATAGGCTACGTAAATCGTCACGTAGCCTATCACGGGTGACTTTAAAAAAAAAATGCGTATGGCTAATGGCGGCCCCCATAGGGAGCCGCCATTCCCGTTCCTTATTTGGTCGCTGTAGTCTACGTAAAGATTTACATAGACTATGGCTAAAATAAGGGCAACGCAAATAGCATTGCCCTTATTTTCGCTGTAGTCTACGTAATCTTTACGTAGACTACAGCGACCAAATAAGGAACGTGAATGGCGGCTCCCTATGGGGGCCGCCATTAGCCGTACGCGTTTTTCTTTTTAAGTCACCCGTGATAGGCTACGTGACGATTTACGTAGCCTATCACGGCTGACTTTGCAAATCTAGCCGTGATAGGCTACATTAATCGTCACGTAGCCTATCATGGGGGCGTTTTTGTTTTTTTTTTACTTTTATTGGAATGGCGGCAGTGGCAGCCGGTCAAAAGACCGGCTGCCGCCTCTGCCCCTGTCGAAGACCTGAGGAACCGCCGCCGGGAGCCGCCGCCGGGAGGGACATTCGGGAAAGGTAAGTCCCATCCCGGGGGATGCGGGGTGTGTGGAGAATTTCTCCCTGAAACTACTTCGAGGGCCGAACACGTTGGCACTCGGCCCCCTGAAGTTTCGGGGAGAAATTCTCCCCCATCCCTACTTCCAGTGTCTGGCTTGAAGTTCCTCACTTGTAACAGAAGTCAGATTCTACTCTCTTTTTCGTAGGCCTAAATCACAACATGTTTAAACTTTATCGAAGATTAAACAAAACTGCACTGAATAAAAAAATGAGTAAAACACAAGGGTAGTCTGAGGGTGGAGTCTTTCGCTCCAACCCAATATATTTTGTTGTTGTTGTTGTTGTTGTTGTTCAGTCGTTCAGTCGTGTCCGACTCTTCGTGACCCCATGGATCATAGTACACCAGGCCCTCCTGTCCTGCGCTCTCTCCCAGCGTGTGCTCAAGTTCATATTCATTGCATCGGTGATGCTATCTAGCCATCTCATCCTCTGCCGTCCCCTTCTCCTTTTGCCTTCAGTCTTTCCCAGCATCAGGGTCTTTTCCAGAGAGTTTTCTCTTTGCATTAGGTGGCCAAAATATTTGAGCTTCAGCTTCAGTATCTGTCCTTCCAATAACCCAATATATTAGAAACATAAAATTAACCCATCACTACATGGCCGCTGAGTGCAAAGGCACTGGGATAACTGATAAGCACTGTTCTTTTTACATTTTATCTGTAATTAATATTTAATGCAGTCTGTATGGCATTGCCACCCATTTGTCCTAAAAATCCCACTTCTTACCCAGTAGCATATAAGGACTTCCCTATTGACCCCATTTTGTAGGTCTCCCAGGATTTGATTTTCAGAGGTGGTATGCCTCTGAATCTAGAACCTCCATGTTTAGAATCAGTATACCACTAAATATGAATTGCTGGACAACAGTGGTGGGAGAGAGCTATTGCCTTCATCTCAGCAGCATCTGGCTGGCCACCATATAAAGTAGGCTGCTGGAGTGGCCCTGAGCCTGATTGGCCCTGAGTGGCCCTGAGCCTGAGTGGCCCTGAGCTCTTCTTATCTTTTAATGTGTACTATTGCAAGAAGCATTGCAACATCCACCCTTAAATATTTCAGTAGTTTCTAAGGTCATCTTCAAACTCAGCTTCTCTGGCAGTGCTTTTCCATTCAAAATTGTTATTTAATTTGTGGGGTTTTAAATTAAAAATATTTATAAGGCACTTTTCTGCCCACTAGGGCCCTCAAAGTCACACACACACACACACACACACACACACATCCCAATACAATAAAAATACAACAGAATGAATTCAGAAACAAAGATTCTTGACAGGCCAAAACAATATTAACATCCATCAACATTTTTAGATGGTTTTTACTGCCTGTCTAAAACTCAGTAGAGATAGAACCAGCCTGACCTCCCTTGGGAGAGTGTTCTACAGTTGGAAACCTGCTGCTACAGAAAAAAAAAAAAAGGCTTCTCTTATATACCCTCCAACCTAGTTTCTCTTTGTGGTGAGACATACAGCAGGCCTGTGATAAAGATCACAAATTATGGACAAGGCTCATATGGGGGCCACAGACTCTCAGACATCCCGGCCCCAAGCTGTTTAGGGGTTTATAGGTCAAAGACAGCACTTTTGAACCTACATACATTAGAATCTTAACATTTGTGAAGCCCAGATAGGATGATATGGTTTTCTTTTAATCTGACATATGGTATTCCACTCAGTCTGGAGAAAGCTGTTAAAATAAGCCTACAAGTGAAAAGAGAAGCTTTATCTGTTGAGTTCTGCCTCCTTGGGCATGAATGAGATTATATTATAATCTTATATATATTATATTATATATAATATATATATATATATATATATAATTATATAAATTAGATTATATATATTATAATCTAATTTAATTTCTCACATATTTAAATGTGTCATATAGCATTTCAGCAAATCCCAAAAGTCAAGGGCCTAACAAACTAACTTTAAAAAGAATAGAAAAAGTGTGGTCAACACAATCTGGGCAGCAATTTGGTAAGTGTCATGAACTGAATGACACCTACTAAGATTGACACCTTCCAAGCTATTGGCTGGATGAAAGAATCATGTGTACTGGTCATTAAGTTAGATCATCAGTGGCACATCTTTTCTTTTCCTTGCAATAATCAACCCCCTTCCAACACAGGCTTAACCTGTTGAAATCTTTACATTTAAGCATGCCAGCATACTTATATGAATAGTTACTGGGAAGTTACTCCCTCTGTGTTAAAATCATAACTGTTTAGAATTGCAGCCTACATCTGTCCTGGCCAGGGACTGAGGTCATTGATAGAATTTATTAATGCATAACTGTGAAGACATGCCCTGTATATAACTGTTGCTGAAGCTTTGGGTATGTTGAGGGGAATAGCATCTGCACTAGTCTCTGATTAAGAAACAATTTTGTGCTCTACCAGGGAAGATAAAGAGAAGGAAATAAAGCAGGAAACTCAGGCATGAGAGCAGATCTGACATGTATATGCCTATGAAGTGTAGCCATAATTTCTAGAATAACTTTCATAGGTGTGTGTCCTGTGGCAATGCCTCTAAAAACCTCAATTTCTAGTGTGATGCTGAGCTGTTTCTCAGCATCTATTTCCTGTTGCAGGCATTCTCTGGTCAGGTGGTTGGGTTTCTGGGCTGGGCTTCTTGAATGATATATGTATTTCTAAGCTCTTAGATGTATTTCGTCTAGTAGAGCTGGCCAAAGCCATTCTTCTTTGGAGTCTTTGCAGTTTTATCTAGCAGTTGGTAATTGGTATCTTGTGCTTACGTGATTTGCATTTGATTTAAAAGTTAATTGGGCAGTCACTCTGTTCCTCCCTTGGTCAGGTTGAATTGGCCAAGGCCAAGGGCCAATTCCCATACAGGGGGAATTGGGGCTTCTGTAAATGGGGTGTCTGGAACTTATGCAGCCTCTCTGAATAAATTCTAGTTGCTCAGTGAGAACCTTACATGGGATAATTGATTGTACTGAGTTATTGTAGGTTAGTAAGTTCTGTTTTTGTGCCTTCTTTGTTTTCCTTCTTGTTTTTTATTGTATGTTTGTAATAAACTATGTTTATTAGGACCTTAATTAGGAGCTTGGGATGTGATTGCAGACCATACTCAAGGAAGGAGGTTGCCTTTTTCTTTCCCCCATGTGACCTATACACTATCAAAGGAGATAAGGAGGGAGGGCAAGGATTGGTTAGAGGAGAAAGTGAAAGGTGGAGGGGGAGAGACTTGGCTGGTCATCCATTTCCTCCCTAGGGGCATAATAAACCCAAATTAATCACAGTTATTGCATCATCTCCCAGGGGGTACCATTTTGCAGCTATACAGCATAGCTGCTAAACATCCCCCTGTAGTCCTGTAATGAGTACATAATTGGGCTCCAGTGTACAGTTTAAGAAATTTGTTTTCCTTGCAGTGTTTATTATCAATATTTTCGATGTGTCAGTTTTGCACTGTTTTATGGTGTTAAAATTGCAACCCTAAAGCAATATTTCCTATGCACTTCTCTTTTGCAGTTACTATTTCCCAGGTGTGTGCAGATTTGGAAAGAACTATCTGACTAGGTGCAAATTGTATGAACACAGCAGGGATTGTTGTTGTTGTTTTTAAATAGCACTCTTAAAAATCGTTACACTAGATAGATAGGAGAAGGAGAAAAGAAATTGGGAACTTGGTTGCTTCTTGCTCCATTTTGCAGAAGTGAAAAGGAAAGACTTTGTTACAGAATTTGCCAATATTTCCTTAAAGAAACTTGACACTAGAAAATATTTAACTATGAGTAATGTAAAAAGACAGAATACAAAAGGTTGTGCAAAAACTGCTTACAGTAAAGGCTTTGTATTTTATTTTTGAAAACACTGACATGGATGGATCTAGGCATGTGATTAAAATTTATTAAAATTTATGTGTGAAACCAACAAAAGAAATTCCGTCAGACATTCAGTTTGCTTGGTTCTATGTAACAGATTGCTATGGGAAAACGCATTCAGTGACTAGTTCAATGTGTGGTCCCATTAATCACTGCTTTTAGAATTATTATCTAGCCTTGTGTAGTCTTAAAGTTGCATAAACATATAGCTGTTTCTTTCACAACTGCTGCACCATGTGATCTGTAATCAAGTCCCACCCCTCTCTTACTTTGGTACCACCCAAAGGTTCTTCAAACAGAAAATACGGGAGGTGCCTACATGTTTAGGGCAGGGAGAGACATTTAATGCAACACTCCAAGGACTGGGTCATTTCATAGTATAAGTGGGGAATCACATATTTATTAGTATAAATGGGACAATTAACCTATATTATAGAGGTGAGCAACCCATGACCTGCTGGCTGCATAGGCCATAATTCCCCCAGATGTTCATGTCACTGCTACTTCTGAAGAAAGCAAAGGTGCTGAATGCCCTGGGGCTTGGCAAGCAGCCGGGAGCCACCCACGCTCCTTGTGAGCCATGGAGGCTGCTGCACACCAGCCGCTGATTCCTCTCCTCCTTGCAAGCTCTCCAGGTCTCCTTACTTGCAGGGAGTTCCCTTTACTGCACACCAACTGCTCATCACCCTTTCCTCCTTGCAAGGAGGAGAAGGGCAAGCAGTTGTTGCATGGTGACAGGGACTCTGGTGGCTGCCAGCTCTGAAGCTCGACGGGTCTCCTTCCTTGCAAGGAGTCCCTGTTGCTTGCAAGGAGGAGAGGGGCAAGCGGTTGGTGCTCAGCGACAGGGACTCCAGCAGCTGCTGGCTCTGAAGTCCTCATTGTCCTTTCAAGGAAGGAAACTGCAAGGGCTTCAGAGCCAGAGAGGCAGGAGTCTCTGTCTCTGTGTGGCACTCATCATCCTCTCCTCCTTGCAAGGAGGAGGAAGAGTATGAGCTGCCATCCTGCCCAAAATGGCAGCAGCCTGCAAAAAGGGTGGATGGCCCCATGACCTCGTCAGCCACTCTCCAAGCTGCCGAAAAGCTTGCTTGGTGCTGCAAGGAGGGGCAGATGGCAGCTAGACGAGCAGCCCATGAAACTGGATGCAGGAGAGTCCATCCATCCCTAGTGCACACACAAGTGAACCACAGAATATGGTGGCTAGAGCAGCATTATGTAAAGAAGTGTCATCCTTATGTAGACAGACAAGGCTTGCAGTGTGGTCACTCCACCCCTCCTGAAGGAGCTGAATTGACATTGTTAAAGGGCTTCCATCTTATTTTGTATCCTGAGACTACAAGTCTGGGGAGATGGAGTTTCTGCTGGCGACTCATTCTTTGAGCCAGAGGACTATGACAGGGCTGTGTCCTCTGGCCAGGAGGGTTCTGAATAAAGGCAATGACTGTCCTCCCCGCTAAGGAAGGTGCCTGTCCTTCAGAATCCTCTGCTGCACACTGGAAGGTCCAAGCGGTGGAGGTCATAACTTCTATAATCTTTTGGACCCAACTGAGAATCCTTTCCTTATTAGATGTAACAAGCTGAGACAGGTTATGGATGAGCATAGAAGTTGTCAGTCCAACTCGTCCAAATGACTTGTCTGCATCCCTGTGCTTCAGCACCTGAAAGTCACCCAATAAACTGTACCAGTCAGTGCTCTGGGCTTCAGTTAATGGAACTGCACTAACAGTTGAGTCCAAGCCATGCCAAATACGGGCAATTTTATCTTGAAAGTGTATTGCGAATTTATCACAGCAATTTGTCAAAAGGTGTGACCAATTCCCTTTAGATCATAATAACCCTTCACAATAATTCCCTTTGCTACTCAAAACAGCTCTGCTGAATGACACTGTGAAAATATAATGGAGGTGGAAAAGAACCTCTCCGTTGCCACCCCCATAGCATAGGCTCAGTAATGAGCACTAACTCATCATTGATCAGATACAGCATGAATCTTACTCCATTTGTGTTCCAGCCTTCATCCCAGTTGCTTAATTGCCCTCAACTCCAAGGTGAACCAAGGAGCTATATTGGCTCTGCTAAGGGAGAGGGCACTTTGGCATGTTTATCTCAACCATGTAGGTCAACTCCAGGTCTCATAGACTGGCCAGGGCTTCATTAGGAGCATCAGATATAATAACCAGAAAGCCCCCCAGAATCCTCTGGAAGATATTCATAGTCTTTGGTGAGGAGTGTCAGCCTTTGGGAAGTCCAACTATTGACCTGATTCACATGATTATAGGGATGTACGAAAGTCACTTACCTTTTCGTGGATTGATTCACAGTGGGAAGGAGGTGCTCCGTCCCTCTCCCCGGAATCCTCGATGGGGGGGAGGCGATCCGATCCTCCACCTCAGAATCCTGCCTGGCCGGCTTCGCTCCGCAGTGGCTCCACAGAGCAGCCGGCCAGGGCCGTCCGCAGCCGGAATTCCGGCTGCAGACTGGCTGGTGCAGACGCAAATGGCAGCCACCGTAGCAGCCACCATTTGCATCCAGACAGGCTGCTGTGATAGGCTACGTAAGTATTTACATAGCCTATCACGGCAGGCAAACAAAAAAATAGTGTACGCAAATGGCGGTGGCTACGGCGGCCGCTATTTGCGTTCCCTATTTTTTGCCATTTTAGCCTACGTATATATTTACGTAGGCTATTATGGCAAAAAAAGGGGAACGCAAATAGCGTAGTGGGCGCTATTTGCGTTCCTTTCCCCCCCACCATTTTAGCCTACGTAAATATTTGCGTAAGCTAATACGGCAAAAAAAAAGGAACGCAAATAGCGCCCACTATGCTATTTGCGTTCCCCTTTTTATCGCTGTAATAGCCTATGTAAATATTTACGTAGACTAAAATGGTGAAAAATAGGGAACGCAAATGGCGGCCGCCATAGCTGCTGCCATTTGCATATGCTGTTTGTTTGTTTGTTTTGCTTGCCATGATAGGCTATGTAAATACTTACATAGCCTATCACAGCAAACAGCAGATGCAAATGGCGGCTGCGGCAGCCGGTCAAAAGACCAGCCACTAGGGATGTCAGAGAATTTCTCCACGAATCTCTGGGAAGCCGAATGCCAATGCATTCGGCCCCCCGAAATTGGTGGAGAAACGGTCCACCCCCCCACCCCCACCCCGGGATGGGACTTACCTTGGTCGAAAGTCCCTGGCGGTGGCGGCTCCCGGCGACAGTTCGGCAGCGGCGGCCGGTCTTCCGACCACTTGCCGCCACCGCCATTTCCAAGTAAAACAACAACAACAACAACAAACATGATAGGCTACATAAAGATTTACGTAGCCTATCACAGCTAGATTTTCAAAAAACACCGTGATAGGCTACGTAAATTTTTACGTAGCCTACCACGGCTGACTTTGGGAAAAAAAAAAAGCATGTACGCTATTTGCGTTGCCCTTATTTTTGCCGTAGTCTACGTAAATGTCTACGTAGACTACACATGCCCAAATAAGGAACGCAAATGATGGCACCCATGGGTGCCGCCGTTTGAGTACGCGCTTTTTTTCCCCCCAAAGTCAGCCGTGATAGGCTACGTAAAGATTTACGTAGCCTATCACGGGGTTTTTTGAAAATCTAGCCGTGATAGGTTACGTAAATCTTTACGTAGCCTATCACGTTTGTTGTTTTGTTTTGTTTTTTACTTGGAAATGGCGGTGGCGGCAGCCGGTCGGAAGACCGGCCACTGCCGCCGCCGCCGAACCGCCACCGGGAGCCGCCGCCAGGGGTGAGGGGGGCGACCGTTTCTCCACCAATTTCGGGGGGCTGAATGTGTTGGCATTCGGCCTCCCGGAGAGTCATGGAGAAATTCTCCGACATCCCTAGCGGCTGGTCTTTTGACCGGCTGCCACAGCCGCCATTTGCATCTGCTGATTGCTGTGATAGGCTACGTAAGTATTTACATAGCCTATCATGGCAAGCAAAAAAAACAAACAAACAGCATATGCAAATGGCAGCGGCTATGGCAGCCGTCATTTGCATTCCCTATTTTTCACCGTTTTAGCCTACATAAATCTTTACATAGGCTATTATAGCGATAAAAAGGGGAACGCAAATAGCGTAGTGGGCGCTATTTGCGTTCCTTTATTTTTCGCCGTATTAGCTGATGTAAATATTTACGTGGGCTAAAATGGAGGGAAAAATTGGAACGCAAATAGCAGCCACTACGCTATTTGCATTCCCCTTTTTTTGCCGTAATAGCCTACGTAAATATATACGTAGGCTAAAACGGTGAAAAATAGGGAACGCAAATGGCAGCCGCCATAGCCACTGCCATTTGCGTACACTATTTTTTTTTTGCCTGCCGTGATAGGCTATGTAAATACTTACGTAGCCTATCACAGGAGCCTGTCTGGATGCAAATGCTGGCTGCTATGGCAGCTGCCATTTGCGTCCGCACCAGCCAGTCCGCAGCCGGAACTCCGGCTGCGGACAGCCCTGGCCGGCTGCTCCGTGGAGCCGCTGTGGAGCAAAGCCAGCCAGGCAGGATTCTGAGGGGTAGGATCGGATCGCCTCCCCCCCCATCGAGGATTCCGGGGAGAGGGACGGAGCACCTCCTTCCCACTGTGAATCAATCCGCGAAAAGGTAAGTGACTTTTGTAACTCTTTACGTAGCCTATCATGGCTAAAGGAGGGACGCAAATGGAAGCCACTACGACGGCCGTCATTTGCAGCCGCAGCAGCCCAGCAGTGGCCAGAACCGCCGCTTCATCCGCCGCCACCACCACATCCGCTGCCACCACTGCATCCACCACCAGGTAGGTCTGTCCCAGGGGGATTCCGCAGGGTGGCGTGGGGGGGAGGCCTTTCCTCCACAGACTCAGGGGGTGGAGTGGATTCTAAAGAATCTGGCCTCACTGGAATCCGTGGTGGAATTCTCTGACATCCCTTCCAGCAACTCTTTCCATCTTGCAGTGCTGTTTTTGTTTTTATGCAGAAGCTGTCAGAGGCACAACCAATCAAGGGTGCTGAACCTGTGGCCTTTCAGATGTTGTTGATCTACAACTTCCAGAATCTCTGACCATTGGCTATCATGGGTAGGGGTCATGAGAAGGGATGGAAAAAACGGGATGGGTTGCCAAGATTCTCCAAACAGTACCTTGAAGTGCAGATCATGTCACTCCCATTTTCAATTGTGAACTGGTTTTCTATCCATTTGCATGGGGAATATGCACTTTTCAATATGCATTTTTTGGAAGTGTGCAGCTGAATGTGCACTTTCCTCCCATAGACTAAAGCATGAAAATGCATATTTCTGAAAAAATTCACATTTTTTAAAGTGCACAGTTTTTGAACATGAACGCAAATACAGGAACAAGCAAGCTTTTCCTGAAAAGAAAAGAAAAAGTGCTCGTGTTTGTGTTCATGTTTGGAGGTACAAATGGGGCAAATTTGAGACAAAAACAAATCAAAACAGAATTCTTGTACATCCCTACTCAAAAGAGCAGGAGTCCAACAATATCTGGATGGTCACAAGTTCCCTACCCTGATTTAGAGTGTATTAAAAATGTCAATATTTTGCCTTTTGGTGGACAGCATCAGAAACAGGGACAGTCCCTGGAATATCCAGACTGTTGATCTATATGGATATTACAGGACAATTAAGCCATGGATTGTTAGAAATTCACAAAAAGTAGAGATGAAAGAAATGTATGCAACAGAATGATCACATTCTTATAGGGATGTACGAAAATCACTTACCTGGTCCCGCAGCTTGCTTCGCGGTGGGGGGAGGAGCTTCGGTTCTCCCCCAGAAGTTCAGGCTGGGGGGGGAGGCGCCCCGCCTCGCCTGGCCGAAATTCAGGCCGGGGAGAAGCGCCCCGTCTCCCCGGCCGCAAAATAAAAAAGTGAATTTAAAAAACACACACACACACCCGTGATAGGCTACGTAACGATTTACGTAGCCTATCACGGCTAGATTTCCAAAGTCAGCCGTGATAGGCTACGTAAATCATTACGTAGCCTATCACGGGTGACTTTGAAAAAAAAAAAGTGCATACACAAATGGCGGCGCCCATGGGCGCCTCCATTTGCGTTCCTTATTTGGGCCCGGGTAGTTTACGTAAAGATTTATGCAGACTACGGTGAAAATAAGGGCAATGCTATTTGCATTGGCATTCGGCCTCCCCGAGATTTCTGGAGATATTCTCCGCCATCCCTACATTCTTAGGGCAAAATCCTAGTGTCAAGATTCCCTTAGCCCCCACTTCACTTCAATGTCCAAACATACACAGATGAGAGGCTTCAGTCTACAGCTTTTAATCCATTACCTCACAGGGTCATACAGATGCAAATTCTCAGAGAAACTCTCCATCTACAATGGAATGCCTTCAGGGAATCCACATGGAATTTACGAGAGTTGCCCGCCATTTGAAGAGGGAGGCGGTCTGACTAGCCTTAACTTAAGGGGGGAGGTTCCTCTCTTCTTGTGAGGCCTTTAAGTGCAGCTTCTCATGCAAGGCCAAACATGTAGACCGTCTGGGTTCCAGCACTTCCTTCTCTCTCTTTGCTCTGAGCCTGGCATCTATTAGGTCTAGGGATGTACGAAAGTGCCCTTACCTGGCTCTGCCGGGTTCCGCTGGGGGGGGGGAGGCGCTCCATCCCTCCCCCAGGAATCCTCGACGGCAAAAAATAAGGAACGCAAATGGTGGCGGCCGTAGCCTCCGCCATTTGCGTACGTGTTTTTTTTTACCCAGAGCCCTCTGCGGCCAGAAATCCAGCTGCGGACGGCCCTGGCCTAGGCCTGGCCAGCTGCTCTGCGGAGCTGCCATGGAGCACAGCCGGCCGTCGAGGATTCTGGGGGGGAGGACAAAATGCCTCCCCCCCACCATGAACAGAATCCGCGGAAAGGTAAGTGACTTTCATACATTCCTACTTACAAGTAGCCAGAGCAGATCCCCTAGGTGTCAGGGGTGTTTCTGAGTAGGGTGTGGGATAGCAGTTCAGATTCTGAAGCAGAACCATCAGACATGGGAGAGGTGTTTTACCAGGTTAGTCTAGATATGAGTTAGACCTTCTTCTCAGGGTAGAAATGGCTAAGATTGAGGGGCCCTCCTCACCCACCCACGTGAGAGGCATCGAACAGGAGGTGGACCTAATTAGGGATGGCAGAGAATTCCACCATGGATCTCAGTGAGGCCGAATGCCTGTGCATTCGGCCCCCTGAAATCTGTGGCAGAACGGCCTGCCCCCCGCGGATCCTCCCTGGGACAAGACTTACCTGGGCCGGATCTTCCGGGCGGCAGCGGCTGCAGCGGCGGCTTCGGCAGCGGCGGCGGCTGGTCTTCCGACTGGCTGCCGCCACTGCCATTTGCAGTCTTGTCGCCTTATTTTGTGTTTTTTTTACAAGACATGATAGGCTACGTAAAGACTTACGTAGCCTATCACGTCTGGCTTTAAAAAAAAACACACATACGCAAATGGCGGTGACTACGGCCACCGCCATTTGCGTTCCTTATTTTTGGCCGTCTTAGTCTACGTAAATATTTACGTAGACTAAGACGGTGGAAATAAAGGGAATGCAAACAGCGTAGTGGACGCTATTTGCATTCCCCCTTATTTTAATATGCTATTTGCATTCCCCCTTATAAGACAGCCAAAAATAAGGAACGCAAATGGTGGCGGCCGTAGCCGCCGCCATTTGCATACGTGTTTTTTTTTAAGCCAGATGTGATAGACTACGTAAGGCTTTACGTAGCCTATCATGGCTGACTACATGGACGCAAACGGCGGTGGCTACGGTAGGGATGTACGAAAGTCACTTACCTTTCACAGATTATGTTGATGGTGGGGGGAAGGCATTCTGTCCCTCCCCCTGAAATCCTCGACAGGGGGTGAGGCGCTCTGTTCCTCCCCCCTGGAATCCTCCGTGGCCGGCTGTGCTCCATGGCAGCTCTGCAGAGCAGCCAGCCAGGCCCAGCCAGGCCAGAGCTGTCCACAGCTGGATTTCTGGCCGTGGAGGGCTCTGGGGAAAAAACAAAACAAAATTGCATATGCAAATGGCGGCGGCTACGGCTGCCGCCATTTGCGTTCCTTATTTTTGCCGTCTTAATCTACGTCAATATTTACGTAGACTAAGACAGCGAAAATAAGGGGAATGCAAATAGCGTAGTGGATGCTATTTGTGTTCCTCTTATTTTTGACATCTTAGTCTACGTAAATATTGACGTAGACTAAGACGGACCAAAATAAGGAACGCCAATGGCGGTGCCCATTTGTGTATTTTTTTTTTTTTTACCCAGTCGTTTTAGGCTACGTAGAAACTTAAGTAGCCTATCACGTCAGGGTAAAAAAAAAAAAAAACTGCAAATGGCGGCGGTGGCAGCCGGTCGGAAGATCCGCCCCAGGTAAGTCTCGGGGATCCGAGGGGTGGCGGGGGGGTGGCAGGCCGTTCCACCACAGATTTTGGGGGGGCAAATGCACTGGCATTTGGCTTCAACGAGCTTCGTGGCGGAATTCTCTACCATCCCTAGGCTACGGCCACTGCCATTTGCATCCCTGCTAGCCAGCGGCCGGATGTCCAGCTGCTGGCGGAGCCGGCCAGCCAGGATTCCGGGGGGGGGGCGATCCGCTACATAAACTTTTACGTAGGCTAAAATGGCGAATGAAAAAGGGACGCAAATAGCGCCCACTACGCTATTTGCGTTACCCTTTATTTTCGCCGTAATAGTCTACTTAAATATTTACGTAGACTAAGTCGGCAAAAAATAAGGAACGCAAATGGCAGCAGCCATAGCCGCCGCCATTTCCGTACACTTTTTTTTTTTTTAACCGGGATAACGGTAAAGACTTATGTAGCCTATCATGTCTCTGTAAAAAACAAACAAACAAACAAACCTCCAGATTGTAAATGGCAGCGGCGGCAGCCAGTCGGAAGACCAGCCACTGAAGCCGCCGCTGCCGCCGGAGCTGCCGCCGCCCAGAACATCCGCCCCAGGTAAGTCTCATCTTGGTGGGGATCCGCGGGGGGGTGAGGGGGTGGCAGGCCTTTCCACCACAGATTTCGGGGGGCCGAATGCCAGTGCATTCGGCCTCACCTAGATCCGTGGTGGAATTCTATGACATTCCTACTTGTAAGCCTCCAAACTTGGAGACTTATGAGTATCCAATGCAGAGTGGGAGGCCCACTCTGCATTTTAGCTAGACAGACATTTTCACCTGTGTAGGGGGGGCTTCTGCCCTGAAAGGTGGCTGAGACATATTTTAAATAATAACAGCAAGAAATAAATAGTGGAGGCTTTTTTTGGGGGGGGGAGGCTGGGGATAGCTTGGATCCCTGTGCCCCTTGTCTCCTCCCCTCCCTGCCCATCGGAATACCCCTTTCACTCCTCTACGAGCTCGCATTTGCAAGCTCATATAAGCAGCCAGTTCTCTCTGTACCACTTCTCTCTGTACTGGCTGCGAGGGGGTAGGGAGCTTGGACTCCTGGGCCTGAGGTGGGAGCGCAGTCTCTGGCATCAGATCCAGGTATCTGAAATATTGTATTGGCTGCCAGATGCTGTCTAGGGACCATAAGATTGTTCCCTTCATCATTTATGTGCTTACTTACTTACTTACTTTGTTGTTGTTGTTTATTCGCCCAGTCACTTCCGACGCTTCGTGACTTCATGGACTAGCCCATGCCAGAGCTTCCTGTCAGCCATCGCCACCCCCAGCTCCCCCAAGGTTGAGTCCGTCACCTCCAGAATATCATCCATCCATCTTGCCCTTGGTCAGCCCCTCTTCCTTTTGCCTTCCACTTTCCCTAGCATCAGCATCTTCTCCAGGGTATCCTGTCTTCTCATGATGTGGCCAAAGTACTTCAGTTTTGCCTTTAATATCATTCCCTCAAGTGAGCAGTCTGGCTTTATTTCCTGGAGGATGGACTGGTTTGATCTTCTTTCAGTCCAAGGCACTCTCAGAATTTTCCTCCAACACCACAGTTCAAAAACATCTATCTTCCTTCACTCAGCCTTCCTTATGGTCCAGCTCTCACAGCCATAGGTTACTAATCTGCCCAATAATCAATTCTGGGTTGATTACAAACAGTTAAAAGTCTAAAATGTCATAAAACAGTTAAAAATAATAAAATACAATACAAATATGTAAAAGAATGCAATACAATACAAATGATATAGCAAGGTAACACAGTTTTCTTCATGTAGTATGGAAGTGTGTGTGTGTGTGTGTGTGAGTGAGTGTGTGTGTGTGTGTGTGTGTGAGAGAGAGAGGGAGAGAGAGAGAGAGAGAGATGCAGACGTATCAGCTGCACTTGATAAATAGAAAGATGCTGATATTAAAAACAAACACAAAGATGTTAAAATAACCATTTTGCCCAAGACACTTGACATTCAGTATACAATTTTTGAAAATGATAAAATCATAATTGTAAAAAAGGACCTGCGGGATTGCCAATCAGATCCTCGCTCTTCAGTGCACCCTGGCACATAGATCTTACTGTCCCCCTGCAGAAGAAAGAATGAATGCAAAGAATAGAGCAATTTCCTTGCAGTAAATTGGAAAGCCTGCCAACCTGCTAAGTGATCTCCCATCAATCAGTGTTAAATTCTCCTTAGCTGCAGCAAATTCAAGGGCTAACTGTTACTGAGAGATTTCACAGAGTGACTAATGGCATATGACAAACACTTTGAATCTGCATAGACCAGCATCAAGTATCACAACAACAGCAACAATAATTTAAAAGAAATGTGTATAGTAAGATATAATAATCTTAGACACAGTTTGCACACAAAAGGTGCGCTATTTGCATTGCCCTTATTTTCGCCGTAGTCTACGTAAATCTTTATGTAGACTACAGGGACCAAATAAGGAACGCGAATGGCGGCTCCCTATGGGAGCCGCCATTAGTGTACGGGCTTTTTTTTTTTTTTAAAGTCACCCTTGATAGGCTACGTGACGATTAACGTAGCCTATCATGGCTGACTTTGCAGATCTAGCCGTGATAGGCTACATAAATCGTTATGTAGCCTATCACGGGGCTTTTTTTTTTTTTTTACTTTTCTTTTGAAGTTCGCGTCCGGGGAGACAGAGCGCTTCTTCCCGGCCTGAATTTCAGCCGGGCGAGGCGGGAAGCCTCCCCCCCCTTGCATGAACTTCGGGGGGAGAAGCGAAGCGCCTCCCCCCCACCGCGAAAAAAGCTGCGGGACAAGGTAAGTCCCTTTCGTACATCCCTACTAACAATCCATGAAACAGATGGAGCAGATTTAACAAAATCTGTACATCCCTAGTTATTAGGTCTTTTCTGAATTGCTTTAGTTGCAGTTCCATTCTATTTCTAACACTCAGCAGTCTTCCTTTTTGTGTGCCCTTTGGTGTTTTTGATAGTTCCTTCACCATGTTTGAGCTTTCTTGGCTCTCAGAGCCATCCAGAAAATGCAAAGGTTTTTGGTGTGAAAAGTAGGAGCAAATATTTCTTTCTTGGCATGATCATTTTCACCCCTGAATTTCCTTCTCCTCCCACTCTGTTTAGTTCCTAAAATCAGTGGCTTAAGTGGCTGTTAATCACTTTTAAAGGCCCCAAGGGTTAGAGAGCTGACAAATTAGACCACCATTTTGCAGCACACAATCCACGCTCCCTCACCCAAGCTCTAATTCTTAATTACAAAGTTCTTATAATGACCAGCTGGAACATAAACAAGGAGAAGAGGAGCCAAAAGTTGCTGGTGTCTCAGCAGAGCCAATGGAGTGGCCTGCTTCCCTCCTCCTTTGTCTCAGCCTGATGGAATGGCTGCTGCCAGGGAACAGTTGATGGGGGGAGGAATTTGATGGAGCTGGCTTCTCAGCAGACCTAACGGTAATTCTCTTTCTCATCTCAGCCTGATTATAGAGCTGGAAGGTACTCTGGAGGCCTTCTAGTCCAACTCCCTGCTCAGTACAAAGTTTGCTATGCAGGATGCAACTACAGCCAGTTGGTTGATGTCCTTCTTAAAATGTGGTACCCAGAATGGTCCTCCAGATACAGACTCACCAGTGCATAGGGATGTACGAAAGTCACTTACCTGGTCCCGCAGCTTGCTTCGCGGTGGGGGGGAGGTGCTTCGCTTCTCCCCCTGAAGTTCAGGCTGGGGGGGGAGGCTTCCCACCTCGCCCAGCCGAAATTCAGGCCGGCGAGAAGCGCCCCGTCTCCCCGGCCGCGAACTTCAAAAGTAAAAAAAAAAAAAGCCCCGTGATAGGCTACGTAATGATAAACGTAGCCTAGCACAGCTAGATCTGCAAAGTCAGCCATGATAGGCTACATTAATCATCACGTAGCCTATCACGGGTGACTTAAAAAAAAAAAGCGCGTACGCAAATGGCGGCCCCCATAGGGAGCTGCCATTCACGTTCCTTATTTGGTCGCTGTAGTCTACGTAAAGATTTACGTAGACTACGGCGAAAATAAGGGCAACGCAAATAGCGTTGCCCTTATTTTCGCCATAGTCTACGTAATCTTTACGTAGACTACAGCGACCAAATTAGGAACGCGAATGGCGGCTCCCTATGGGGGCCGCCATTAGCCGTACGCGCTTTTTTCTTTTTTTTTTTAAGTCACCCATGATAGGCTACGTGACGATTTACGTAGCCTATCACGGCTGACTTCGCAAATCTAGCCGTGATAGGCTACGTTAATTGTCACGTAGCCTATCACGGGGGCATTTTTTTTTTTTTTTACTTTTCTTGGAATGGCGGCGGCAGCAGCCGGTCGAAAGACCGGCTGCTGCCCCCGCCCTTGTTGAAGCCCTGCCGAACCGCCGCTGCGACCCGCCACCGGGAGCAACATTCGGGAAAGGTAAGTCCCATCCGGGGGGGGCGGGGGCCGGGGGGCGGAGAATTTCTCCCCGAAACTACTTCGGGGGGCCGAATATGTTGGCACTCGGCCCCCCGAAGTTTCGGCGAGAAATTCTCTGACACCCCTACCAGTGCATAATGGAGCAGAACTATCCCTTCCCATGGTCTGAACAAGTTGTTTTGTGTTGTTTTTTTAAGCTACTCCATCACACTGCTGGCTCACTATATTTGCTTGTCCTCCACCTAGATCCTTTTCACATGTTCTGCTGCCAAGCCATGTCTCCCCATCCTATACTTGTGTCTTTGGCAGGGGCAGGGTGACCTAAATTGAAGCTGTTATCTCTGTCGAATGTCATCTTGTTTGATTGGGCCCAGTGTTCCAGGCTGCCAAAATAATTTTTAGTCTTTATACTATCTTCTAGGGTGGTATCTATCCCTTTCACCTTTGTGTCATCTGCAGGTTTGATAATCACCCCCTCAATGGTCTCATCCAAGTCATTTATAAAAATGTTAAGCAGCACAAGGCCTAGGACAAAGCCCCATGATACTCCACTCAAGGCCTTCCTCCCATTTGATTCAGAGCCATCAATGAGTCCTCACTGCATACATTGACTCAACCAGCCATGGATCCATGTAAGAGTATTAGTGCCAACCTCACATTTTACCTTCTTGTCAACAAGAAAATACATTACATTACATTCATACTTTCACCTTATAATAAGACACTTACACAGTCCAAAGGCATTTCTACACCAACCTAAAATCCTGCATTTAAAACAGGGCTTTCTGCTTCCATTGTAAATGCAGGATCATCACTGACTCCCTTTACACATGTTTCCTCCCCCCACCCTTCTCCCTTATCTGAGTCTTCCATTATCTTTCATTGATCTCGCTCCTCTTCTTGCCGCTTTAAGTCTTTTCACGGAGGAAACTGAAGTGGAACACAATGGGGTAATTTGATAGCTCATTATCTGCAATCTATTTAAAAATGGAACAAAGGGCATTTAGTGCAGGAAGGTCACGGCAGGGTCACGGCATCATGTAAAGAGCCTGCAAACTTCTGTGAAGACGCAAACTCAATCTCAGGATAAAAGCTCCATGTGATGAAGCCCCATGTCAACCTGAAGTCAAGGTGTTCAGTGTAGTTTAGAGGGCACAAATGCACCTGTGCAATAGGGAAAATATCAAGCAGAAATCAAATCTGGAGTAGCAAACAATAGATAAAAGAGTCCAGAAGCAGGAACATAGTCATGGTTAGGCAGATGGTCAGATTCCAAAAGAGAAATTCATGGGTGGAGAGACAAATGAGTGTATATGGCTCCACTTTGATTGCTTGCTCAGACTAAGGAAGTAAGCCTGAAGCAATGATATATACAAGGCCAGCATGGCCCCTCTTGCTTCACCGATCAACTGATTCAGCTGAAATGACGTAGTTCTCTAGTCATTTTCTCAGTAGCACTATGCTATAACATGAGCTATAGCATGGCCCCCTCTCACCATTTTCTCAGCACCACAGCAAAAGCCTACTGTCTCTGCTGGATGCCACCCTTTTGGCATCGGGAGTAATGGCCCTGGGTCTGCTGCCAGAGTCCTCAGTTCATGTCCTCTTATGCCTTACAAAATCGTAATGCAACAGCAGCAAAAAAAGAACAGCAAAACAACACAGCAGTATAAAATACTTAATAATAATAATAATAATACTCAATAGTAATACTGCTTAATGTTACTTAATATTAATAATACTTAATAAGAATCCTCAAGTGTTGTATTATGATACTTATGATATAATAATAATACTTAATAACATCATCATCATCAAGAACAGCAAAACACACCAGTATAACATACTTAAGCCCTATCATCTTTAAATGCTCTTGGAACATTTTAACTTGTTTCATGAGGGATAGGACTAGGGGTGAACGAAAGTCACTTACCTTTTCTCGCAGCTTTTTCGCGGTGGGGGGGAGCGCTTCGCTGCTCCCCCCGTGAAGTTCAGGCCGGGGGGGGAGGCTTCCCGCCTCGCCCGGCCGAAATTCAGGCCGGGGGGGGAGGCTTCCCGCCTCGCCCAGCCGAAATTCAGGCCGGGGAGGAGGCTTCCCGCCTCGCCCGGCCGCGAACACGAAAGTAACAAACAAACAAAAAAGTCCCCTGATAGGCTATGTGACGATTCACGTAGCCTATCACGGCTAGATCTGGAAAGTCAGCCATGATAGGCTACGTGAATCGTCACGTAGCCTATCACGGGTGACTTTAAAAAAAAAAAAAGCGCGTACGCGAATGGCGGCCCCCATAGGGAGCCGCCATTCGCGTTCCTTATTTAGTTGCTGTAGTCTACGTCAATGTTTACGTAGACTACGGCGAAAATAAGGGCAACGCAAATAGCGTTGCCCTTATTTTCGCCGTAGTCTATGTAAACATTGACGTAGACTACAGCGACCAAATAAGGAACGCGAATGGTGGCTCCCTATGGGGGCCGCCATTATCCGTACACACTTTTTTCTTTTTTTTTTAAAGTCACCCGTGATAGGCTACGTGACGATTCACGTAGCCTATCACGGCTGACTTTGCAAATCTAGCCATGATAGGCTACGTGAATCGTCACGTAGCCTATCAGGGGACGTGTTTTTTTTTTTTTCTTTCATTGCAATGGCGGGGGCGGCAGCCGGTCGAAAGACCGGCTGCCGCTCCCGCCCCGCTCGAACACCGGACGAACCGCCAGCCGGACCCGCCGCTGGGAGGGACATTCAGGGAAGGTAAGTCCCGTCCCGGGGGGGGGGGCGGGGGGCAGAGGGGTGCGGAGGATTTCTCCCCGAAACTTGTTCGGGGGGCCGAACACGTTGGCGCTTGGCCCCCCGAAGTTTCGGGGAGAAATTCTCCGCCATCCCTAGATAGGACAGAAGGTGCCAGACAGATCTCCCTTAGGAGAAGCACTTCTCTTCCTCCCCTGTCCATATCATCCCACAAAGTTTCTGTCATTCCCACAGTGGCAGCCTGACCCTCAAACTGAATATCGTCATGGCTAGGGATGGCGGAGAATTTCTCCCCGAAACTTCGGGGGGCCGAGCGCCAACGTGTTTGGCCCCCCGAACAAGTTTCGGGGAGAAATCCTCCGCCCCCCCGCCCCCCGCCCCCCCCGGGATGGGACTTACCTTCCTGGAATGTCCCTCCTGGCGGTGGGTCCGGCTGGCGGTTCGTCCGGTGTTCAAGCGGGGCGGGAGTGGCAGCCGGTCTTTCGACCGGCTGCCGCCCCCACCATTGCAATGAAAGAAAAAAAAAAAAAGGTCCCCTGATAGGCTATGTGACGATTCACGTAGCCTATCACGGCAAGATTTGCAAAGTCAGCCGTGATAGGCTACGTGAATCGTCACGTAGCCTATCACGGGTGACTTTAAAAAAAAAAAAAAAGCGCGTACGCGAATGGCGGCCCCCATAGGGAGCCGCCATTCCTGTTCCTTATTTGGTCGCTGTAGTCTACGTAAAGATTTACGTAGACTACGGCGAAAATAAGGGCAACGCTGTTTGCGTTGCCCTTATTTTCGCCGTAGTCTACGTAAACATTGACGTAGACTACAGCAACTAAATAAGGAACGCGAATGGCGGCTCCCTATGGGGGCCGCCATTCGCGTACGCGCTTTTTTTTTTTTTTAAAGTCACCCGTGATAGGCTACGTGACGATTCACGTAGCCTATCATGGCTGACTTTCCAGATCTAGCCGTGATAGGCTACGTGAATCGTCACGTAGCCTATCAGGGGACTTTTTTTTTTTTTTTGTTACTTTCGTGTTCGCGGCCGGGCGAGGCGGGAAGCCTCCTCCCCGGCCTGAATTTCGGCCGGGCGAGGCGGGAAGCCTCCCCCCCCGGCCTGAATTTTGTCCGGGTGAGGCGGGAAGCCTCCCCCCCCGGCCTGAACTTCGTGGGGGGAGCAGCGAAGCGCTCCCCCCCACCGCGATAAAGCTGCGAGAAAAGGTAAGTGACTTTCGTTCACCCCTAGTCATGGCACCCTTGGCCACTATTTTCTCCGTAATTTGCACAGTGCATGGGACCCTTTTCTTCCCGGTTTTGAATTATAATAGTGTGTTATAATATATTGTTACACTTTTGGTTTCTTTCCTGCAGGGACTCAGAAAAAGGTGAGAGACCAAGGAAGTCTCTAACACTGCGAATGCATTGACCCTGACTGGCCTCTCTCTTTCTCAGAAGATAAACATACTGGAAAACTCACAGACCAACAAAACAACAACAACAACAATGAACAGTAACAAATGTGCAGCAAATATTGTGGAATATTTCAAAGCAATCCAAGAAAATATATCTCCTATCATTTTCTGTTATTCTGAAAAACGGGCTACTTACAGTGATCATTCAGGCTTCCTATGTTTCTGGTGAGGTGAAGGTCAAGCTGAACTCATTTGCAGCCAACTGTTTGTTATTTAAAAGTCCTTGTTCAGTGCAACAGGATCTCCTCTTCAAGCAGCAGGTGCCTTCGTTTCCAATCTGGAGACGACCAAAGCTCCCTTGTCTTCTCAGCCATCAACAATGCCTTTGATATGCAAAGTGGAAGCTGTTTATTAATAACTGGTAAAAAAATGT
This sequence comes from Heloderma suspectum, assembly GCF_057233095.1. Classification (NCBI taxonomy): domain Eukaryota; kingdom Metazoa; phylum Chordata; class Lepidosauria; order Squamata; family Helodermatidae; genus Heloderma; species Heloderma suspectum. Next base: position 32,610,027 of record NC_139465.1, read on the forward strand.
CCTTCACTTTCACACAGAGATAGGGGGTTATTAGACAAATAAAGGAAGTTTTCATACAAATAAACCACCGGACAAATATAAATAAGGATTGTATATTTTCCTATATTCAACCAGGTTCAAATAAAACATTTCTGAGACAGCAGGTGCATTTAAAAAGAATACCTTAGTTCACTTGTTCACTGTAAGGCACTTGCATCTAATGATGGAGCAAACTCCCCATGTCAGGCTCAGAAGTAGGCTTCAAAAAATCGAATGATTTCCTCAAAGCTCCATGCTTGTTCCAAGCCAAATTCTAAGCCAAATCACCCCGTGGGTACCTTTGACATGTGTCTGCGTCATGCAGGTTTATTTTTGATCACTGTCTCTGGAGCATGACCCATGCTTACCCTGGAAAGTGCTACTCTTATCTGTCCCCTTGGACAGCAGTCCCCAAACTTGTTGCTTGGGGAGATCTGACCCTACTGATCCTTGACAGTTTCACACATGGAGATTTGGGTTGAAATCCCTGCTCAGCCATGGTGGCCATGGAACTCTCCACATGCCCTTGGGCAATCTTAATCATAGTGTAGATACAATAATTCCTTGAGCTCCTTGAACAAAGGGACAGATATGGATAGGATAGAAACTCAAAGAACTTCAGATGAGCATCAACGTGTCATATCTTGAACAGAAGCTGACAATCCTTAACCACCTTCTTGCCAGGCAGACTTTAAGCATTCAGAACTATTCTGTTCATAATAGTAATAGAAGTATTTAAGAGCTAAATTTACCCATGCATTCTGCCTCATAAACTTGTTCTGGATTCGTTTATCTAATCTTTCATCCTAACTCAAATAGCCAGTGCTTAAATAGGATAAAGAAGCATTATATACATTAAAGATGGGTAGCAATAAAAACAAGGCAGCTCAGTAAACCACAGCTTTCCAAATGTCTTCGTCATTGAGTACTGCAACTAATGCGATAAAAGGGGGCTATAACTTCTGCTGGATCCAAGTCCAAAGGAAGAAAAGCACAGAATCTCTTGATTTTTAATTCAGCAAGGGCACATACAGTCAGTGTATGCATTGTATTCATATGTCTGATACTTTGTCAGAGACAGAATAAATGGCTATACTTAAAAACCATAGCTCCATTAGCAGAATTATCCTAATGGCTTTTGCGATTCGGCTTTTACACAGCTTTAGTTACAGACCCAACTTAACAAACAACAAGTAAGAACAATTACTGCTATACACACACTGCCTGATTTACTTTAATTCAGGGGTGAGTAACCTGGTCAGCATCCATTGGTCAAGTCAGGAGCTGGTCAGCAAAAGCTAGAGTGGCTCAATCTGCATGTTTGAATTGCATGAAATTAATGTAACTTGGACACCATTGCTGAACAGGGTGACTTGCAGTTGTGACATATGAAAACATCAGAGGAACACTAATTTTTGCACCTTTAAAAATGAGAATGGGTAGTGGGAAGGGAAGGGGAGAAGTTTTACATAAGACTTTAAACTAGACCTGAAATGCTTTTCAAGTTTGCAATCCCATGTAAACTGGATGAACATGCACATCTATAGCTGTGCTGAATATTTACCTCTCTTTTTTTAAATTGAAAATGGAGATTTCAGCAGGGTAGAAATGTCTCCCCAAGCTATTTAAATTGTATGTATACTCAGTATATATATATTCTGTTAAGAACCATGGTTTTCTCTGGCTGTTGCTACTTCTTTGATGCTTCCCAACCTGACCCCACTGCTGCTGCTTCCTCTTCATGAATCAGTCATTTAGATGATTTCATGCAATCACATATCAAATAGTGAATGGGTCGATATCATAATGATCTCATGCTGCCACGAGAGGTCAGTAAATAAAATCACAGCCGATCAGACTTGGTTGTATGATGGCCTCACTAAAGGCAAAGAGGGTCAATTGGAAGTTAGGGCAACTGATGAATAAGGACACTTTGGGGGGGGACAAAGAGTGAATATGTTGAATATATGTTGAATATGTTAACCAAAAGTGTTTAGTTGTTTCAGCTCAACCCTATTCAATGCACCTATTTTTAAGGAGCGCTTTATCATTTATTAGCAATATTCATAATGTGATCAGTGGAAACATGGAAAGGAAATCCACAACCTGCAGTGTTTTCTGTCACTGTTTCTATAACCTTCTACCCAAATCCTATAAATATGAATTATCTATGGTATATATTACACTGGCTGCCAATTTGTTTCTGAGCAAAATATAAAGTGCTGGTTCTTGCCTTTAAAACCTTACATGGCCTAGGTCCAAGGTACCTTAGGGAGCGCCTTCTCCCCTATGTCCCAGTCCGCAGCTAAGGTCCCCTGAGGGCTCCCTGCTGCAGCTACCTACTGTGAGACTGGCAGCCACACACAAGAGGTTTTTAAGCAGGCATTAAAGATGCTGTTATTCTGGCAGACCTTCTTCCCTTTTGAGAACTCTTGTTCCTTTTGCTGACTTTTGCATACTGTTTTTAAGCTGCGTTGCTTTAAGTTGTGTTTTTTTGTTGGCTTTTTTATTAAATTGTTTTTAGTAGAAAGTTGCTTTTCATTATATGTTGTTTGTATATAATGTCCATATGTTTTTATGTAAATGGTTTTTAAACTTTGTATATTCTATTTTAATGTTTTAACTTTAGTAAACTGCCCAAAGAGCGGGGATGTTGGAGAAATCCTCCATGGACCCCAGTGAGGTCAGAGTCTATTGAACCCGGCCCGCCGAAATTTGTGGAGGATCGGATCTCCTACCTCCGCCTCCTCGTGAAGTCCTCGCTGGCCAGATCCTGCCTGCCGCCTGCTCCGAAGCCCCAGCGATACAGCCATTGCCGTATCGCTAGCTGGACTGATGTAATATGGATGCAAATGGCGTCCGCTACGCCATTTGTGTCCCTGCTCTTTGACATGACAGGCTACATAAAGATTTATGTAGCCTGTCATTTTGCGTGAAAAAAGCAGGGATGCAAATGGCATATTTGTGTCCCTTTTCCTTTGTGTGAGAGGCTACGTAAAGATTTACATAGCCTATCACTTCAAAGAGCAGGGATGCAAATGGCATCCACTATGCCAGATGCCATTTGTGTCCGTAGTATGTCAGTCCACCCAGCGATACGGCAATGGCAGCCATATCACTGGGGCTTCAGAGCCAGCCGGCGGCTCCGCGGAATCGCTACGGAGCAGAGCCGGCCAGCCAGGATTCTGGGGGGGAGGGATGGATCGCCTCCTGCCCCCCCAGCGGACACCACAAAATGGAACGGGGTGAGTATTTCGTACACCCCTACCAAAGAGCTTCGGCTATGGGGCAGTATAGAAATATATAATAATAATAATCTATAGTGATCTAACACTGGAGCCACCATGGAAAGTAGCACCCTGAACATTGCTCAGCTTTGCCTTTAGTCAGTTGCCTGTTGCTGTCTAACTACATGGCCATTGAAAAATATAATTACCATGATGTTTGAAGGTTCAGAGTGGTCAGGCTGGGATGCTGCATGAGGCACAGAGAATCTTTCTTATTCCTGATCCCCAGTCCATCCCTTTTGGCCATATACTAGTCTCCTGTGTTGGTAGAATGATGTAAAAAAGATAAAAACATAAGAGCATCCATTCTGGATCAGACCAAGGGTCCATCTAGTCCAGCACTCTGTTCACACGGTGGCCAACCAGCTGTCAACCAGGAAACCACAAACAGATGTAGCATCATTTACAGAAGTGCTCATTTTTTTAAGAAGCTCACTGTACATTTCCCCAGTAGTTTTATCATTGGTAAGGCTTCCAAATAGTTGGTTATTTACTGGCAGATGCAAATGAAGACATTATCAGATGATGAGTGGCTTTATCAGATCAGCTCTGCATTAGCTGTGGCAAAAAGCCACCAATGTATTTTGGATGCTTGTGCAAATGACTGTCGATTGGATCATTAATTTCCTGCCACAGTTTTATTAATGACAATGTTCTCATGTTTGCGCTGCTGTGGCTGCTGCGGCTGCTTCTCCTCCTCTTCCTCCTCCTCTTCCTCCTCCTCGTAGTATTTGCAATGTAGAATCTGCTTATTTGTGCTGCTTTATTAATTATGAACAATACAAAATAAACTCTATGTCCATATGCAATTCTGGAGCCTGTGTCCTCAGGATAGAAAGGGCAATTAATTTCTCCATCAGGCCTTGGCAGGCACAAGGCTTGAGGGGCACTGAGAACCCTCTGAACCTCCTCCCTGTCCCCCAGCCTGACCCTGGCTGCAGGCTCGCCCAACTGGCTGCAAAAGGAATTGCTGTGGCAGCTGACTGGGTAAGCCTACACCGTGGCATGGCACTTTAGCTTAAAAAAAACTAAAAATCACCTTAACACTTTGAGTAGCAGTATCTGAACTAATCAGGTACTATATTTAGGGGACATGGCCAATGAGGGCACATGTTGTATCTGCCTAGCATAGAGTGGTTAGATGAGAAGTCTTCCCGGGGGGGGGGGGGAAGGAAAGGAAATAAGAAGTGCATGTATTAGTAAATGTTCGAGAAAAATAACCACGTCTAGAAGACTATCTCACCAACAATTCAGTTTATGATTACAGCAGTGCTGAGAGCTTTGTGCATAAATGAAGGTTTACAGATCTTTCTGTTGTAAAGGTACACAGGTTTCAAAAATCAACTCATTTTAGGGTGAAGAATGAGAACCCCATACACACACGATGGGGCGGGGGGAGTAGTGTACAACAGCCAAACAGGAAAGCAACAAGGAGCCTCTGGATCCTAGGTTCTAGTACTTTGGAAGAGGGAGAAAAAAAAATATCACTATCCACCTTTCTCCATACCATGCATAATTCTGTACACCTCTATCATATCTCCCCTTACTCACCTTTTTTCTAAGCTAAACAGTCCCAGCTGTTGTAACTTTTCATGGTAGGAGAGTTGCTCCAGCCCTTTGATCATTTCAGTTGCATTGTGAGTACTTGGTTTTAATGCAGTTAAATTAAATGCAGTTCCATGCACAAGGCAGTTTCTCTTGTATTTTCAGTTAAATATGTATACATATATTTAAATAGAAGGAGAGGTTGGCATAAAGCGGGACAACAACAAAACGACAAGGAGGCTCCGGATCCACTGTGGATGCCGTCAGTCTTAAGGTACAAATATGAGAAAGATAGGAAGACTAACTACAGAGTATTCAAAATATATTTAAGCTAAATGTTTTGGTTTCCACCCTTAGCAGTAGCTGTCCTGTTTACAGTGCAGCTATTGATGAAGGTGGAAGCTGAAACGTTTCGTTTAAAAATATTTTTGAATACTCTGTTGTTAGTCTTTCTGTCTTTCGTGTGTGTGTGTGTGTGTGAGAGAGAGAGAGAGAGAGAGAGAATCTTAGTTTTAATCAATTGCATTGTCCATAATTCGAGTGCATTTTACTTGTACAGTTGCAAGCTAGAAACACACAGAAAATAGTAATTAAAAGGTGACATTTAACTGGGGAAAACTAATCGAAACAGTGGAACCCTGACCTTTGTTTCAGGGACGTTTGGTGAGGTTTGAGAGTCTAATAAGACCTGTGGAGACCTGCGGGTCACTCTGCAATTTGTGATGATAACAGAGGTGAGCAATGGGCAGTAAAATAAATAAATAAATGAACAACGATTAAAGGGAAATTGAGGAAGGGATCATGTGGGGTCTTCAGAGGCCAAGGTTCCAGAATCTACCTGTGTTTCAGAAGGCCAGCTTAAGCAAGATAAAAAACACAGCTATTTATTCCCCTCAGTGAAGAATCTAACAATTGTGCAAGTATCGTTTCACTCTGTCATGTATTTGACCTGATAAGTTCACATTCAAGCTGGTATCTTACATTTGGGACAAACCATTTTCCATTACATATTTTCTGAGATGATGACATTCTGACCTTTCAGTCTTCCTTTTGCTTGGCTTTATTCTTCACATGTTCTGTGGAAATATAGGGATCATGAAGTTTTTTATGGTTTCTGTTAGCAAGGGGAGTAGCTCCTAACTGCTAACTAGATTAGTAAACCACTAGGGTGGTCACTTAGACATCACATCACCAAAGAGAAGAAACGGATCACCCAAAAAGAGGGCAGTGATCTGCATAACATTGGAATATAATTCATATGTTGAGATGCAAATTTGGAAATAATTATTTTTATTTAAATAGAAATACAATGCATCTTACCTTAGTGTGGAAGACTGTGACCAGGTGACCTGTGTGCCTTCTTTATCTTTACCTTGACTTGGAACAGACAGCCCATCAAATGGAGCAACTTTCTCCAACCAGGTACCCTCCAGGTGTTTTGGACATCAACTCCCATCAATCCCTGACATGGCCAATGGTCAGAAATCCTGGGACTTGTAGCCCAAAACATCTGGAAGGCAGAAGGTCTGGGAAGGCTGAAATAGAGGATACCTTCAAATAGAGAAAGTTACTGGAGGTAGTACAAACTTTTGTCCTGAAACTTTCCTTTTGCCCCCACTGAACTTCAAACGCCAAATCAAACACAGACAAGAGGCTTCCATCTACGGCTTTTAATCCATTACTTCAATGGGTCATACAGATGCAAATTCTCAGTGACTCTCAGTCTACAAAGGAAATACCTTCAGGGGGTTCAAGAGATAGCTACAAAAGTTGCCCGCCATTTGAAGAAAGGTGGGCTCACTATCCTAACTTAAGGGGTGGGGGGAGGTCTCCCTCTCTCTCGTGAGGCATCTAAGCACAGCTGTTCATGCCAGGCCAATTGAGCAGACCATCTAAATTCTGCCCCGGCCATCTCTCTCTTGGCTCTGCGTCTGAGTCTGGCGTCTAAGAATTCAGGCTCTACCAACCCCCCCTCTCCCTGTTCGCTATCTCTCATGGGGGGGAGGGTGAAGAGGGGCCCTCTTCATCTAGCTGGATCTTCATCTAGCAGACTCCTGAGGAGTCTGCCTAGCCATGTCTAGAAAGCCTGGGAAACTACCTCCCCCATGTCTTGCGGTTATTCTTCAGAATCTGAACTACTCTGCCACTCTCTGTGCTCAGAGGCAACCCTGACAGTGAATTTTGGAAATCTCTTATTTAACTTAAACTGAAACAAAATTCTCAGCCTCTCCTAAGTAGGACACATGGACATCCTATAAACCACTTCCTCTTTAGAACACAAGAAATTGCTCTATACCAGGGCAGGTTATTTGTCTGTCTAGTTTTGTACTGACTACTCTGAATAGCAGCAGGAACACAGCAGCCCTCCAACATCTCAGCAAAGAGAATCCCCCCTTAGTATCTGATTTTACTTTTGAATTGTAGATGCCATGGATTGAAACTGAGACCTTTTGCATACAAGGCATGTGCTCTACCACTGAGCTATGCACCATCCCTATTGAGAGCATGATGGTGGTACAATGGCTCATGTGATGAAGCTATTCACAACCCCTTTTTCTTTTCTTTTTTAACACAGCCCTCTGCCATCAGTCACCTAACGGTGAGGAGGAATGGATGTGTGAAATGGATTCAGTTATGGCTTAAAAGTAATGATGTGTGAAACCCACCTGAAAAATATCACTAGTCGTAAAGAACTTATTTCTGCTTCCACTGAAATTCTTTGGCTATTTCACACAAACAGAAATCTCCACACTTGCCTTTCAAATCATATCAGGTAAAACTCGGTTGTGACTGTGGACTGTGGAATGTGCCACGGCAGCCCTCATCTCTAATTAATTTCTATAAGCTTATCAAAACTCTTTCTTGCTTCCCTCATGTTTCACTGAACTATCAAGTTCATCCCAAACTATTGGTTTCAGTTCAATTCTGTGGCAACTCTACTATAAGTAGTCATGGAAGAACCGCTGAATTCTGACAAAACACCCAGTCTAGGCATACGTGTATTCAATCAGTCATTTATGTAAAAAAATAAAAAAAAATAAAAGAACTGGGTGCAAAAGATCATTTCAGGAAATAACCGTCAGTTGCCAGGTATCTGTCATTCATAATTCATCTCAAATATTTTCAAAACCCAGACCCAATTTAATCAGCCTCATAGCAAGCTGCATCTTTTTTTCTTTCTTTTTTAATGCTTCCCAAAGTAGGATTTCTCACCTGGGCACTATTTAAGGTCAGCAGAAACCTCTGATGTTTAGAGAGGTTTACATCTCCCAGATCACTTTGTTAATTGAATATTCTGTTTGGTATTCAGGGATAAATAATGGTTGGCCCCAAGCCGTTAAATGCTGAGCTTGTGGTGTGTAAGAGGGGGGAAAGAATGCCATGTTACAGGTATTTACAATATCAAGTTTTGTTTGGTAATCAAAAATGTGGACTAAGCAAGGATCGCCCTCAAGAGATACTCAGCAGCGCACCTGTAATTATAATATAATGAATGATAACAGTTTGTGGTGCAAAAAGAATTGGTGATGTGAGGAAATCTGATGTTGCTGATGCAGGATTGCAAAGTTTAAAATGAGTGCTTTCTTATTTCATGAGGGTGGGGTTGGCAAATCAACCACGACAACCTCAGTTGACTTTAGAGAAGAGAATTCAATCCACTGATAAAAGCAACAATAGTTCAAAGGTTGAATTGCAGGCATCATCAACACCCAACATCTGGAATACATAGGATCTAGTGAAAGGATTCCAGCAATCATGGCAGATGACAATACCTGATACTAAAAGCCTAGGCTCTAGCCCAAGTATGGCCAGTGGCCACTGCCTTTGGTGACACCAATATGCTAGTGCTAATAACACAACTCTTCCACTGGTGTTGCAGAGAGATGGGGAAAGCTCTCCCATCTACTTTCCCTGAAATCCTGTGGGCCATCAAAGAACATAGATTCTGTGTTTCTTTTGCTAACAAAGGAAGGCATAGGACATTTTTTTTACCTCTTTGTCAGGGTTCCCGTTATGACCTGGGCCCCCTGAGCAACTCCTTAAGGATCTCTTGCCTCCTTAAGAGTCCCAGTTTCCTTCTTTTAAACTTCCCCTTCCCAATCATGTGGGGTTTAGGCTGTAGACATGGGGTGAATGGCACTTCAGACACTTGGGTTTTAGCCACAACAGTTTACTAATAAATTAAAGCAAACAAATTACAACTAAAGGTATTTACAGAATAGAGCAAAGTGATGCAAAAGGCTTTAAGAGAAAGTAAAGGTTGCAAAAACATGAGTTCCTCCACCCTAGCTACACTTCAGACTTCTCCAGGCTGCTTCTTCATGCTCTGGTCTTCCTCTCCCTGGTCTTCCTCTGGAGAAATGAAACCTAACTCAGGAAAATGAAACTTAACCAGGGTAATGAAACTTCTCTTCTCAAGGTTACCTCCTCCCAACAAAACTGCCCAGTCCTCTAGGCCTGATTTTTTTTCCCTTACTTCTGTAGGCCTCAAACCTTCACACTCTTTTTTCTTTTTTGCACAGTTCCAGCAAGATAGCCATGCCCTCTTCTAAGGTACTATGAACTGTAAGGTGTTCAACCAGGACAAGTAACTCTTTTCTGCCCCCATTCCTCCCCCTGACACTCAACATAGTGTGGATCTGGGAGGCCACTAAACATCCTCAGACCTCATTCAGCTGGTGGGGTGGATGGGGGAGAGGTTTCCTCCTTTTCATCTCTTTGTACTTCTTGTTTCTCTGTAGCCCCCTTTTCGCTCTAATTCTGTTGGCACAGGGGGTGAGAGTTCGCTGTTGGAGGGATGTAGATAGTACTTGTATAAAAATGCATCTTAGCTGAGATGCATACTATAAATTCAGCTTCTAGAACTGCCTACACTTGTGAATGGCAGAAAGTAAGATATGGAGGGGAGGAATTAGCCCACCCTCCTCAGGCTAAATGGGATACTATGGTCCTCACATTTCTTAGGTCTTTATGTGGTAGTTTGCTAGATGTATTAACCCTGCTTCCATCTCCTTCTTTTCAAGGAGAATAGTGGTAAAATTGCCCTGTCGAGAAGACAATGTTTCTTAAAATAGAGAGTCTTTTCATAGCAAATCAAAAGTAGAGCACAACTGAAAAGGGGTAGTCTTTCTAGCCATACATGATAGTGTCCCCTACAGCTTGCTTTCAATTAAATGAAACCAGCTTTTGACTTGCAACAAATCCCAGAGGTAATAATTTGGGAAGATGGCTTTATACAGAAACACATCTTTATAACTTAATTCATATTCTAATGGCCTGAATAGGTATGAATACAATGTATCCCCTTAGTGATACCAGGGGAAATTATGAAGAGAGACAAGAACAGGCTATGGCTGATCCACTTTAGCCAGTCCTGTAGTTCTGTTCAGGGACAAGTTCATAATTATCCCCACTCACCAGGATAGGAGAAGATTATGCCATAATGGTCCATTCCATAGCAGTTCAAGAACAAAACCACATGAGAAAGAGTGTGTGATTGTGTGTGAATGGGGAAGATAGAAACTGTGAGATCACAAATCATGCGTTGGGAATATGTGGTTCCCCTGGTGTTGGATTGCGACTCCCACAATCACTCACTGCTTGCTAGGTCTGAAGAGAATTGCAGTCCACCAACATATGGTTGGCCACACATTCCCTGCCTCTGCCTAAAATTATTTGAATTATTTGGTCACATGTGGCAAGTAAGAATGAGTAAGGGCACCATAAATATCCATTTAATTCCATCTACAGCAAAATGTCAAAGGACATTTGGGGATTCCTGTTCAGGTGAAGATATCAGGTGGGGGACCCCTAGATCTCAGCAGACACTGTACTAACAGCAGTGTTCAAGTCAGCATGAAGGTGGGCAATTTTGCCTTTGAAGTGTTTTCAAACTTATCACAGTGAGCTTCTGAGCAGCGGAGCCTGGCGGTTCCGATGTCAAGGGGTGTGTGAATCTGCCCTAGTCAGAACTTTAAATTAGCTATCCAATGGGCTGAACCCAAACCCAAAACAGGTTCAGTACCTTGGATAGATTTATCCTTTAGAGTTCTGACTGGTTCTGACTGAAATAGGGATGTCCGAAACGCAAACCTGGTTCCGGTAGGGGCATCCGCCGGGGGGGGGAGGTGATCCATTCCTTCCCCCGGAATCCTCGATGGGGGGGAGGCGATCCGGTCCTCCCCCCTGGAATCCCGCCTGGCCGGCTCTGCTCCATGGCCATGCTGCGGAGCCACCGGCCAGGCCAATCCACAGCAGGGCCTCCAGGTGCCGCTGGGCTGGTGCGGACGCAAATGGCGTCCTGCATAGGGGACACCATTTACATCCCTAGGCTATGTAAATATTTATGTAGCCTATCACAGCTAAAACAGGGATGCAAATTGCGGCTGCTACACCATTTGTGCCCCTGCTCTTTGCCGTGATAGGCTATGTAAGTATTTATGTAGCCTATCATGGTAAAAGCCGGCCACACAAATGGCGGCTGCTATGCCTTTTATATGGCCGCCTTTACAGTGATAGGCTACGTAAATATTTATGTAGCCTATCACAGTAAAGGCAGCCACGCAAATGGCCACCTTTACAGTGATAGGCTACGTAAATACTTACATAGCCTATCACAGCAAAGAGCAGGGGTGCAAATGGTGTAGCTCAGATACTTACGTAGCCTATCACGGCTGCCTGCAAGCACGCAAATGGCGGCCGCTATGACGGCCACCATTTGCGGCTGCAGCAGCCTGGCAGCAGCTGGCCAGGAGACCAGCCAGAGCCACCGCTGCTGCCGCATCCACCCCAGGTAAGCTCCGTCCTGGGGGGGGATTCTGCGGGGGGGGGGCAGGAGGCCGTTCCACCACGGATTCCGCGGGGCCAGATTCTAAAGAATCTGGCCTCACTGGAGTCAGTGGCAGAATACTCTGACATCCCTAGACTGAAAGCGAGGTGGATTCAAAGCCCCGCTGACATCAGAACCACCAGCCTCCACTGCTCCTGAGGGCTACAGTATTGGATTCACTGGTGTTAGAAGTGAACTTGACTGGAGTACAGACCTTGCATGCACGTGCACGTGCACACGCACACACACACACACACACACACAGCAGCAGCAGCTGGCAGCTACAGATGCAAGCTCCTTGAAGTAGCAGAATGTTACTTTGGTAGGGCCAGACAATGGGCAAGGAGTTCATGATCCCAGGGAATGGTTTGAAGGCACATGAGGCAGCCACCTTGTTGAAGCTAAGTAGATCTGGGTCTCATAAGTTTTTGCAAGGGAGACAGACTACCCAGGAACTGCATGTAGCCACCTTGAGTTCCATTGTGGAAGAAAGGTAGGATATAAATGGAATGAATGAATGAATGAATGAATAAATAAATAAATAAATAAATAAATATGAGAGGGTGAGACTTGCTATCACATAAAAGACATCAAAGTCACATAAAATCCAGAAGCCTCGAGCTAGGCAGGATGTGCAGTTAATAATATATGCAGAGATCCACTTCCAAATTGATTTCTCCCTCACAATAGCCAGGATATATCCTTGGGGTATCAGTGAAGAAACTAAATGGAGTGGACTGAAAGGAGGTTTCAGGACCACAGCCATCATGAAACCATCCCCTGGTTGGAGTGTCCATCCAGACTTAAATGTTCTCCTTTGTCTTTGGGATGGCTTGAATAAGTATCACGCTTCAATCTTTTGTCTACAGATGGGAATAACTGTTCTCAGCACTCAAGGAGTCTTTCTTAATGCAATTGTTATGGTTTGGACATGCAAGCAAATATTTTGATCAAAATATGTTAAAGGGTTTTGTACAGCAACTCCTTCTGATTTCTCTGAATCAGTTCTTTTCTGTGGTGGAATGAGCAGATTCCATTCAGTCTCACCACAAGAAATTTGAGTGTTTGAGTCTCTTTGTATCCAGTACCCAGGTTTTAACCAAACATACCCTGGGAAGGCAAACTCCACCATGCCCTTCACTCTCCATCAAACCAAGGAGGATAGGGAAAGTGGGAAACCAAAGAGGGTATAGGATGTTGATGTTCTCTCAATCCCTAGCAAAAGCTAGCATAAGCTTTTACTGAGGTTAACAGTAGCCTGGCTGGTTCAATCCATGCCTTTGCATGAGCATTGGTCCTCCTCAAGTTTCATTTTAAAAGGACACTTTTGCTGTTACCATGTGATTTCCAATGCTTCCCAGTATCCAGTCTTCAGGAACAGGTTTCAGCCCAGGGAAAGATATTTTCTTTCTCTCTCTCTCTCACGCACGCGCGCACATACACACACACACACACACACACAATTCCCAGAGGACGTTCTACACATGCAGCCTCCAAGCCCTTCCCTATTGAATGTTTGTGATAATTAGTTCTTCCTTTTAAACTGAATTTATTCAGCGGTTCAGCCACCCTGGTGTTACAGTGCCAAGGATTGTGGATGAGACTCCTGCTTCTCCTTGTACGGGTCTCCCTTTTATTCCTCTTCAAGCCCATTGTGACCAAGACACATTCTCCTGGAGAAGCAACATGTCTTGAGCCCTTCCTGTATGAGAAATTTCTAGAAGAGAAAGCAATGGCAAGTTCACAAAGCACTAGAGAAGCAATTGGGGGAGCAACCTTATGCATGTTTGGACAGAAAAAATGTCCTACAACTCCCATCCCAATCAGATGCTGCCTTTGGGGGACACAGCCAATGAGGACACAGAAGTGGATTGGTTTGGTTCTCTGCTAGTCAAAACATTAGTGGTTTGTGGGGGTTTTAAAGATATTTGAAAATGGTGGGCCGCAATAAATCCAGGCTCACCTGGCTTCCTCTTACTAGCACCCGGGGCCAGCCAGGAGGAAGGGAAGGAGAGGAGGAAGAAGAGGAACCAGGTAAAGAGAAGGGAGGGAGAGCTGGCCGGCAGTGTGGCTATCAGTCATTGGGGGGGGCAGACCTGTGCCCCACAGTCCAGCCCTGACTTGCTATTTCCCTCTTGTTTCCTTGCAATCTCTCACCCTAACATACCCTTCCTACTGAACAGTCAGCACATGTCAGCACCGTAGTTTAGCCTCTGCAAAAAACTCAGCTAATTTCCTCACAAAATAACAGTTCTCATTAAAGGCATGAACGTTTATTATGCTTGTATTTGAATTGCAATTGCTCTAACAAGTTAATTTTCCCCAAATCAACTGGTGCATTTTAAATTCTTGGTCGTAATCAATAAGTGTGCCAAGTGGCTTCTCTCAAGTGTGTGTGTGTGTGTGTGTGTGTGAAAGAGAGAGAGGGAGGGAGGGAGAGAATAATTTTGGCTTGCCTTCTTTGTCACAGATGCTCTATTGCCAATGCTTAAATGTCTCTTTTGGTGAATGCATGTCTTGTAGAACATGCACAAGTTTGTACTTGTGTCTAGAGGAGCACATTTGATAACAGAGAAGATAAAAGCAACCCCAACCACTCAGAAAAGCTCAGGTGGATGGCTACTCGAAGACATGATGGAGGCAGCAAAGTAAACCTTCCTTGTGCCTTTACAGCCATGCAGTGGGTGTGATCATGGCTATGCACTCTCATGCATGCTCATTGCTCAATCACCTTCATGATGAATCTTACACCACTTGCGCTCCATCCATCTTCTGACCTTTTTCATTGTATGGAGCTCCTGGTAAACCAGGGAGGTGGGCTGGGGGCATCCAAACTTCCTACTGGGAGGCCCACGTTCAAATCCCATCTCAGCCACAAAGCTTACTGGGTGACTTTGGACAGTCACAATCTCTCAGCCTGACCTGACTGACATGGTTGTGTGCTGTGAGCTGAGGGGGAGACAGAGAACACTATTCTAAGCTATTTCAAGGAAGGGTAGGGAAAAATGTAGTAAGTAACTAATCTGAATTTCCCCTTTCCAACAAACAATACCACTGATTTCTTCTCCAACAGTAATTCTGAATTTAGAAGCCCCTGTTTGAGCAGAACAATTGTGGAATTTTAAGGAAAGTGCAAAAAAACCCCAACCAACCAACCATTCATTTCAATAAGAATAGCAAAATTTCTTGTAGTGTGAGTCCGCTTATCCCTTAGAGTGCAATCCTATGGCCTCTAGGCAGTGTCTAGACAGCCATAGGATTTTTTGGTTTCTGGGAACTGAGCTCAGAGCCAGCGCTCCGAGCTCAGTTCCCAGAAATCCAACTCCCTGCCCTTCACACGCCACCTCGTAGCGGCATGGTTCATATCTGGGTTCACATTTAGAAGAGCAGCGTGGAGTGGCCAAAAAGGGGGCGTTCACAGGGGCAGGGAGTGGAGGGGACCGTGGAAGTACCATTATAACACTTCCCATGTGCCACCTGGCCCCCCTCCCATGCCGTGTTCCAAAGCTTCCTGGTTAGACATGAGTAGGGATGGCGGAGAATTTCTCCATGAATCTCTGGGAGGCCGAATGCCAATGCATTTGGCCCCCCGAAATTGGCAGAGAAAAGGTCTGCCACCCCCCGCCACCCCCCCCCCCCGGAATGGGACTTACTTCTGTTGAATGTCCCTGGTGCTGGTGGCTCCCAGCGGCGGTTCGGCGGCGGTGGCCAGTCTTCCGACCGGCTGCCGCCGCCACCATTTCCCAGTAAAAAAAAAAAACACAAACAAACGTGATAGCCTGCGTAAAGATTTATGTAGCCTATCACGGCTAGATTTCCAAAAAACACTGTGATAGGCTACGTAAATCCTTACGTAGCCTATCACGGCTGACTTTTGGGGGGGAAGCGCGTACGCAAATGGCAGCGCCCATGGGCGCCACCATTTGCGTTCCTTATTTGGGCACGTGTAGTCTACGTAAACATTTACGTAGACTACGGCAAAAATAAGGGCAACGCAAATAGCCCGTAGTCTACGTAAATGTTTTCTCCATGATAGGCTACGTACGTAGCCTATGATGACTAAAGCAGGAACGCAAATGGCATAGGGGATGCCATTTGCATCCCTGCTTTAGCCGTGATAGGCTATGTAAATATTTACATAGCCTATCATGGGCTACCATAGGGACGCAAATGGTGTCCCCTACTCAGGATGCCATTTACGTCCACACCAGCCCAGCAGCGGCTGGAGGCCCCGCTGCAGGTTGGCCCGGCTGGTGGCTCCGTGGTCTGGCCGCAGAGTGGAGCCAACTGGGCAGGATTCCAGGGGGGAGGAATGGATCACCTCCCCCCCATCAAGGATTCCGGGGGGAGGAACAGATCGCCTCCCCCCACCTGCGGAACCTGGTGGAGCCAGGTACAGAGGGGGGCTACATTCCACCCACCCTGCATTGGATAGTTGGCTGCGCCCAGGTACAGGTATTTCATGGAGAAATTCTCCGCCATCCCTAAGTCTGCCCAGCAATTACACCCATGCCCTCTCTTTCTCTCACTGACATCAGAATAGTGGATGGACCAGTGTGTCAGGGTTCCCCTGTTGTCTACTGAAATGCTCCAATAGCCAAATCAACACTTAGACAAAAGGGCTGCTTTCCAAGGCTTTAATTCTATTTACCCAAATGAGGCATACAGATGCTAATTGCTAGAGACTCAGAGAACTAAAAAGGAACAGCCATCTAGGGGTTCAAAGGGAAAGTACGTCAGTTGATCTCCGTTTGGGAAAAGGGCGGCAATTCTCTGAACTTAAGGGGTGGGAGGGGAAGATCTCCTCTCCCGTAATGCTTCTGGGCGCAGCTGTTGATGTTGAGCCAATTGGGCTGAGCACCAAAGCTCGGCCCCTGCAATCTCTTGCTTGTGCCTCCGTCTGCACCTCGCATCTAAAAGTTCAGGTTGTCCTTCCCTTTCCATGCCTTGTTCACTGTCACTCCCAGGGATGTGAGAAGGGGCAGACTTCCCCTCCAGCTGCGCCTCTGAAGTCTGGGAAAGCTCCTCCCCCACGAGTTGCCTCTCTTCCTTAGAATCAGAGCTGCTTTGGGACTCTATGGGCTCAGATACAAACCTGGCACAGTGGCAGCAGGGGAGGGAAAGTGGCAGGAGACCCTGTGAACTCATGGCAGCAGGGAAGTGACACCTGCAGCATGCTGGCAGGGCTCCTGCTGACTGGATGGTTCCAGGACGCCATCTACAAGAGCCTTACTCTGGGGCAGCTGCAAGTAGAGGTCCCTCAGGACAGACAAAACAGTCACCACTTCACAGTCATCTATAGTTTTCTCCTGGACAATGCGGATTTCCAAGGAGGTGTTTTGCTGCAATGTTTTTCATTTGCTGCGGGTTTCCCTGCAGTTGCGAGCCATCTGTCCCTTCCCCAAACTGACTTCGCATTTTGCGGTGGGTGTGCTGAAGCCATGCGTAGTGCTTGCATCATTCTGTGATGCCCCTTTACTCCCCTGCCCCTTCACAGCTGCACGGTTACAGAGGCACAGAGGGGCATTTTCATCTATTTAATCACACTTCCGCACATTTTTGCAGCTTCGTATCTTTGCAATGGTTGCTCTTGGACCTAGGGATGCCAGAAAATTCCACCATGGATCTCGGGGAGGCCGAATGCCAGCGCATTCAGCCCCCCGAAATCGGTGGTGGAACGGTCTGCCCCCCCACCCCCCCAGGACGGGATTTACCTTGGGGAGATCTTCCTGGCGGCGGCAGCAGCAGTGCGGCGGCTGTGGTGGCCGGTCTTCTGACCGGCTGCCGCCACCGCCATTTCCAGTTAAAAAAACAAACAAACAAAAAAAGTGATAGGCTACGTAAAGATTTACGTAGCCTATCACGGCTAGATTTTTAAAAAACACTGTGATAGGCTACGTAAATGTTTACAGAGCCTATCACGACTGATTTAAAAGGAAAAAAATGCGCATACACAAATGGCGGCGCCCATGGGCGCCACCATTTCTGTTCCTTATTTTGGCACGTGTTAGTCTACGTAAACATTTATGTAGACTAAGACAGCGAAAATAAGGGGAACACAAATAGCATAGATGCTACGCTATTTGCGTTCCCCTTATTTTTGCCGTCTTAGTCTACGTAAATGTTTACATAGACTAAGACATGCCAAAGTAAGGAACGCAAATGGCAGCGCCCATGAGCGCCACCATTTGCGTACACGCATTTTTTTTTTTTCCATCAGCCATGATAGGCTACGTAAACATTTACGTAGCCTATCATGGCTGACTGCAGGGACGCAAACGGCGGCAGCTACGGCCGCTGCCATTTGTGTCCCTGCTAGCCAGTGGCCAGATGTCCGGCCGCTGGCGGAGCCGGTCGGCGGCTCCGCAGAATCCCTGCAGAGCGGAGCTGGCTGGCCAGGATTCGGGGGGGAGGGATGGAGCACCTCCCCCCTGCCAGAATTTCAGGGGGAGGGACGGAGAGCCTCTCCCCCACCACGAATGTCACCCTTCGAAAAGGTAAGTGACTTTCGTACATCCCTACTTGGACCCAGTGTCCAAGGGCCAGAGGGTCTTGCGGGAGGACCAGCTTCGCTTCTGCCACCATTTCAGAGTGATGGGTAGGCACATACCTCTCACACTTGTGAGCACCAACCATTGTGAGAGTCTCGGGCTGAGGAACTGACAAACAGATGGCGTGGAAATGAAGGAGCACGGAACACCCACTTTTTACCTAACGAGGGACAGAAAGACGCAACAGAACTCCTAAAATACAAAATGGCCACTGAAGAGTTGCACCCCCACACTCACAGGACTGCACAGCTGTGCATTACAGTATAATGGCAAAAAAACAAAAGCACGGCAGAGTAGGGAAGCCCACAGTGAATTGCAATTGTATCCCAGCAGAAGCTAATTCGAGGTTGAAATGCTGTGCAGTTGTAGTAGAGTGAAGGGTGAAAGCAGTGCCATGTAGATGGGGCCCAGATCCACTGCCCCTCCCTTGCCTGCTGCCCCAGGCAAGGATCTCACCTTAGCTTGGCGATATGGCTGTCCCTGAATCCAGCACAGGCTGAAATCTCTGTGTAGGGGCAGGCCGAAAACATTAAAGGAACCAGCTGCATTGTCTGAGAGCATTTAATGCCCATAATACACAATATCCAGATCTGCCATGAGTGTTCTTAGGACTGTAGCCTACACAACACAACTTTGCCTTTTCCCTAAGGTGTTTAAGTATCCTAGATACATAAATGGTTTTGAAGATTGCATCTTTAGACACACCTATTGTTGGATGCCTTTATCACAACAGAATACCCTGGTGCAACAATGCAAGTCCTTATTCTCTAATTACAAATGATTTCCTAGAATGCCCAGAAAGAAAGGGAGGCACAAGGGACCAGTCACTCACTTTATTTCATTGTAGTCTCAGAACTCTAAGAAGCAGGCTCACTCAGTAGAAAGCAGATTCCTTTGGGGCTCTTTATCCTTTCTTCGTGGTGAAGAGAGAATTAAAGACATCCAGCGATCTCTCAAGGGACATGAGACTGTCCCTCAAATGTTAATTGCTTTCCTATTGCTTTTATAACAGAGGAATAAATCCACACACATACACACATCAAATCTGATTCTATTTTTATTTATACTGTTCTGTACATTTTCATACCACAGTTTATTCAGGAGGAGGAGAAGATGCCATGCTGTTAAACAGGACAATTTTTGTCCCACCAGCCTGCAAACAGCCCCAAAGCCATCTATGACGACAGGGGCTCAATGCCCCTGTTTTCACTGCTTGCTTGGGGCTTCAAAAGCAGGAAGGGGATATTATCAATTAGGGCTGTGCACCACTTCGGCCCAAGGCCCAAACCTCGAGTCGAACCGGGCTAATTTGGGCTACTTCAGGCCACTTTGTGCCCTCTCCCAGGCAAAGCAGAGGAAGCACAAAGCAGCCCAGAGCTGGTTGGGGGCTCGGTGAGCTTTGGCTCCTGGACCAGCCCCCCCCCCAGCACCTCCAGATGCCGGACGGTGGGGAATCCGTACACCCCTATGTGCTGTCTCCTGAGGCCTGGACGCATGGCGACTCTTCTTCCAGGGAGTTGCCATTTTAAAAATGGCGACTCCACAGAAGAAGAGTCGCCATGGGTCCAGGCCTCAGGAGGTAATGGAGGCAGCAGAGGCAGAGGCGGCGAAGACAGAAGCAGCGGGCGGTGGCAAGGGCTACGCAACGGAGAAGCTGGTAGAGGAGGCGGCAGCAGCAGAGAAGGTGGTGGCCCACGTAAGGAGCTGGGGGGGGCATGGAGGGGGACCCACTTTGGGTTCGAGGCTGAGGTGGGTCAGGGCCCCCCTGAATCTGCCCGAGGTGGATTGGGCCCACCTGAGAAGCCACAAAGCGGCTCCAAAGTTGTATCAGGGGGGCCCTGCACAGCCCTATAATAAATCTCTTGGCAGGCCACAGCTGCCTGTGGGCAGCTGCTTGGCCACTGTGTGAACAGGATTTTGGACTAGATAGATCCTTGGTCTGTTCCAGCAGGGCTCTTCTTACATTCTTAATGCATCTTCTGGTGCACCAGTAGCAGATGGTGTGGTGTGGCAAAGGACAGTAAGCTGCCATTGATGAGGAACAACCAAGTAGGGTGGGGGGGCATATGGTTAGCAGGAGGCCAGATTTGGAGGCAGGGCAGAATCCTCCGAAGAATTCAAGGAGCAGGTCCTGGGAAAGATCATAGCCCAGGGGCCAAACTAGAAATGACTCTAATTGCATCATTTGCAAGCATATCAAGTGTTAATACCTTAACAGAAAGCAAGCAAGCAAACAACAACAACAGGAGCTCCCCTCCCAGTAGGGATGTCAGAGAATTCCGCACAAATTTTAAATTGGATCGAATTCTGACAAATCTGGTCCACAGAATCCTCTTGGAATGGGGTGGCCCAGCCGACCCTGACTAGAGTTCATGCAGACCCTTTTTTTTTTGTACACTGAACGGTGGGTTTTACAAAAATAATCATGAAAAGAAATCCATAAATTGGAAATGGAAGAAGAACGCGAACTGCTTTACCCTTTTTACCATAATAAATAGGCATTTTCCCAGTGACTCGAAGCTTTCTTTCACTGGGGCTGAGTCGCGAAACCCACAGAAATCCTTTCTCTTTTCTGTTTATTGTCTGTGGAGGTGAGGTCAGGTGAGGTGAGGTCAGGTGAGGTGAGGTCAGGACAGGTCTTGTGAGGTCAGGTGAGGTCAGGTGCCCGGAAGTTACATGGGGAATCCCCACGAAGGGCTTTACCCTTTTTACGAAAATAAATAGGCATTTTCCCCATGACCCGAGGCTTATGGAGACCGATGGCGGACTCATGAAAAGGATTTTTCAGCAGTACTTATGGAATTGTTTACGTAAGTGTTAGCAGCTCAGTTTCAGAAGAGGAGCAGCCAGAACTGGGGGAGGCATTTTCGCAAGCCAGTTCAGACAGAGGTAGGCATGCTTCTCAGGTTACCAGCCCCCAGATGGCTGGGCATGAAGCTTCCTCTTTGCCCCCCTCTATGAGAAGCAGCGAGCAGGAGGAGGAGGGATTGGTGACTGTGACCTAAGAGATTCAAGGCGGCGGTGCAGAGCTAAGAAGGAAATGTCAGGGGCAGAGCTCAGATGGTCGACCCAGTTAGCGATGCGTGAGAGGCTACGTAGGGAAGCATCACGCGAGGGGTGCGACCTCCCTCCCTAAGTTAGCCTAGCCAGAAAGCCTCTCTTTCAAACTGTGGGCAACTTTCAGTGATCCCATTTGAATCCCCTGGAGGCATTCCTTTGTAGCCAGAGAGTCTTTGAGGATTTGCATCTGTAATGAACCTGTGATTAATGAATTAAAGGTGTGAGACTGAAGCCTCTCTATTTGTGTGTGTGTGAGTCCTTAAGGATACAGGCGGCCAAGGGATTTGTGACAATATGGTATTTTGGGAGTATGAAGTATACCAGTATAATGGAGAAGTTTGCACACCATGGGGCCATCTACACGGCACTGTTTTCAACGTTCACTGCATCATAACTGTGCATCATTGCAGCTATGAATTAGCTTCTGCTGCAGTACATAGCAATTTACTGCACACTTTTCCAACAGAAAAATCCGCTGTGCACTGACACATGGCCACTGAAGTGAAGTAAAATGCGGCAGTTGCACTGCTCTTTTTTTAACCACTATATTTAAATGTGCAGCTGCACAGTTAGGGATGGCTAAAGAACCCCCCCCCCAAGCGTCCGAGGTGGAATGGAACACTTACCTCCACCTCCCCGTGGAATCCTCTTCAGCTGGATCCTACGGTTCCAGATTGTCAGCGATACGGGCACCATGTCATATCGCTGGCTGAAGGGGACTGACTGCGGACACAACTGGTGTCCTGGATGCCATTTGTGGCCGTAAAGGTCTTCGTTAAAGCTAAATGCAGCCATTTATGGCTTCATTTACCTTAATCTAAGACCTTTACAGCCGCAAATGGCGTCCTGGATGTAGGGAAGTACGAAAGTGACTTAGCTGTTCGCGGATTATGTTTATGGTGAGGGGGGAGGCATTCCGTTCCTCCCCCCGGAATCTTCGAATGGCCGGCTGTGTTCCGCGGCAGCTCTGCGGAGCAGCCAGCCAGGCCCATCCAGGCCAGATTTCCGGCCGTGAAGAGCTCTGGGTAAAAAAACAAAACAAAAAACAACAGTGTATACAAATGGCGGGCGGCTATGGCCGCCGCCATTTGCGTTCCTTCTTTTTGGCCATCTTAATCTACGTAAATATTTATGTAGACTGTGATGGCGAAAATCAAGGGGAACGCAAATAGCATAGCGGGCGCTATTTGTGTCCCTTTTTGATTCACCGTTTTAGCCTACGTAAATCTTTACGTAGGCTAAAACAGCAAATCAAAAGGGGACACAAACAGCGCCCACTACGCTATTTGCATTCCCCTTTCTTTTTGCCGTCATAGTCTACGTAAATATTTATGTAGACTAGGATGGCCAAAAAGAAGGAACGCAAATGGCGGCGGCTGTAGCCGCCGCCATTTGCGTACATGGGTTTGTTTTTTTAAACCCACCCAGCCGTGATAGGCTACGTAAATCTTTACATAGCCTATCACGTCTTTTTTTTTTTACCAAGACTGGAAATGGCGGCGGTGGCAGCCGGTCGGAAGACCAGCCGTCGCCGCTGCTGCCGCCGCCGAAGCCACCACTGGAACTGCTGCCACCCAGAAGATCCGCCCCAGATAAGTCTCATCCCGAGGGGGATGCGCGGGGGGGCAGGGGGGCAGGCTGTTCCGCCACAGATTTCAGGGGGCTGAATGCACTGCCATTCGGCCTCACTGTGATCCGTGGCAGAATTCTCTGCCATCCCTACCTGGATGCCATTTGCATCCGCAGTCAGTCAAGTCCCCTTCAGCCAGCGATATGGCATGGTGGCCATATCGCTGGCACTTTGGACCCAGCCGGTGGCTCCGCAAAATCGCCGTGGAGCAGAGCCAGCTGAAGAGGATCCTGGGGGGGGGAACGGATCATCTCCCCCCCACGGGCAGATTCCCCACAGACCAGCAGGTAGAGAATCCCCCCATCCCTATGCACAGCCATGTGAGGGTGCCACACTTTGGGTTTTAGTGGCTGTTTTGTATTTTAGGGGTTCTTTTGTGTCTGTCCATTCCTGTTCGGTAAGATGTGGGTAGACTGCTCCTTCGTTACTATGCCAACTGTTCAGCATGGTAACTCTCACGATGGTTTGCACATGTGAAGGTGCGTGCTCATGTGAGAGGTACGTGCCTGCCCATCATTCCAAAATGGATACTTCTCTGTTTCTGCATGGCTGCAAAGGAACAGGGAGTAACAGGGAGGAGTGAAAAGGCTTCACAGAGTGATGCAATCACTAAACGCACCTACCCTACTCCCTCCGCAAACTATGAAGTCAATTCGAGGAAGGGACAGACAGCTCAGCAACCACGGTAAACCTGCAGCACGTGACAAAACTGCAGCAAAACACCTCTGCAGAAATCATTGTGAAAACCATGGCTAGGCTGCGAAGTAGTGACTGCACTGTATATCCCAAAGGTCCTTGGACTGCAGCAGCCCCGGGGTAAATGGCTCATGTACATGGGGCTAGTGATGTACGAAAGGGACTTACCTGGTCCTGCAGCTTGCTTCGTGGTGGGGGGGAGGCACTTTAGTTCTCCCCCGAAGTTCAGGCCAGGGGGGGAGGTGCCCCGCCTCACCCAGCCGAAATTCAGGCCGGGGGGGGCGGCGCCCCGCCTCACCCAGCCGAAATTCAGGCCGGGGAGAAGCGCCTCGTCTCCCTGGCCGCGAAATAAAAAGTGAAAAAAAAAAACACCTGTGATAGGCTACGTAACGATTTACGCAGCCTCACGGCTAGATTTCCAAAGTCAGCTGTGATAGGCCACGTTTATCGTTACGTAGCCTATCACGGGTGACTTTGAAAAAAAAAAAAGCACGTACGCAAATGGCGGCACCCATGGGTGCCGCCATTTGTGTTCCTTATTTGGTCCCGGTAGCTTACGTAAAGATTTACGTAGACTACGGCGAAAATAAGGGCAATGCAAATAGCGTTGCCCTTATTTTTGCTGTAGTCTACGTAAATCTTTACGTAGACTACCCGGGACCAAATAAGGAATGCAAATGGCGGCGCCCATGGGTGCCGCCATTTGCATAAGCGCTTTTTTTTTTCTCAAAGTCACCCGTGATAGGCTACGTAACGATTAACGTAGCCTATCACGGCTGACTTTGGAAATCTAGCCGTGATAGGCTATGTTAATCGTTCCGTAGCCTATCATGGGTGTTTTGTTTTGTTTTACTTTATTTTGTAATGGCGGCGGTGGCAGCAGCCAGTCGGAAGACCGGCTGCTGTCCCCGCCCCTGCCAAAACGCCGCCGAAACGCCACCGGGACCCGCCGCCGAGAGGGACATTCGAGGGAGGTAAGTCCCATCCCGGGGCGGGGGGGGCAGAGAATTTTACAAACAATTTTGGGGGGCCGAATGCGTTGGCATTCGGCCTCCCTGAGATTCGTCGAGAAATTCACAGCCATCCCTACATGGGGCCCAGCTCTGGGATCCATCACCTTTGTCTGGACGCTTCTCTAACTGATGCAGCCTTAAGGAAACACAGTCATCTGATTTGATTCAAATGGTAGGAGAGGCACAACAAGATCACTGTGCATTACAGCTGAATGCACATTACAGTCATCTAGCACTCATCCCTGCCTAGATTGATAGCCAACCTGTGAGGGTGATAGCAGGGAGATCAGAAGGTAGGTAGATAGACTTGTTTTGCAGAGGAAAAAAAAAAGACAGTGAGCCAAATAGGGGGCAAGGAGGAGGAGGGGGCAAGCAGGGCAAGAGAGTGCATGATACAGGGAGATTCCACATGAAATAGAAGAAAATTATACCTGCAATGTAATGATGGCTCATCCACCCATGGAAATATCCATCTGATGCTGGAGTCATGAATTACACATGTGTAAGTCAGTCTATAGATGATCCGCTGGTTACTCATAAGAATGCCCCTGCTGGATCATCTGGTTCAGCATGCTGATTTTGACAATGGATAACCAGATGTCTGTAGGGGTGTACAGATTCCCCACTCTCTGTTCTGGTGGGGAATTCATGGGGGGGGGAGGCGATCTGTTCCTCCCCCCTGGAATCCTCCAGAGCGGTTCTGCTCTGCTCGAATTCCAGGGCAAGGGACTGGCTTGGGGGCACTTACCTTCCCTCCTGTCAGCCAGAGCCATTCGCCTCCTCCCTGTCCCTGCCAAATGCCTTAAAAAAAAGTCTTAAAAAAAAAAGTGGTGATTGGGAGGCTGTGCCCATAGACTTATATGCAAATAGAGTCATGAATCTTGCATATACATCTATGTGTCCATACACTTATATGCAAGATTCACCGCTCTATTTTGAGTATAAGTCTATGGGCACATCCTGCTGATTGCATGTGCCCATTAGGCATGGAGGAGAATTCCTCCACGGATTTCAGTGAGGCTGAATGCACTGGCATTCGGCCCCCCAAAACCTGTGGTGGAACGGCCACCCCCCCCACCCCGTGGAATCCCCCCAGGATGAAGCTTACCTGGGGCGGACGTTCCGTCAGTGGTGGCTCCAGTAGCAGCAGCAGCGGCAGCTGGTCTCTTAGCCAACTGCTGCGGCTGCAAATGGCGGCTGCTGTAGTGGCCGCCATTTGCATCCGGCCAGATTGCCGTGATAGGCTACGTAAATATTTACGTAGCCTATCACGGCAAAGAGCAGGGGCGCAAATGGCATCCGCTACGCCATTTGCGCCCCTGCTCTTTGCCCTGATAGGCTATGTAAATACCTAGGTAGCCTATCATGGCTGCAAGAACACAAATGGTGGCTGCAGCAGCCTGGCTGTGGCCAGCCGGGAGACCAGCCGGAGCCGCCGCCGGAGCCGCAACCACCCTAGGTAAGTTCCGTCCCGGGGGGATTCCGTGGAGTGGCAAGAAGTGGGAGGCCATTCCGCCGCAGATTCCGGGGGGGGGGGAATTCTAAAGAATCCAGCCTCACTGGAATCCGTGGCAGAATTCTCTGACATCCCTACTCAAAGCCCTGTGCCTCCATGGATGAATCTGTCTCTTTCAGTTCCTCCCACATGTATGTCAAAAGTGACATCTCTCAGCTAGGGATGTTGCGAGCACCCTGGCAGGTCCAGAAGCCCAGCAGACTTCTCTGAGTCCCTCTCCCTGGGCCCCTCTCACAGAGCCCTGGGGCACTGATGAACCCAGTTGCTGAGTGCCCCGGGGTTGGTGAGAGTCCAGGAGCAGCCCACCCTTGTTGCAAGCTGCTATCTCTGGCCTCACTCAAGCCTTCATGACCTCCTTGCAAGCAAGAAACCCATGAAGGCTTGAGCAGAGGCAGGAGTCCCCTCCAACCATGTGCTCTCCCCTCCTTGGAAGGAAGGGAGAGAGCTCAGTTGGCGGGTGATTCCTGCCTGTCAAAACTGCAGTCTCCTTCCATTCAGTGAAGGAGGCCATGAAAGCATCCTGTCAATCACCAGTTCTTCCCTTCTTGCAAGGATGGCAGAACAGGTGGTTGGCAGGCTGTGATGGGCTCACTAATGAAGGCTTTGTGGGCTCACCAAACCCTTGAGAAACTTGTGTGGTGCTGCAAGGAGGGGTGGGCGGCAGCAGCAGCTCAGTGAGCACCCAAGGAAGCCTGGTCCAGGTGAGTTTGTTCACCCCTAATCTCAGTTAACTGAAAGTTGATATTAAGACTATGAATTAGATGGATAGGGAGACATTTTTTCTCCCTCTTTCATAGTACTAGAACTTGGGGTCGTCCCATGAAGCTGGTTGGTGGGAGATTCAGGACAGATCAAAGGAAGGACTTCTTGACACAGCGCATAGTTAAACAACGGCATGCGCTACCACAAGACGCAGTGATGGCCACCAATTTGGATGGCATTAAAGGGGGATTGGACACATTCATGGAGGAGAATGCTATCAATGGCTACTTGTCCTTAGGGATGTTGGAGAAATCTGCAATAGAACCAAATGAGTTCAGATTTTCATGAATTCGACCTGTGGATTCCATAGACAACTGGCTTTTCCCCTGACAGGCAGATTCCACAGACTTGCAGACGGGCTTTCTAACAGTCCCAAAGAAAAATATGCAAAATTAAAAAAACAAAAATCTGGCCCAAGATATGCATTTCCCCCATAGGCTAAAGTGTGAAAATGTGCATGTGGGGGGAATTTGTGCACTTTTGTATGTGCAAATTTGGAAGAAAAAAAAAAACACCATTCTGTTGGCAGAATGAAAGGCTCCTGACAATCCGCAAAACACTAGGGATGTCAGAGGATTCCATGACAGATCTCAGTGAAGCTGAATGCCAGTGCATTTGGCCCCTGAAATCTGTGATGGAACGAAGCCCCCCCCCCGCCCCACCACCCTGCGAAAGGCATGTGAAACGTAGCACTTACCTGGTGCCGTTCATGCAGCTTTGTGAATGGCGGCCACGTCTGCAGCCGTCATTCGCTTCCCCATTTAGGCCATGATAGGCTATGTAAATACTTACATAGCCTATCACAGCTAATGCAGGGATGCCATTTGCATCCCTGCAGAGGCTGTGATAGGCTATGTAAGTATTTACGTAGCCTATCACAGCCAAAAACAGGAACGCAAATGGCGGCCGCTGTAGCCGCCACCATTTGCGTCCGCAGGCTCCAGACGCCTGTGAATGCACCCGGCTGGCGGCTCTGCAGAGTTGCCGCAGAGCAGAGCTGGCCAGGTTAGGATTTCGGGGGGAGGTGCGGAGCACCTCCCCCCCACCGCAAATCACCCACCGCAAATCACCCCTGCGAAGAAGTAAGTGACTTTCGTACATCCCTACAAAACACAGACAGAACGGATTTTACATGAACTGTACATCCCTATGAATCCTGATGGCAATATCCTAACGTACCTCCAGTACCAGAGGCAGTGAGCCTATCTACAGCATTTGCTGGGGAACAAGGGTGGAAGGGTGGTGTTGTGCTCATGTCCTGCTTGTGGGTACCCAATCGGCAGCTGGTTGGCCACTGTGTGAACAGAATGCTGGACTGGATGGACCCTTGATCTGATCCAGCAGGGCCCTTCTAATGTTCTTAGATCCTGAATATAGGAACATAAAAAACTGTGTCAGACAAGAGTGTCAGACAATACAGTGTCAGACAAGAGGGCCATCTAGCTAGGGATGTCAGAGAATTCTGCGATGGATCTCAATGAGCTTATTATTATCCCCCGAAATCCATTGCGGAACGGCTTGCCACCCCCCCATCCCCCCGCGGATCCCACCCGGGACGAGACTTACCTGGGGCGGATGTTTTGGATGGCGGCAGCTCCAGCGGCGGCGGTGGTGGCAGTGGCGGCTGGTCTTCTGACCGGCTGCCGCTGCCACCATTTGCAGTTTGTGTTTTTGTTTTTGTTTTTCTCCATAGACGTGATAAGCTACATAAAGACTTACGTAGCCTATCACGTCTGGGTAAAAAAAAAAAACACGTACGCAAATGGCGGTGGCTACGGCCGCCGGCATTTGCGTTCCTTGTTTTTCTTCCTCTTAGTCTACATAAATATTTACATAGACTAAGACGAAGGAAAGAAAGAGGAATGCAAATAGCACCCAGTACTCTATTTGCATTCCCCTTTCTTTTCTTCATTAGTCTACGTCTTAGTCTACGTAAATATTTATGTAGACTAAGACGAAGAAAAATAAGGAACGCAAATGGCGTTGGCTGTAGCCACCGCCATTTGCGTACGCGTTTTTGTTTTTTTTTACCCAGAGCCCTCCACGGTTGGAAATCCAGCTGTGGATGGCCCTGGCCTGGGCCTGGCCGGCTGCTCCGTGGAGCCGCCGTGGAGCATAGCCGGCCGTCGAGGATTCCAGGGGGGGGAAGGATCGGATCACCTCCCCCCCGTCGAGGATTCTGGAGGGAGGGATGGAACGCCTCCCCCCCCACCATGAACAGAATCCGCAAAAAGGTAAGTGACTTTTGTACACCCTTAGCTCAATATTGCCCACTGGCAGCGGCTCTCCAGGGTTTAAGATAGGAGTCCTTTTTCCCCATTCCTATCTGGAGATGCCAGAGATTGAACCTAGAGCCAGTGAAGGCTGGTGACTCTGATTTCAGTGGGGTTGTAAATCCATTCTGGATTTCAGTTTAGAACCAGCTGGAACTCTAAAAGAGCTATCCATGGTTCTGAATCCATTTTAGGGATAGGGTTCTGCACTTTGGACCATTTCTTTAGAGCTCTAGGCGGTTCTGAACAAAAGCCAGGATTTATTAACAGCTCCACCGCAATTGGAGCTACCAGCCATCACTGCCTGGAAGTTCTGTTTGCAAAGGATGTGCTTTGCCACTGAGCTATGGCCCTGTCCAACACCTTCTGTAATATGGTTTACACGTGAACACCTGGGGAATATGTTTTAGGTGCAAACTGAGGCCAGGGTTGATCTGTGGAGGGTGGGGGGCTTGTGGATTGACTGATCAGAGGAGCAGCATGACATTGTTCAAAACATCAATGTTCCTGGAAGTGAAGACAGTTATTTGTAGGCTTTTGATCAGTCCCCTTGATTGCAGTGACATAAATGTATAGAACCAAACTGATGCCAGGCACGAAATCTTATTTTTATGATACATACCGCAAAGAACCCAGCTTCATCTGTGACATTTTCCCCCCTCCTTGCTGTGGTTCAGGGGGTCCCAGATGTAAACAGAAGATCAGCTGGTTTGTTTGCATCATTCCATTAAACGATGTGATGACAGGAAACAAGGAAATGATTTGCAACCTGTTGCACCCAAGGCTAAAGGAAATGATATAAAAAGCAAAGTCTCATAACAGCTGTTATGGGAGAGGGAATATGCTTTTCCTCTCTTCAACTGGGCAAACAAATGTATGGCATATGCATTCACAGACTATGCAGTTCCTGCAGCCATTGGCAAAGGCACAGCAGTGACTAAAAATTGCTTTTGAGGACTGTGGTTGTTTTCTGCCAGTTTAAGTGGCAGCAGCAACAATTGTATTGGCAGCCTGGCCACCAGCTTGCATCTTCCACAATGCCTCAGGCCTAGTGTTCTTCCAGACACTGTGAGAGGAGAAAAGGAAACCACGCAACACACGCGCGCGTGCGCGTTGAGAATATTTGGAGAAAATTCTACAAGTTGGCCTTCTTTTTCCAGGGAAGTGAGAAGAAGAAAAATCTCCGACATTTTATCAGAAAAAAATGTCTTCTGAGGAACTTAGGGTCAGCTCTACTTTCACCCACAAAAGCGGGTGCCCCAGTGGTGTTCAAAGATAAAAGAGCACGTAAGTGATATAATGAAACACAGGAGAATATAGATCCATAAATCAGAGAGGGATAAAACCACAAATCATCAACTAACTAAAAACCATATAAAAAACTCTCAGCAGTAAACCAGTTAAGGGCACAATCCTATTGGGATTCCTGTCAGCCTCCAAACTTAGAGGCTAAGGGGCATCCTATGTAGAGCAGGAGGTGATCTTTACCTCCATGCTCCTCCTGCTATGCCTTTTTGCTAGACGGGCTTTTTCGCCCATCTAGCTGGGGCTCTGCGGAGCGGGAGTGAAGGTGCCTGGGCTGGGCAGAGGATTCTTCATAAGCTGGCCAGTTCCCTTCCCTCCCCTTTTCCTCCTCTCTGAAGTCACTTTAGTGACCTCTCCACACCGGCTGCAAGGGGGAGGTGGTGGGCAGCTCAGCAAAAATGTGCAAATCCTCCACAAAATGAGTACATCCTCCAAAATGTGGATGTTCATACTTTAGCCCATGGGAAAATGCACCTTTTCAGCCAGTGTTTGTTGTTGTTGTTGTTGTTTTAGATTTATTTATTTATTTATTTATTTACAATATTTATATACCACTCCACATCACAAGATTTTGGAGTGGTGAACAACATTATAAAAGAATAAAACAACAGGTTAAAAGAGTTAACACATTTTACACATGTTTCTATGACTAAATTTGTGTAAAATTCTGGGAAGTTTTTTTTTTAAAAAAACCTGGTCTGCAAGTTTGTGGAATCCGTGCAACTCAAGAAAAGCCGGTCCACTGTGGAATCTTTGGGTTGGATTCATAGAAATTAGGGATGCTGGAGAAATCCATCACTGACTCAAATGAGGCCAGATTCCAAAGAATCCAACCCGCAGCCCCTGGAGTCCTCAGCAGACCAGCTGCACTCACTTCCACATCTGGAAGAGTTCCAGCAGGGCATTTCTCTAGCTTTCTAAAAAATGCAATACACTAATGGAGGCTGCCATTAGCTTATTACAGGAAAACTACAGCCACAAATGGAATATTGTATGGCATTTGCAGCCATAAAGCACTTACTTTTACCTAAATACAGCCGTAAACAGCTACAATGTATGTAAAAGTAAGTGTTTTATGGCTGCAAATGGCATAAAACATGCCATTTATGGCTATAATTTTCCTATGACGGCTATCACAACTTTTAGAAAGCTTGACAGCCACTCTGCCAACTCCAGCAGACGTGGCAGGGCTCCAGAGAAGTCCAAGGAGCCTCAAGGGGCCTGAATTGCCCCATGATGGGTGGACCCCCCCCCGGACCGGACGTTGGGGGATTCACCCATCCCTAGTAGAAATCCAAACTCATTTGATTGCATTGTGGATTTCGCCAGCATCCCTACGTGAACCACTCTCCCTGCTTTGCTGGTGAGCTGGGGCAGTGTCTTTGCACCTGGCCACCTGGAAGGGAGAAGTCATGAAAAGTTTGTTGCAAACCCCACAGGACAGGTGAAGAAGGGGCAAAACAGAGCAATATAAGGTCTCTGCCCCCACCCCAAACTGCCTCTTGGCTCTTCAACTCAACACCTGCCTGCTTAGGATATACTGTGAGCTGAGCTGGTTTCTGGTTAATGGGGCCCTGTAGGAACCACCAGCTATACATTTAATGTGGGGCTGGCGTTTTGTTTTGTTCTCCTTCTTTAATTTGGCTGACCTGATGGAGAGGCTTGTAAAGGCAGCCTGTCATGGTGGGATAGGGTGGCAGGTGCAATGCAGGCTCACTGGGAAGAAAACTGAAAAACGTTTTTGGTGAGCACACTCAGGCATCTTTTAAGGCAGGGGTACAGAACCTCTGGACCTCCTGGGGTCCTGATCCAGCCCTCCAGGGTTTCCCAGAAGGCTCCACCCCCTTCACCCCACCATGGAATGTTTGGTGGTTTCCAGCCTTTGTGCAGTTTTATGCCATTCGGTAAGGCCGAAATGCTTCTCCTAATGCTTAATTATTGGCAGCAAGAGGTTTAAGGTAAAATATTCTGGCTGGTTGGGTGGGTGGGCGTGGCCCTGCCCCCTTTGCCTTTGCAGCTCTCAGGGGCTGCATTTCCACCCACCATGGAAATGCTGCCCCTGAGAGCTTTTCCAAAACGGAATCCAGACCTTTGGCTGAAAGAGGTTATATGCATCCCTCTTTCCTCAGACCTGGCCCTCCAAGGGTGCAAAATTAGAAGGAATAGGGGCTCGGGGCCTGCCTAACACACCCACATAAAGCCACTAGTCCCAGACCCTCACTGTGAGAGCCATGAGGAGACATGGGTAGGAGAAAGACTAAATGTAGGCCCTGAACCAGGGGAGATGGCCCAGAAAAGGCTGAGGAAGAAAGAGAGACAGTGCATTATGATAGGACACCTGCACTGGAGGGAGGGAGTTCCCTTAAAAAGTTTGATAAATGTGTTGCTTATGAAAACACGAAGACGATGAGTCTCATCTCTTTATTCTAGGGTGTTGGTGTAATAATAAAATACAACCCCTATTACTAGTTGACTATGAATTTATAAATTGGGTGGCTGGCAGCCCTAATCACAACCAGACCATATCTGTCCTCAGTTTCCAAAGGTTAGGTGTACAACAGTTGTAAGGCTGAATGGTTGTTAAGCACTGTTTTCTTTTTGCCACACTAGTGTTCAACCTGCAGATATATTTATAGGCAATAGGTCTATTTTAGAGCTTGGTTGATGCAGAGAGGGATTCCACATATGACCATTTCAATCCATAAATCATCAGTGCATGTCATGCTTGCTTAGTCAAATTCACCTTGGCTTGGATTTATGATGTATCTCCTCCACCAGCCCTGTGTCAGGCTCTGTTTGTATCATTAACCATCATTACATTTTAATATGAATGTTATCTAGAGTGACACCACCAGATCTTGGATATGTTTGTCATAATTCCTTTGTATCACTTGACAGCTGTTAGCAAACACACTGAGGCGAATGGCATTATGGGAAAAAAGGCTTAGGTATTCATTCTTTTCTCTGCACTAAGACATATAAGTGATAGGGCTGGACACATGTAATGAACACATGGACCATAACATTTATCTGTGTATTTTTAGGACTGGATGGACAACAGCAACCCAAGGCCCCCAGAACCGTAGTGTTCCCACTGGTAGAAAAGCTGTCTGCTGCTTCACTGTATTTAGAAAGCAAACAAAGAACCTATGTCTAAAGCAGTGGTTCTCAAACTGGAATTTGGTGGGGATGCTGGAGAAATCCACAATGGATTCAAATGATTTCTATGAATCCGACCTGTGACTTCTGCAGCAGAGTGGCTTTTCCTGAGTCTCAAAGACTCTGTGTATGTTATTATTTTTTCTTGGAAGAAACTCAGTGTAGATTGTCCTGTCTCCTGAATCACAGTACGTTTATTCTAAAAACATTGGGTTGACTGCTGCAATGGCCACATGGTCAACTAACCTTGAAATTGCTTCTTGAAGGTAGATCAAGGATTTCTGACTCTGGACAAAAACATGGCTTGTTCAAGCTATGACCAATGAGCTTGGACTCTGGTTTACATGGATATTAGTAGCAAATGTCCATTTCACTGTATTCTATCCTCAAATTGTCCTATGACATAGTCCTGCTCGGGATCAGGCCCCACCACTTACTTTTGAGTAAAATTTAAAAAAACAGAAAAAGTGACATGCTTCATATTTAACATAATGTATAGTTTGCCCTTGAGATGTGGCAGCATGCACTTGTACACAATATTCCAAGTATGGTCTTTCATCATCATCATCGCCACCACCACCACCACCACATTTATTTGCTGTCTTTTTTTTTTCTCTTGCAAGGAACCCAAAGTGGCTTACATGTTCCTCCTCTTCATTTTATCCTCACAACAACTCAGTGAGGTAGATTAGGCTGACAATCAGTGACTGGACAAAAGTCACTCAGTGAGTTTCGGGGGAGGGGGAAGTAGAACTCAGATCTCTTGACTCCCAGTCCAGCTTTCTAACCACTACACCATACTGGTTTTGTTCACTGGCTCTGGCATATGTTCACCAAACATGTGAAAACTATGAGCAAGA
This sequence comes from Heloderma suspectum, assembly GCF_057233095.1. Lineage (NCBI taxonomy): Eukaryota > Metazoa > Chordata > Lepidosauria > Squamata > Helodermatidae > Heloderma > Heloderma suspectum. The sequence continues at coordinate 32,644,531 of NC_139465.1, forward strand.
GAGAAGAGGGGTGGGGAGGACTAGGGATGGGAGAATGAGGGGTGCTCAAGTTCACTGAAATTCTCCAAAATTCCATTTAGCTTGCTCATATTCTTGTTTGTGACCTGTTTTTGGTTTGTTCAAACAGGAAAAGTTGTGCATTTTTAAACATTTTAAACATTTTTAAAAGTTGTGCATTTTTTAAAGTTGCACATTTTGAGAAAGTTATGGTTTTCCAAGTGCACATTTTGTGAATGCAAATGCATGTTTGGGATTTGCAAACATTTTCAGAGAACATACACTCATGTTCAGGATTGCGAAGTGGTCATTTTGGAGTGATTTGCAAAATGAAACAAAATTCTCATACATCCCCTAAGGAGGATGCATGTGTATATGTGGAGAGGGGGGTGGAGGTGAAGGCAATAAAAAAGATATTCCTCCTATCTGTTGGGGGTGGGGGTTGTTCCCTTCCCTTCCCCTACCTTCTCCCTCTCCAACAAATTCCTTGTAGTCCTCCAGTTGTTATTCATAAGTTGATGGGGCTACTGTTGTTATTGTAGTAGTAGTTGTTCTTGTTCTTGATTTGTGGCTGTTTTAAGATGCCACTATTAGCTTACTGAATTGGGGAAGAACAGAAGAGAAAATTCTTGGTTGGGTTTCTAATGCAAGGAATATTATCCCTACTGGTCATATATATATATATATATATATATATATATATATATATATACACACACACACACACACACACACACATATACACACACACATATATACACACACACACACACACACTCACACACGCACACACATATACACACACACACACATATATATATATATATATAGAGAGAGAGAGAGAGAGAGAGAGAGAGAATTGAATCTTAAAATGCTTTGCCTCTTTTCCCATTTACTCTCTAAGCTATTCCTTCTAGTTTTCAATTATCATCAGGCAATAAATATGTCAGAGTGTGAGATGAGGCTCTTGTAGGATACAGTAACATTGAGGATGAGTCAAGGTGTCTCTCTGTGTGTGTATCCGGGTTGGGGGGATAATTCGAAAATATTCAAAGTTCTTTGGATGCAAATGCAGTCATTATTGTGAATATGAAATATATGTATTAGAGGGTGGAAGAACCGTCAAGTATTAGAATCCTCCTTAGGTAATGAAAACTGTTTCCATGCCATTGTCCCATGCACCATTTCTGCCTTGAGGTCAAGTCAAATTCTGCTGATCATTTACATTTCTATGGAGGGGATCCAAATGAGATGTAAATGGCATCCAGACCTTTTGAGTTGGGTGAATGTTGTCTGCTATTGCTATCTCCTTTCCATTTACCCACCTAACTGCCTAGTCCAGAATAAGCTAACTGAAGTCTTCCTTGTACTCTCTACAGGTTCTGATGCTCTTAGGGCAAAATGCAACATGTATTAATTTATTTGTTTATTTATTACACCTTCAATCCACCCAATAACTAAAGTTATCTCGGCTGTTAATAAATTTAAAATACAATATACAAAGTAGCAATAAAACAATAAAACAAGTCAGATAAAAAAGATAAAATAATTCAAATAAAAGCCAAGATGAAACCACTACCAGCACAGCACGGAATAAAACCAAAAGCAAAATCAGCAGCAAAGGATAAAATAGTGCAAAGATCTAAAAGCACTAAAAACTAGGGGTGGACGAAAGTCCCTTACCTTTCGTCAAAGGACGTTCGCGGTGGGGGGGAGGCGCTTCGCTGCTCCCCCCGCGAAGTTCTGGCCGGGGGGGAGGCTTCCCGCCTCACCCCGGCTGAAATTCAGGCCGGGGAGGAGCCTTCCCGCATCGCCTGGCCACGAACGCGAAAGTTTTTTTAAAAAAAACGCCCCCTGATAGGCTATGTGACGATTAACGTAGCCTATCACGGCTAGATTTGCAAAGTCAGATTTGCAAAGTAAAGGGTGACTTTAAAAAAACAAAAAGCGCGTACGCTAATGGCGGCCCCCATAGGGAGCCGCCATTCGCGTTCCTTATTTAGTCGCTGTAGTCTACGTAAATGCAAACAGCGTTGACCTTATTTTCGCCGTAGTCTACATAAATCTTTACGTAGACTACAGCGACCAAATAAGGAACGGGAATGGCGGCTCCCTATGGGGGCTGCCATTATCCGTACGCGCTTTTTATTTTTATTTTTTAAACTCACCTGTGATAGGCTACGTGACGATTGACATAGCCTATAACGGCTGACTTTGCAAATCTAGCCGTGATAGGCTACGTGAATCATCACGTAGCCTATCAGGGGGCGTTTTTTTTTCTTTTATTGCAATGGCGGCGGCGGCAGCTCCCGCCCCACTCGAACACCCGCCGTACCGCCGGCCAGACCCGCCACCAGGAGGGACATTCGGCAAAGGTAAGTCCTGTCCCGGGGGGGTGCGGGGGGCGGGGGCATTCGGAGGATTTCTCCCCGAAACTTGTTCGGGGGGCTGAACACGTTGGCGCTCGGCCCCCTGAAGTTTCGGGGAGAAATTCTCCACCATCACTACTAAAAACAGCTTCTAAAATGCCTGGGGAAATAAAAAGTCCACACCTGGCAGGAGGAAGGTGAATTTTTTTGTATGTATGCTGGTCAGTATCAGTATTAATAAAAGCCAAAAAGTGAAAAGTTTACTTAATGATTATTGGAACCTGAATATTGGCTCAAAAGACAAAGGTTTGCAGAAGGCTGAGGAAACCAGAGTGTCTGCAGAAGAAGTGGAGATAAGAACATGGGCAGGAGGTTCAACAGAAGGTCAGCTGAGATAACAAGGTTTGAAAAGGATTTTATTTAGATATAGGAACCAAAATGTATGTGCAGAAGGAAAAAAAATAACAAGAGTTGCAGGTGGTTGAACAGGAGGTCAGACTTAGGAGATAGAAATTTAGGGCAAAGGTGAACAAGAAACTACCCTCCTGATTGGTTAGAGAAGGGTGGGACACTTTAGAAGTTATGACATGAGGCAGAAATGCAGAAATTTATAGAAGAGGATCAAAAAAAAGAACACAGAAAGAAGCCCAGAATCCTAGAGGAAAGAAAGAGCTGCTGCAACTGAAGAATTGGTTGAGAGAACTATGAAAGTAAAGTTTTGCTAGGAAAGGACTTGGATAAAACAGGGGCACAGTCTAGCTGGGTTAGCTGGATGTATTTATCCCTGGTTATTTTATTACCCTATTGCACTTGTGCATATGTGTGGTTTTGTTTTTTTGTTGTTCGTTTTTTATATGTCGTATGTGTGTTGTATGAGGATACCCATTCAAAGATAAAACCCTTTTTTCCTATTGGCATTTTCCCTCCAGTAAACTTTTAAACTTTGTTGTTTGAATCTTTGTGGTCTCTTTTCTTGTTGGGTTACCCACCCAGCATTGAATAGCCAATCCACACACTATCTAAAGTAGTGCTTCTGAACATCAACCAGCTCACCTGTATAAGATGAAAAGAGATGTAGAGCTAGTTGTCATCTGTATATTAATGACACCTCAGCCCACATCCCCAAAGAGTTGATCTCTCCAAGTGGTATTATGTAGTTGTTGAAAAGCATGGGAAATAAATGGGGCCTTGTGAAACCCCATATCATAACTGACATAGGGCAGAACAATAGTTCCCAAGCACCACTTTCTAGAACTGACCATCCAATTAGGAGCCATCACTGCAATACAATAACCCCACATCCCAACTCTTACAGCCTATCCAGAAAGATACCATGGCTGATACCACCAAAAGCAGCTGAGAAGTCCAAGAGAAGTCACACTACCCCTGTTCCTCTCTTTCCATAGGTCATCCCACAGGGTGACCAAGGCAGTTTCTCTTCCAAAATGGCGGCAGCCGTAGCTGCCGCCATTTACATTCCCTTTTTTTGGCGTTTTAGCCTAAGTAAATATTTACGTATGCTATTACGGCAAAAAAAAAAAAAAAAAAGGCAACGTAAATGGCGTAGTGGCCGCCATTTGCATTCCTTTTTTTTTCCACTCGTAATAGCCTATGTAAATATTTACGTAGGCTAAAATGCCCCCCCAAAAGGGAATGGAAATGGCGGCCACTGTAGCTGCTGCCATTTGTGTTCCCTGCATTAGCCGTGATAGGCTACATAAGTATTTACGTAGCCTATCACGGCTACATCGATGAAGCAAATGGCAACCGCAGACGTGGCCGCCATTTGCAAGTCAGTGCGGACGGCAACAGGTAGGCGCTCCATTCTGGGCCCATTTTGTGGGGTGGGGGGCAGGGGGGCTTCGTTCCGCCATGGATTTCGGGGGGCCGAATGCCAGTGCATTCTCACCGAGATCCGTGGTGGAATTCCCTGACATCTATATCCAAAACCAGGTCTGAAGCTGGAATGAAATGGATCCAGAAAATCGGTTTCATCCAAGAGTGCCTGGAGCTGATTAGCAACCAGTGCTTATTAACACTTCTCAAACGTTTAAATCAGAGGGGGGAAAGAAGTATGATTTTCCTCCCAAGGCAGACTTAGAAGTAGGATATCTAGTTGACATTCCATCAGTGCCAGCTATCTTGCAGACACTGCCATTGAATACAAGTTTGCAGAACGATGATCTGAAGAATCATCTGAACAATAGCAGCTCCCCTGATCAAACGGCACATGAGGTGAATGCATGGTTAGAAACTACATCATTTTTCTAAACACATTCATAGTGGCATGGGGCCCGTGTGTGTGTGTGTGTGTGTGTGTGTGTGTGCGTATGTGTGTCAGTCTTGTTGTTGTTGGAACTAGAGTAGGTGGGGAAGGAAGGGTTCACACTTCCCTCCCCCACTGTGGTCCTGGTGAAAATAAATCCTCTGTGCCTGATGTTAGCCCTGGAAGGTAGGGATGTATGGATTCCCCACCGTCCATTCTGGTGGGGAAACTGTAGGGGGGGGAGGCGATCCGTTTCTCCCCCTGGAATCCTCGCAGAGTGGCTCCGTCCCATTCTGCTGTCTGCATGCCCTGGATTCCCCCATTTTTTTCGGCTCCCCTATCTCATTGTGCTCAGAATCAATCCTGACACATATTGCCTCACAAAAATGGCACCAGTAGAGCTATGTAAACCTATGCAGTTCTGAAGACGTTTGAGGGACTGTTCCTATCAGAGCAAAAACTTTAAAAGAGAAAATATTTACGTAGGCTAAAATGGCGAATCAAAAAGGGACGCAAATAGCTCCCGCTACGCTATTTGCGTTTCCCTTTATTTTCGCCATCATACTCTACATAAATACACTATGCTGCCATTTGCGTACGTGCTTGTTTTTTTTTACCCATCCATGATAGGCTATGTAAATCTTTACGTAGCCTATCACGTCTTGTAAAAAAACAACAACAACAACAACAACAAGACTACAAATGGTGGCGGCAGCAGCCAGTCGGAAGACCAGCTGCCGCCACTGCTGGAGCTGCCACCATCTGGAACATCCGCCCCAGGTAAGTTTCGTCCTGGGGGGGATCCGAGGGGGGGCGGGGGGGTGGCAGTCTGTTCCGCCACGGAGTTCGGGGGGCCGAATGCACGGGCATTTGGCCTCACCAAGATCCATGGCGGAATTCTCTGACATCCCTACCTGAGATATGGTCCCTCTCCAATGTCTGCATTTCCCAAGAGTGGAGGTGGAGTTCAACCTCATGCAATGAGCTCTTCTGGAATGAGCAAGAGCCATACTCATATTTATTTATTTGCTTTTTCTATCAAGAAAAATGGCACTCAAGGCAGTTTACAATCATAAATAAAGCTTGATTAATACAATAATAAAGCAAGTGTATTAAAACAATAATGCAACAAATGCATTATTTCTTTTAGATCTGTACCAAATAAGAGAGGGTAGAATAAGAGGGTACAAGCCATCGCTTTGGTGATTTAGTGATAGACTGCATACTTACCACATGTAGCAAGCATAGATCAGCATTTGGGGTCTCATGATGCCAAGAACATTTGTTTTATCGTCTTCATCACTTTCAAGCTGAGGAAGTTGATTTAGTTGGTCCTAAAACTTGAAGGAAATGTGACCTCAGATACAGGCACATAAAAACATAGATCAACTCATTTTATGTATTGTAAAGGTCTAAATCTTAAGATGATTGCAATTTGTTTTCCTGTGACTCATGTGTCACATTCCTTCTTCTTTTTCAGTATTGATACAATGCAGACTAAATGAAATCCATCCACAGAGAAATTCAAAAGATGTGTGCATTCCTTTACACATAAATTTCCCTGTAGGGTTCATTCATCAGCTTTCTAATACCCACGAGAGATGACGACTTTGGTGACAACTCGCATATTTTTGTTAAAAGACCAAACAATTTAACTTTTGAGTTCTAAGAATATAGGTGTATGCTGTTCAGACTGGTTAAATTGTGATAAGTCAGTCAGCTCTAGGATTTCAACTCCTGTTAGATATATTTTACTTAGTTTTTTTTCAGGTGACTTCTCCAAAAAGAGTGGTTCAAAGACTCTCTCTCCAACACCTTCTACAGTCAGAGCAAGCCTGGCTCTATGAGTCAAAGCCACTTAGACAAAATGAGGTAGCTTCCTCCAACAACATATTTTCAGCATCTTGAAAGGGCAGTAAATATCATCATCATCATTGCCAGGGACAGGGAGAGGTGCTGGTAGGATTTTCTTCATGTACCCAAATAATGCCATTTACTAATCTGTCTCAGGCAGCAAAGGTCTTCAGCCAGTCCTCATGTAGTCCAATGCAAACAATTCATTTAGGACACAGTCCTATGCACATTTTAGACAGAAAAAAGTCCTATAACTCACAGCATGCCCAAGTAGGGATGGCGGAGAATTCCTCCACAGACTCCAATGAGGCCAGATTCTAAGAATCTGGCCCCCCAGAGTCCACAGCAGAATGAAAGACTCACCTCCACCACCCGGGGGAATCCGTGCCGGCCAGATCCTACCTGCTGCTGGCCATCCACTGCTGTCCGCTGCTGCCTGTCTTCAGACGCAAATAGGGGTGGCAGAGAATTCTGCCATGGATTCCAGTGAATTTCTAAAGAATCCGCCCCCCCCCCGGAATCCATGGTGGAACGGCCTCCTGCCCCCCCATCCCCCGCGGAATCCTCCCAGGATGTCACTTACCCGGGGCAGATGCGGCGGCAGTGGCTCTGGCAGCTGGTCTCCTGGCCGGCCACGGCCAGGCTGCTGCTGCTGCCATTGCTGTCCTTGCAGCCGTGATAGGCTACATAAGAATTTACATAGCCTATCACGGCTACACCCCCAGAAAACCCCCCAGCGTATGCACATGGCGGCCGCTACGGCGGCCGCCATTTGCGTTCCCTATTTTTCACCGATTTATCTTACGTAAATATTTATGTAAGATAAAATGGCGAAAAAAAGGGGAACACAAATAGCTGCCACCATAGCTGCCGCCATTTGCATCTGCAGGCTCTGCATGCCTGCGAATGCACCTGGCTGGTGGCTCCGCAGAATCGCCATGGAGGATTTCGGGGGGAGGTGCCGAGCGCCTCCCCAGCACTGTGAATCACCCCCTTTGAAAAGGTAAGTGACTTTCGCACATCACTACTTTTGTCGTGATAGGCTACGTAAATCTTTATGTAGCCTATCACGGCAAAGAGCAGGGATGCAAATAGCGTCCGCTACGCCATTTGTGTCCCTGCTCTTTGCCGTGATAGGCTATGTAAAGATTTACGTAGCCTATCATGGCAAAAGGCAGGCGTGCAAATGGTGTCCACTACGCCGGATGCCATTTGCATGGCAGCGGCCACAAGTCCCGTTGTGGACGGTCCCGGACAGCGGCTCTGCGAACTCGCCGCAGAGCAGAGCCGGCTGGGGAGGATTCCAGGGAGAGGGAGGGATCGCCTCCCCCCTCCCCGCAGACTCCCCCAGCAGACTGGTGAGTGTGTTTCGTACAGCCCTATGCCCAAGCAGTCTAAACATGCATAGGATTGCACACTTAGCTTCTTTGCTATGTCTCTATCATCCCCTTGTACTCCCCCCACCCCCACTGCCTGCACTCCATCTACTTGCTTGGTTATCTTCCTGTTTCTGATATATTGAGATTACTTTGTATTTTCATTTAAATGTTTTTAGCAACATGTTACTTAAATTGTTTTGTTTTGTTTTGCTTGTCATATTGTCTACTTATTTGGGCAGGAGTGGAGTTTGTGTTCCTTTTTATTTTAGTCAGTTATCAAGACTTCTACTTTTTAAAGGAAACATTCATACCTTTCATAGCTTCCTTGATTCCATGTTATGACTACAGGGGCATTTTACTGGACTTGTTTTTATCTTCTCTTCGTTTGTGGTATAGAATTTATCTGAGCTTCTGTAACAGACATTTGAAATAACCTCCTAGTGTTTGAAAATATTTGACCCCCCTGAATCTTCCTTCTAACTTCCTTTGAACTAATCCCCTCAGAAAACTTTCCTGGGCTTCCAGGACCTCTATATACCCTGTTATATTATTGTAAGGTAAAGAGACATCACAAACAAATACAAGTGACAAAGTTTAGCATATGGAGGCATGGATATGGCTGCAGGGACTCCAATTAAGATACACAAAAATTCAGAGTGTAATTCAAAAAGAAGAGACAAATGTGTTTGACCTGCCCTTATGTTGCCAGTCAAACCACACTGCTCTTTCCCCCCCACATGGATATCCTCCCTGTCCTACACAAAATAAAACCTTATCTAGAAGATGGATGTTTTAAAAGTTTCAGATCTCTATCTTTAAGTAAAAACAAGGTAAGCCAATCTCTTTGGATAGGAGTGGGCAGAAGGTATTGGAATCTACTGGTAGATCTAAGGGTTATTTGTGGTCCAGTGGCAAGTGTTTCTGACTCCTAATTTTTCTAACAAAGGCAACAATCAAATGACTCACTGGAATTATATTGCTAAAAAAGAAAGCTTGAGAGTAAGGGTGGGGCAGGGAAACAGGAGTGGATTTTTATGTCTGAGGACTTTTGAGCTTTTTTCTGGTACTGATTACAAATTCTCAGACATACCAGATGCATCCCCTTCCTTAATCCTTAGTGTATATTATCTGCCACCCACCTGAGCTAGTATTTTGTAGCTGGCTCTGGCTGGTGGAACTCAGAGTTCTAGTAAAAAAGGTCAAGTAGATCCTGCTAGCCTGAAGTCTGCCCACTCCTGTATCAGGATGTATCTTCTGTTTTGGTAACTATCTTGTTCATTTGATGGGCCCAGAAAACCATAAGGCTGTGTTAACTTTAGTAATATGATACAAGTATGCAAGTACAGTCGAAACTGCCAAATATGGATCTCTTGGCACAGAAAGGCAAAATTTCCATATTTTTTTAAAGAGAAATTGGCCACAGCACCTAGTATCTGATTACAAAGTGTCAGCTGTTTTAGACAGCAAGCTTGAGCAATCTTTAGTTTCCAACAGCTCATCCAAAAATGGGCCAGAAAAGAAGAAAAGAAGAAAAATGAAGAAGAAAAAAGCAATAGAGAATCATAGCATGATGGACTGTTTGTTCATCAGATGACACCTGTTCCTCCAGTTTTCATTCACCTTACTATCCTTCTAGGTCAGAAAAACACAGAGGAGATTAAGAAGATGTTCGTCATCACGTAGGCCACGTTCAGCTGGCAAAATGTTCTGGAGATATCACACTGTGACTCTTAAGCTTCAGTGAGTTCTGAACTTCAAAAATCCAGACAGTCATTTCTGACACATAAGGTTACAACCCATACAATGTCACAGATCCTTTGGAGAGGCAACTCAACAGAAGGAGCTTGTCAATGACAAGGAGCTGAAGTACATGTTACAGAATTTGAATCTAACGCATAGGTTTCCTTGTTTGTGCATTCACAGATCTGCATATGGCCCATCTATTCACACAGGGTTTCCCTGAAATGTGACCTAGGTGGCTATGATCTCTGGAGCACACAGTACAGTGTGCAGTTTTACTACCGACTAACATTTTTATTGTTGTGTTGTGCTACTGCTATATTTTATTGCTGTTTTAGTGGAATAATAATGAAAGAAAGAAGACTAAGAATTGAGTCTATTTCTGGTCCATTTCACATGTGTGCTGTGCATGCATGAGTCCATCCCATCCCTTTCACAGTAATGTGTCATTTTTTAAAAATAAATCTTCACAAAAATGTATATTTAAATACTGGTTTAAATACATATTTTGATTCCCCCCCCCAATGGATTTATATATGCATTTTACCCTAAAATTGTTGTTGTTGTTGTTCAGTCGTTCAGTCGTGTCCGACTCTTTGTGACCCCATGGACCATAGCACGCCAGGCCTTCCTGTCCTGCGCTCTCTACCGGAGCGTGCTCAAGTTCATATTCATTGCATCGGTGATGCTATCTAGCCATCTCATCCTCTGCCGTCCCCTTCTCCTTTTGCCTTCAGTCTTAACCAGCACCAGGGTCTTTTCCAGTGACTTTTCTCTTCGCATTAGGTGGCCAAAATATTTGAGCTTCAGCTTCAGTATCTGTCCTTCCAATGAGCACTCAGGATTGATTTCCTTTAGGATGGACTGATTTGACCTCCTTGCAGTCCAGGGGACTTGTAAGAGTCTTCTCCAGCACCACAGTTCGAAAGCATCAATTCTTCAGCGCTCAGCCTTCCTTATAGTCCAGCTCTCACTAGGGATGGGGGAGAATTTCTCCCTGAAACTTCGGGGGGCCGAGTGCCAACGTGTTCGGCCCCCCGAAGTAGTTTCGGGGAGAAATTCCCTGCATCCCCCCCCCTCACCCCCCCCCCGGGACGGAACTTACCTTTCCCGAATGTCCCTCCCGGCGGCGGGTCCCGGTGGCAGTTCGTCAGGTCTTCGACAGGGGCATAGGCAGCAGCCGGTCTTTCGACCGGCTGCCACTGCCGCCATTCCAATAAAAGCAAAAAAAAAACCCGCCCCCATGATAGGCTACGTGACGATTAATGTAGCCTATCACAGCTAGATTTGCAAAGTCAGCCGTGATAGGCTACGTAAATCGTCACTTAGCCTATCACGGGTGACTTAAAAAAAAAAAAAAGCGCGTACGGCTAATGGCGGCCCCCATAGGGAGCCACCATTCACGTTCCTTATTTGGTCGCTGTAGTCTATGTAAAGATTACGTAGACTACGGCGAAAATAAGGGCAACGCTATTTGCGTTGCCCTTATTTTCGCCGTAGTCTGCGTAAAGATTTACATAAAGACTAAACACTGGTAAGAGCTTAATACTGAGTTTATCCCTAACACTATTTAAAAAAAAAACACAAAAAAACTTTTTCTTGTAACACACACTTCCATACCAGTGGGACTCTATTGTTAACCTCCAGTGGATAGAGGACAAAGCACAGGCTATCCTGGTACAATCAGAAAGCTAGAATCATAAAGGGAATAGAGACTATGGATGGAAAGGCTCTCCTGTGGTGGTGACCTGCAAGGTCTGTGCAATGTTTGTTTTCTTGACTGAGATCAACATGGCCTACGTGTGCAACAAGTGCAAGATGATCATGCTGTTGGAAGAGAAAGAAAGAGGACTGGAGCAGCAAGTGTCGACCCTCCAGGGAATAAGAGAAGATGAAAAGTTCCTAGACAGAATGGTGGAACTACAGCACCAAAGCGAAGTACAGAAGCTAGAAGAACAATAGCAAGCTGAAGCAGAACAGAAAAATGCTGAGGCGAGGAAAAATGAAGTAGAGGATAACCATCCTTGGAAAAGGGTGATGGTTAGGAGCAGAAAAACTAGAAGCCACTCTGCACCAGTGGAAGCAGTGGAACTATGGAACCATTTTCAGGTACTGGAGGATGAGACTGGAGGACAGCCTGCAGAGGAAGAATTACAGGGGAACCTGCATGAGAGTGAGCAAAAAGCTGAAGGTCAGTCAAGCAGAGGCAATGAAACCAAGGCCTACAACAACAAGAAGAGAAGACTAGTAGTTGTAGGAGACTCCTTGCTGTGTGGGATTGAAACCGAAATACGCCGCAAAGACCCATGGACCCGTCAGGTATGCTGTCTCCCAGGAGGATGGATTAGAGACGTGACTCAAGGGTTGCCTACACTCATAAAGCCCACTGAAAGGTGTACCTTTCATCTCATCCATGTGGGAACAAATGATAACGCCAAGCAGAGTTACAAAGAAATCACATCAGACTTTGAAGCTTTGAGAAGGAAACTCACGACCTTTGGGGCCCAAATAGTTTTATCATCCATCCTTCCAGTAGTTAGAGGAGGGATAGAAAGGGAAAGAAAAATCCTCCAGGTGAATGACTGGCTGTGAAGGTGGTGCCAACATGAGAGATTTGGATCCTGACAACATGGGCTATACTTCCTGGAAGATGGACTGTTGGAAAGGCATGGGTTGCACCTCACAAGAGCTGGGAAGAATGTGTTTGGCCACAGCATGAAGAACTTCATCAGGAGGGCTTTAAACTGAATCCTATGGGGGAGGGAGATGTAAAGTTGCGGGTAACAATGGACAAAGGCTCATGCACCACAACGGAGAGAACAGCTCTAGTAGCACCCAATAGTAGTCTGCAAAAACACGTAGGAAGAAATCCAGACTATAAAGCACATGGTCTTTGATATCTATATACTAATGCCCAGAGTATGGGAAATAAACAGGACAAACTTGAACTCTTAATACAGGAGGGAAATAATGACTTGATAGGTGTAACTGAAACTTTGTGGGATGACTCCCATGACTGGAATACAGCAGATGAAGGATATAAAATGTTCAAAAAGAACAGAAGGAACAGAAAGGGAGGTAGAGTTGCACTATATGTTAAAAATACATATATCTGCACAGAAATACAGGAGGATGAGCTTGGTAGCCCCACTGAGAGCATCTGGGTTAAAATAAATGGAGCAAAGAATAAAAGGAACATGGTAGTCGGAGTCTACTACCAGTCACCCAATCAAGGAGAGACAAGGATGAAACTTTTGAAAAGCAAACTGCCAATGTTTCAAGGAAGCATGTTGTAGTAGTAATGGGGGACTTCAATTTCCCCAATATTTGTTGGGAGACAAATTCTGCAAAACATGGCCCCTCCAATGAATTTCTGACTTGTGTTGTGGATAACTTCCTCCTACAGAAAGTGGAGGAAGGAACTAGAGGATTGGCTGTCCTTGACTTCATCCTAACCAACAGAGATGACTTAGTGGATCGAGTAGCAGTTGCAGGAACTCTGGGGGAAAGTGACCATGTTATACTTGAGTTCTTGGTTCTAAAGGAAGCAAATGCTGAGTGCAGCCAAATGCTTATCCTGGATTTTATTTATTAATAGGGATAAATGCCAAGTTCTGCACCTAGGACAAAGAAACCAAATGCACAGTTATGAGATGGGAGATACTTGGCTCAATACTACAAGCGAGAAGAATCTTGGAATTGTTGTACATTCTTAAGCTGAATATGAGCCAACAATGTGATGTGGCTGCAAAAAAAGGCAAATAACATTTTGGGCTGCATTCATAGAAGCATAGCTTCCAAATTGCATGAAGTACTAGTTCCCCTCTACTCAGCACTGGTTAGGCCTCATCTGGAGTACCATGTCCAGTTCTGGACACCACACTTTAAGAAGGATGCAGACAAACTGGAGAGGGTTCAGGGAGGGCAACAAAGATGATCAGGGGACTGGAAACAAAGCCCCATGAAGAGAGACTGAAAGAAGTGGGCATGTTTAGCCTTGAGAAGAGAAGACTGGGGGGAGATATGATAGCACTCCTCAAGTCCTTGAAAGGTTGTCACAGAGAGGAAGGCCAGGTTCTCTTCTCGATCATCCCAGAGTGCAGGACACAGAACAATGGGCTCAAGTTACAGGAAGCCAGGTTCTGGCTGAACATTCCTGACTGTTAGAGCAAAACGACAATGGGACCAATTACCTAGGGAGGTAGTGGGCTCTCCCACACTGGAGGCATTCAAGATGAAGCTGGGCAGAGGGTCGGACTTGATGGTCTTATAAGACCCCTTCTAACACTACTATTCTATGATTCTATGAGTCTACTCTGTGGTAGTAGTGATGGTGGCAAGAGAGGAAGTTCTTTTCCACCAGCATGGAATCTTTAACATCTATCAGAGCTTCTCTGAGTGGTTCACAGCCTGTTGCAATCTGGACCAGGGAGGGAGCTGGTGGAACCCTTGGTAGCACAAAGTGATGATAAGTTTGTGCCACACTTCAAAGATTAAATTGCTTGCATCAGTCATGACTTAGACACCATAGTTAATGGAGTCCCATCAGTAGAGGACCAACGGTCTAGTTTTATGGGATGACTTCTTGTTGTTAAGGCCCAAGGATCTGGATAAGCTGTGGTCGGCCACCTGTGTGGTTGACCCTTGCCCTTCATGGCTTATTATGTCCAATAGGGAAGGGATGTCCACCTGGGTCCAGAAGGTTGTAAATTCCTCATTGAGAGAAGGAGGGGTGCTGACCACTTTAAAGCAGGTGGTAATTAGGTCGCTCTTGATAAAACCTAACCTGGTGCTGGCATTAGCCTAAACAGCTTGGACCAGGTTACCTGAAGGATTGTTTCATCCCATATATACCTGCCTGCACCCTAAGATAATTTTCAGAGGCACTTTTCCAGATGCTCCCACCATACGAGGTGATGCAGCTGGCTACTAAGGAGAGGGCCTTTTCCGTGGTGCCAAACCAGTTGTGGAATGCCCTCTCCAGAGATCCTCAGGTGGTGCCTACACTGTGGTATTTTCAGCTCCAGGTGAAGCTGAGCGAGAGCAGCCCTGCCCAAGCTAGCGACCACAACTCCCATCATTTTCCAGCAGGAATGGCCCCAGCCAGTTGCGGTCCAACATGTGTAGAGGGGGACAGGTTGGGGAAGACCATGTCAGAAAGACTGTATGATACAAACTGCAACAAACTGGCTGTTACCAACGAAACCCCTAGATATGGGGGTTGGACTCGATGGTCTTATAGGCCCCTTTAACCTTATGATTCTATGATTCTATGAAGATTGTCTTATCGTCCCAGGCTTTTCACTCTTTCAATTTTAAAAACGGTGTACCATTTTTTGAGATATTTGTGCTGCTGCTTTCTTTTACACTCATTTTTATTCTGGTTTTATTCTGTTTCCAGCTTAATGTTTTATATAGTATTACTGTGTTGATCTATGTTATCATTTGAAGTTTTGTTTTGTGAACTGCCCAGAGAACTTTGGCTACTGGTGAGTATAGAAACGTAATAAATGAGTAAATAAAGCCTAACTTCTGTTTTTAATCTGAATCTGTAACTCAACTCTCTCTCTCTCTCTCTCTCTCGCTCTCTCCCTCTCACTCTTTTAAAACCCACCATCAAAGTGGCTTAGTGGTTAAGATGCTGAACTGCAGACTGGAAGGTCGGCAGGTCAGCAGTTCGAGACCCGAGTGCTGCGTGACGGAGTGAGCTCCCATCTTCAGTCCCAGCTTCTGCCAACCTAGCAGTTCGACAGCAAGAAATTGCAAGTAGATAAATAGGTACCGCCTCCATGGGAAAGGTAACAGCGTTCCGTGCGCCTCAGTGTTCAGTCATGCCGGCCACATGACCACGGAAGCATCTTCGGACAGCGCTGGCTCTTCAGCTTAGAAACGGGGATGAGCACCGCACCCTAGAGTCGGACACGACCGGTTAGGGACACCTTTACCTTTTTTTACCTTTAATTTTGTTTGTGTTTTTGTCATTTGCTGTTTTAACTGACGTAATGTTAAGCTGCCTTGGATGCCCAACCAACAAATAAATATTGGCAATGCATGTCCTATATGGACCAGCTGTAGTTCGCTTCCCTGAGAATAAGATATTGTTTATGGTGTGTGTGTGTGTGTGTGTGTGTGTGAGAGAGAGAGAGAGAAATGAATATTGTAGAACTCAAATGTATATGACAACTCCTAACATTCCTGTAAAATGGCTTGAACATCAACATTTATTATTTCCTAGGCATGTCATCTTCTTTCAGAAATGCTTTCCATGATATTCCCTGAAGCTATTGACCAAATGTTACAATATTAAATTCTAAGTGGGAGCAGGGGTATAGCATTCTGACTGGAGCAAAGAAGCCTCCATAAACTCAGATCAGCTGTTGTTGCTTATTGAAGGGTACAAGCAGATGGTTCTAACATGATGTTCAGGGCTTTAATCTATGTAGTTCTGTGAATCTACACTGATCATGTCTGCAGCTTGTCTGGTAGGTTTTCACACTTGAGTGGTAAAGTGCTTCTGCTGTGGCAAAAGTGATTAATAGAATTATTATGCAGGATTTAACCATGCAAGTGCTATATTCTAATGAGGGAAAATAAATCCTTACTGTTCTATCACCTCTTGCCCTCTTCTAAGGTTAGCTTCTTGATGCCTCTGTGATACACAGTGGAGTATCTAAATATGACGGGGTTTAACAAAAGCAGAATAAAAGATTCCGAACGCTGTTATTGAACATCCAGCCCGAGCAAGAGCTTTGTGTCACTCAGACGTATGCATATTCCACTGTGAATAGTCCTAATATTTTACTGATGGTGATTTTTAAGAGCTTTAAGATGATATCTATTTTACTAACAAGGGCTTATCCTGTCAAATTAAAGGAATGGCTCATGTGATTCCATCGTCCCCTTTTGTAAGGCTTCTTTACACATACAAAATCCTTAAACAATTAACTGGTGTGATCAGAATCAGCCGTGTCAGACGTCTGCCAAAGCCCACACACCACTAGGGATCCCACTTCCAATCCCTGGGGTATCTTGGCCTTACTGCTACTCCTTGTTGCTGCTTATTCACCTGCACTCTTCAAAGAAGGAAAGGAAGAGAAGCATTAAGCTCTGTATGTATCCCACCCACCCTCTCTGAAATGGTGCCAGAGGCTCAGGCAAGGGAATGAGCACTGACAACCATAGTGAGGAAGAGGAGGAGGAGTAGCACTGAGTAATATTCATCAACATAAGCAGCACCTTTCCTACTTCCTAACAGTTGCTTCCCATGTTGTATCAGTAGAAATTTCACATCACCTGAACCACCAATGCTCTGCGGCCATGCTTGTACAGGAAGTATCCATGTCCTTCAGGTGGCCCATCTGGTGTGGACGCTCATGTCATAATCACTGACTGCAGGGGAGCATGAGAACAAAATGAGCAAAGCTGCCCCTGCGGAAATACCCACTTCTACTACACACCTGTTCAAGGTATGACTTCGTGGGAGGTTGTGCTCCCTGCCTTCCAGAAAGATCATCATGGAGCAGGAGCAGATGAGCTCAGCCAGGGAAGGAGAAGCTGCAGGGAGCTTGGTTTTACCTCCTGGGCAGAATGATTCCTCAGCTTCAACTGTGATGTGCCATAGGACTAGTTTCTGCCAACAGCCAGGGAACCAGGGTCACTTGGAGGCTGCATCTGTTACCGCTCAGAAGAATATCACTGACCTATCCCATTAGCCAGAGGAGGGGCAACTACGTTCAGCTGCCTCCACTCCACCCCCTAGCCTGCTAGGAAGAATCCTCTGCACCTCCAACTGCCAATTGTCCTGACGCTACAGGACAGAAAGGACACACACTCTGGCCCCATCCAGTAGCCAAATCTGTTAAGTGTATGTGGGTTTTTTGTTTTGTTGTATCGTAATCAGCTTTGAGTTTCTTTTGATCAAAAGGTGGGCGTATAATCTTGAAAACAAAGACACAAACGAACACCAAATGCTGGATTTCACCTCAGAAGCTCTATATGATTTGGGACTGGATATCTAAATGGCTGCCCACTTGGCTGCCAACCAGTTCAATTCATCATCAAGAGGCTTTTCTCTGGATGATCCTCGTATTTGAGGTCAGGAGTGGTGGACAACCAAGGAAGGGCCTTCTCTGTAAATGACAGCACCAGGGCAGAACATGCTACAGCTTATTCTCCCACTGGCTTTGGGGGTAGTGGTTGATGGGAATTATTTGGCATTGCTGCCTTCTGTTAAAAAGGCAGTTAGTAGAGGAAAAACAAAAACAAAGGTCAGAACAGAATGAGTGTTTACCAGCCCCACATGCACACAAAGACCCCACCCTGAGACCATACATACCCTTCTTTAGTGAAGAAAAAGAAAAATGGTTTGCTCACAATGTCTTGCATAAAAATGCAGGTACAACATAGAGTTTCAAACAAGAGTTTGTTCAGTCCATTTCTTTGCAGGAGAGAGAACAAACAGGTGTGCTCCCAGCCATGGAGGAGTTCAGCGAGAAAGAGGGGGGAAGGAAGAGGATGAACAAATCATAGGAAATCTATATATCTAAGGCTAGCTATGCCCAAAATTGAAAATTCCCATGAATTAACTAACTGCAACATTGCCCACTTCCTATAACTTGCAGATGAGGTTGCAATATTCCCAACAGTAGTGAGAGTTAAAAAATATGCATCCAGGACGCTGTCCTTCTTTGCACCCTTCTATTAGTGTTAGTGTTTGGAGGCAGGAGAAGAGATTTGAAGTTAGAAAGCAATATACTTAGAACTAAAAAGAAGTTCTAAGAGGACTTAGAAGAGAAGCTCATGTCAGGGAGCTCCTAAAGGGACCATTGGTGGCCTGAGAGGACTGTTGGGGCAGCACCACCCCAACTTCCTTGGGACTATTTAAGACCATTGTGCCTTGAGAGAAGAAAGAAAAGGCAACACCCAGGCCAGGGAGCTCATACTATCAACTCCTGAAGAAGCCTTCAACTGGCTTGAGATATATTATGGTGGTGGGGTTGGCTTTTCTTTCTTTTGTTCTAGTAATGTCATTTGTTTCAGTATTTAAAAATTATAAATTCCCTTGAGTGTCTTTGAAGAAAGGTGGTATAGAAATGTATTAAATAAATAATGAGACTGTTATTCCTGGAATAAGGGTATTGAGTGCCTTTTTTGTATGGAGAACTGAAAGCCCCATTGTCTAATAAATGTACAAGCAATTAGGAATTCTGGGACTGTCTGGGGACTTTATATTCCAACTGCATGCAAATCTAGTATGGTAAATAACCAAAGTGAAACCGAACAGTAGCAATGACAACTCAAAGGGAGTGAATCAAAAAGACAGTTACCTGCAACTAATGGCTGGCAAGCATGCAAGCATCTGCCTTGATTTTGATTAATATTATTTTGCAGTCTGCTAAGACAGAACCTCATAAATATCCATGAAACATTTTACTAGATGACTGTAAATACTCAACATCATTTCTTGCAACCCATCATATTGAAGAGCATGGGGAGATGGGACATTAAGAGCTCATTGCTCTTCTGGAACATCTGAATGGACCTTGGCAATAGGAACATCTGAGTGGGCCTTTGGCAACAGTAATCGGCCAGAGTGAGAGCAGCTGCACCTTGGATGCTACCTGCCTCTGTTTTTTTCCAGCTTTACAAGGAGGAAGGGAGCGTAAAAGCTGGACCAGCTCAGGGTGGTGGGTGATGAAGCAAGTAATGAACAGCTGTGTGTTGTAGAACACATATCACTGATGGGTTCATCCCTTGACACAACCTTATAGAAAAGTATGAGGACAATAGTGTCTTATCCGGTGAAAGTGGTAGACTGATGTGGTGGCATTGAAATAAACATCTGATCCTGTCCTGCAAGAGTACTATGCAAAGTCCAAAGACTGTGATACCAACCTACAGAAGATATATAGAATTGAAACTGCAGCAAAACTCATCAGAAATGACATCGATTCTCAGTTGTCAAATTTTAAAGATGTGTACCCCATGCTAAATGTTCTCACTAAGGATTGGGCACTCAAGTATCTCCTGAACAATCTTGAGCTTTTTGTACAAAGCTCTTTATAGGGAAGGATGTGTGCAAAAAAAGTGGTTCGGTTTGACAAAGCATCCCACAACCTATGTGGCCATGAGCTATAATAGCTCCTCTATAATTTGGTCAAGTGGTACAGTTGCATCATAATTTTAGATCAAGATACCTGATTGATCATCTCCATTCAGCTATGTTTGTTTGGCTCATTGTACAATGAGGTCAAAATGAACTCTGCCACTGTCATAAGTACTAATTTCATTGATACATCAGAGAGTATGTTTGTTTGTTTTCTAGCTGCAGAAAATGTAGACCAGCCTTAACAGTTATGCCATCCGCATTCTAGTCATTGCCCTGCTTGTTTCACTGCCCCCCCCCCAATTCTCTGAGTTGCTTGTTCGGCTTTACTCTGCAGAAGAGGACACAAGAGGTATTGGGTCAACAGTCCTTTCCACTTCACTGTTTCAGAATGAGACCAAGCCTATACATGTTCACTCAGAACTTTCTCCCAGGTAAGTGGTATACAATTGCAGCTTAAAGTGCATAAAGAATAAAGTGCAAAATAGTAAAGCACACCTCAAAGCCAGCAAGAGCTGTAGTGATATAACAATAAAGTATTAAAATATGATAAAGCAGCCCCCCTATAAATTTCCAATATCTCTCCTACTTCTTTCTGCCTCGTACCCAGGAAGTAAACTACAACTCCACCCTGCCACTCATACAGGCAAACACAAAATTAAGCATACAGTCCTTATCTAAGAATCACATATGGTGCTGCCCAAAGTGGTAACACCCAAAAGGTCAACCCACCATCATGGTTGTCCCTGCTGGAATTGCCTCACCAGCGGTAACTCACCACCCACAGCAGTCCCTCATGATAACCTCACAGCCCTGGAAGCAAGTGTAAAACACCCATGAGGCAGCTGGAGTCACATGGGCAATTAACAACAGTCCCACCAGACTTCACGCATTTTCAGATAACTCTGCCCTGATGCACTTTAACTTTATATGGCATTGCCTCCTGCCACACAAACACACAGAAAGCAACAAGAACTTATGAATCTGGGTGCTTGATGTTAGGTACAAAAGTCTCTAAGATGTTCTAGCCACTTCTCAGATATTCAGATGTTCTAGCCACTTCTCCTCTCCTCTCTGGGTTGGACATAGGATCGCCCTTCCCATATCCACCCACCCACCCCCGAACACACACACACCGACCACAGCTGGCTCTGATCTGATTAGCATTTTCAGAGGACTGCTGCTGTTGGAAGGAGGCAGTGAAGTCCAGTTCCATCAGCACAGCTGATCCAGCATAAATCAGAATCCAACCCCACATAGATGATTGGTTCTATCCAGCGGGGCTCATCTTGCATCCTACATTGTTACCACAGAACACTACTGATGAAAAAATTACATATTCCAAAATTCCCAAACACTTGATATCATTTTCTGGCAAAATGGTTATGGAACTATCTATGGAAGTAGCAGGAAAGATTTGTGAACATCCCTTCGAGTATTAAAATACTGGTGCATGTTAATCCAATCCTAGTAGTATAAAGAAGTTGTAAACTGACTGAAATATATTCAATTAGTTCCTTCCCATTTCAAATTAGTCATTATCATGATTCATGCTAAAATAAATAACTGCAAGGTGAGTTAATTATTCATGTATCTCATAATTATATTTTAGTTTCTATATGGCCAACTAACCTTTCTGTCTGTGGCTTACCTTTCTGGTCTTATGCAGAGGCTCTCTGCATTCTGAGAGATAGATGACTTTGGGTAACTTAGAGAAGTTAGTGAAAGCATCTCTGTTACTGATTTTAAAAAATCCCCAGAGGTAAAGAGTTACTGAATACACAAAACTAAAGGGGAATGAATGCACCACAAAAAGGCAGTAAACCATTGAGTTACAGGTTGAAGGGAATGTTCTTTAAGGTTCTTTAACAATACCCTGCTCCAGGGAAATCTCATATGGGGGGGGAGGGGGGAGAGAGAGAGAGAGAGAAGAACTCACCCAACTCTATTAAGCAGTGTATTCAAATACGAACTTGTTAGCAGTCCTCCCTTTCCCTGTTATGATATTTGGGTATTGGTAGGCTTCAGACATGGAATGTTCATTTAGGGCCTGGCATTATCTCACCCTGGTCTCATAATTCCCCCTTCAACAGGAATTTGAGGGGGTGGAGGATGAGGTTACATAGGCAGCCTATACTAGGGGTGTATGAAACCCACTTACTTGGACTCCGCAGGGGTCTGCAGCGGGGGAGGTGATCCATCCCTCCCCCCCCCCCGGAATCCTCCCCAGCCAGCTCTGCTCCATGGCAAGGCCACAGAGCTGCTGGCCGGGGCCAGCCACAGCCGGACTTCTGGCCGCTGCCAGGCTGCTGCGGCCATAAATGGCGGCCGTCATAGCGGCTGCCATTTGCGTCCCTGCCAAGCCGTGATAGGCTACGTGAGTATCTACGTAACCTATCACGGCAAAAGGCAGGGATGCAAGTGGCAGCCACTACGCCATTTGCATCCCTGCCTTTTGCCGTGATAGGCTATATAGATACTTACGTAGCCTATCACGGCAAAAGACAGGGATGCAAATGGCATAGCGGCCGCCACTTGCGTCCCTGCCTTTTGCCGTGATAGGCTACACAAGTATCTATGTAGCCTATCATGGCTTGGCAGGGATGCAAATGGCGACCACTGTGATGGCCGCCATTTGCGGCCGCAGCAGCCTGGCAGCGGCCGGAAGATGACCCGGAGCTGTGGCCAGAGCCGCCGGAGCCTCCGGAGCCAGGTAGGTCCATTCCGGGGGGGATTTCGGGGGGTGGCAGGGGGGTAGTCCGTTCGGCCATGGACTCCAGGGGGCTGGATTCTAAAGAATCCGGCCTCACTGGAGTCCGTGGCAGAATTCTCCAACATCCCCAGCCTATACCCATCAGAGATCCAGAAATGCTTAAAGCTCTCTTTCAAGCATATACTGGTTGGCAAATATTCTTTGTGGCCAAATAATGTGTGGAATGGCCCTGAATTGATTACACTTCAGTTGTAAAGCCTGGCTCTTCAGGTTTTTGCTGAAAGTCATGTCTTTAGATCAGAGAAGTCCGTATTTCTGTTTTGTTTTTGTTTCTTTCTGGCAGGGTAGGCAAGGTGGCAGCTGTCACATTTGTGCAGTTTTTGATCTGTGTCTTCCTCATATGCTGGCAACTGCACACAGTTCTATCAGCCCCCAGATAGAGCTGCTGCTGCTAAGCTGGCATTGATAGATGCAACCATCCCCCTTGCACACATTTATTGCTTTTCCAATCTCCATGTAGCACAAGAAACCTTGTTTGGGATTCATG